>NC_138377.1:101513138-101642311 GCF_054177405.1 Leptonychotes weddellii
ACTCCAGCAACCCTCAGTTTGTTTCCTGAGATTAAGATTTCCTCATATCAGTGAGGTCATATGATACATGTCTTTCTGTTTGACTTATTTCGCTCAGCATAATACCCTCCAGTTCCATCCACGTCATTGCAAATGGCAAGATCTTATTCCTTTTGATGGCTGCATAATATTCCATTGTATATATATATACCACATAAGATCTCCCCTTTTGAAGTGCACAGTTCAGTTGTAATATATTCACTCTGATGTGTAATCACTATCACTAATTCTAGAATATTTTCATCACCCCAAAAAGAATCTCTCTACCCAATGGCACCCACCAACCCTATCCTAAACAACTACTAATCTGCCTTCTGTCTCTCTGGATTTGCCTATTCTGGACATGTCATATAAACAGAATCATACAATATGTGTTTTTTTGTGTGTCTGGTATCTTTCACTTAGCATAATGTTTTCAAGGTTCATCCATGTTGTAGCATGAATCAGTACCTCATTCTTTTTTATGGCAGACTTATACTCCATTATATGGATATACCACATTTTGTTTACCCATTCATCAGTTTATGGACATTTGAGTTGTTTCCATGTTTTGGCCGTTAGGAATAAGGCTGCTATGAACATTGTGTACATGTTTTTGTATGGACGTATATTTTCAGTTCTTTTGGGTATACCTGTAGGAGTATCATATGGGCCAAATGGTAACTCTATGTTTAACTCTTTGAAGAATTGCCAAATTATTCCAAAGCAGCCTCTACCACTTTGCATTCCTGCCAGCAACATAATGCAGGTTGCAGTTTTTCCACATCCTTATACCTTTTTATTTTTTTAAAAAAGAAAGCGAAGTCTTTGTAGCTGATTGAGCTGGAACCCACACCCTCAGTTTCCTTTCTGGAAACAGGCCCAGGGCAGGGAAACTCTGAGTCTATTAGCTGCCCATCCCCCTCCGCCTCCCAGCTCCTGGAGCCCAGTCTCTCTTTCCCAGAACCACCTCTAGGAGGCAGCTCACAGTAGTTCTTTAACAGTTAAGTTTTCTCTCCAGAAAAGGGTTCAAGTTGGCTGAAGGGAAAGAGAAGGGGATTTAATTTTATGTCTCTTCTACCAGTCTGAGTGCTGTTCTCTATATTTTAGCTCAGGGAATAGTCAACCCTGATTAACTATCAAAAATCATATGAAGATCTAGGGGTGCCTGGGTGGCTCAGTCGCTTAAAGCATCAGCCTTTGGCTCAGGTCATGATCCTGCGGTACTGGAATCCAGACCAGTGTTGGGCTCCCTGCTCAGTGGGGAGCCTTCTTCTCCCTTGGTCCCTCCCCCAGCTCGTCCTTTCTCTCTCTCCCTTAAAGAAATAAATAAAATCTTTAAACAAAAAAAATCATGAGGATCTTTTTTTTTTTAATTTTAAAAAGATTCTATTTGACAGAACAGAAGCAGGCTCCCTGATGTAGGGCTCAATCCCAGCACCCTAGGATCATGACCTGAGTCAAAGGCCGACACTTAACAGACTGAGCCACCCAGGTGCCCCCCATATGAGGATCTTATTAAAATACCTATTTCCGGGTGCCTGGGTGGCTCAGTTGGTTAAGCGACTGCCTTCGGCTCAAGTCATTCTTGGAGTCCCAGGATCGAGTTCTGCATCGGGCTCCCTGCTCAGCGGGGAGTCTTCTTCTCCCTCTGCTCTCCCCTCTCTTGTGCTCTCTCTCTCTCAAATAAATAAAATCTTAAAAAAAAAACAAAACCGATTTCCAGGTCCTTCTTAGGAGATTCTGATCCTGTTGGTTTGGAGGTCAGCCCAGGCAATCTGTATTTTTAACAAGTGTCCTAGGTTGATTCTGCTGATGAACCACGGTTTGGAAGCAAGATATTATATCCTTTATCCCACAGTAATCTGGCCCATTTTGCAGATGAAAAAGTTGAGGCTCAAAGAAGAATTAACTTGTCCCAAATCACAGCTTGAGTTTCTCCAAAGCCTATATGTTCAATGTGACGCCAGGCATTATATTTGGTAGCACAGGCCTGCAGAGTAGGGAGCCTCTCACAATATAGGACTGGAAATTCTGGTAACAAGGACCTTGGCAAACACCCTACATTCCTCTTCCCTATTTCCACTGAACGTGGTGAGAATACGTATTGTATTTGATTCAAAGGCTGTTATACCAAAATACCACAGGCTGAGTGACTTAAAACAACAGAAATTTATTTTCTCACAGGTCTGGAAGTTTGAAATCCAAAATCAAGATACCGGCAGGACCATGTTCTCTCTGAAAGATCTAGGGAAGAATCTGTTCCATGCATTTTTCTTAGCTTCTATTGTTTGCTGGCAATCCTTGGCATTCCTTAGTTCGCAGCTGCATAACTCCAATCTCTGTCTCCATCTTCCTGTGTTGTTCTTCTCTCTGCGTGTCTGTGTCTTCTCTTTTTTAAGGACACCAGTCATACTAGGTTAAGGACCCACCCTACTTCAGTATGACCTATTCTTACATATTAATTACATCTGCAAAGATCCTGTTTCAAAATAAGGTCACATTCACAGGTACCAGAGTTAGGGCTTCAACATATCTTTTGGGGGGACACACTTCAACCCACAATATCTATCATAATCAGCAGGTGTGACACAAAGCCCAAATCCTCATGCTGGACATACAAATCCAATCACTATGGTGGTGCTTCCTTTCTAAAAGCAGGTAGAACCTAAGGGCCTAGATGGGAAGAGAAGCTTGGTGGACATAGGGGAAGATTTGGCCACCATCCTTGACAGTTAAGGACTTTGATGTGGCATCAGAACAGTTCATAAATCTGGCTCAACCAGACTTTATTCATTCAGTCAACAGCTCTGTGGGCTTCCTATGTGCCAAGAGCTGGGTAGGGAGCAAGGAAGGCAGGATCCATTCAGTCACAGCTTCTGGTTTATTGGGGGTGACTGACAACCAGAGGATCATACTAATGAGGGCACAATTACAAACTAAGATCTGTGCTCTAGGAAGAAACCTGGTGTCACCAAGGACACCCTTCTGTGGCTATATTTTCTCCTTTCCTCCCTTCCTCCTTTCCCTTCCCTCCCTCCCTTGCTTTCATCAATTATCCTTCTCTTGGGAGACCTGGAGGTGTTGCAACATCTCAGTGAAATAGAGGGGACTAGAGCATCCCTAGCAGTGTGGGCATAGCAACAGCCCAAAGTGCAGGATTAATGGGGTAGAGGCTGGGAGATGGCAGGGTGAGGAGGTTCCTGTTAAGGGATAAGTGTGGGAGAGTGTCTTACTCAGGTTTTTCCCCTACTGTGCAGTGAACATGCCTGGCAGATTCATGGCCAATGGACAACAGCTCCTAAAGCTTTTACCAGTTTGAAATTGTGGACCTCTTCCCCTCCAAAGGCTTTATAGTTTGGCCCTTACATAGCATGTCCCCTGGGATGCCAAGAAAGCAGGCCAAGCCCTGGCCAGGTAGGGTTAATGCCGCAAGGAGAAGCCCCACTCTGATCTGGCTGTAATGGCAGTGAAATCCTACCTAGCCTGGGTAGCTCTCAAATCTGTCTCCATCTCCCTCCCTACTACCACAGTCCCATGGTCCCATTGATGAAGGATAGTTGGAAGACAGGTAGGCAGGGACAAGCCCCCCCCCCCCTCCAAGAGGAAACCATCCTTGAAAGGATCTTACACCACCCTGGAAGGAGCCCTCCACCCTTGCCCATGTGATAGGTAGATGACAAAAACCTGATTGGATGACAGGTGCAGGGAGGGTTCATCAGATGAAAACAGCCCCCGCTAACAGGCCCGTAAAAACCCCTAGGCTTAGAAACTCTGGTGGCAACCCTCTCGGGTCCTGTCCCTCTTTGGGAGCTTTGTACTGTCTCTCAATAAAGCTGCTTTGCTGCCCACCACTCTGCCTGATCTACCTCTTCATTCTTCGAAGCAGCG
The DNA here is from genome assembly GCF_054177405.1 of Leptonychotes weddellii. NCBI lineage: Eukaryota > Metazoa > Chordata > Mammalia > Carnivora > Phocidae > Leptonychotes > Leptonychotes weddellii. Next base: position 101,517,048 of record NC_138377.1, read on the forward strand.
TGACCAAGAGCCACCGGCACCGAAGAAAAAGAAATCCTGTAACACCATCTCTTACCTCCTTGTGTCCTTGGGGATCCAGTCCGGCCCCTTCCAATCCACTGCCCACTTACACAGGTGTCAGAGGGATCCTTTACAGATGCCAATCAAACTGGGGCACTCCCTGGCTCCCACTGGCCTCCCACTTACTTCAGGGAGGCTACCAGGAGGCTCCAACCTGGTACTCCAGCCCCACCTGCCTCTTGCCACGTATCCTTCAGATACTTGTGGCTGCTGCAACACCAGGCACAGCATCACCTCTCTGTGCTCTGCCGGGAACTGCCTGTCCAGTCCTGTTCTGCTGGCTTCTGATCCTCGGGGAACCACCTCCATCAGCACCTCTGGGTGCATTAAGTGCCCCTTCTCAAGAGCTCCCACCTTCTCCCACTATCATTGCATTGTATTGTAACTTTCTTTTCTTTCTTTCTACTAACTGGGACATCCTTGAGCAGGAACAATGTCTGATTCTACTGTGATCTCCCACCCCCCGCCACCCTGCCCCACCGTGTGCCTAGACTAGGATCTGGCACAACAACAATGAAGTCCCTTAAGGCCCCACTGGAGATCCACTGCCCATCTGACCACGAGCTCCGGCCTTGGATTATATATACATTTATATTCCCAAATGGATTTTGATTGTGTGACCTGACAATTTTATGGGTGTGAGCCTTCACTTCCACCCCTAGCCTGCAAGTGCCCCAAGACAGGGCCCAGAAAGCTCCTGGATAGAGGTCACTATTGGAATGATGGGGTCTCACACAGCAGCTTCCGCTCCCTCCCATTCTGCCTGTAGTCAGTGAGCCATCTCTGAGGTGCTCCTGTAGCCACCCCCCCCACCTCACTTATTCCAACACTTCTCAGGTTCCCACCTCAGTCTTGGGGGTGGGGGTGGATAGGGATATCGGTCACCTTCCTTTGGAGCCTGCTTCTGGGTCAGTAGGGCCAGAGGATCAGTAAGGCAGGGGTAGGGTGCTCATGGGTGCTGGGTTCCACTGGCACCACGAGCACCTATCAAAAACCTGGGAACTCAACCTGCTGGGGTGGAGTGGGGGTGCAGAAAGGAAAGTGTCTCATAACCTGCCTTCTGGCATGGGAGGCGGAAGCTCAGCCCATCAGGGCAGGTTAATGCTCTGAAGGTGGGGAAACAAGCCCTTCTCCTCCCCATACTGCAGGATCAATTTCTAGGCAGGAAAGGGACTTAATCTGTTCCCTACCATCAAGAAAAGAAAGCCTCTGCAGCCTCCCCTGACAAGCTGCTGCTTGCATGTCCTGGTGACCAGGCAATCAGGACTTCAGATCCTGGTTCTGGAAAGTTGGCCCTTTTCCAGAACCAAGACCAGTCTTCTATAAGCATCTACCATGCAGGACCTCTTCCGAGTTTTATCATTTACTTCAGATGCACAAGCCCAGGACCAGCCCAGGGCACCTTAGCTGTCAGGATAGTGCATTTTTGGGGACCTAGGTGGCTCAGTCGTTAAGCGTCTGCCTTGGGCTCAGGTCACGATCCTGGAGTCCTGGGATCGAGCCCCGCATCGGGCTCCCTGCTTGGCGGGAAGCCTGCTTCTCCCTCTCCCACTCCCCCTGCTTCTCCCTCTCCCACTCTCCCTGCTTCTCCCTCTCCCACTCTCCCTGCCTCTCCCTCTCCCACTCCCCCTGCTTGTGTTCCCTCTCTCGCTGTGTCTCTCTCTGTCAAATAAATAAAATCTTTAAAAAAAGGATAGTGCATTTTTTCCAACCTTCTTGGACCACCCATGAGAGTCGGACAAGCACACATAAACCCCTTGGCCCTTCGTAGGGACTCATCAAGAACAAGAAATTGGGGAGGGCAAACAGTGCCAGAGTCTGGATGACAGGGCTCACTGATCCAAAGCTCAAGGGGATATGGGTAGGTGAGAACTCCCTAAAGAGCCCCTCCTGTCAGCTGCCGAAACTCACCTCTTGTTGCTGGAAGGATTTATTTCAGGGTTCTGCCAGCAAAGTGACTTACATTCTTCCCCATCTCCTTTCAGAGGTGCTGTTGAGTTGCACGTGGTAGGGTGTGTTTCTGAGATCCTGGGGCTAGGTGCCCCCCTGCCCCCCCCCGGCCCCCTTACCCGCTAGAGTCCTTTCAGCACACAGCATTCCTCCCCTACCCCCAGCCCCAGCTGACTTGGACAAAGAGGCTTATGAGGCTGTTATCTCTCAACAGACAGCTGTGCAGGGCTGGAGGCTGCAGCTTATCAGGGAGCCTGCAGTGATTCACAGCCCAAGTTCCAGCTTCTCTGCTGAATAGTAATTTCCAGCAGTGGATTTGTGCTCAATCTCTCTCCTCCCCCTCTCCCAAGGGTGTGCTGTCCTTTCTGAGAGAGAAAGAGAGCAGTGAAGGGGAGATCCTATGGATGGTGATGAGGGGTTTTGTGCCAGCTTTCTGGATACGGCTGTCAATTGGCAGGAGGCTGCAGGTTTAGGGAGCCCAGTGGGGTGTGCCTCCCTTGGCAGTGACCCCCAGGAGAGTTCACTGGTGCTTGCCTTCCTTCCCTCCCAGAAAAGCAATGTGCTCCTCCCTTTCCCTCAGTGGTAATGCACCAGGGGACAAAGGCCCCCTTCTGGCCACAAGCCCCTGAGGCTAGAGCCAGACAGGGAAGACTGGGAGAGGGAGAAGCCAGGGACTGGGCAATGTGCCTCTGGTTCCAGTTTGAAGCTGTCCAGTCTCTGTGCCTGACCCTGAAGATTCCAAAGGCCAAGGACTCCAGGCTGGAGGGTACTGAGACACTAGGGGGCAGGCCAAAGCAGTTTCCACGCAGGTTAAGTGCTAAGGAAGAAACCTGGGGCCAGAGCCATTTTTGTGTGTTTTAATGGAAGCAGGACTCCAGCTCTGAGACTCAGGGGAGAAGGCAAAGAGAGTTCTGTCCTGGGTCTCTCCTTCTGGGTCCGTGGGGAAGGGGACTGTCCCTGCACCACGATCTCAGGATGCTCCTTAACAGCAGGGTAAGGAAAACTAGAAAGGAAGTGGTCTCCCGGGGTGAGGGGCAGAATAGAACCTCCCCCCGCCCAACTCAGACTCCCTTGCCTTCAAGCAGTCTGTTTCTCACCCCTTGCCCTCAGCCGCCAATGGTGGAGGTGATTCCAGGAGCTCTCCTCAGCTTACACACTCGGGGGTGGGGTGGGGGGGCTCCCCTCATGAATACTGGATGCCTTTAACCCTTGGGGGTCCTGAGCAAGGCTCAAGAGTCCTACTGCCAACCACTCCCGCCCTGAAGAAGGTTCCAGTATGGCTCAGAAAAGCTGAAGGTGGAGTTCTGCGTCTTCAGGCAACACAAGTGGTGGAATGAAGCTTCCCTGGGGTCGTTCTCTTGTTGCCCTGGGGTCCATGCCGACCGTCTGAGGAGCTATGTCCAGAGGACCGAGGCGTGAAAGGCTGGAGATATGTCTCAAGGTTGAGGCGCTGGGGGTGAGATCCAGAGCGTCTACGTGGCCCAGACCCACGAGCTCTCAGGCCATCCGCTCCTCTTCCGCAGCTCTTGGCTCAGGCTGTAACCGCTTCGCAGAGCCTTCTCCAGCCGCCGGTTCCCCTAGGCTCCTCTTGGACGTCGGTGCAGTTGGCTGGGACGAGGGTCCAGAATGGGAGTTCGGGGGCTGGTAACCGGGTTGGCACGGATCCAGTGCATCCTTGGAAAGTAGGATGGCGAGGCTGGGCACGTTCTTAAGTACACTGAGACTGGCGGCCGGCTCGCCAGGCTTCTGACCCGGTGTGGGCCCCGGCGGGAGGCTCTGCCACACCTCGCGCACGCTCCGGTAGCGCAGCCGCGTGACCTGATGCAGGCCCGCCAGGCGGCGCTTGAGGATCTCCGCGCACGTGACGGTCTTGGTGGTGGCCCGACCGCAGCCGCTGAAGACGATGGCGCGCGTGGCTGGCTGCGCCATGCTGGCGGTGGCGAAAGCCAGCAGGTTCCGGATCTTGCTGCCCTCTTTGACCCGCATGTGCACAGCGCCCGGCGCAAGGTCCGCGAAGGGGCTGGAGCCCGGGCCGCCCCCCTCGGCCCCACCCCCCACCGGCGCCTCCTCGGAGCGCACCTTACGGAAGTTCTCCATGCGCCGTCGTTGCCCGGACCGCGGGGACGCGGGCTTCGCATGGGGCCGCCTCAGCCCTGGGGCCGCATGGCCGCCGGTCGCGCCTGGCAAGGGCGGGCAGGGGTAAGGGTGAGGGAGCGGCGTGGACGCTGGCGGCCGGGCTGGGACGGCGCGATCCACCGCTCCGACTTCAGTGGGCGCTGCTCTACGCAGCGCTCTCGGCGCCGGGTGCTCCGCGCCTTTAGCGGAGGCCCCGCCTGGGAGCCTGGGAACCCCCGCCCCTTCCGCCAGGCTCCGCCCCTAACTCGGCTCGGCCCGCCCGCGTCCTAGCCTCGGCCGCCTCTAGGATCCAGTCCCGAGTCTAGCTACAGGGGCAAGGGAGCGGTGCGCACCGTGAGGTGTAATGGCAGCGCCAAGGGGTGACCTGCCGGGAGAAGTTCCCCTATAATCGCCATCTGCCCTCCCTGAGCCAACCCTCATAAACAGGCGACCTAAATAAAAACTGTGTTTGCGATGCAAAAGCCGCTTCAAGCCGGGTCCCCGAGCCCTTGAGCGTTCCAACGGAAGGCCGCCCCTTGTCCCCTCTCAAGGAGGGCTTTCCGAGAGGCCTGCTGGGGCCTCTTTCCCCCACTCCTCAGGGGAACCCTCCCACTCCGTCCCTCCCGCGCCCGAGCCGCTCTTCTCGCCTCAAGGACAGCCTGTGCACGGTCAGCAGAGTGCGGAGGCGCTGGCTGCCGCTGCGCTCCGCGCTGCCCTCGGACGACTACGTCGCGGCGTGGTCCTCGCAGGGCGGCGGGAGACTGAGGTCTCAGCTCGCCGCGCCTAACCGGAGCTGGAGGCTCCCGGACCCCCGTACACTCCTGGGCCAGGCTGTCCCTGAGGCGAATGCGAAGAGAACAAGGAGAGCCCTTCCCAAGGGGAGTTAAGCTCCCTCCACCCATGGAGCGGCCACTATTAGAGCTGCATGCTTTAGGGTAAGCCAGGCACTGTCCCTTGGTAACGCGGATCCTCCTTCTTCCCAGGTGGAACTCGTTGTCAGTCAGCCTTGGCCCCCTGAGACCCAGTGGGGTCCTTTTTCAAAAAGGAGGCTGGATGAAGGCAGGTTCTGAGGGGGAGAAGGGAGGAAGGTGGTAAGTTGAAGCCTCGGGGGCGTTATGAAGCTACTGGGAACGCCACCGGACTGGGAGAGTGGCCTGGACATCCTGCCGGGAGAGGTGGACGGTGAGGGTGAGGCTGGGGTTGAAGGGCTGATGATGCGAGAGAAGTTAGAAGGAGCTGGACCTTCCCCAGAACTGCCCTAGGGCTTCGCCCTTCACCCTTCCACGCCCCTCGCGCAAGCGCAGGGTCAGACAGAGGGAGCGGTGCAGACCTGATCCGGGTGGGGGTGCCTAGCACCCGGCGGGGCGGGGTGGTGCAGGGAGAGCTGCAGCGCGCGCGAAACCTGAAAGTGCCAGCGGCCTGACAGTGCCTGGGGGGAGCTGGGTCCCAGTCCTGAGACGGGGCTGCCGGGGTCCCCTCTCCCTTCTCACAGCTGTTGTCGCCTCCTGGGCATCTTGTTTGTCCTAGCTCTCGGCCCCTGCTGTTCAGAACCCCGGCTAACCCCATTACCGCCCCTTGGGGAATGGCAGGAGCTGGTGGACTTTGCGCCCCAGCATCTGAGTGACCGACTCCTTCCGGGATCTCCTGCCCGCGCGCTAGGCTCAGGGGCCCTCGGGATCGTGTTCCGCTTGGAGCCGGGACTTCGGCTCTGCCCCAGCTCTCGCGGGCCCCATGAGGAACAGCCACAGTAGCGGAGGCACAGCAGCCTTGAGAGAACACAAAGACTGACTGCAGCGCGTGGCGGGGCGGAGGGAACCTCACATTCCGTAAGACCGGGGTAGTTGTGGGACTTAAAGGGCAGCAGTTTCGGCTAGGCCTGGGAAAAAGTCCTGGAGCGGGTGGGATCTACGTTAGAACGGTCTGGTTAGGGAAGAAGCGAGCTCTCCATCCGCAGGAGTATGCAAGCCTAGGCCGAACCTTCACTTGGAGGGGATATAGGCCGGATATGCAATTTGGTGGAAGGGGCCTGGGAGCTCCCGGTTTGCGTCCGGTTAGCCCGCGGCTGTTCTGCGGCCGCCTGGGTTGGCTCGCGAAGCCTCCGCCTCCCCCTTCTCCTACCCCCAGCTGTAGAACACTCAGATTCACTTCGCTCCCCAGGGAAGGGAGAGCGCGGAAAAGGCCCGCATTCCCTCCGGGCCCCTCTCCCCTTCCCCGCTCCCTCTGCAGCACTTAAAATGTAAATGTACATCGTGATTAGCCGCCGGGTCGCTAATTACCGCTGAAGCCATTCATTACCCTGTCAGCGCGCGTCCCAGCCTGCCGGCTGTGCGCTCCAGCTGGGCAGTGGGGTAGAGGGAGGGCGGGAAGGTTCGAGGAGTGGGGGAACTGTAAGGATGAGGAGATTGGCCGGGAGGAAGCGGGGGCGGAAGAGGGGCTAGTGGGGGTGAAAAAACGGGTGGGCGGTGATGCACCTGGGCGAGGCAGGAAGGGGGGAGAAATGCGCAGGCAGCTAGGATTGGGGACGGAGCGAGGATACGCGCGGGGGAGGGGAGGGGCGAGGTGAGAGAGCAAACAGGGACAAGGAGGGGGGCGAGGAACCCTGGAGAAGGGGCGAACGCGGTTGGGAGGGGAGTAGAGGGCTCGACTCTGGGAAGGTGGGCAAGTACATTTGCGTCCGGGTGGCGCAGACCCCGCGACGGTTAGAGACGTGGAAAGACAGTCAAGGCTTTCTGTTAAAAGAGCTGGGTAGGGCCACAAGTTTTTTTTTTTTTTTTTTAAGGCGCGCGGGTGGGGGGAGGATCTATTTCCATATGTGTGCGTTTGTAGATGTAAATGTATTTTTAAAATATCTTTAAGAAAAGAGCATACAGCATCTGTTACCTCTGAGGCAGCATCCAGTTTTTGTGAGCCTCTTTAAGAAAAGAACTACTGAATACAGAATTAAGCACAGAGCCTTGGAACAGCCTGTGTACATGAGGTACTGACCTTGGAGCCTGAGCTTCATTACCGCCTTTTCGCTTCTATGTGACCTTGGGCAATTTACTTAGTTCCTGTGCCTTGGTTTTCTCAGCTGTGAAATGGGGCTGACATAGGAACCGGTCTCCTAAACTGGTTGTGAGACACATAGCAGTCTTAGAAACTTGGCTGGTAGATTCTCAGGAAATGTTGGCTAATATTTTTCACATATTATTGGAGATTAAAATACATTTTAAAAGATTTTGAAGGGAGGTGAGGGGGAAAGAAAGCTAGTGAAAGGAAAGGAAAATGGGCAAAGCCTTGGCAAGAGCCGTTTTCCTGATATGTTAGGGACTAGTTAGTGGCAGCTTAGACTCCTTTCACTCTCAGAGGAGGTGGTAGGGTGGCTAGGCTGGAGCCCAAGCCTAGCCAATGCAGCACCAGTCCCTCAAATGATGTGAGCTGCCTATTAAAAGTATGAGTTGATTTTGGGGGAGAGCAGGGTTCCTACAGTGGGGAAGATATATTGGTTATCTATTGCTGCATAAAAAATTATCCCCAAAACTCAGCAGGTTGAAACAAAAAATTCATATCTTACAGTTTCTGAGGGCTACAGACCCAAGAGCAGCTAATAAGGGTGGTTCTAGCTCAGGGCCTTTCCTGAGGGTGCAGCCAAGATGTCGGCTGGGTCTGGCGGATCTGCTCCCCTTCTTACTCACATGTTGCTTAGAGGCCTCAGTTCCTTATCACATTGGATGTTTCCATAGATGTGTTCATGACATAACAGTGGGCTTCCCCCGAGCAGGTGATGAGAAAGAGAGATAGAGAAAATGAGCAGGAAGCCACAATACATTTTGTAGTCCAACTTCCTCTGAAAAGGAATTAGGTTCTACTTCTTGAAGGGAGCAGTGTCAAAAAATTTGTAGATATTTCAAAACCACAGCAGAAGGGGAGTATTTGGGAGGCAAATTTAGGAGGAGAGGCAATCAACATATTGAAGCAAATATGTGGAAAGACCTTGAATCAGGAAAGCCAAATTTATTTCCTGGCATACGGAAAGCACTTAACAAATGTTTTGTTGTTGTTTTTTAAGATTATTTATTTATTTGAGAGAGAGCACGCATGCTAGGGTGTGAGGTGTGTGGGGGGGTAGTGGGGCAGAGACAGAGAATCCCTAAGCAGACTTCTCCCTGAGCACAGGGCCCAAAGCAGGGCTCCATCTCAAGATCATGAGATCATGACCTGAGCTAAAACCAAGAGTCAGACGCTTAACCCACTGAGCCACCCAGAAGCGCCAATAAATATCTGCTAAACAGCTGCATGAATGACAATTGTTCTAAGATTGTTTTCCAGTCCTTGGTCATTGAGCATAAGTGCAGTCACCGATTTACAGGGCTTTCTTGAAGGCTGAGTAGGACTATAGCTATCAGAGCTCCTTGTAAATTTAACACTGCTAGGCAATGAAGCTTGGTGGGGGAACTTGGCCTGGGAGAGAGCAAGAGCTCAGCCATGGAGGAGTCCCTGCCCAGGCCTGACATCTCTTCTCACAGACTGAGTCCCAGGCCCTAGGGAGGTGCTCTGATTCTAGCTCCCCATCTCTGTCCCCACCAGCCCAGCCTCCTCACCATGTCTCACTTCCAGTTACTGCTTTTGCCCATGAGCCAGCCAGGACAGGACCCACGAGTCCTAACACCAGCCGAGCTTCTGCCTTGAGGCTGCTCCTTCTCCTGTGCTGGCTCTGGCCCCAGAGATGGAAAACAGGGGTTTGCAGTGTAGACCCAGTGAGCCAGCAACCTTGCATGAAATTCAATTGCTTTCCTACCATCAGTCCAAGTCACCTGAGTCCCAAGAGGAAGAAGAGGAGAGGAGGTATGTGGGGCCTAGAATGAGTGAGGAGACAGAACTGTAAGAGGGGGAAGGAGAAGCAAAAAGCCATCAGAGCTCCTTCTCCATCTCCACAAGAAATGGGTGTTGCCACAACCCCCCATCTTCCTGCCACACTCCAGAGACAAGTGTAGTAAAAAGCTACTCACCTGGGCAAAGTTAGAGTTCCCAGGAGAGTTCTGGTCCCCAAAAGACTTTCCAAGAGCCTGCTGTGATGCCTGAAATTCCCTATTGCTTCCACTTTTGGATCAGCTTTGCACTCAGAAGATAAGATTATAAGTCTAAGGTGGGAATTGACCTAAAACCAAAGAAACAGGATGTTTGAGAACCTTGGGGTGGGAGGAAGGTATAGAGCTGATAAGGTGAGGGAATAGTTACCAATTATAGCTGACATTTACTTACCACTTACTATGTGCCAAGGATTGCACTCACCATGTACTAACTCATTTCATACAAATACTATTTAATAGCTGCCACTCATTTCGTAAGTAAGGTAGAGCCAGATACAAAGTCAGATAGCCTGGCTTCAGCATCTGTTCTTTTTTTTTTTTCTTTAAGTGAGAGAGAGGAGCACACGTGTGCAAGCCTGTGGGGTGCAGAGGGAGAGAGAGAATCTTAAGCAGTCTCCATGCTCAACACGAGCCCCATGCAGGGCTCAATCTCACAACCCTGAGATCATGACGTAAGCTGAATCAAGAGTTGGATGCTCAACCAACTGAGCCACCCAGGTGCCCCCCAAATCTGTTCTTAATCCTGGCACTAGCCCCCGCTAGAGGAGGAAGGGGCAGCAGGGTGAAAGGCATCAGCTATAGGCCTCTCTAGTTATCTGGAACAAAGGTCCTGGGACTCCAGGGTAGAGTTCTGCCCTGCCAGTGCTTGCCTGGGATGGGGGGCACCAGGGCTGCTCTTCCTTCTCCAGCTCTGACCTGGGGCAGAGTGCTTAGTTTATGCCTTCCCGGAATTAAAACTATCCTTCAGGGGTGCACTGAGTTTTTTGACAAGTTATAAAATGCTTGCCCATCCAACACCCAGAAGCAGCTAGTGGGGTGGTTAAGAATATGAACTCTGGAGCCCATGGCCTGAGTTTGCATCCTAGCTCTGCCACTTGCTAGCTGTGCCCTTGGTCAAGCTTTGGAACTTCTCTGTGTCTCAGTTTCCTCTCCTGTTAAATGGAAATGGTGATGTAAGTGCTTACCTCCTGGAATAGTCTCAGGTTATCCCTCCAATACTGCCGTGGGATCATCACTCCCACTTTTCAGAGACAAGCTTGCCCTTGCCCATTCACCTACTGAGCAATAAAGCTTGTGGGCAAACAGAAGGTGGGGTAAAAAAAAAAAAATAGGCAGAACAGAATGTTAACCTCCATGAGGCCACCAGAGCTGTTGGGCCGCAGCTGTTTGTTGACAGGCAGGAATGCAGGCCCAGTGGTTTTTATTTTGCTTGTGTGTGATTTAACACTTTTGGCTTTGTTTCGGTGGGGAGCGGCTGTATCAGCTTTTCTGAATGTTACATATATAGAGAGCCTTTCTCCCACCACGTCCTGTTGGAGTCAGGCTCATGAAGAGCCGTGTCATTTTGTTGCTGTAGAGAGCCACGTAGGGTCTGGAGCACTGGGAAGAAGCCAGGAAACAGTTCTCTCTTCCCCGGATCACCTCTCTTCCTGGCAATTGCCCCTTCCCTACCTCTCTATGGTGGTGAGACTAGAAACAGGTCTTTTTACATAACACCCCTATCACCCCATCCCCCATCCTACCAGTCCAGAACAGAGCCCCCATATCAAGCTGGATGAATTGGAGCTCCTTCCAGTTCAGGTTGCTACTTGGTCAATTCCTCTTTATGGCCATGAGAATTCCCTGTTACCACCAGGTAATTAATTATGTCTTTCCTTCTTTTGAGGAAAAGATGAAGTTAACCAAGTGTGCCTGCCATCTATTGTTCTGAAGTAAGTCACAAGGTACCCTGTACATACTGTCCCAGAAGATAAATTGTATATATTTCAACAAGGGAAAGAACATGTTTTGTTTGCAGAATTTCTGGGAGGACTCTCTCTGCCTAGAAATTATGTGTATTTGCTGATTAATGATCTTCTTGGTGAACCTGCCTTGGAAAAGGTAATAGAATTATGAGTGGATGTCACGAGCCCCCATCATTCCTGCCTCCAGGAGAAGTCATGGAGAGAGGCAGATCTCTGAAGTAGTTATCTTTTTTTTTTTTTAAGACTTATTTATTTGACACAGAGAGAGAGCACACAAGCAGGGGGAGCGGCAGGCAAAGGGAGAAGCGGGCTCCCTGCTGAGCAAGGAGCCTGATGCGGGGCTTGATCCCAGGACCCTGGGATCATGACCTGAGTTGAAGGCAGACGCCCAACTGACTGAGCCATCCAGGCACCCCAGTAGTTGTCTTTTGTGCCCACATATCTTCATTGTGGGTTGGGGGTGCACAACTTTCAGATTCTGCCCTGAAGTCCAGCTGTTTTCAAGAAAACATGCTAAAACATTTCATGGTTTTGCATGACAGTTTCATGTTTTAAAATGTTAACCTGTTTCAGGTCCCTACTGCTGGGTAATAAATCACCTTAAAATGTCATGGCTGGGAGCACCTGGGTGGCTCAGTCGATTAAGTGTCTGCCTTCAGCTCAGGTAATGATCCTGGGGTCCTGGGATCGAGCCCCACATCGGGCTCTCTGCTCAGCGTGGAGCCTGCTTCTCCTCCTGCTCCCCATGCTTGTACTCTCTCTCTGTCAAATAAATAAAATCTCTAAAAACAACAACAACAAAAAAAACACATCATGGCTACAAATAATAGTTTATTATTTCCAATGCCTCTGTAGTTTGGCTGGACTCTGCTGGGCAGTTCTTCCATACCACCCAGTTTGGCTGGGTTCACTCCTTTGCATTCAGCTGGGAGCTTGACTAGGGCAGGAACACTCAAGGTGGCTTCGCTTACATGTCTGGTGCCTGAGCTGGGCTGGTTGGAACGGCTAGTGCTGCTGGCTGCGCTTTTTTCCACAAGCTTATTTCTTGAGTGGCTTGATCCCCAAAAGATGAAAATGGGGGCTGCGATGCCTCAGAAGGCTTAGGCCTTTAAGTCACACATTATTACTTCCCCTGCATTTTGTTGGTCAAACCAAGATAAATATCCAGCCTAGATTCTAGTAGGAGGGAAATAAGCTGCTCCTCTTGGTGGAAGGTCTGACCTGTCTATACAGGCATGGGAGTCTTTATAGAGTTGGCAACCATTCTATGGACAGTCTACCACATCAACCAAGTCATGCTTTAAAACACACATATCTGCAGGTGGCTCAGGGTTGCAGTTTCTACTTGAAACTTTTAAGGAATTCACCTGGAAATCCTTTATGACCAGGAGCTTTTTTATGGCAGGAGGGAGGGGTGGGGCATAGCCGGGGAAGGAGACCCTGGGTTTTCTCTTGTGTTTATGTGGTCTCTGTTCATTGGAGAAGAATGTCAAGAACTAGGCACTGCCCCTGCCAGACTATTATCACTTCCTTTTTTTTTTTAAGATTTTATTTATTTATTTGACAGAGAGAGAGAGAGAGAGCACAAGCATGGGGAGCAGGAGAGGGAGAAGCAGGCTCCCCAGTGAGCAGGGAGCCTGATGTGGGTCTCGATCAACCCCAGGGCTCTGAGATCATGACCTGAGCCGAAGGCAGACGCTTAACCATCTGAGCCACCCAGGTGCTCCTTATTACTTCCTTCATATTAACCTGCTTTTGGGACTGCTTCCATCCATCAGCTTGAACCCCAAAGCTGCCCAGTCATAACCTGGAGGGAAGAAGGCCGAGTGATTGCTGAGATCTTTTTTGATGCCTTGGTGGGATCACCACCTTTGACTTTAGCCTAATAAATCATTGCAGGATTTTAATCAGGCCTATATTGATTAGATTAGTACTTTGGAAAGGTCACACAGAATGCCAAGAGGCCTCTGTTCTTGTTACCAATTGCCGCATAAGAAATTATTCAAAATTCAGTAATGTAAAACAATCATTTGTTATGCTTACAGATTCTGTGGGTTTGGAATTTAAGCAGGGCATCTCGAGGATGGCTTGTCTCTTTTTCCATGAGACAAGCTGGAGAACTTGAAGGCTGGGGACTGGAACAATCTGAAAGTTTATTCACTTGCTTGTCTATTGGTTCTTGCTGGCTGTCAGCTGAAAGCCTCAGATCTCCACGTGGCCCTCTCCATGTGGTGTTTCTGCTTGGATTAGTTTGGGCATCCTCACAGCATGGTGACTGGATTCCAGGGTGAGCACCCAATGACAGAGAGAGAACCAGGCATAAACCAGATTATGCTTTATGACCTAGCCTTGGGTGTCACACAGTGTCACTTCTGCCACATTCTGTTTATCAAGGAAGTCACTAAGCCCTTGCCCAAGTTCAAGGGGAAAGGAAGTACACTTTACTTCTTGATGGGAAATGGCAACATTCTGGGAGAGCATGTGGGGCTAGAAATATTGCTGTGACTATTTTTGGAGAATATAACCTGCTGCAGCCTCAAAGAGGGGCATGGATTCAGTGAAATTAACACTATCCCTTGAAAGTATACACAGAATATGAGCACTCCTCCCTCCTCTGGCCTCATCTCCCACTCTCCTCAGTGCTTCCATTCAAGCCTCACCAGCTTCCTCGCTTTTCCTCAAACACGGTGAACATACCTGTGCCTCCTTTGGCTTGGAAGGCGCATCCCCCTGGCTCTGTCTCATAGTCTTCAGGCTCTGCTCAAATGTCACCTTTTCCAAGAGGCCTCCCTGACGACCCTAAAATAACACTCCTCCTCCTTCAATCTCTGTTCCCTTTTCTGGTTTTATTTTTCTTCATGGCAGTTATTATCACCTGACATAACCATATTTGTTTATTGTTTACTACCTGTCTCTTCCCATTAGAATGTAGGCTCCGTGAGGACAGGGACTTTGTTCTATTCCCAGCTGCATCTCCAGCACCCAAGAACAGTGTCTGATACTCAGTGCACAGTATTTGTTGAATGAATGAATGATGGGCTTCTTTGAGTGTGAAAAGTCAGCATCCCACTCCCAGGACATAGTCTAGAACAGTGAGTGGTTCTTAAAGTGGAATTCAGGGATCTTCAGAGGTCCCTAAGATCCTTTCTTGGTGGGGGTGGGGGCTGTAAGGTCAAAATTGTTTTTATAACAATAGTAAGACATTATTTGCCTTTTTCATTCTTATTATTTCATGAAGGTACAGTGGAATTTTCCAAGGGTTTCATGATATGTATTATTGCAACAGAGTAAATGCAGAAGTGGGCACCTGGGTGGCTCAGTTGGTTGAGTCCGACTCTTGATTTTGGTTCAGGTCATGATCTCAAGGTTGTGAGATTGAGCCCTTGTTGGGCTCAGCACTGGATGTGGAGCCTGCTTGAGATTCTGTCTCCCTTTGCCTCTGCCCCAGCCCCGCACCAAAATTAAAAAATAAATTCAGAAGCAGATATGGGACTTCAGCTGTCTTCTATTAATCCAGATATTAAAGAGATCTGCAAAATTGTAAAGCAATGTCACATTTCTCACTACCTTTTTTGTGTGTTTTGGAAAATGTAATTATTTTAAATAAAGATTTTTTTTTACATTACCATGTAATGAGTTTATGTTTATTATTATTATTATTATTTAGAGAGAGTGCATGAGCAAGGTGGAGAGGGGCAGAGGGAGAGGCAGGGAGAGAGGGAGAGAGAAGCAGACTCCTCACTGAGCGTGGAGCCCCACATGGGGCTTGATCTAATGACCCTGAGATCATGACCTGAGCTGAAATCAAGAGTCAGTCACTTAACCAGCTGAGCCACCCAGGTGCCCCTATTATTGTTATTTTAAATGAAATTATAGAGAAATATTTTAATTTATAATATAGTAAATATTGGTAAATAACTCATGTTTACAAAGTTCTATGGTGTTATGAATAATTTTAGAAAATGTAAAATCGTTTTCAGACTAAAATGTTTAAGAGAGTAGAAAGTGGAGGCTAAACTATTCTTCATGCTATGGAATTGGGGATTTTGGAGCTGATCATCAGCAGTTCCAGAGAGAGGTGAGGATTGGGAAGAGGTGAAGGACCTGGACCCAGGGAAGGGTTGAAGTTTGCAAAGGAGCCAAGCGTTACAGTGGCCCATGCACCCTTGGCAGACAATGCCAGGGCAATAAGTCTCTGAGTTTGGTGATAACCAAAAATGTTCTAGGGACATTCATGTATGATATTTTTTGTATTGTTAAAGATTTTATTTATTTATTTATTTATTTATTCATTCATTCTTTGGGAAACAAAGTACAAGTGGGGGGAGGGACAGAGGGAGAGGGAGAGATCTGATCTCAAATAGACTGTACACTGAGCATGGAGCCCAACGCAGGGCTGGAACTCACGACCATGAGATCATGACCTGAGCTGAAATCAAGAGTCAGCTTAACCGACTGAGCCACCCAGGTGCCCTGAGATCTGATCTCAAACAGACTCTACACTGAGCATGGAGCCCAACGCAGGGCTGGAACTCACAACCATGAGATCATGACCTGAGCCGAAATCAAGAGTCAGTTTAACCGACTGAGCCACCCAGGTGCCCTGGGATAGACATGTATGATAATAACTACTTATTGTTTTAATTGGCCCAAAAAGATTTAATTTTTTTGGAGGAATATGCATAACCAAGCTTTTATTCTCATAGTAAGTTGCATATAAAAACAAAAGAATAAAACAGCCAGATCCTTGAAATCAAAAGTGAAAAGCATAATACTAGTGCTAGAAGCAGCTCATACTGGCCCATGAGAGCCAATTATTAAATTTTTCATTTTGTAGTCTGGTTGTTAAACTACAACCATTATTAAAAATTTAATTATATCAGGGGGCGCCTGCGTGGCTCAGTCGTTGGGCGTCTGCCTTCGGCTCAGGTCATGGTCCCAGGGTCCTGGGATCAAGCCCCGCATCGGGCTCCCTGCTCTGCGGGGAGCCTGCTTCTCCCTCTCCCATTCCCTCTGCTTGTGTTCCCTCTCTCGCTATGTCTCTCTCTGTCAAATAAATAAATAAAATCTTTAAAAAAAATTTAATTATATCAGCTTATAATTAAGTATGCTGCATTAAAAGAAAAGTAATAGTCAACTCATCATTCAAAACTCATCACGTTCTAATAACTTTATGGCATTTTAGTATTCATGCTCTTGAATTAATTTAGGCTTCTTGTATCTGTGTGGTGGTAATACTATGTAAGGGTGTGCTGTGGGACAGCTTTGCCTGATGCAGCATTCAGTAGCATCATATTGGTAGCTTGAAATCAGCCATGGTGGAAGTACTTACATCACAGAAATTTGCAAACATTACAGATACAGAGCTTGATTTATTGTTATTTATTTTTTAATTATCTATGCTCATTCATCAATTGTAACTGTAGGCTATGCAGGCAAGAGTAAAGGAAAAACTGATGAAAGCATTCTTTGAGAATCAATTGGCTATATGGAATTGACAATAAACTGTATTGTATATTTTATTATGTATACGTTGTGTGTTACACATCCTTTATATCAGTAAAACTCCTAATAAACATATATATGTACATTTTCCCCCCGAAGAGCCAGTTGTTAAACATTTACCAAACACACTACTCAACCAAGGTCCCTTGTCCCTGAGACTGGCAGTGGGGTGATGGTGTGTAACACAGATGTGGGTCTGCTCCTTCACCCCTGGCCCTGAACTCAGTCTGATGGGGAGACAGATACCTAGTTAACAACATAGTACAGGGTGGTGGGAAAGGAAGGCACCGAGGCATCTAGTCCAGGGAGGTATCCAGAGGATCTGAGACTCATGTGGGCGCTCAAAGGATGAGTAGGAATCAGCTAGCCAAAGGAACACCATGAGCAATGCCCAGCTGTTGACAGGAATGATAGGGACAGAGGATGGGAAGTTGAGGGACCCAGGGCGTGCTATGCCTGCAGGTAGTGGGAGCAGGTTTGGATGGACACTTTTGTTCTAACTCAACAAGTAGTAAGCAGTGGGTGTTGCATGTTCGGAGCTGCTGGCTAGGTTATGAGAGGTGGTGGTGATGAAGATGAGCTGTGTAGGCAATGGGCTACACAGCAGCGCCCAGCACTTCTAGCTGCCAGCAGAACAACCTAGCTGGTGGAAAATTAGGTCTTGCAAATATTAGCCATGGCAGGCGTGGCTGCCCCCAAGTGGTCTGCTGGAGGCACTGCTGATAGAAGGGAAGCACTGTGGAGTGGTCACTGACAGGGCTTGTTACACAGGCGAGAGGCTGGGTTTGGGAACCGTACTTGTTTCCTAGACTCAAGCTGTTCCAGTGATCCCGATCTTTTATTTATTTTTTTTAAAAGATTTTATTTATTTTTTTGACAGAGACAGAGACAGCGAGAGCAGGAACACAAGCAGGGGGAGTGGGAGAGGGAGAAGCAGGCTTCCCGCCGAGCTGGGAGCCCGATGAGGGACTCGATCCCAGGACCCTGGGATTATGACCCAAGCCGAAGGCAGTCGCCCAACCAACTGAGCCACCCAGGCGCCCCGTGATCCCGATCTTTTAAAGCTAACAATACTGAGTTATGATTTACAAACAATAGAGGACACAGATCTGAAGTTTTCAGTTTAATAAGTTTTGATAATTTTATATAACTTGTAACTACCACCCAAAACAAGATCTAGAATATTTCTATCACCTCAGGAATTTTTCTTCTGTCCCCTTTTAGTAAGTCTCCCACCCGCCTGCCCAACCCCCAAACAGCAACCCCTATACTCGTTTGTATCACATTAATTTTCCTGTTGTTAAACTTCATATAAGTGGAATCATATAGTATGGTTTTGTTTTTGTTTTTGTTTGGTCTGGTTTATTTTGCTTAATATGTATTTTAGATTCATCTATATTGTTGCATGTATTCATTTCTCATTCATTTTTCTCCTTGAGTCATATTATATTGTATGAATATATAATAATTTGTTTATCCATTCTCTTGTTGATGGCCGTTTCCAGTTTTTAGCTACTATGAATGAAGTTGCAACAAATTTGCTCTTTTGTGAACCTATGTTTTTATTTCTCTTGGGTTTATACCTTGCTAGGTCAAACAGTAACTCTTATGTTTAACTTTTTGAAGAACTGCCAAACTATTTCCCAAAGTGGCTACACTATTTTACAATCCTATCAGCAGTGTATGAGGGTTTCAATTTCTCCACGTCCCTGTCAATACTTAGTATCTGTCTTTTTTTTTTTTTAAGATTTTATTTATTTATTTGACAGAGAGAGACACAGTGAGAGAGGGAACACAAGCAGGGGGAGCGGGAGAGGGAGAAGCAGGCTTCCTGCAGAGCAGGGAGCCCGATGCGGGGCTCGATCCCAGGACCCTGGGATCATGACCTGAGCCGAAGGCAGACGCTTAATGACTGAGCCACCCAGGTGCCCCAGTATGTCTTTTTGATTATAAACATTCTAGTGGATATGTAATGGTGTTTCATTGTGGGTTTGATTTGCATTTCTCTGATGACTAATGATGGTGAGCATGTTATCATGTGCTTATCAGGCATCTATATATCTTCTTAGGAGAAATTTTCCTTCTTTCCTTTTCTTTTCTTTTCCCCTTCCTTCCTTCCTTCCTTCCTTCCTTCCTTCCTTCCTTCCTTCCTTCCTTCCTTCCTTCCAAGTAAGCTCTGTGCCCAATGTGGGGCTTTAACTCACGACTCTAAGATGAAGAGTCGTATGTTCTACTGATTGACCCAGCCAGGCGCCCCTTGTTTGGAGGAATTTCTATTCAGATCCTTTGCCCATTTTATTTATTTATTTATTTATTTATTTATTTATTTATTTATTTGGCTTTTAAAAAAAATTTTAATTATGCTCAGTTAACATACACGGCATATTGGTTTTTGGAGTAGAATTCAGTGATTCAAATATTGGCTTTTTAAAAAAATTACTAATACGGAGTCAACTGCTTCCTTATTGGAGATCTCTAGTCAAAGGTGAGCTCAAATTTGAGGTGGGTGCTCCAGGTAAGGCCCCTTTGTCCCTAGACCATGCCTCTACTCTTGAGGATGGTCCCAAGAGAGGTGTGTGCCTGAGAATCTTTGGTCCTAATTCTTTGCTCCTTCCTCTAACCACACCCTTTGCCAGGTAACGTGGCTAAATGCAGATGCAGAACCCTGCCCTTTGATCTGGGGCTCAGACATTGTACTTGTTTTGGCCCAGGGGTGTGTGGGCAGAAGCCGACCTCTTCCTACTGTGCCACTTCCAAGCCTAGGTTGTAAGGTGGCTTGGGTGTTTTGCTTGCCCTCTTGTGCCCCTGCTGTCATCATGAAAAGAACACACCTGGCTAGCCAACTGGTCCAAGGCAGATGAGAGACACTGCAGTGTAGAACAGACCCATACCTGACCTTCAGCCTGGAGCTGCCCATCTATGCCCGTCATAGCTCAGCTGAACCAGGCCAGGATCCCTTTGCCCATTTAAAAAAAAATTTTTTTTAAAGATTTTATTTATTTGACAGAGCACAAGCAGAGGGAGAGAGAGGGAGAAGCAGGCTCCCTGCTGAGCAAGGAGCCCGATGTGGGACTCGATCCCAGGACTCTGGGATCATGACCCGGGCCAAAGGCAGCTGCTTAACCGACTGAGCCACCCAGGTGTCCCCCCTCTTTGCCCATTTTAAAAGTGAGTTATTCTTTATTGTATTATTGAGTTTTGTGAATTCTTCATATATTCTACCTGCAAGTCGTCTATCAGATATGTGATTTGTCAATACTTTCTCCCATTCTGTGGGTTGCCTTGGTGGAGTCCCCAGTCTGACTGGGGAGAGAAGACAAACACAGGGAATGGGTGGTAGGGAGGAGGTGTGGAGGGGAGAGGCACTGTATGGGGAGGCCTAGGGTGAACTCTCTGAGTTTCGGGGTTGTCCACCTGAGTAGTAAGTGGACTGGATGAGCCGCTCTGACATTGCCATGGTTCCGCAGGCAAGAATGTGTGTCATTGTATATGCAGTGCTATGTGATCAGGCATATATGCTAAGTGTCAGGGACCTGGCATCTTACAAGACCAGGAGCATGGAGTGGGATGGGGGGAGCAGGAGGTTCTTTCTTAAGAAAGGAGATTCCGTATTGCAAACTTCCACAGGACTAATGGGTTACCTTGGAGATGTGGCTTGAAAGCCAGATGGATTTGGGTTTAGATCTTGGTTGTAGTAGATGCTACTACATAGTGCTCTCTCCATTCTTCCTTAACCATTTCTGATGACTTCTTACTGCAAGCCCCTGGGATTTTCTGCCTGAGGGCTTTCTCTGCTCAGAAGGCACACAGGAAGGTCTGAAAGTGCCAGGAGCAGCTCTCAACCCTTAGTTTCCTCATTTGTTTGGTGGGACAGCTGTGTTGCACTCTGCACTCTGTCCCAGGGGTCCCCAGTAGGATGCCCTCCACCCCCCCACCATTGCCCACAGTGGTAACCTGCTCATTATTGCACCCCAAATTGGTTTCCATTCATTTATTTGTTTCAATTTCCTCCACTCCTCTACTAGTGGTTCCTGAGATGATTTCTCAAAAAGACCATTTGTACTCACATCCTTATTCTGGTGTCTGCTTCTGGGGAAACCCAACCTAAAAATACTGGTTCTTCCATTTCTTAGATACATCCATTTCATTTCCTTGGGCAGAGCACTTTACCTTTTGAACCTCCCTTTCCTCGTGTACAAATTGGGGATAATAACACAACTTCATGGAATAGTCATGGGGCTTAGCATCTCACTCAGACATGTTAAGGGTTTAGTAAATGCTAGAAAAATCTCCTTTTATTTTCAGTTGCTTACTGGCCTGTAACATAGATACTATCCCAGAGACCCTTTGGTGGACATGCCTCATTCAACCATAGCCAGGCAAGAAAAGACAAGCAGCCTGGAGCTGGCCCTATGAGTGATTGGATTCTTGCTCCCAGTTACTTGCTGCCTCCCTGCAATTAGACATCCTCACTGTTTGTCATGCCTTGCATCCTCTAGAGAGAGCATGTCTTCTGTCTCTCATATATTAGCCATATGACATGCTTTGGTGAGTGGCATATGACATTCTCCACATGTGAGAAGAAGCTCTAAATATATTATTGCATGGTTCATCTAAGGCTTTTTCATTCCTCCCCTTAACCATGAGAAAGACATGTTCCCAGGGCTTAGCATACAGTATAACAAGCACTTATTAACTGTGTAAGAGGTACTGTCCTTGTGTTACATGTGTCTACATGTGTTAATCCATTTCATTGTCACAGAAAACCTAGATACAGGTCCTGTTATCACCACCCTTGTTTTATATATGTGGAAAACTAAGGTTCAGTAAGAATGAGTACCTTGATCAAATTAACACAGCTGGGGAAAGGCAGGCAGTCTGCTTTCTAGGCCCATATTATTATTTTTTTCTAGGTCCATATTCTTTTTTTTTTTAAAGATTTTATTTATTTATTTGACAGAGAGAGACACAGTGAGAGAGGGAATACAAGCAGGGGGAATGGGAGAGGGAGAAGCAGGCTTCCCGCAGAGCAGGAAGCCCGATGTGGGGCTCGATCCCAGGACCCTGGGATCATGACCTGAGCCGAAGGCAGACGCTTAACGACTGAGCCACCCAGGCGCCCCTCTAGGTCCATATTCTTTTTTTTTTTTTTTTAAAGATTTTATTTATTTATTTGAGACAGAGAGAATGAGAGACAGAGAGCATGAGAGGGAGGAGGGTCAGAGGGAGAAGCAGACTCCCCGCCGAGCAGGGAGCCCGATCGATCCCGGGACTCCAGGATCATGTCTAGGTCCATATTCTTAACCACTGCATTATGCTCTTTCTCATTGTAGGTGATCAGCAAATGCTTGTTGTCTAAAAGTTTTTTTAAATGATTGTCATCACTGACAACATTGTTCCTTTCCATTTACCCATACTCTGAAGGTGTAATCCACTGGGACAAAGATGGGCTTATGACTTTGGACCTGGATACTTTTCCTGCCTTCATTGTTGGACAAATAAGAGGCCCTTCTGATTCACCTGACTGGGAAAAAGTCATCTGAGGTTATCAGATGGGAACCCAAACATTTCTCCTGTAGGATCCACATGAACCACAAGATATCTTCTGTGAATTCTATGTGGATCCCAGACATATACCTTGTAAACTTCAATGTGGACCTCATACCCCTCTTCTAAAGGCTCATGTAAACCCCTATATCTTTCCCAAGGCTCACATGGACTCCCAACATCTCTCCTGTAGGAGCCATGTTTGACAACGTCCTCAGGTTCCCATTCCTCATCTTATTGGGTCCTCCCCACAGCTCTGTAAACCAGCTAAAGCTTGCATTATAGCAGGGACAGAGAACAGTGACCATGTGAGTGAACCAGGGACAGGACTAACAGCAGAACCCAGGGTCCTGCCCTGTAGCACATGATTCTCCCCTCCTGATTGGCTTGGTAGCTAGATTATACTTCCTACTCAACCTTCCATAACCCCTGAGACTCCCTTCCTTCTCTTCCCTCTCCCTCACCAATTCTGGTCTGCCTTTCTTCCCTCTCACCCCCTTTCCATCCCAGCTGTGGGAGTGCAGCCCCACTCCCAGCAGGCTAGAGCCAGACAATGGGCCCTTTTTCTGGGCAAAGAATTCCCTCAGTGTCTCCCACCCACTGAGGCCCCCTTCCAGGCCCAGGATGGTATGAGTGGAGGGCACTGTGGAGGGCAGGAGCCATTGGCTGGGAGGACAGAGGGTGGCCCTGGTTGTTGAGATCCCACAGGAGGTTTGCAATGTCAACACTGTTCACAATAAAAGCTTGTCTTTCACTCCCAACCCCATCTCTCCAAGTGGGTCTCTTAACTGTCATTAGTTCCAGGTTTTTAAATATTTACCCTGGTCTCTACGCTCTTTAGGTGTTCATCTCTGCCTATCACAATCTCTTTCATTCTTTTTTCTGTGTCTCTCTAAACTTCTGTCTTTCTATTCCTTTGTGTAGCTTGCCTGTCCCTATTTCTCATCTCTTTCACACTTCATCATGTTTTCTCTCTCTCTCCTATTTTCCCATGTCTTTTTTCTTTCCAAATCTTGATCTCTCCGTGTCTCTCTGTCTCTCTGTGTTTCTATGTCTCTATGTTCCTGGCTCTCCTCTCGTCTTTCTATGTCCATCTTTCCATGGATCTTTGTGTCCATTCTCCTTATGTCTTATTTCTGTTTCATCTATGATTTTCCATCCTCCATCCTCTCTCTGTCACTTCAGGCCTGTGGATCTGAAGGACCTTCATCAGGTATCCTGCTCACAAAGCTCTTTCTCCCTCTTCCTTTCTGGTACGGTTCCAGCAGCCCCTAGGATCGGCATTATTCTCCCCAGCATACAGATTTGGAAGCTGAGGCTCTGGCTACTGGTACCAGGCTTCCATCTCTGGGTCTTTTTCTCCACGTTCTAGTTCTTTGTGTATTCTTGTCCTCTCCGTGCCCACCAACCACCTGATCGGGCCGTGCCTGGGAACTTAGCACCTCGGACAGTTCCTGTAAGGTGAGGGGGGTGTGGCCAGGCCTTCCTTCTCGCGAGCGCAGGAGGAGCAGCCCTAGAGGTGGCGCGGGAGTCTCGCGAGAGCGACTGTTGCTGCGGGCACGGGTGGCGCGGGCGCGGGTGGCGCGGGCGCGGGCGGCGCGGGCGCGTGAGGAGCCGGCCCGAGGAGCGCGCGCGCGCTCCCCGCCCCCCGCCCCCGAGCGGCTAGCGGCAGGCTCCGCGCCGCATCGCTGGGTGAAGCGCAGCGCAGCGCGGCGGCCTTTCGGCAACCGAGCGGCAGCGGCGGGTGAGTCCTGGGCCTGAAGGCCGGGAGAAGGGCTTTCCAGGGAAGCTGGGCGTAGGGCGAGATGTGGTCACCCACTCTCCAGCTTTGTGCCCCCTACGCTTCACCTTTGCATGCAGGGGCAGGCCGAGCTGCTGGAGAGGTGGGGAATCGAGGTGACCTTCCCAATTTGGGGCGGGAGAAGATCGTCGCAGGTGCCCCCAGGCCCCCCAACCCCCACCATCCCCATTCCTGGCTCCCGCAGAGGGAACCCGGGTCTTGGGTGACGTCAGACCCCTGGATTCTGGAGCCTGGGCCTTGGGCCCTCCTTCCCCCCAGCCCCACCTGGTGTTCCCTGGAAACCAGCCTCCTCCTCCTGGGGATGGCGCACGCGACTGGTGGCGGGGTGACAGTGGCCTCCTTTGGGTCCTTCCTCACAAGAGGTGCCTGCAGGTGGACCCAGGCTGTGTCCCCCATCGCCTCCCTTGGTTTGCCGACCTTTAGTTGGCGGGGGATGGGTGCACTGGCTTGACGGAGCCTGGGCTCCTCTAGGGTTTTGGGGTGGTGAGTTGGGAGTGCCGGATGTAGCTCATTCCAATATTGGCAGGAGTTGGCTATGAGGATGGGGGGGTGAGGTGTTTGGGAATCTATCCCTGTCCCTGCCTCGGGGAGCTCCTGGCTTGGGGGTTGGGGAAACCAAATAGAGACTCCTACGGAGAATTCACCATCTCTGGCGGTTCAAACCGGTAATGCCCCAGCTGCGGGATGGGGAGATCAGCTAGGGCCTGGCAGACTTTCCCAGGGACAGAAGGAGAAAGGGAGGCAAGAGCCAGTAAATAGACTTCCTGGGGGAGGGGAGATTTGGATGGGGGAGAGTCAAGAGCGGGCATTCCCTGGGAGTGGTATGGGCAAAGAGGTAAGAATTCAGCACAGCTGTTGGGGAGGCCTGCCTGTGACCGAGCCATGTGACTGTGCCCATGGGGTAGGGGAGGTTTGGAGAATTTTGCAGCCTGTGCTTTGCCTGTTCTACCTGCACAGGCGCAGGGCTCTGAAAGAGGGAGATGGTTTTTGCAGGGGCATGATGGACAAGAGAGATTTTGCTTGGGGCTACAAATCTTGCTAGTTTAGATCTGACCTGGGCTTACTTGGTGGGCCTGAAGGCAAAGTCCCTAGAGCTGAGAGAGGGTGTCTCTGGTGAATGGGTCACAGAAGGAGGGTCTTAGGTGTAGCAAACCCTGTGGAGAGTTAGTGGGGTTCTGGGAGGAGAGCTCTGGATAGGGGCCTCTGAACAAGTTGATTCCCCTCTTGGGCGGCTCTTTGCCAGCACCTTTCTCTGGGGACGAAATAATAGGACTAAGTACGGTCCTCCCTTGAGGAAGCTGCTTGTTCTAGTTTAGAGTGTCCCTCCCAGTTCTTCCTTTTCCTTTCCTCCCTCCTCCTTCTGCATCCCTGCCCCCTCCCCACAGCATTTCCTCTACAGGCTGCACTTCCTTCACTGCTGACAGCCTGGAATCTCTGAAGGCTGCCTGGAGGAAGTTTGGTACACGCAGGGTTGACAGAAGTTGTGGGCTTAGCCTGACTGGGGGAGCACAGCAGGTGCTCCACTTGCACCCCTGGGGAGGGTTTTCCAGTCTTAAGCAAGAACAGGGATTGACTGTGCTCTGTGCCCTGCCCTGTGCTGGGTCCCTCCTAGAAGTCTCATCCATCAGGGAGTGAGGAGAAGATTGGATGAGAATGAGTGAGCACTTGCTGCCCAATAACTGGTTCAGAATTTAAGCAGTGGGATGTATGGCATGGTTGTCTGGAAAGGCTTCCCAGAAGAGGTGGGATGTGAGCAAATAGTAGGACTTAGAGTTGACAGGGTTTAGGGGCACTGGAAATCGAGGGGGTGGCTAGACATGATCTCCTGCATGAAACTGGATTGTGTGGGAAGCAGATCAGCCGGTGGTAGAGAAGCAAAGGTGGTGGTTTGGGAAGTTTGTAGCTGATTGACACAAGGCCTTGAATGCCAGGCTCAGGATCAGCAGGGGTACTAAAGAGTCATCATGGGACAGTGATAGCAATGCAAGGAGAGTGCTGTTTTCTGAGGATGATTCATAGTTCTGGGACTCCAGGACTGGGGATGTGGCTTGGGGTGGGATAAGGGGACCAGAGGTAGAGCAAGAGTGGGGAACTTCCATCTTAGCAGCCCTGCTTTGTGCTCTGGCTTCTCCTGCACTGAGGCATCCATACTTTGCTACACTGACTTCTCTGTAACCATGGGCACACCTTTTGGAGACAGCGTGGGAGCAGGATGGGGGTCAGGCTGGAGCAGGGTTAGAGTCTCCTCCTTTGAGTTTTCCACAATCTAAGTTATTACCTGCAACCCCTCTCCCCCCGTCCCTCCTTATTTTCATGGAGGATTTTAGTGCTGGACCACGGTCTTTCACTTCATTGCCTCCCTCTACCACCCTTTCTCCCAGCCACATTTGAGTCTGGTCATCACTGGCATGTGACTACCTCTGAAATTTTAAACTCTAGTATCCTCTGAGCACAGTCCAACTTCTGTTTTATCTGCTTTGTGACCTCAAGGAGACCTCTAGTTCTCTGGCCCCTTCATTTCCTCTGTCCCATGAGCATGACACTTTCCGTGTCCTTCCTGGACCCCATGGTGCCGGATTTTAACCATTCTCTGGCTCGTGCCCTCAACAGCCATACCACTTTGCCTGTGTGTCCCACTCCAGCAGCAGACCCCTCATTTCTGGATTCTACACTCAGAATGCAGAAGTTTCTGGGGGCTATCACATACCAGGGCAGTCTGGTTCTACGTCTGTGCCCGGTCTCCAGCTTCAGCTGTTTTTCTATCACTTGTAGAAATCCTTTCCCTCTTCCCATCAGCTCCCCATTCCATTTTGTGGGAGAAGTATCCCAAAGTGGACTACTCTCCCAAAGCCCTTTACTCCCAGGGAGGGGGGGGTTGGGTGGGTGTGTGGGAAGTGAAATTACACCCAGGTTTCCCCATTTCTTGAATTCGATTTCCTAAATTGCAGTGGAAAGAGGGCTCCAGTCTAATGTGCCTGCTCTGTGCTATGGATGCTGGCCCTTCCTGTCTCCCAGGGTCCCGGGGCCCATCAGCTGTTTTCCCCTCTATTTTAGCTTCACTCTCCACTGTTTTCTGTAATGCCTTCCTCCCATTTCTAAATATATACATATATATTCAAGGATTCTACCTCAATAAACTTTTCTAACCCTATGTCCTCCTCCGGCTGCTGCTGTTTTAAACCTATTGCTTTGTCCTACTGCAAAAGTGATACGAGACCATTGTAGAAATTTTAGAAAATAAAGATAAAAGGAAAGAAAACAAATAACTTACAATCTCATTATCCAGAGATGACTACTATTCATCCTTTGGTACATGGTGTTTCAGTGTTGTCACTGATATTCTGTGTGTGTGTGTATTAAAATTTCATCCAATTTTTTTTTTTTTGAAAGATGAGTCTGCTAGACTTGTCCCTTCTTCCTCTCCCTCCTGTTTTCATTTCTTGGCAGCTGGCCTGTACCCCACCACTTCCTGAAGCTGTGCCCTCGGAATTGCCAGATTGGCCCGTGACACACCTGACTGCTTCACGGCCCTGATGGTGTCGATCCAGTCGACCAGTCACTAAAAATATTGAGATAACCTGAATCACTGGCATGAAAAATTTTCAAGAGATATTGTTGAGTGGAAAAAAACAGGTTATAAAACAGCATGTATAAAATGATCTCATTTTTGGGGCGCCTGGGTGGCTCAGTTGGACCTCGTGCTTCTCCCCTTTTTAGGGGCTCGCTTCATCGGTTAACCTCTGTTTCTATTGTAATCGCACCTTTTCCCTGGATCTTTCCCATCTCTAGCTTATTTCCATCTTAAACAAACAACTGTCAGCTGTAGCCCTCCCTGGACCCATATCCCACCTAGGTAGTATCTGTCTCTGTTGTCTTCCTAGGCAGGCTTCTTCAAAGAGCTGTCTACACCTGCTCTCAGCTTGCATGTTCAACTAGCTCTAATTTGACTTCTACTCCTGCTCCCCTTCCCCCAACCCTGCTCCATGGCCATCAGAACAATTCTTGCTGGGGTCACAGATGACTGGTTGTTATTGAGTGTTATACACACTTTAGTGTTCAGCCCTTCTTATGCCAGACCTCTCCGTGGCATCTGTCATATTTGTCCATTGGCCACTCCTGGCTTTGGAGACTCCATGCTCTCCTGGTTTTCCTCCTGCCTCCGTGGCTGCTCCTTCCCATTCTTTGCCAGCCCATTCTTTGCTGCCTGGTTTGTTTGTTTGTTTTTGTATTTTTGAACAGGTAATATATTTACATGATTTTTTTATTCAGAAAGATGTTCCAAGTTTCACTGATACTAAGATCACCATTTTGATATTTCTGAAAATGTTTTAATATCTATGTCTTAAAAATTTTTGGCATCTGAACAATTAAAAGTTGGCAGTGTATTTTCTTTCTTTTGGTAAATAAGATAATGATTTATCTTAAAATTGATGGTGTCTTGAATTAGCTGGTATAAAGATACATAATAAAAATTATTCCTCCCACCTGCTCCATATCTATTCAGTTCTTCTGTCCCTCGGGGAGCCACAATCACTGTTTTTTTGTTTTTTTTTTTTTAAAGATTTTATTTATTCATTTGAGAGAGAGAGAATGAGAGACAGAGAGCACGAGAGGGAAGAGGGAGAAGCAGACCCCCTGCTGAGCAGGGAGCCTGATGCGGGACTCGATCCCGGGACTCCAGGATCATGACCTGAGCCGAAGGCAGTCGCTCAACCAACTGAGCCACCCAGGCGCCCCCACAATCACTGTTTTTTAAGTAACCTAAGAATTGCTCCACTGACTGAGCCAGGCAGGTGCCCCCAGATGTCGGCATTTTTTTAACAGCCCAGACCAGTTTAGTTTTTATTTATTTTTATTAATTATTATTTTATTATTAATCGTCACTCATTTTCTTTATTTATTTATAGATTTATTTATTTTAGAGAGCACGCTCATATGAGCTGGGGGAGGGGCAGAGGGAGAGGAAGACAAGCAGACTCCCTGCTGAGTGGGGAGCCTGTCATGGGGTTTGATCCCAGGACCCTATCCCAGGACCCTGAGGTCAGGACCTGAGCCGAAATCAAGAGTTGGAGGCTTAACTGACTCAGCCACCCAGGCTCCCCAGGCCAGTTTAGTTTTTAGAATGCTCCACAACTTGGATTTGTCTGCTTGTTTCTCATGATTGAATTCAAGTTAAACATTTTGGGGCAGGAATACTACATAGGTGATGTTGCGTCCTTGTTGGTGCATCATAGTGGGAGGCCAGAATGTCTGTCCCGTTATTGGTAATATTAAGTTTGATCACTTGGTTAAGGTTGTATCTGCCAGCCTTCTTCACAGTAAAAGTGCCTGTCCCCCTTTGTAGTTAGCAAGTCATCTTTGGACTGGTACGTTGAGACTGTGACTCTCCTCCCCACAGTCTCTGGTCCAGTGGTTTTGGCAGCCATTGATGATCCTTGCCTGAATCAGCAGTTACATTTGTGATTGTGGAACTGGGAGATTTTTTAATTCTATCACTCCTACATTTATGGCTACCTTTCTTCTAGAAAGAAGAGCTCTTCCCTCTCTTTTTAAAAATAAGACTATTCCTTTGGAACTCATGGATTATTATTTTTTCCCACAAAATAATGATACTTATTTTTGACTTTTACATTTTATTTTTTATTAATAAAATAAAAATAAATACAATTTTTATTTTTATTATTTTTATTATTTTTTTTAGATTTTGTTTTTTTGTCAGAGAGCACAAGCAGGGGGAGTGGCAGGGAGAACAGGTAGAGGGAGAAGCAGGCTCTCCGCCAAGCAAGGAGCCCGATGTGGGACTCGATCCCAGGACCCTGGGATCATGACCCGAGCTGAAGGCAGACACTCAACTGACTGAGCCACCCAGGTGTCCCTGACTTTTACATTTTATTTTATTTTATTTATTTATTTATTTTTAAAGATTTTATTTATTTATTTGACAGAGAGAGATAGCGAGAGCAGGAACACAAGCAGGGGGAGTGGGAGAGGGAGAAACAGGCCTCCGCGGAGCAGGGAGCCCGATGGGGGGCTCGATCCCAGGATCCTGGGATCATGACCTGAGCTGAAGGCAGACGCTTAACGACTGAGCCACCCAGGTGCCCCTGACTTTTACATTTTATTTATTTTTTTTTTAAAGATTTATTTATCTATTTATTTATTTGACAGAGACAGAGACAGCGAGAGCAGGAACACAAGCAGGGGGAGTGGGAGAGGGAGAAGCAGGCTTCCCACCGAGCCGGGAGCCCGACGCGGGACTCGATCCCAGGACCCTGGGATCATGACCTGAGCCGAAGGCAGTCGCCCAACCAACTGAGCCACCCAGGCGCCCGACTTTTACATTTTAAATAGCACTTATTATTCATCTTATTAAGAAAGTCATGTCTATTCATTATAGAGAATTAGGAAAATACAGAGGAGGATAAAGGAGCAGATTAAAATCACCTGTGATCCCTGCCATCAAATGAAAATTCCTGAGAGCATTTTGGTGTATCATGGATTATTGTTTAACATTCAGGATGTCATATGTTACTGTCATTCATATTTTTGAAACTCTTAATTGTCTCAGATTTTGCTGGTGGTAGC
Source organism: Leptonychotes weddellii (assembly GCF_054177405.1). NCBI lineage: Eukaryota > Metazoa > Chordata > Mammalia > Carnivora > Phocidae > Leptonychotes > Leptonychotes weddellii. Next base: position 101,547,425 of record NC_138377.1, read on the forward strand.
TCTTTCAAACTGTTGTCCTTTTGACATGCATCCATTTGTTGAATACCTGCTTGTTTCTGGTACACAAGATGTTCTAGGCTATCCTGGTATTTCCTTGTCCTGGCTTGAGACCAGCCATAGATGTTTTTTAAGCCATGGGTTCGTACTGACTCCTCCATTTCAAATCCAACAGCGCAGGGCTCTTATCGTCCCACGTTGCATATTCTCACCCCATATTTTAACAGTGAGAACCCAGGTCCCAACAATAACCTGTACACTCCTATGTCCTGTCCTATGGGACACATGACAGAGTTTCAGCGTCACCACACCATATAAACCTGCTTATAGTTAAGCTTTCTTTCCAGTTATTTTTATCCTTGAGATATATCCTTTTACGAGAACACAGAGTGCTCTGATCAAGGTACTTGGCCAGTTCTTTTCTCTATGTGGTCGTGTTCTCAATGTCCTGCACAGTTAGTGTCATTTGCTTTTGTTTATTTCAATTTTAGGGCTTGCTTTTCTTTCTGGTGTAAGTTCTTGAGCATGTAAGATATTATATGTACAGAAGTATGTGTAAATCTTTACCCAGGGAAGTGTCACTAGTCATTGTGGCCCTTCTATCATGTAGGTGACCATTTTATAGTGTCTGGTTTACTTTTCTTGCGTTTCTTTTGCAAACATAAGCAAATTCGTATGCAGGTTCTTCTCCCCCACTTTTTTTACATAAAAAGTAGCATAGTATTTATACTTGTTTGTACTTTGCTTTTTTTCCATTTAATCATTCCACAGCAATTAATAGAGATCCTCTTCATTCTTTTTTACATCTATATAGTACTCCATTGAATGATATACCATAGTTTATTCAAACAGTTGCATTTAGGTTACTACCAACATTTTGCTATTGCAAAATAGTATCACGTTGAATGACATGTATTTATTGTTTCTTATTTGTGGGTAAAAAAGCAGAAGTAGGATTGTTGGGTCAAAAGGAAAAAATATTTTTATTCTCCTCTCCTCTCCTTTTTTTTATTTTTACTATGAAAGATAGCATACTGTTTTGACTGTTCTATGTCTTTTGTTGCCTATTGTCTAGGCTGTTCTATATCTATGTAGTTTTTTCAATGACTAGTAATCGTGGAGATCTTTCCACAGCAGAGAGCATTTTAAAAACTGCAGAACAGCCCATTGTATGACTGTACTGTTTATTTCATCATCCCCAATTGATGTGTAGATTTTTCCAGTCTTTTGGTGTTACAATGCTACAATTAATGCAGCTGTGTAAGGGGATCATTTCATGTAGGTTTCTACCATGCCTGTCTTTTTCCCTTTTGTGGTAGATGTTGTTGGGTTTTTATATCTATATTTGATTTCATATCACAAAGGGGCCATAAAAGATTACAACTGCCCAAATCTTTAGTTGGATCCAGAGAAATTTGACTGGGAGGGTTTTGTTTTTGTTTTTTTAATGCAAACTTAAAAAAAAAGATTTTATTTATTTATTTTGTGTGTGCGTGAGAGAGAGAGAGAGAGAGGGTGCGCATGTGAGAGAGCGTGCATGAGCCCAAGCCGGGGTGGGGGTGGACAGAAGGAGAAGCAGACTCCCTGTTCAGCAGGGAGCCTGATGTGGGACTTTCTGGGATCATGACCTGAGCCGAAGGCAGTTGCTTAACCAACTGAGCCACCCAGGTTCCCTTAAAGCAAACTTTTAATTGAAGTATAACACACAAGAAAGTGCACAAATTGTAATCTCATGCTTGATGAATTTGCACAAAGTTGACACTGTGTAACCAGCTCCCAGACCCAGGAACAGACCATTACCAATACCTCAGCTTATGCTCCCTGCTTCCTCAAGGTTAACACTATCTTGACTTTAATTTTTTTTTTTTTTTTGCTCCCCTGCATCTTCACTTTTAATACCTTGCTATATATAATGCATATTTTCATGATAGTCACCCTTCCCTTTTAGAGTATGCACTGCACAGGTTTCATGCAGAGGGCAGGAACCACATCTGTCTTTTTTTTTTTTTTTAAGATTTTATTTATTTATTTGACAGAGAGAGACACAGTGAGAGAGGGAACACAAGCAGGGGGAGTGGGAGAGGGAGAAGCAGGCTTCCGGCAGAGCAGGGAGCCCGATGTGAGGCTCGATCCCAGGACCCTGGGACCATAACCCGAGCCGAAGGCAGACGCTCAATGACTGAGCCACCCGGGCGCCCCGGGAACCACATCTGTCTTACGCTGCCTCCCCAGTGCCTGACACATTACACATCCCCAACAAATGACTGAAGGCAAAGGCCAGCAAGAGGGGAGGCCAGCCTGTGAGTGATGCTAGGTCTGTCATGTTCAGGGTCAAGGAATAGAATGTTCTCTTTCAGAGGTCTCTCGTCTCCTCAGGCCTTCTCTGTCACTTGCCTTTGCCTCATGGGGTCCCTTCCTAGGTCCCTTCCCCACCCTTGGATAGGGTTTTCTGAAGATAGACGCTGTGCCTTGAGGCAAACGGCAGGAGGTCCTGGAAGGAGGTAGCTGGTGGAGCTTTCTCCACTGGGCTCATCCCACTGTGGGCGTTAGAACAGTTTCTGCCCCAGGGAGCTTCCAGCCCTGCAGGGGCTGAGAGGGGGTCTGGGTTGCGCGGGGCCTGATCCTCATCCTGCTCGGGCTTTTCTTTCCTTCCAGGTCAGGACAAAGAGGCGTGGGCAGGCCGCTGGGCCAGCTGGTGCCATCCGTGCCATCATGGCAGGTAAGGACAGGGCCATGTGGATAGGACATGCAAGTGAGCAGAGGGTGGGTGGCCCCCTTCCTAGTCTCCTTATCCCCTTTAGTTTTTGGAGGTCAAGTTTGTTCTGTCCTCCTGTCCCCAGGCTTTCCCTGGTCCCCCACTGAGGCCTGTCTATCCAAGACCCTCCGCCTGACACTGTCTAGCTCTCTGTCAGGTCTCTGACCGTGGGAACCAGAGATTGAGCATCCTGATGCCCTGGTCCTGCTGGCCACCTGACTGATAAGCAGCACAGGTGGCTCAATCCCTGTCTCCTCTGTCCCCATTGCTCTTTAATACTCTGAGACCCTTTCCTTCAGATTTCTGAGTTGTTGGTTTCCAAAGGCTCAGGTACAGAATGGCAGAGCTGGAGGGACCTTTAGAGACTATCTAGCTCAAGCCCCACCCCACCGGCTAAATGGAGAACATGAATATTGGAGTGGACACGGGAACCCCTGTCTCCAGGCTCACCTATCCTGCTTCATCTGCCTGGAACTGGACAGCATTTATTATTTTTCTTCTGAGAGACAGCAACACTGCCTCAGGGCCTTTGGTTACTTTGGGAACCTCAGAGCAGACTTGAGGAAGCAGGGATGGCTGGGTGGGGTTAGCAGTGCAGCCTGTGACCTCAGGGGCCGGGGGCAGCTGAAACCAGGGCAAGAGGATCATACTGGGTTGTTGGGGAGGGGAACATTCACGGTGATGCCATGCTATATGCTTCACCCACAGAGAAAGTGAACAACTTCCCACCGTTGCCCAAATTCATCCCCCTGAAGCCATGTTTCTACCAAGACTTTGAGGCAGACATTCCTCCCCAGCATCTCAGCATGACCAAACGCCTCTACTACCTCTGGATGTGTGAGTGCTATGTGATGGGGGTGGGCCATGGTGGACTGGGGGAGGAGGGAGGAAGGCTGGTAGGTGCTGGGCATCGGGGTGGGAGGCCTGTAGGCCTGGCTGCCCCTCAGCCACACTTGCAGTATCTGCATGGGCCATCTCCCAGCAGCCTCCTCTCATGGGCGGACCCCCGATCTGGGCCCCAGTTTCCCTCATCCCCCTGCCCTCTACTTTCCATTCACAGAGCATCTGGATGAGGGTCTCTGTCCACTGGATCATTTCTCTTTTCTTGTTCTCCCTTCCCCTTCCCACTGGGGTGGTTTTCCAGGGAGCCTCTGGTGGCTGCCAGGACCTCAGGATTCTGGACTCATAGAGGAATCCTTGTCTCAAAGCCACATTTGTCTTGCTTTCTTTGTAAAACTGCTCAGAGAAAAGAGCATTAACTGGGAGTTGGGAGATATGGGATCAAACTGGGCTGGTTGTCCTACTTCCCAAGCAGCAGGTTCCTCACTTATAGAAAGAGGGTGTTCGCTTAGTGATCACTATGGTTCCAAGGAGTTCTGTGTTGTGTGGTCTGTACTTCTGTAAGAATCTAGAGTTCTAATGTTCTACAATGTTGAGGTCCAGAGTGTCAAGGCCCTAGTAGCTGATGGTCAGTGGCAGGTTGGCAGGAAAGTGTCATCGTAGAGAGATGGGACTTGGCTGTGCCCAGGCTAGTCAAAGGTACCTCTTAGGAGTATACAGGGAGGGCAGGCTGGCTTTCCCGTGCTGGGTATCGGCCTCAAGGAATCTTAGACCTGCAGTGTGACCACAGCCAGGGTCTGTCACAGGTGATGTTGCCTTGAGTCAGCTCACACTTAGCTGCTGACTTGGGGAGGTGATTACTTGTGCCCAGAAGGAGGTAAAGGATGCTGTCTTTGCAGGTTCTTCATGGGGTGGTAGAAAGAGTGTGGGGGTAGACAGATTGTTTCAAGTCCTGGCTTGGCCTTTGAGTGGAGAAGGCATCTTTCCCCATGTAACGTGAGGGAAGGAAGAGATGGGGGCAGGTGCAGGTAGGTCTATAGATTTTGGGAAGAGAATGAGGAGGTTGCCTCTGATGGCTTCTGTTTTTTCCCATCAAATGTGATGTAGAAGTGGGGATGGGAGCTTTGAAGAAGGAAAGTGGGATTGGAATGAGAGCACCTTTGTGGACAGAGGGTGAGGACACTATCCAAAGACATGTGACCCCTAAGATTTCTGGACCATGCACAGGGCCCATTTGATGTTGGCTGAATTGATAGTCCTACCGGGCCTTTCCGTAGGCTCCTTCTTTCCTAGCGATGTTCAGCTCAGGTACAGATGGGAGTTCTGTTCATCCAGGGGAAGTGTGAGCAGAAGACGAGGCAGGGGAGAGCATTAGAAAACATGTAATGAATTATGGAATCTAAGCTGGACAGGGAGAGAAGTGGAGATGGAAAAAAACTGAGTGGCCGCGTTAATAGATGTCTGTTCCAAACAGGGGGTAGAATAATTACAATAGAAGCACTAGAACCAGTGAGCTGGAGACAGATGGGACTGGAAGGAGAGCTATAAACCAATATAAAAACAGGTTAATGTCTGTTCTATGTAAAGAGCAAATAAAATCAGTTCTGGGAGTTCCAGAGTTCTGGGAAATTGGAGGGCAATAAACAGAGATGGAGGAAATGCAGCTGAAGTGCAGAGGAAGAAACGCTCACCCTTGTTATGAGGGGCCCTGAGATGGGTGTACCTGCACAGATGACAGCATTGTCCCATCAGACTTGGGAGCACCCCATCTGTCCCGGGGCTCTGGGAACTCTGCGCCTGAGAAGATCTCATCCAGGAGCTGGATTTAAGGGCTATAAATACCTTCCTAAGTCCTCACTAGGCACCTGCCAGATGCTTTGCTCCCAAGGAAATGCATATGACCCTTGAGATGCTTAAGGGCTCTATTCAGAAGCCACGACCAGATGCCTGGTTGTTTGAGACCAAGATTGAGCCCTCCTGCCTTTGTTTATTCAGCAGGTCTTTATGGAGCCTTAAAGGGACTCAACCTAATGTTTGAGGAAGGGAGCATCCTGATGTCAGAAGCCCTGGGTGTGTGTTATTGCCAGCACAAGTCTTTGAGGTTTCTGCTGGCTGTGACTTGGTGATCCTGTGATTCTGAGTTCAACTAGAGTATGTGGGCACAGAGGGCTGGGAGCCGGGTTCTGCTCTTGGGGAGCTTCCAGTGTGGTTGATGGGCTAGAATTTGTACTTGGGGAACCGTGCATGAGAGCAGCCCAGGTCTGCAGGAGGTCAGAGGGATGGGACATGAATAAGGCTGCAGTAGTGAAGGAAGGCTTTGTGGAGGAAGCGACATGGTAGTTGTCTAACAAATGAATTAGATAAAGACTGAGATCCCAGCCATTGCTTCCTGCCCCATTTAAGAGCAGGGCAGATGGTACAGTGGCTTGAAGAGAAGTTTCTACAAGGCCTTTTACTTTCCACTTTTTGTGCCCCTTGCAAGAGAAGATATAAGGGTTTCTTGTGCCTTGGGCTTGGTGATTGCTGTGAGTCTGGGAGGGCCAGGGGCTGAGGACATTCTTATAAGGAGAAGAGCATTTCTACCACCTGGAGGCTTTGGGGCCCTTCAGTGGGGCTTGCTGGACCGAGGTTCTGGGTTCCTCCTCTGGGGACTCTCTGTTCTCTAGATTTCTCAGATCCCTCGGAGTGGGTGTGGGGAGGGGAATTGGTCTAAGCTCCCAGCTTTCTTTCTTACAGTCTGTACTCCTTCTGTGTGTGTATGTATGTGTGTCTCATGTATCTGTGTGTGTGTGTGTATGTGTGTGTATTCACTGATGTGGGTTGTGGGTGCGAATATCTGTAAATGTGGCTTTCATGTATGTTTGTGTGTATCTCCCTCTCTGTGCATTGTGCTGTTTGCATGTGTTTGATTGTGGGTCTGTTGAATTATGGGTGTGTGTGTCCATGTCTGGGTGGTCACATGTCTCTGCATGGGCCTGGGTGTCTGTGTGCATGTCTGGTGTTTGTCTCTGTGTGTGCATGTGCTCCTGGGTCTGCAGTGAACAGCGTCACGCTGGCCGTGAACCTGGTGGGCTGTCTCGCGTGGCTGATCGGAGGCGGGGGAGCCACCAACTTTGGCCTCGCCTTTCTCTGGCTCATCCTCTTCACACCCTGCTCCTACGTCTGCTGGTTTCGGCCCATTTACAAGGCCTTCAAGTAAGTGGTTGGTGCTGACCCCAGCTCCTAACCTTGTGTCTTTGCCCATCTTCCCTGTTTCTTCTCTATATATTTTCTCACTTTTTTTTGACCACCCCCCAAACTCCCTTTCACTTGTTCACTCTCAGCTCAAACTGCCAGGTAGGAGGTGGGCTTCCTGTGAATTCAGTGCTGGGGATGAGAGAACTGGGAGTCAGAGCCTTGGTTCCCTCTTTCCTCACTCCTCACTTCCTTTCTCACTTCCTTGGGTGGGCATAACGGAGATGAGGCCTATCTTAGTTTTGCCTTCCCCAGGCAGCTGTATGTCAGATTTGCCAGTTGGGCCACCTGTCTCAGTGGAGCTGCCTATCTTTACACCTGTGGGGCTAGCTGATTTGGTACCAAGTGGACCATCTATCCATGTGCTAATGGAACCAGTCATCCATGTACGACTGACACTATGTGCTAATGATGTCATCCAACTCTGTGCTCAAGGGACCACTCATCCATGTACGAGTGGGGATAACTGTCTTGGGGCCAATGGGTGTCTACCTTGTGTAAAACGGATTTTCAGTCTTGGTGCTAATGGAACTATTCATCCATGTACCAACAAGGCTATCTGTCTTGGTGCCAATGGAGAATCCATCTCAGTGCTAATGGGGCCTCAAATGTCTTTGCCAACCATATCATCCACCTGTATGCCAGTTAGGCTACTGTTTGGTGCCAGTAGGGTTCCATTCTTATACCAATGGGACTTTCTGTCTCTTTCTTTATGGGAATATCCATCCATGTACCGGTGGAGCTGGATATCTTGGTGCCAGTAAGGTTGTCCATCCCCTTGACAATGGGGTCATTTATTCTTGTCGTAATTGACCCATCTATTTCTATGCCAATGGGGCCAACCATCCATGTACGATGCATGTGAGTGGTCCATTTATGAGGAGATCTCTTCCTATGTAATGTTGCTCACACAAGACTAACACATGGAAACTTGCAAAGATTCATGTAAACACTTCCATTTTTGCCTCTCAATTAAGGCCTTTAAGTGTCTCCTGTCCATTGCTTACTCATTTAAACTTGGAAGGGCTGGGGGCTCCTGAAGACAGGGGAAGCCTTCTCCCTCTGCCCAGGTGATGAGAGTCATTTCCTCTGCTACAGGACTGACAGCTCCTTCAGCTTCATGGCATTCTTCTTCACCTTCATGGCCCAGCTGGTCATCAGCATCATCCAGGCCGTGGGCATCCCAGGCTGGGGCGTCTGGTAAGAGATTGGGGTGTCTGGGATGGACCCAGGGCTGGCATGGGTGGCACCTTAGGTGTGTCCTTTGTTTATGTCTGTGTGTTAGCTGCTTGGCCTGCAAGAGAATTCAGGGTAGGGTAGTAGACACAGGCACAGCAGCAGAGGGGAAGGAGAACCTCGCAGTGGCTTTGGGGGGTTTCCAGGGGTGTCAAGCATCATGAGAGAATGCAAGGGAAGGAAGCCTCATGTCTGAGGAGCTTGTCTCCTGAGCCATGGGAAAGGATTCTTCTGAACCACTGCCACAGGCCTGGTGGCTCATCTCTTTGCATCCGATGATATGGCCCCTCCCCGAGACAATGAGATGGCTCCTGGCTGTGGTGGGGGGGCTCCCGGTTACCCCTCAACATGCCAGCAGCCCCACAGCTGGCCTCTTCCTGCAGTGGCTGGATCGCTACCATCTCCTTCTTCGGAACAAACATTGGCTCAGCAGTGGTGATGCTCATTCCCACCATCATGTTCACGGTTGTGGCTGTGTTTTCCTTCATCGCCCTCAGCATGGTATGTGCAAGGTTGAGAGGGTGGCTTCGGGAAGGGGCTACGATCTGTAACAACCCCTCCTCCAAGTTACAGGAGGACCCAGAGGTCTTCCAAGGGACTCACTCTAGAATGGCTTGGCGGACTTTGCTCCCTAGTACACAGGCGGGTGTGGGAGGGAGGACTGGCGCTTACAGGGACTTGTCTCTGGTGTCCAGATCTTTCCTGGATGGGCTTGCCCTTCCCTTTGATTAATCCTTCCTTGTGCTCCTCTTCCTACAGGTTCATAAATTCTACCGGGGCAGTGGGGGGAGTTTCAGCAAAGCTCAGGAGGAGTGGACCACGGGGGCATGGAAGAACCCACACGTGCAGCAGGCAGCCCAGAATGCAGCCATGGGGGCGGCCCAGGGTGCCATGAATCAGCCGCAGACTCAGTATTCCGCCACCCCCAACTACACATACTCCAATGAGATGTGAGCCAGCCGAGTCTACCAGGAGGGCAGGGCTGGGGGTCCGTGGGACGGGGACTCAAGCCACATTGTCTGTTGTGACCAAGCAGGGTTCCTTCCTCCCTTTTCTCCTCCCCAACTTTGTACAAAGAATCAGAGTTATATATATATATATATATACATATATATATGTATACGTCTTCCCCCTTCCCCTGCTCCTTTGGATTCTGCTCTCAGTACTCTGAGAGCTGTGGGCTGCACGTGCAGCTGTCCCGTGCGGTGGTAGCTATGTCCGTGTCCCCTTGTGAATAGTATGCAGTGGAGGTCTCTGTTGTTGTGGTGCTAGATGTATGTTTAGAACTAAACCAGCCCCCACCTTCCACCAGGGTGCCCGCTCTGACCTTGGCCCAGGGACTCCTCATGGACCAGGGGGAGGCATAGCAGAAAGCCTGGCCCCCTCCCCAGGGTTATGAGCTGAAACTGTCTCCACTTTTGGTCTCACTGGGAAGCAACAGTATTTAGCAGTCATGGGGGTGTGGTAGTTAGGAGGGTGGGGACAGGCCAGGGATGTTCCTTTGCTCCTTCTGATCTGGTTTCCTCCCCCTCCTTCCCCTCCCTCCTCTCCTCTTGGTGTCAGATTCCCTGTGGCTTCTTTTCTTGCGCAGGGTCTCTCTCTTCCCCATGTGGCTTTTCTTTGTCTTCCCCAAGGCTGAGTGTCCCAGTTGTATATGCTTCTGAGACTGAGCCCATTCTCAGATCAAGGACGTAGACAGGAGCTGAGCCTTAGGTGTGATGTGGGAGGGCACACAGCTGGAGATGCACAGCCCACCTTGGTACCTGACTCCCAGGGAGTGGAAATGCAGCGTCATCTCAGAGCTTGGCCTGCAGGGGGAGGGGGGCTCCTCTCTTTTCTGCCCTGCTTCCCCTCCTCTTCCCAGAGCCCCCTTGAATCCCTCTGCCTATGTTCCTCCCCATACCCCCAGCTGCTAGCCTACCCCCATCCCATGCTAGGTGGCATCTGCCATCTGTGAGGGCTGATTCCACTGCCTTCTCTGAAGAGCTGGGTGGTGTCCAGGTAATTTTCAGGTATAAAGGTATAGCTCGAGCATAGGGTATGTAAATAATTATTGGTCCCTGAGTGAGATCTGACTGGCCCAAGCCCACTGGGCAGGTACTAGGTATCTCTGAATGACCACTGGATTCCTGAGAGCAGATAGCTGTTCTGCTTGGGTCTGGTCAGGGGCAGGCTCAGAGGGCTGGGCCTGGAGGGAAGATTGGAGGAGAAGGCAGGCAGGGCCCAGGAAGAGGAGAGCCTGCCTCCTCCCACCCCAGCTTGCTTTTGGTCACAGAACAGTTCTGGGCACTTGAACTCAGGTCCCAGGAAGAAGCACATGCCCAGTCCTATCCATAAGCACAATGGCTGGAATGGGATTTCAGGTTAGGCGGGGTGGGAGGGGAAGCCTCTGACTTTTTTTTCCCCAAATCAAGATTACCTACTCCCGTCTGCCTATTAGACTTGGTTTTTGGCCCTTCCTCACCCTGTCAGAACCCGCTTTCCCTTGCAGGATAGTGATTTAAGGCCTGTGGGGCTGTTCTGTTCCAAGCATTGTGAAAATGTCACTGGTAGAGGTCCTGGCTCTTTCTGAGGCCTGGAGGGAGTGGATTCTCACCGAAGGAGCAGCTGCCTGTTTTCCATCCTCCCTTCTCCTGCCCGGGCTATTTGGCCTGAAAATTTTGGCCAACCTTGCTTGGTCACTCTGGGCTGGCTCCAGCTTGGAACCCAACAACTGGGCTTCCAGGTGCCATCTTGAGCTTTGAGCTCCAGGCACTTCATTTTCCTGTAAGGAGAGCCAAGTCCTCTGAAAAGTTCTCTTCCTAATGGTCCCTTACACTTGGGCCAGAGTATGATTGACTCTCTGCTCTAACATTTTCTTTTTTTTAAAGATTTTATTTATTTATTTGACAGAGAGAGAGATAGCGAGAGCAGGAACACAAGCAGGGGGAGTGGGAGAGGGAGAAGCAGGCTTCCCGCCGAGCAGGGAGCCCGATGTGGGACTCGATTCCAGGACCCTGGGATCATGACCTGAGCCGAAGGCAGACACTTAACGACTGAGCCACCCAGGCACCCTCTGCTCTACCATTTTCTCTCCAGAAAGCAGTTGTCACAGCCTCTAGTTCCTAAAAAGAGACCCTAGGTCTAGGTTTTCTTCACCCTTCCTTTCCCGTACCCTAGACCTCTGGCTCCCTTTCTCATAGTCTCTGGTAGCTCCGGGAGGCCTGTGGTAGCGCTCACTCCTGTTGGATGCCACCTGCAGTCAGTTTCCTCTCCTACCTGCCTCTCTTCTTTCCTGGCCCAGACCTATATGGCCATGCCCTAGCTCTGCTCTTGGGAAGGCCTGCTACCTGTATGTGACCCAGCTTGTCCAGGCCCTGGGATGCTGCATCTCCAGGCAACTATGCACTTTCCTAGGGAGGGAACCAGTATGAGAAGTGGGGGCTGGGCATGAATTCATCTCCGCTGGATGGTCTGTCTTGGGGTGTGGTGGAGGAAGGCCCAGGTCACTTTTGGGAATCCTCAGGTCTGGCCAGCCAGTGACCTGTTTTCGCATTTTGCTCGTGCCTACTGCTCCCCCTTGTTTCTAGGAGACACAGACCATTGTCCAACTGGCAGTTGACCTGCCTGAGCTAATGTCTGTCTGTGGTAATTGAGTGAACCTTAATAAAGGGGAACATTTGGCCCTGTGTGTCCTGCTGCGTCATGTGTCTTCATGTGGGCCTGTGTGGAGCCTCACTGTGGGCTGTGGGGCTTGGAGGTAGGGTGGGTCAAGTGGGTCTGTGGCCTGTCATTCCCTGGGGCCCAAAGTTACACACCTCTGTGTGATTCCTTCTGAGGCAGCCTTGAGTCGGCCTCCTGCCTGTTAGAAGGAGTTCTGAGTTGCCTGAGGAGGAATTAGAAGGCTGGATTAATGGGTGAGGGGTGGTTTGGTCCAGATGGTCGCTGCAGGCAAGGGCAAGGGTAGAACACAGAGGGCCCCCACCTCAGTTCTCACTGATGGAGACTGGCAGCAGATTCAGCAGCCTCAACAAACACAGGGCTTGTGGGGGTCTCGATGCTGGAGAATGAAGAAGGCAGCGAAGTGTACCCAATATGTTTTCTCCTGCTGCTTTCCTTTTGCCAGTGCTGTGCCCTCCATTTGTATTGCTGTGCTGACACTTTATCTAAGCTTCTGGTCATCCTTCAAGATTCAGCTTGAGTGACTCCTCTGAGAGGGCTTCCCTGCCTCTCGTTGTTTGGTCCCTCTGCTTCCTCATGGAGGATCTTATTCTGTAATTTCCTGTCCCCCTGCCAGTCTGAAGAGCAGGGAGGAGTCTGATTTAGCTCCGTATCCTGTGCATTTAAAACATAGGAGAGGCTCGGCAAATGTTCAGTATAAAGTGTCCCAATGATGTGCAGTGTGTACATGTGGGATGAGGGTGTGGGGTGAGGAGGTGAGACAATTAGGCTAGACCCAGAAGAGGGCACCAGCACTAAGAACGGCAACCGGGTTGTTCGCGGCAGGATTCTCCCGAGTGGACTACAACTACCAGGAGGCAGATACATAGACTACAGCTCCCAGAAGGCTGCGCGACACGTAGGCAGCCGGGCGCCCTCGTGAGACTACGTGCTAGGCGGAAACAGGAAGGGGCGACTGAGATATCGCGATATTTGGGGCTGCCCGAGACGCGCCAGGCGTGGGTGAGGAGGCTAGGGGTCCTTGGAGGCTGTGTCCTCTCGGCCCGGCGGTAGGGAGGCCCTGGGAGCTTCGCCGACTGTCGGTCCGCGACTGTTTATGCGTGACCTCACTTTGGCCCGCGCGCGCGCGCGCGTGTGTATGTGTGTGAAGGTTGTGGGTCCGCGGGGGTGTGTGACCTCAGTTTCCTATCTGTGCCCGTGAAGCTCAGCTCGCCAGTGTGGGTTGGCGGCCGTGTCTGTGTGGGGACTGTCGCGCCTTTGGGACTGTACTTACCTGTCTGCCGGCGCATTTGGGACCTCTTCCTGGCTCGAGTCTGGAGTGGGGGATTTGTATCTGTGTGTTCCCACCCCTGCTTTGTGCTGCACTGCGATTGTTCAGTGCTTTTTAAACTAGTTTAAAAGGTGGCCCCATCAGTTCCCCTTATTTTAAAAATCGGTAAAATAGAAAAGGGAAAGCCTTGGTATGTTGGAATTATATCCTCTAGATCCGCCTAAAAGTGCTGATGGTTTTTAAAAATTAGAATGAGGCTAAATTTTACCAGAGAAAAACTTTCTCCTGTCCTTTAGAGGCCTGTACCAGGCGATAAGCGGGAGAGATTGCTATAGTTGGAGAATTGGTGAATGTTTTGGGAGTAGGGTGTTTTCCCCACGTCTCTCGCAGTGGCTGTAACTACCTTGCTAGTAGCCAGTGTGTGTGCATGTGTGTGTGTGTGAATATGATACTTAGTTAATATTTTAAACAATATATATAAATACATAATATATATTATATACAATATATATAATACAAATATGTATAATATATGTATATATCCCCAACATGTGGGCTTGAGGAGGAGTGCCTAAATTGGATTGCAGAAGCTGCAGAGTCAAGCATGCCTGCCTCTAGTGAGAGAGAAGAGCAGTTCTAGCAGAATGCTAAGGCCTTGAGCTCTCTCCTGAGTTCCTTGCCTTACCTTGGGGACAGGGATTTAAAGTACCCTGTGGCCTTTTAATGTCTTTGGATTTGGGGGCAGGGTGACATTTTGGGGAGCTAGAAGTTGCTCATTATTAGGAGGGCAGAATAGAGTGTGTTGACTGGTGGGAGATACGGCCAGAGCAAAAGCCTGGGGCCAGGAGTGAGGGGCTTTAACGTTAGGCTAAAGATTATAAGCTCTTAATGGATCCTGGATCCCTGTTCCCCCAACCCCCCATGTTTGGTTCTGCTTTGTCCTAGGCCCCAGCCCCTCACTGTTCCTGTGTTGGGCAGTGTTTGTACTGTCTGGCCCTTTTTTAGCCCTGGTTCTGTGTGGCTCCACACATGCCCCTATTGTGATTGGCAGGTATTCCTGAAACCTTAACTCTGCCCTAATTAAACTCATCAGAGGAGGTTTACACATCACAAGCTTGCCACAAGCAAGCTCTGGCTCTGCCTTTTTTTTTTTTTTGAGAGCGCGCGCGCATGAGCAGGCAGGGGAGGGACAGAGGGAGAGAATCTTAAGCAGTTTACGCTCAGCGTGTAGCATGATGCAGGACTTGACGTGGGGCTCGATCTCACGGCCCTGAGATCATGACCTGAGCCAAAACCAAGAGTCCCACACTTAACTTACTGAGCCGCCCAGGCGCCACTGTCTGGTCCTGTCTTTATAAGGGGTAGAGAACCTGCCATTTTTCTGGCTGTGACTTACCTGCATGACTGGTGTCCTGGGAGCTTGAGGCTCAGTAATCATAGCCTTCAGCCCTTATAACCTCTCTGCATGCTAACTCTTTCTGCTGCTCAAGAGTTCCTATGAGTCCAGCAAAGCCCAGAAAAATCAGGCACTATCTACAGCACCTTGGCTGTGCAAGTAGGTGGTTCTAACAGGAGTGGGCTAGAGTAACAGACTTACTGGTTTGGGATTTGATCTTTTTTAACGTAAACATAAAGAACTGCCAGCTATCACACTTCACAAGACTGTTAGGTTGAACCAGTTTGACCTTGCTTTCAGATGTTTGTTAAATTAACCACTTTCTGTTACTCAAGTACCTATGTCCCCCATCCCCAACACCCAACCCACACTCACTTTTCTCTAAAGGTAGGTAGGCTTTGGTCCTTAGCAAGTCCTGCTCAGCAGGCTAAGTTGTAAATCTTTGGCTGTATCACCTACTGTGGGGAAGTAATTGAAATTCCCAACATAGCTTCATGCCCTAGGTTGTTTTTTTTAATTTATTTATTTAATAGAGCACATGAACAGGGGTAGGAGCAGAGGGAAAGGCTGAGAGAGAATCCTCAAGCAGAATCCCTGCTGAGTGTGGAGCCCGACTCGGGGTTCGATCCCAGGACCCTGAGATCATGCCCTGAGCTGAAATCAAGAGTTGGCCGCTTAGCCGAGCCACCCAGGCGCCCTGTGCCCTCAGTTTAACTGATTGCTTTCAGTAACCAGTTCCTTAGGAATGATATCAGCTTGAATGTAGAGGAGATTTAGGGGCTGCAGAGATGAAGTTAAGCCTCTGGTTTGGCAGGAATCTCCCTGTCCTGGCACCAGTTAGCTGGGGTGGGACAGGGTCAGGGTTTGAGCTCTGGCAGGTAGGTTTCCCTGGAGAATCAAGAATATGCCTCCCTCACCTACTGAGGGTGCTAATCAGCATGCTGATCTGGGAAGGGGCTGGCTGATAGGCCCTCTAGATCCTGCCAGTTGCTAACAGGGCTCCCCAAGCCCTGGAGTAGAGTCATTTCTGCTCTGGGCAAGCATGGCCCTGGCTGAGGCCCTGATGTAGAGCAGAGACTGAAACGGAGCTGGCAAACGGAACTTTGGGGGAGTCTTGCTCTAGGGAACTGATCTGTGCTTAACTCCTGCTGATTAATTCCTGGGTCTGGGCATCTAGGAGTGGGATAATAGATCCAAATAGGATCCTCAGCTCATGTGGGTGTGTGCCTGAGTCTTGAAGGCAAATACTGGGCAAAGAGGCCCTTGGAAACCAAGGAGCCTCTGGAGTGAAGAGGAAGCCCATATGGGTGTGCAGCCACAGATTTAGCCACTGGGTGATTCACAGATAACTTCCTCCTTGGGGTTTGCCTTGGTTTCCCCTCCCACTGCTGATTCTGCCCATTTCGAGTGCATCTTCCAGGACTCTTGTTTTTTGTTGTTTTTTTTTTTTTTTAAAGATTTTATTTATTTATTTGAGAGAGAGCACATGAGAAGGGGGAGGGTCAGAGGGAGAAGCAGACTCCCTGCCGAGCAGGGAGCCCGATGTGGGACTTGATCCAGGGACTCCAGGATCATGACCTGAGCCGAAGGCAGTCGCTTAACCAACTGAGGCACCCAGGCGCCCCTTCCAGGACTCTTGTACAGAGAGCTCTTACTGGTGTCTTTCATACACTGACTCAGAAGTTTCTACTGAAGGAGCTTCAGAGATCACCTGGTCCTACCTCTGTATTTTTCAGATGAAGAGACAGGTCCAGGGAGAGAAGTACCCTGGGCCAGGGTCACACACGAGCTCAGGAAAACAACCATGGACAGGGCCCAGGGCTCCTGATGCACCAGCCAGGCTTCTGTGCCAGTGTCCTGTGCCCCACACCTCACTCTGCTTCAGAAGGTACAATTTATTATTCCTCCAGCAGAGGTTCAGGGCCCGCCAGGTGCCTGGCTCTTGGTGATCAGACCTGGTCCCACATTCAGGGAGCTTGCTGGTGGCAGTGGTGGTGGGGGGGAGGTGGAGAGGGAGAGGCAAGGAAACAGGAACAGTGGAATCACTTATTACCAGACAGGTGCATCCCAGAGAAGGGCCCATCTTAAATGATTTCAGGTGTGACTCTTCTCAACTCATCTGCAGATTCCCCAAAGACAGTGGCATGTCTTGCACAATTCCTTTGCCCAGTGCTAGATGTCATTGGCTCTCAGTGATTGTTGCTGATGGAGTGGGTATGTTTTGCTGACCCAGCTTGCAGAGTGTAGGTTTTGGTGTGTCCGTCAGCTATATTATCTTGGGCACTCACTCCTAGCGACATCTGAGGGCCAGAGGAAGAAACCAAGCATCTGGTCCCATGGGGGTGTCCAACATCCCCTTTAATGCTTGTTTCTTCCTGGGCTTAGATTTGCAGAGTGGTGTCCAGTTTGATCTAAAGGGACGGTGACAGAGAGGCAAATGTCTCCACTCCCTGGATCACCCAAGTCCTCCTGTTGCCTAGGGTTTACCACCTCTCAGGCGCCCCTGAACCCGTGCCATCCTGCTACTCCCTTCAGTCAGTCCAGCCTCCTCCCATCTCCACCTCCAGGGTCCTGTCCACATTTGGCACCAGGACTATCTTTCTAAAATGAAAACTCACCTTGGCCCTCACTGCTCTTGACACTGCCCTTGACCTGATTGCAGCCTTACCTCCTGCCACCCCCTACCTCCCATCACCCTTTAGCCTCACTCCTAAGCTGCTCCTTGTTCCCCAAACCTGCCACCCTCCTTAGGCCTCTTCACCTTTGTGGGATTATTCCTTCTTGCATGGTTATTTCCTTCTTTCTCTGGGAAGCATACTGGTCCTTCAGGACTCAAGCTGAATGTCCTTGTTTGGGTCTCTGACTTCCTCAGACAGTTACTCTTGGGCAGCCAAAGCCCCCAGTGCAGACCTTCCTCACAGCACTGGGCCATATTACATGGTACCTGACCTTCTCATCAAATCGTGTGCCCCCAGCCGCTGGGACTGCTCACCCCTCAGTAACCTAAGTATCTGGCCCAGGGTACTCAAGACAGTCTGGTCGAACATATGAATGAAGTGGGTGCCCCTTATTCTGCTTTTTGATTTTAAGTCCTGACAGAGCTTTGTGGAGGCCGTCCTGGCAGGCTCCCGGGATTCGAAGCCAGTAGACCCCACATGGAATCCAGTGCCTCAAGTCCGGCTGCTGCACCCTTGGTGAAGAGACAGTTCCATGTTCTCGTGGGTGTCACTGGGAGTGTTGCAGCCCTGAAGTTGCCTCTTCTGGTGTCTAGGCTTTTGGACATTCCTCGTGTGAGTATGCTTATTAGACAGCGTAGCAGTCTGATGGTGGAGAGCTGCTGCTTCTGGGGCCGGCCCATTTTTATGCAGTGCATGGGGTTTTTTGTTAATGGTGTTTGTGGAAGCCCTCTGTGTGCATTAGTGTGTAGGGGAGGCAGGAGACAGTTCAGTATAACGGGAACTAGATGAGAGGATGTGGACAGTGTGAGGGGAGACTGGGAAAGGAACGCTTTGCTGAATAGAGGGTTTGGGTTCCCATATACTGATCCTGGTTCCCTGAGGTGCTGGTGTGGGAGGAGGGCTGGCTGGAGAAATGCAGCACAGTTGCGGTGTCCCCTTGCTGCCTTGGGCACCCCACCCCCATTTCATCTTGAACACTCTGCCTCTGTTCTCTCCCCTTGTTAGACACCTGTCTGTCCAGATGCACTGGAACGTCAGGGGTACCCATTGCCTGCGGCTCTGGTTTCAAACTGCTCCTTCAGGTGTTCAGAGATGCCCAGGGGCCTCCACAGTGTATACATCAAAATGTACCCCCATTTTGATCAATTTTATATATTTATATATATTTCTATATAGTAGGGTCCTGGGGCAGATTCTTCTTCGGGAAAAGTTCAAGGCTTTAAACAGTGTGAAATCCAGCAGGTACTGACCTCATTTCCTTGTCTGGTCTCTAAGGTCTGTTGAACTCCCACTGCCTACACTCCACCCTAATGGCCTTTGCTTTGGCCTGGCCCCTGCCAGGCTGTGCTGCCCTCCTATTCCTCTGCCTCTCTAAATTCTGCACAAACACTTTACAAGAAAGCCTTCCTGGCCTGCTTCAGCCCATGTGGCATTGCTCCCTTCCTTTTAAAACTCATTTGATGAGGGGCACCTGGCTGGCTCAGTTGGTAGAGCATGCGACTCTTGATCTCCAGGTTGTGAGTTCGAGCCCCACATTGGGCATAGAATTTACTTAAATAAAATACCTTAAAAAAAAAAACAACAAAATAAAACTCATTTGATGTATTATTATTTTTTAAAGATTTTATTTATTTATTTCAGAGAGAGAGAGAGCACAGGGGGAGAAGCAGGCTCCCCACTGAGCAGAGAGCCTGATGTGGGACTTGATCCCAGGACCCTGAGATCATGACCTGAGCCAAAAGCAGACGCTTAACTTACTGAGCCACCCAGGTGCCCTCATTTGATGTATTAAAGAAAAACCTGAGATGGGCAGTAAAGTGGTAAAAACATGTTTTTTTAAGAAAAACTACCACAATAAGGGAAAAGAGACCTCAGCAGAGAACTGGGCTTGATTCCAAATACAACAGGGAAAAGTGGGGGTTTATAGGCAAGGAGCAGGTGGAGGGCGGTGGATGGAAAATTACTAAGAGGAAATACCAGGACTAAGGGGGGTTCTGGCTAAACTGTCCTGACAGGATTCTTAGTGCAGGCAGGCCAAGGTGATCAATCATCACATGGGGGTTGTTGAGGGATGAGGAGCCTGATGAGATATCCAGGCTGATCAGATATCGAGAGTGGGGGATTCTGGCTAAACCCACTTAACAGGAACTTAAGGACTAGGCCCCAGGATAGGCTTAGTCAAAAAAGTGGCGCAGAGGAGCCAGAGGAGAGTTTGGTCTGGGAGAGAATCTTGACCAAGGTGTGGGGAATCTTAGGTTGTCTTTGACATTGCTCATGTTGCACATTACTTTTGTTGGGTGCGCCACTGGGCCCCAGGCTGTGCTTTTTCCCTGTATCTACGTGGTACCTTTCGCAGTGGCACAGGTACATGTACCCAGTGTGTCCAGCAGGGGGCAGTGCTCACTTGCAGATGACTATGTCAGGAATGAAGGCAGGGGTGAGAAATCTTTTTTTTCCCCTTACTTTCCACAAACTTTCTACCCGGAAAGTCACCCCCTCACCCGACCCCTCGTGCTGGGACAAGCAGTGAAGCAGGCAGCCAGAGATGCCAGCCAGGCTAGAAGGGGGAAGGGAGGTGAGTCTCGTGGCTGCTGGGCACTGGTGCTGCTGGGCAGTACCACCTGTGGCCTGCCCCACCCGTGCCCTGCCCCACCTGTGGCCTGCCCCCTCTCCCCCATAGGCCCAGAACCGTTGGTAGGAGCTGGCTCGCTAGACCTGTGAGGGCGGGAAGCCTGGAGGCCTGGAGGCCTGGAAGGGGTTGTTGCAGCAGTGACAGCCTCTGCCCCGTCGGGAGGCAGGGAGCCATGCAGTTCCCTTTTCCCATAGCCCCAGAACAAGTGGATTTCCGGACTGGGGGAGAGGGGGCAGGGCGTCCTATCCCAGGAAACAGATGGGCAGCCTCAGAGCTGGGGGAAATGGCAACTCCCCCGCTTCCTGCCGTCCCGTGCAGCCAGCATTTACAGGGGTGTGAGGAAAGGGTTGCGTGAAGTAGGGAGGCTCTCCAGCCCACCCCAGGCCCTGGCCCTCTGACAGGGACAGGCCTTGTCTGGAACAGGAACTTGGCTCTCTCTCGCTGGCTGGAGCCCAGCTGAAAGTTAGGCAGCCAGAAGGGCACTGACCTAGGAGGGAGGACTTGGAGCCTGCCTTTCTCATTTAAAATAAAGGGGATTACAACCACCCATCCCCTCAGGCTCTTGTCAAGGCTTGGGGAGGGGACACCAATGAAAGTTTGTCGTCCTGTGCCAGGAGCTGTGCTTAGCTGCTTAACAATGTTTGTTTCCTGTCCTTCACCCTCTCCTTTCCCCTTGTCATGTCCTTTGGGCCAGCCACGCGGTGGGGTTGTTGGGGTTGGCGAGATAGCCCATGTGGGAAGAGCTGTGGGATCCACAGTCCAGCTGCTCCCGTGGAGGGGCCCGCTGCCCTCTCACTTCTTGGCCAGCTCATCCCGCAGGTAGAACGGCTCTCCGAGGAGCCTGGGTTTCCTTGGTGGAGTCCTTGTGAGACAACCAGAGGGGGACCCTTGCTTGGCCCGATGCCGTGGCCTCCCCACACTCCCTGATGGTACTGATCTCCCCATTGCCCTCTTTCTGTGTCACCCCAGGAGCAGTCTGTCCCTTGGAACTGTCCTTCTCAGCTGCTTGCCTACATCATGGATTCACATGCTCAGGGCTTTCCTGAGCTCCCGAGGCATTTCTAGATTTTGGCCAGCAGACAAGCAGCTGAAGAAGCGTGGGCTGCAGGGAGCTGGGTGATTCTACAGATCTGGCTCATAACTGCAGGTGTACCTCATTTTATTGTGCTTTGCAGATACTGAGTTTTCTTACAAATTGAGGATTTGTGCCAACTCTGCATTGAGCAAGTCTATCGGTGCCATTTTTCCAGCAGCCTTTGCTCACTTTGTGTCACCTTTTGGTAATTCTCATAATATTTCAAACTTTTTGATTATTGTATTTGTTATGGTGACCTATGATCAGCAATTACAACTTGCTGAAGGTTCAGATGATGGTTAGCCTTTTTTTTAGCAATAAACTACTTTATTAAAGATTTATTTTTATTTATTTTGGGGAGGGAGGGGCAGAGGGAGAGAGTCTCAAGACCATGGGGCTGGATCTCACAACCCTGAGATCACGACCAAGAGTTGGATGCTCAACTGACTGCACCACCCAGGTGCCCCACAATAAACCACTTTTAATTGAGGTATTGTTAGAAGTGGGGGAGGGAGAGTAAGGTATCCTCCAGCCTGAGAAGGCACTTTGAGACTGAGAAATGAGCCGCTCCATTCCATTGCAGAGACTTAGGCAGGGGGACTTGCCGATGAGTGGGAGGGCAGGCAGGTGGGGTGGGTGAGGGGCGAGGCGCTGCGCAGCTATGCTCTGCCAAGTCTGCACCTCAGTCTACAGCTTTTATAGACTGAGGCGTTGTGATGAGGTCAGCGAGTCGTTCTCTAACGTGCTGCCGTCTGTGTACCACCTCAGGGAGGTCAGAACAACCCTTCTCACGTTCTGGTCAGGGCAGACATTAACCACCACAAGGCCTGAACATGCAGTCTGGAGGGAGGTCATTGCTCGGGCACGAACAAGATGGAGAGTCCAGTATGGGGTCAGTGTTGTTTGCACTCCTCCAGGTACGCGTGTTGCTTTTTTTAGACATAATACTATTGCACACCTAAGAGACTACAGTATGGCGTAAACGTGACTTTTATATGTGCTGGGAAACCAAAAAACTTACTTGGCTAGTTTTATTGTGATATTTGCTTTATTGCAGTGTTCTGGAACCAAACTCGCTATGTCCCAAGGTAGGCCTCTATTCCTGACTCACAAGTGTGTCCAGGCATCCGAGGAGAGCCACTGGCTAGAGCCAGACCAGGGAGACTGTGGAAGGGTGCAGGAGAGGGGTGGATTTGGCCTCATGACTCACACACCAGCAGTCAGGCAGAGTGCCATTGCCAAGAATCCTGGGATACTTTCTGTGGTTGGGGGGAGTTGGTTAGTGGGGGCCGGCTGTACCTCAAGAGAGGCAGCCAAGCCTAGAGGATTTCTCATGCAGAGATTCTGGGCAGCTCAGGTCTTCTTTATGGCCTCGGTCTTCTTAGCCCTGCAATGAAGAGGGGGGGGCAGCAGGTACTAGAATGATCTGTCTTCAAGGCCTCTTCTGGCACTAGTGGTCAAAGATTCTAGAGATAAGGGCATAAAGGAATAGGGCCCAAAGGCAGCCTGAGAGAAGGTCCTGGGATGCGGGAGCTTCAGGGTGTTTGCAGTTCCACAATTGTCATGTAATTGGGTGGAAGTTCTGTCTGAGCACCCCCTCACTTGGATGGAGGAGACATACGGCTCTCTAGCTTTTGCCCGGGCAGGCGTCAGCAGGGCTGCAGCCAGAGGGGCATTTCAAAAGGTGGAGAAAGTCTCCCATTTGGAGAGCTGGCAGGACAAGGTTAAGTTTCCATTCTTTTCTTTTCTTTCAGATTTTATTTATTTATTTGACAGAGAGAGACAGCCAAAGAGGGAACATAAGCAGGGGAAGTGGGAGAGGGAAAAGAGCAGGGAGCCCGATGCAGGGCTCAATCCCAGGACCCTGGGATCATGACCCGAGGCGAAGGCAGACGCCTAACGACTGAGCCACCCAGGCACCCCATTTTCTGTCTTTTTAAAAAGATTTTATTTATTTGAGAGAGAGGAGCGAGCACAAGCTGGGGGAGGGAGGACCAGAGGGAGAAACAGACGCCCCGCTGAGCAGGGAGCCTGATGTGGGCCTTGATCCCAGGATCCTGGGATCATGACCTGAGCCGAAGGTAGATGCTTAACAGACTGAGCCACCCAGGCACCCCAAGGGTTAAGTTTCTAGAATGCCTTCAGGACATTGACTATTGTCAAGGGTGGGGGAAAGATGGTCCCACTCTCATGCAATATGAAGTAAATTCTGCTTCTCTGGAGGACCATTTGGCAATGTCTGGAGAGACGAAGTGTTCATAGCCCTTATTCACCTGTAGGATTGAATCCTGTAGGGTATAGAGATTCACTGTATGTACAAGGATGTTCATTAAAGCATTGTTTATCATTTCAAAACAAAACCAAAACTGGAAACAAAACGTCCAAGGATAAAGAGCGCTCTGGTGCAGTTTGGGTCCAGCCTCGAGATGGATAAAGGCAGCGGTTCAGAAGAATGGCTGGATCTCCATGTTGATGTGGGACAGTCCTCAAGATGTAGATGAAATGAGCCTGGTACAGGAGTGGGCAAACTGGGGCCCACAGGCCAAATCTGGTCTCGTTACCTCTTTTTGTATGGTCTGTGAGCTAAAAATGGTTATTACATTTTTAAGTGGTTGGAAAATTAAAAACAATATTTTGAGACACATAAAGTTACGTGAAAATTCAAATTTCTGTGTCCATAACATTTTATTGGAACACAGCCACACGATCATCTAAGTATTGCCCATGACTGCAGTCTCGCTACAACAGAGTTGAGTAGTTGTGACAAAACTGAAAATAGTATCAGGCCCTTTAGAGAAAAAGTTTGCTGACCACTGGTATATTGTATGGTTCCTTTTATATGTTCACATATCTGAGCCTGCAAATTTTCCTCTGGAGGTAGTCACCTTTGTGCAGAAATGGGGGCAGGAAGGGAGGCTTGCATTTTGTATCATTCTGTTCAATCTTCATTTTTTAATCTCTGTATATTTATTTTTAAAGTCAGTGGGACTCTTGGTGGGAAAATTATGGAACATTCTTTGCAACTTTATGCTTTTTTTTTAATGCTCGCTGAGAAAAGGAAGCGGGAGAAACGAGGCCTGGTTTGAGGTTTTCCTTTCTTTCGGCGGATGGGGGGGCGGGGGCGGCGCTACCTGCCTGCCCTATGGTCCTGTTGTGGAAACTGGTCTGTCCAGCTGTACTGCTCTGAGGCATTTATTTAGGTTTCTGCTGGTTTGGCCAGCCCCTTCCGCCCTGGCCAGTTCCTCCAGGGAGTGAGTGCTGTGGTCTCCCTTTCAGGTTCCTTCCTTGAGAATTTTCTCTAGCTGGGGAAGGGCACAGAGGGACTGGCAGCTCAGTCCTGCTTGAATGGCAGGAAGGGCTGTTGAGACCAGAACACCAGCTCCCCCAGGAGGCCCACTGGGAGGCTGATGGAGAATGGCTTTCCCCAGAGAGCCTGGTGGGAAAGGGCAAGAGGGCTGGGATGGCATAGTGAGCTGGATGGGCCCCTGAAGGCCATGTGGTTTATATGGCTCATGGCTCAGAGGAGGAAACCAGGACCAGAGAGGAAGAGGGATTTGCCCAAGACCTGCCCCCCCCCATCCCCCAGCCAGTGAGCTGGCAGAACTGGTGCTTGGGGCCAGGTTTCTTGACTCCTGTCAGCAAGTGAACTTGAGGAGCTCAGATCTTGAGCATAGGCATTCTCTGCTCAAGCTAACCATGGCTGTGAGGATGAGAATTCCCAGGACATTGTGGACTCTTACCTGGTCTGCCTTGCTTCATGGTCAAGGTCATATATACCGCACCTACTTGTTAGACTGAGTCTTTGCTGAGGGCAGAGCTCGTATCTTACCAGCTGCGGCCCCCATGTATATGTAGGCTCAGTAAATGTTTGACAAGTCAAGATACCGGGCACCTGGGTGACTCAGTCGGTTAAGCATCTGCCTTCAGCTAAGGTCATGGTCTCTGGGTCCTGGAATCGAGCCCCATGTGGGGCTCCCTGCTCAGTGGGGAGTCTGCTCTCCCCTTCCCTTTGTCCACCCCTGCCCTCACTTTTGCTCTTTCTCAAATAAATAAAATCTTTTTAAAAAAAGTCAAGATATCATTATGAGCTGGAACATTATGAGTTGGGACAGCCACCCAGCCAACCGGAACACCCTCAGGGATTTGTTAATGAGGCCACCTCCTCCACAGCTCCCCACCCTATGTGCTGACTGCCCTGGGCACCAAGAGTACTTTTTCCTAGAGTATACCCACCACCCCCACGCTCAGATTCGTGTCAGCTTATTGGCTGGTTCCCAGGCTTTGGGCACAACCAGTGTCAACACTGGTCAGCTTAGTGTCAGGGGCCTCTGCTGGATGTGCTAGCCCAGAGGCCCGAGCCACCAAAGCGCTGGGTTCCTTGCTCTGTGGCAGCGTAAGGCATGGCAGGTGTTCCTCCTTAGACTCCTCAGCAGCCTCCTGTGAAGCTATCATCGCCTGCCCTACTAGGAACACCTGCTCTTTTCGGGCCACTCAGCTGGAGGTTCTGGCTGGGTCTCTCCTTTACTTGTATATGCCAGAGCTGTGCTATCTAATACAGTAGCCACTAGCCACATTTGAATTTAAATTATTAAAATTAAGCCAAAACTTCAGTCCCTCAGTCACACTAGCCACACCTCAAGGGTTCAGTAGCCTGCATGTGGCAAGGGGCTGCTGTGCTGAACGGCACAGGTGTGACATGTTTCTGTCACTGGAGAGCTCTGTTGGATGGTCCTGTAGAGAACTGGTTCTCGCCTCGGGCAGCTTTGCCTCCCTGGGGACACTGGACTATGTTTGGGGACCTTTTTGGTTGTCAAACTTGGGCAGGGGGTGCTATTGGCTCCTGGTGATAGTAAGTAGAGGCCAGAGATAGGATGGGAGGGGGAAATGCAGGCCATGGGATTTATCTCATCCTATGGCTGTGAAAGTGCTTCTCCCCAAGTCCCTTTGGTAGTCTGCCCCAGAGGCAGCCTGGGCCAGACTAGGCCTAAAAGTAGACGTGGAGGTATCACTCCCAAATCTGTTTCCATTTCCCCCTCCCTGACTCTCCAGGAACCCCAGATGGGATTGCTAATGTACCTTCAGTAGAGAAAAGGAAACTAGACTTGCCAACTGGTTTCAGGAAGGAACCTCTATAAATGCCAGGCAAAACGCAGACAGCTTATATAATAAGGTCTGGCCAAGCACAGAGAAGTTCAGGTTTTGTTTTGTTTTAAGATTTTATTTATTTGACAGACACACAGTGAGAGAGGGAATACAAGCAGGGACAGTGGGAGAGGGAGAAGGAGGCTTCCCGCGGAGCAAGGAGCCCAATGTGGGGCTCGATCACAGGACCCTGGGATCATGACCTGAGTCGAAGGCAGATGCTTAACAACTGAGCCACCCAGGTGCCCCGAGAAGTTCAGGTTTTAAATATTAGATATATTAGATATAAAAACTCTTGGCAGGGGCCTCACCAGGGGACCAAGCTCTGGCTGCTTTTCAGGAACTCTCCAGTGTGTGGGAGATTGTTTTAATCCTAGCTCTGCTTCTACCAGGACCCATGAGGGGTATAAGAAAGCCAAGGTGGGTTCCTGTCCTTAAGAGTTTTCTGCCCTGCCAGGGCTTCTTGACATTTGCTAGGGGAAAGGTCAGGGTGAATGAGTGAATAGTCTGAGTTATTTAGTATCTCAGAAGGTAACACAACATGTCCTTTTTTTTTTGTTTCCTTTTTTTTTTTTTTTAAGTATGCAGACCTAGGGCCTAGTCCTTGGCTCCCAGGACATTTGGCAGAGTGAATGAAAATGAAAGAACAAAGCTCATAGGGCTGATGAATTAGATCAAGTGACATCCCTCTAAAACCAGAAAAACGGGCTTGGGCCTGCTGGACAGCATGAGGGTCAAGGAGAGGTAGCTGCTTCAGTGGGGTCAGGGGACGGGCATCAGGAAGGACTGGTTCATCACATACTCTTCACATTACTCTCGAGGTAAAGATATTGGCCCCAGGAAGCTCCCTAACGATGACTGTATAACCTGGGAGGATAGCCAGAGAAGGATGGACTTCGAGACTGGGGGAGGAGCTCAGAGGGAAGAGTTCAAGCAGGGGCCCAGGGTGGGAGGCTCACCTGGATCCCTGGTTTGAACTCCCTAGGAGCCAGGGGAGGCTCAGGCCAAGAGCTGAGAGGGAGGAGGGAGCCCCAGAACAGGGCCATTACCAAACTGGGAATGTTTCTGACTAGCCCTAGGCACAGTCCTTCCTTGTGAAAACTGACAGGCAGTTTGGGAGTTAGGGAAAGTAGGGGAACTAGATCTTCAGGAAGTAGCTTTCTAGATTTCAGAATAAAGGATGAACTGGGATGTTCTTTTTTATTTTTTTCTGCCCCTACCCTGAACTAGGATATTCTTTTTTTTTTTTTTTAAGATTTTATTTATCTATTTGATAGAGCACAAGCAGGGGGAGCAGGAGGGAGAGGGAGAAGCAGGCTCCCTGCTGAGTAAGCGGAGCTCAATCCCAGGACCCTGAGGTCATGACCTAAGCCGAAGGCAGACGCTTAACCAACTGAGCCACCCAGTCACCCCTGAACTGGGATATTCTTACGTGGCACATTGTTCAGGGTGGCTGGGAAGCTCTTAGAGATGAAAGACAGTGATCCCCATGAGGAAAAGAAGGCAGTATCCAGAAACCGATATGTCTACCTGGGAAGCTCTCTGTTGAAGGAGATTGGAAAACAGTTAAATGGAAAGGAGGACATGTAACCAAAGACGGAGGTAAGAGCTTGGCCCAGAGGCCACCAGAATGAACTGAACCTTGCCCTGAAACTCAGGACGACCAATAGGGCTGTTACATATATTTGGGAGAGGAACGGGGAAACGGCCTGGTCTTGGAGGCCAGTGGTATAATATTAGGAGGGAACAGAAAGAAACCAGAGAGACTCTTGTGTCCCATTTTGTTTCCATCTTTTGAGCTTGAAAAAGCAGGACAAATGGTGATAGAAGGGACTTGAACCCAAGTTGGGTGATTCATCTCCTGGGCAAATTTCTGTCTGTCTGGCTGCCTACAGGATGGGTGGGAAACAGCAGAGGGCCTGGGGGCTAGAGATGACTAATGTCTGTTTATCAAAAAGGCAAATTACCATAGACGAGGTCTGCAAACACTTAGAAAAGCTCTCAGAAAGTGGTTGTCTCTGGGGCTTGGTCAGACTCATTGGGAACAAGGCCTAACAATTTCAGTTTATTTTTTTGGACCTCAAAGTACTTCTGGATTGAGGTGAGGCCTTTAATAGAGTCTTAGGACATCCCCCTGGACCACCTGACAGTGATGTCAGCACTGTTTTTATAAACAGTGAAAGATCCCACTTTGAAAGGACTTGTTCTTGATTCCTTCCCACCTCCCACCCCCACCCCGTGAACCTTAGGGAAGAGCTCTGCTCTTGACCTTGTTCTGTTATGATTTGGTTCCTGTCTCGAGGTGGGGGTAGCGGGCTCCTGATGGTGGTGCTGGCTAAGAGCAGGACTGAGATCTGAGGAACTCTCTGTGGGCCACCTCTGGAAAGTAGAATTTACCAGGGAAGTGTGACAGACTGCATTTGGGACCAGAAAAGTAGCTGTGCAGGTACAGGCTGGGGTTTGCGGCTTAGCAGCAACATGGTGAGAAGAACTCTCTTGAGCTTGCTGATTGCAAACCACATATATGTCAGCAGGAGGATGTGGCTTCCGGAAGAGGTGCTGTGGGCTCAGGCTCCACAGACAGACACTCAGTGGGTGCCAGGGACGTGATGCTCCGGGTCCCCTGAGCCTGACCCAACGACAGCGGGCAGGCAGAAGAGATGCCTCCTGTCTCTGAGTTCTTCAGTTCTGGGAGATTCCATTCCATTTCTTTTGTGATTTTTCTCACCTCCATTTTTCTGCTTTCTGCAACTCAGGCAGATTTTGGACCTCTTGAATTGATCTTCTGATTTTCTCATCTATTTTTCTAACATTATCCATCTTTTTTATCTTTGTCTTCTTTTTTCTGCAAGATTTCTTCTACACTTATTCTGAGTTTTTTATTTCACTGTTTATAATTTTGATGTCCAAGAGTTCTGTTTTATTCCCTGAATGTTCATAAAAAAACATGAGCATCTTATCTAATCTGCTAATGCTTCCTTCTACTTTCATTTTCCAGAAATGTGTGGACATGTCTTACCTGCTGGTTTCTGGGGTTGGTTGGTTGGTTTTTGTTTTCACTTTATTTGATTTTTTGGTCCTCTTCTCTCTGTTCTTGGTTCATATCATTAAAAAAAAAATCCCTTTTGGGGCACCTGGGTGGCTCAGTCGTTAAGCGTCTGCCTTTGGCTCAGGTCATGATTCCAGGTTCCTGGGATTATTTTGGGGGGCAGCAGAGTTTGAATGTACCTTATTTAACTGAAAGTTTATTCTTTTAACATTTATATATCCTTTTTTTTTCTTTTTAAAAAAGATTTATTTATTTATTAGAGAGAGTGTGAGCGGGGGGAGGGGCAGAGGCAGAGGGAGAAGCAGGCTACCCACTGAGCAGGGAGCCTGATGTGGGGCTCGATCCCAGGACCCCAAGATCACAACCTGAGCCAAAGGCAGACGCTTAACTGACTCAGCCACCCAGGCGCTCCACCTTTTTTTTTGTTAATGTTTTATTTTTAAGTAATCTTTACACCCAACTTGGGGCTTGCTTGAACTCACAACCCCCAAGATCAAGAGTCACAGGCTCCACCAACTGACCAGCCAGGTGCCCCGATATATCCTTTTGTTTTAAAAGTGTCTTTTCAGACACATTTTGATGTGATAGAGGGCTTTAAAAATCCAGTATGAGAGTCTGAATTTTGATCAGGGAATTTAGCTCATTATCTATTACTCTAATTACTATCATGTTAGGACTTAACTTCTGCTGTCTTACTCAATGCTTTCTACTTGTCATGTGTCCTCTCTGCTTTTTTTCCCTTTCCGATCCTTTATTGTGTAGCTTGAGTTTTCTGCTGGTTTGAAAGTGACCTATTCTTCTGGTTAGCTCTAACTTACCGTTCCCCTGTCTTACCTTGCCACTGTCTTGTATCTTGAGAGTCTTGGCACTGTCCTGCCTTCCTCTGCTCTCTCCCTGCCTGTGCTGGTCCCGGGTGGGCTCCAGGCCTCGGTGCCGTGGAGAGAAGGCGGCCCTGTTCCTCCGCCATCTTGTTCAGAGCTGCCCTGGAGTGAGCACCAGTGCTCAGTGGAAGTTTGGTTTAAATGACCTTTAAAAAGGTCACTGAGGTCTTGCGCGAGTTCTGGGGATGGTAGATTCTAAGGGAGAGTGAGGGAGAGTGGACATGTCTGAGAGCTCTCCAGTAGAGCTAGAAATAGCAGACCTTCTGAAGTACCGAATTTTGCTTCTCTGAGATGTCTGCTTCCTGGTCCCAGCTTTGCTCTTACGTGCGTAATGCTGTCACTGCTGCAGGATAGGCAGGAAACAGATGAGGAGGGGGGCCTCAGTGAGACGATAGGGAGGGATGCGGCTTCTGTGAGTTGGCATGGGCACGCTCTATCCCAAGAGGCAGCTGTGACGCAACACCACCATTATCAAGTAGGAATGTGGGCCCCAGAGTGCCAGAGCTTTTAGTTTTTCAAGAGAAGCCAAGAGATTGGATTTTCTATGTGAAATCTCCCAATCTGTATATATTGGCTCAAGAATGTCTATAACCTCATGCAGGCCAAGTAGCATGTCTGCAGGCTGGATCTGGCCTACATGCCACACGGGATTCCTGTTGTAGCCAGTTGATGATTCTGTCCTTGTCACCCTTGACTCTTCTGTCTCCTGGATAAATGTCCCCTAGAGATGTGATTTTCTACACCCTTCCCCTCCCAGCCACTTCTTTGGAGCTCGTTTACTCTGCCAGTGTATTGGTTTAACACCTCATTTTACGAAGGATGGCAACTGTGTCTAGTGCTGTCCACACAACTAACCGTACCCTTGTTTGCATTATGAATTACTTGTGAATGAGGAGTGTGAAGGTAAACTTCATTCTTGCCCCACGAGTGTAGGGTACACAGGTTTTTTTTTTTGAGTCTGTCTGCAACCAGAGCCCACGAGGCCTTGTTCCTAGAAGTACGAGAAAGGACTCTGCCTTGTTTTCTCGCTGGGGCATGGATGCAGCCACCGCGTGCCAGGCCCCAGCTCCCCAGTACCTTGGCCTGCAGAGGGCAGGGTTGCGGTGTGGATTAGAGCTCTTTGGGGTGGCTCCTCTTACCCTGCATTCCTTCCTGTCTGCCTCTGCCTCTCAGCCCGAGTGGCAGGAGCCTGCAGCTTTATATGCACTGGGCAGTTGGTGACTCATTCCTCAACAACCCCTCAGATAGGGAAGTGAAACGGTCACATCTGGTGGGGCCTGACCTTTGGGTGACATCGGAAGTAGCTATGCAAACATGGGGCTCACTGCCGAGGAGGGAGAAGTCTTTTCCACAGCCAGGCTGCGAAGAAGGCACTTGCCTGGCCTGGCCCCGTGCGGCCTCCAGGCCGGTGGCTCTGGTAACAGTTTCCTTTCCCTCTCCCTCTCCACCTCCACTGTTTTCTCCGTGACAGCTGGAAGTAGCAGTGGTCACAACCGAGAGAGCCAAACATTTCTACAGCCCCCAGGACATTCCTGTCACTCTCTACAGCGACGCTGATGAATGGGAGGTCAGTGCACGGGGGCCCCAGGGCTGAGTTCCATCATGTTTCTACCAGCAGGACAGCAGTGTCCTCCCTGCTGCCCATGGTCCTGGAGGCCAGAGCAGACGGGCTAGGCTCAAGTCAGTGGTCAAGGCCCTCTGGGCAGAGGCGATGAGGAGAACATGTGTGTAGCTTCTGGCCTGCGGGAGGCCTGAAGTCTCCTCCCACCCCAGGCAGAGCTCGGCCCTGGCCCCGTGCCTCAGGTTGAGTGTCCTTGCACTTATCTGGGCTGATGAAACCACAGAGGAGCTCCGTTCCCACCACCCTTGTCCACGTGGCTCCCAGTGTCAGGGCTGTGGAGGGCGCCTCGCTTCCCACGGCCGCTGGGCTCTGCGTCTGCTCTCCCGCAGCGGGGCAAGCACCGGCCGATTCACCAGACATCGAGTGTGGGCCTCACAGGGGTGCCCTGCCAGGCATTTTGAAACATTCTCAGCCTAGAACATTTCTGGCTGGCCTGTCTTCTCCACCCCACCCCCTCCATTCTCGCCGCCCCAGAGCCCTTCCACGGGCTTGGACAACCCAAGCATCCGCCTCAAGCAGACAGGCCAGGAGTTCCGTGCCAGATGTCAGTTCTCTTGAAAACCAAACCATAAAGGGAATAGCTTGGAGAGACAAGGGGTGTTTGTTTCCTCAGGCCTGGTTTCTCTCAGGCTGTCGGCTCCACAGCTGGTGCTCACCAGCTTAGCTGTGAGAGGGAACAGTAGTGGACTTGGACAGGGCTTGCTCAGGTGGTCTCCCTTGGTTTCTGACTTACGTATACCTCCCTCCGCACTGAGAGAGTAGCCAGCTTAATGACCCCGTTTCCTTCCCTCTGCCAGATGTGGAAGTGCCGATCCGACCCAGTTCTCCACATTGACCTGCGGAGGTGGGCCGACCTCATGTTGGTGGCTCCTCTCGATGCCAACACCCTGGGGAAGGTGGCCAGTGGCATATGTGACAACTTGCTTGTGAGTGACTCTACCCTCCTCCCTCCCTGGGCCTCACTCCTGGTTTGCCGAGCTGCAGACTACCTTTGTATGGGGTTCTTGCCTTGAAATTCTTTTTATGGTGGGCTGATTTGCCTGGAACACTGTCCCCCTGGACCCCCTCCCCTCCACCTGGTGTCACCTGTGTTCCGGCCAGTGGACAGATGGATGGATTCAGCTTGTGTGTGCTCTCTGAGGGTGTCCACCTCTCACCTGCCCCCCTGATGCTCAGCTCTTCTCCCTTTGTCCCTCATTCACGGGCTGCCCTTAATGTGCTCTTCTGTTGGTCTCCCTGCCCAGCCCCACTGCCTGCCCCCCTTAGCCCTGCCTTCTCCCCAGGATCTGGATATCCACATGGGCGATCTGATAAGAGTGTTTACTTCCTCATGGATCTCTTGTGCACACTTATCTCTCCTGTAGCATTGGCCACAAGGCAGAAATGCGGTTTTCCTGTGTGTTAGGGAAAGCTTAGAGAGGAAGGGAGGAGAGACGGTGAGAGGTTCCAGCCGATGGCTGGTGGAGGAGAGGAACAGAAGTCCAGATGCACAAAGTGGGGATTGTCCTCGGCCTAAGGGACCTCCAGGGAGCTGTTGTCCTAAAAGGCCTTGTTTATATGATCCTCCTGGGAAGAGCTAGGTGTGTCATCTCTGTCCTCCCTCCTTCTCCATTATTACCTCACGTCCCTCACGCATTGAACATTTCCCTAACATGAACCGAGCCCCATGCTGAGAGACACACAGGATACGGGGAACTCATAGTCTGGAAGGAGAGGGTTGTTGGTTACCCACACAGGTGAGAAGGAAGTATGCTCTGGTGTGTGGTACAGTCTTCAGTGACCCCAGTTGGTCCTTTGACAGTGGACAGTGCTGGGCATATAGTAAGTGTTCAATAAATACTTACTGTATGTATGAGGTCGTTAGTCACTCTACTTTGGCAAAGAGCAAGGAGATTTTCAGAGTTTAATAGGAAGAAGAAGTAAATAATGAAGCTGGGTCAAAATGTTGGTGGGTCAGATAGGAGGTTAGTCTCCTTGCATGCTTATTGATGGGTGCGTAAGGCACTTCTTGAAGAATCTGCTAGTGATTGAATAAGAGCACAGGGTGACCAGAAGAGTGGCACACAGATGATGTAGCCAGGAGCAGGGGTGGGGGAGTACAGAGAAGGGCGAGCCTGGGGGCGGTGTTATTCAGAAGGCTTCCCAGTGAGGCTGGTGTGTGGCTGACCGGGCAGTTGGAGCAGGGGAGGCTCCAGGCCACTTTCAGCCCTGTAGGCCTGAGTGGTATGTGACCTGCACCATCTCAGCAGATCTCCAGGCTTCCCACTGGCTGGCCAGCACCAGCTGATGTGATGAAGCACACTGACCTCTAGGAGGTATGCCCCAGGCTGGGCTGGCTCTCGGACGGCTCCTTTCTTCCCCTGCAAAACTCTGCTTCCCTTTTTCCTTCAAAGCTGCCCTCACTCCCTGAAATCTTCAGGGTTCCCTCCTCCTGAATTGGCTGAACTGAGGCCGTTTGCCTCAAAAGGTTTCATTTGAAGGCACAGATATTTCAAGGAATTACAAATCTCATAGTTTATTTTATTTTAGAGTGAGCAAGAGAGAGCAGGAGCGAGGGGAGGTGCAGAGGTAGAGGGAGAAGCAGACTCTCCGCTGAATGGGAGCCCAACATGGGGCTCGATCCCGGAATTCTAGGATCATGACCTGAGCTGAAGGCAGATGCTTAACCGACTGAGCCACCCAGGCGTCCCTCTCATAAAGTTTAAATTGTCATCATCCTTGCCCTATGGCTCTGTACTCACTTAAAAGATGTTTTGTCCTTTTATCCCTGAAAACGTCGCCCTGCTGCCCCCTTCCTTCAGATCTCCCTTTCCAGTGTCTAGAACTTGGGGTGCCAGAGGAGCAGCATGCTAGGTGTGAACCTGTGCGCCAGGTCTCTGGGCCCTTGGCCTGGGTGAGGTGCATCACCATCTGCCCTCTGGCCCACTTGGGCCCTCGCCCCTTCTTTGTGCTAAATAGCCAAGCAGAGGGGCGCCTGGCTGGCTCAGTTGGTAGAGCATGCAACTCTTGATCTCGGAGTCGTGAGTTTGAGCCCCATGTTGGGTGTGGAGATTACTTAAAAAAAAAAAAATAGCCAAGCAGAACCAGAAAGAGGAGTGACTTCCCTGGGTCGCCAGTCTAGCTGGGAGCTGGTCTCCTGATCTGGATCTAGGCCTTCTCTCTGCCCAGGCAGCTTCCCAGGGGCAGAGCTTGAGGTACTGAACAGAGCCCTGACCAAATAGACGTGACCGTGGGAACTGAGGCCTCCTCTCATCCCTCCTGCTGCCAGAAGGTTCAGAGGAGCTGTGGTTTGTCTGCGAAGGGCTGAGCTGCGAGGTGAGGTGGGAAGAGCTAGAGAGGCATGGGACACGGAGGTATTGGGTTTGTCTTCTGGTTGTTGGTGTGCTGTGCTTCGAAGACGCTTAGAAACCCCAAGCCAGCGCCCACCACACTCCACACGCTGTCAGGGGGCCGCTTCTAGGTATGTTCGTGACTCTTACAGAAGCGGCAGGTGGCACGGGGCCAAGAGGAAGTGTGACTGAAACTGTCCACTCAGCCTGGTTGCCACATTGAGAGGACTCGGTGGGAAACAGACGCTGGTGTCTGGGTCTACACAAGCAGCCAGGTCCTGAGGCCGCGGGCCGTCCCACTTCCTTCCCGTCCCCAGGAGAGGGCAGGGGCACCGAGAGCGCCGGGCATCGGCTCGGGCCTGCTCCCGGCATTGTTTTCTGGGTTGCCCACTCTCTTCCCACACGGGCTGCACTTCAGGGATGGGGTGTGCTGACCACTGTCTCCCCAAGGGGCCCACAGCTGGGAAGGAGGTGCCAGAGCAGCCGGGGAACCTCGGGGCAGCCCCTGGCCCCGGGAGCCAGTGCTACTCTGGTGGTACCAGGAGCTCCTGTTTCGGGAGCCTAACCTTGATGCCAGGCCCTGTGTGAAGAGCTGCAAGCATTTCCAGCCTCTGTCTTCACAACCATCCGGTGAGGGGGGCTTTTGCAAAGAGGAAGCTAAGACTCCCGACATTAAATTACTCCTCCAAGTCCTCCTGGCCTGAAGCAAGAGTAGATAGCACAGTCGGGATTTGAACCCAGGTCTATGATTTCGCAACCCGCTGGGCGGGTGGGTCTCTTTCACAGTTCCTCTGGTGTGTGACTTGGTGGGATGGCCTGGAACTCGGGAGGTAGTGAGGCTGTGTGGGACGGTGGAAGACCCCATGGGGCGGCGTGCAGGGCTTCATGCCCTGGATCGTCGTCTCCATGGGAGCTTGGGGAGTGCAGCTTTCCCATGTGACGCGGACAGCACCTTCTTTACAGGGTTGCAGTGAGGTGCGTGGGATACTGCAGAGGAGAGGGTTTTTGTCGTGTGGAAGGTGTTCTCATGCCAAGCTTTAGCCGGCTTCGAAGTAGAGCCGGAGTTGGGGTGGATGGGCCCCACCCGATGAGTGGTCTGGGCCTTTGCTTTGGGGGTAACTGCTCCCCTGGCTGGCTTCTGTCTGTGAGGTGTGTCCCACAGTGGAGAAGCCTTGTGCTTTGGCTCAGAGAGCGTGTTCTGCACAGGAGTGGGGGTCTGTGTGGAGGTGGCGGGGCCATTGCGCGTGTTGGGGGAGGACCCCCTGTGTGTCAGGCCCTGTGGGGAGGTGGAGAGGCTGAGGAGACACGAGACGGGGGGACACGGACAAGTCGCACCCCGTCATCCCAAGCCCTCTAGCTGTGACCCAGAGGACGGTGGGTAGGATTTGGGAGCACTGGGGAGGGGTGGCAGGCAGAGCGGCAGGCACCCACTCACCCCACTGGGCCCTTCTTCACAGACCTGTGTCATCCGAGCCTGGGACTGCCGCAAGCCCCTGCTCTTCTGCCCAGCGATGAACACCGTCATGTGGGAGCATCCCATCACGGCGCAGCAGGTGGGCCAGCTCAAGGCCTTCGGCTATGTTGAGATACCTTGTGTGGCCAAGAAGTTGGTGTGTGGAGACCAAGGTGGGCATCTGGCCAGGCTCATAGGCCATCCCCACAGCCCAGAGTCACAGCAGGGCTCAGCTCCGGGGTCAGATCTGGGTCCACATCCCAGCCTGTCGTGACCTCAGGCAAAACTGTTCTCTGGGCTTGGTTTTCTCGTCTGGGAAATGGAAGTCATAATTCCTCTCAGACTTGGTAGGATTAAACGAGATAGTATATGTCAAGTGCCTGGTGTCCCTGGCAGGCAGCCCAAGTACACAGTGGTTACTGTGACTGTTCCTGGGGCCTGACCTGGGGGTGCCTTGGAAGGGACTTGATGGGTCTGGCTCCTGCAGACATGGTCCTGGCCTTCCAGGCGTTGGGCTTTGGGTGGAGCACTCGGGAGCATTGAGCAGGGTGGGTGGGGGTTGGGTGCCTGCCTCAGTCTGCAGGCCACAGCAGAACCTTGCTCCCTAGGTCTAGGGGCCATGGCCGAGGTGGGCACCATTGTGGGCAAAGTGGAAGAAATCCTCTTCCGGCACAGTGGCTCTCAGCAGAGTTGAACCCAGGATTTCTGTCATGTGTGTCCCTCTGCACTCAGCGTGTTTTCAGGCCAAGTCTATGAAGAAGGTGGATGTTGGCAAAATACGGTGAAGACTTCTGCGTTTACTGGGGAGGAGTCTGTCCTGGGCTGGGGGCCTGACTTGCCTCAGGTTCAGTTAGAACAAAGGCCCAGGTCCCGACTTCTTTCCAGCTAAGAGATGCCTGCTTTCCAGAACCCTCCTCCCCTTTCCCTGGGATTGGCACAGCAGGCTGCTGTACGTCCCTGTGCTCTGGGAGGGGGACTGAGGGATGACAGAGAAACCTTGATTCTCCTGGTGCCTGGGAGCCGCTTCAGCTCCTTGGTGGGCTGCCCTGGCACCATGCAGAGTCAGAGAAGCCTGTGATTGGCAAGATGCTGAGATTCTCCGTAGACCATGCGGTGAGATCGGGGGGTAATGGGGAATAAAGAAGAGTGACCTGTAGGAGTCCGTGTCCTTCCTTTACCTCTGTCTGTGGTCTCAGAGATCAGGGGCATTGCTTGGTGTGGCTGGTGAAGGGTCGGGGCTGACAACTGACTGGCGTGTCTTCCTGCCAATCTCATGTGGTGGTTAAGACAGACCCTAGTTCAAATCCCAGCTCTGCCATGTGCTAGCAGTGGGACCATGGCTCAGGGCTCTCAGCCTTTCTGACTCTTGCTTTCCTCATCTGGATGATCCTACCTTCATGGAGTTGTTGAGAGAATGAAATGAGGTTATGTGTGCCAGGTACCTGCCTCCCTGCCTCTTACATAGTAATAAATGTCAACTAAAGGGAAGTTAAAGCTAGATATGTATTCCTACCAGTGAGCTTTGCTAACATTTACTGAAATAGACCCTCTCATTTTGGGAAAAGTAAAATCCCCAGCCCTAAGCTGACGTGGCCTTTATGCAAATGACAGGCACACAGCCAGCAGGGTTGGAACCTAGGCCCCTTGCTTCCTGATGTCCTCATCAGCTTTGCTGCACCTGAGACCTGGGTGTCTGTGCCTCCCCTCCGACCCCACCCAGCGGCACACAGGAATTCAGAAAGTAGACTCCAGAGAGACACGTGTTCTGCCCTAGAAAACCCCACCACCCTGCCTTTGACCTAATTGCTGTTTGGCGGCTGCAGTGGTGAGGGGCTTGTGGGTCTGTTTGGAGCTGAGGTTGGGACTGGCTTCCTACCTTCCAGGCCAGGGGTGTGTGGGCACTCCCCGCATGCCCTTGGACTGCTGAGGGTAGAGGTTACCATTGAGGGGCACCAGTGAGCCTGCTGGCTGGGACCACGGCTTCCAGGCCTCCAAGAGCCTTTCTTTCTACAGCACTTGACTTAATCAAGTGACCCTTTGGGATACAGTTGCCTTAGGGCAATAAAGGAAATCTACCTCAAATGGTAGCATCACAGACCAACCTCTGACAGGTTTGAGGGTTGGGGGGTGGGGAGGGCCTGGATCATTGAAATCCAGAGACAATCCCAAAGTTGCACTTACATGGTTTCCAACGTCCCTCCTTGTGTCCGCATTGCCCTTTCTTTCCCTCAGCAACCTGCTAATGAGTAGTGAGGCTCTCCAATTTTAATAGAAACTGCTACCATTTACTGAGTGCTTACTGTATGCAAGACCTTGTGCTGGGCACTTTAGGAAAGACAGCTGCCCAGACCTGCTACACAATGCTGGTTCTCGAAGGCCACAGGAGCAGAGAGGTTGATAGGACTCTACCCAATACCTCTGCAAACAGCTGTGGCTCCTCAGAGCAGGACTGAGGAGCTTGTTGGCTGGAAGGAGAGATGTCCCCCATGGATGTAGGCCAGCTGGAGGCTCCATCCCTGGGGTCCATCACTCCGTCACTGCAATCCTGCATCCCTGTTGCCCATTTTGAATGGGGTTCTGGATGGATGGGCTGGGGCTGGGGCTGGGGCTGGGGCTGAAGAGCCCAGGTGTCCCCTGAGCCCCTGAGGTTGGAGTCGAGAGGGCAGTTAGCATCAGGCTGTACCCACCTGGCCCCAACTGCAGGGGGAGGGGAGTGGCAGCAACAGCTCTCCCCACCAAGAGTCAAAACTCTGAAAGTGGTCAGCATTGAAGTTAGAAGTATTTCTCAGAGAAGATGCTAGTCTCTCTCATTTTTTTTTTAAAGATTTTATTTATTTGACACAGAGAGAGATCACAAGTTGGGGGGGGTTGGGCAGAGGGAGAGGGAGAAGCAGGCTCCCGGCTGAGCAGGGAGCCCGATGCAGGGCTCGATCCCAGGACCCTGGGATCATGACCTGAGCCAAAGGCAGACGCTTAACTGACTGAGCCACCCAGGCGCCCATCTCTCATTATTTTTATCAAATTCTGGAAGTTTGACAAAATTGAACATTTGGGTCTGAAATTCACACTCTTGTTCGGCAGCCTGGAGCCTCTCCGGGCTGCTGTGGCTACTGCTGGGTGAGAGGTACAAGTCTCCAAGCCAGGGCCCACCCCCACACTGGCTGTGTCTAGCTCTTCTGTGACCCTCTGATTTCTCCCCACTGCCTCAGGGTAAGGCCCTGGTTCCTGGGCAGTACACATCTTGGCCCTCCGTGAGCTGGCCCCTGCCTACCTTTCCAGCTCCACCCCTATTACATGTCACCATGCCAGGCTCCCCATCTTCTTGCCAGACTGGACAGCCTTGACAAAGCCCTGCTGCTTCTTACCTTTGCACTTGCTGTCACTTCACCCGGCTGACTCCTGTTATTCATGTGGCTGACTCCGACTCATGCCTCTGACATACCTGGGTGCCACCTCTTTTGGAAAGCCTTCCCTGGCCGACTCAGGCTAGATCAGGTGGTCCTTGCCCAGGTTCCCATTGTGCCCCCTGTTATTTATTATAACACGGAATTGCAGTTGCCTGTTTACTTTGTAAACAGGGATCTCCTGGAGGGCAGGAGTTGTTCTGTTCCTCACAAAGCCTGGTATGTCATTCCAAGCTTGTACTGACAAAAAAAAGGTGTGTGTGTATGTGGTGGGGAGAGGAGGGGCAGTCCTGCTCCTTTCTGAGCGAGACACACAACCTCGGAGCCATAAAAGAAAAGACTGATAAATTTGCCTACAGAAAAATAAACAATTCCGCCTAGCAATAGCCCAGAGGCAAGGTCAAAGACAAACATAAATGGGAAATTATCGGCAGCTCATATAACAAAGGACTAATTCCCCTAATATAAATAAAAGGACTAATTCCCCTAAGAGCTATACATTGATTCAAAAAGACCAAGAATACAAAAGAAAGGTAAGCAGAGGATAAAAAAAATCGAGTCCACATGTTTATGTGCACGCGCACGCGCACGCACACACACACGCTCCACTTGGCTCTTAAACATAAAAAGCTACTCAACCACATTCATGGGGAGAGTGACACAAAGCAAACTGCACCTCAGCGGAGGTTTTCGTCTGTAAGCTCGGTGAGGGCGGGGGATGGGCACCTGCTACCTGGACAGCAGGACTGCAGGTTTGATACAACCTCGCTGGAGAACGATCTGGAAATATCTATGAAAATTACGTATGTACTTTACCCTTTCACCCAGCAATTCTACTTCCAGGGATTCATCCCACAGATACACTCGCATAGAGCGCATTATGTCTGAATAAGGCTGTTCATCGTGGCATTGTATGTGTCGGTAAAAGGCTGGGAACACCCTCTCTATGTCACAACCGGAGACTGGTTGCATCAGTTAGGGTCGCTCCTACACCCGGACACTACGCAGCCACAAGATGAGCGTGAGGAAGCCCTCTAGGTGCCCGTGTGGGATGCTGTCTGAGATAACGCTGCTAAACAGAAAATGCGAGACGCAGAACGATGTCTATTGCATCCTAGCTTATGTGCAAAACAAGTGAGGGGCGGAAAAGAGGATGTGTTCCCATTGCCTTGTAGGTGCATCAAATACCTATTGAAAAATAAACAAGAAACCAGTCCATTGTTTGCCGCTTGGCAGCAGAACTGGGTGGTTGAGAAAGGTGGGAGACCAACTTCATTTTTTTTTTCTTTAAAGATTTTCTATATTTATTTGACACAGAGAGACACAGCGAGAGAGGGAACGCAAGCAGGGGGGAGTGGGAGAGGGAGAAGCAGGCTTCCTGCCGAGCAGGGAGCCCGACGTGGGGCTCGATCCCAGGACCCTGGGATCATGACCTGAGCCGAAGGCAGATGCTGAACGACTGAACCACCCAGGCGCCCCGACCAACTTCATTTTAAGTTGTGAGGCAGATGAGTATAGTATCTACCACGGCAGTAAATACATTTTAAAAAGGGTTCCTTCTGTCCTTTATCCAGAAGTTCCTAAAAATGACCTGGCAGAGAACATGCAAAAGGCTTGGCAGGGGCATCTGGAGATTTCCATCAAGGCCTTTGGAGTAGAAATGGGTCTGTTTTTCTTGTCATGAGCTAATAGAGGAGGAGGACTTTTGAGTACCACTGGGTGCTACTTAGAAGCCTTTGAGGCCCCTGATCTCAAGCAGCTTACGGTCTTATGGGCAGAAGACTCAAGGCCTTAAAACAATCAAATGACCATGAGAATCAAGCGTGAGACTGTGTAGTACAGACTCAGTGTGAGGCTCAGAATCGAGAAGTAGTAAGGGTGGGCCTGTTGGAGGGCGCAGAGCTCACGCTGATGCTTCCTGGAGGACCGGGGGAGTGAGACGTGGATGGGAAGGCTGAAGACGTGCTACCCTGTGCTTGATGTGGGACACCTGGGTAGGAACTTGGGCTCCAGGGGCTAGGGACCTGGGGAGCTTCAGCAGGGGAGCGAGGCGAGCGTGGAGTATGGTAGAGGTCAGCTGTGTGGTTATCGGGACAGATTGGAGGACTGAGACCCTGAAGTCGGGGAGGAAGCCAGATGCTAAGCGGGGGAAGCGAGGCTGTGCTGAAGGCCCTGGCCAGACCTGTGGTTCTGGAGAGGAAGGGGGTGCAAAAGTGAGTGACGATGTGACGAAGACCCAGCATGGTTAGAAAGCGTAAGAACCACTGTCCTGTGGCTAGAGGGTGGGGGGCCAGGTGGGGGGGCACTTAGTGACAATTGTGTGTGTGTTGCTACAGATTTATTAACAGTCCCCAGTGCCACCCACTAAAAAGAATTCTGCTTTGCTTACCACAGTTTTTTTCTCTCAGGATTGTTTAGTCTGCCTTCATGGTTCCTGGGCATTCTGTGGCATGGAAGTAGAAAAAACAGACCGAGCTAACGGAACTGGGGAGATGGGAAGAAAGGGGAAGGG
This sequence comes from Leptonychotes weddellii, assembly GCF_054177405.1. Lineage (NCBI taxonomy): Eukaryota > Metazoa > Chordata > Mammalia > Carnivora > Phocidae > Leptonychotes > Leptonychotes weddellii. The sequence goes on from NC_138377.1 coordinate 101,589,589, forward strand.
AGTCTTACTTCTTGTATTGTGTCTCCTTTGTGTGGTAAATTCTGGTCCTGGGCGAAGGGGGTGGGAAATTAAAGCAAGGAGTGGAGAGACTCGATGACCTCCATAATGAAGAGCTGAGAGAGGCCTGAGTGGGGCGGGGGGGCGGGCAGCAGAGCCAGGCGTGTGGGCTAGGAGTTGGGGTACAGTCTGGGAGTTGGCTTCACAGTCTTTGAGCTGCTGGGGGTTCAAGTAGATGGAGGTGGGGACTAAAGGGGTGTTTGAGGAATGTTGCTGAGGGTTGTGAGTTGGACACACGTTAAGGTTCTTCAAGAGACCCAAGTAAGGATTGGGGTTCCTTTTAAATTCCTTGGCCAGTGTGTGCTTCTCTGAGCCACCCGGAGCCCTAATGACATTCGGGTTACGTACCTGGGTTAGGTGCTCCCTGTACATGTCCTCGATCTCATTCCACCCTCCTGACGCCACAGCTGCGCGATGGAGTCAGCTAGCGTATCTAATCCATCTCGCAGATGGGAAAGTGAGGGTCCCCCTGCCTGGGAGCCACCTCCGCGCTGGCTTTGCCCCAGAACCAGAGCTCCACCCTCATGAGCATTTACCGCGCTGGGGTCCTTTGAAACGCTCCGTCTACCACACACCGCGACTACCACCAGATACCTGTTTCTTTTAGTCCCAGTTTAGCAGCTGCCTCATTACCTTTTTTGTCCCTTAGCTTCCTTCATACATACATTGCGGTTTCTAGGGCAGCACAAAAATCTGAAATGTCACGCAAATGCCTCTGAACAAAGAGGCCTGGAATCCGATCCCAGTGACTGACACGTTGTTTACACCAAGAGCTTCCTGATGGAACCAAATCTTCTACAATAGTCAAGGCAGGTTTGGTACGACCTGGGGCAAGGCAAAGACCGGGCCAGAAGAACTGCCAGTTGTCTAATAGCAAAGGAATGTCAGGAGTGGGTGGGTGTGAGGGCAAGAGGCACAGGAGATCGGGACTTCGGGGCCTTTGGAGGACATACGGCTAATCCAGCTATGATCTGAGAGCATGTTACTCCCTTGCTGCAACCGGCTGGTCTCATGGTGGCTTTATCTGCTGAAGTTACATGGTTACCCTTTGCCTGTTGACCCAGATAGCAGGTCCCCTGGGATTGGAGGCCCAACAAACTCCCTTTTGGGCCTCTGGATTCCTGGAAAAGCGGGGAGAGTTCAAAGGTGCTGTCACTCCCTGTGGCTGAGGCCTGAGGGTTTCCGGCTGTAGCAGTGGGCTTGGAAGCAACCAGCACGGGCATGCATGCAGGGAGGAGAGGCTGGGGTGCCCCCCAGAGCCTGCAGGGGAGCTTGGGAGTGGGGGTGAAGATCATTTCTTGCTCTCCGGAAAGAGCACAGCTTGGCAGCTCATATGTCACCTGCAACTTCTAAAAATCACTCTCTGGATAGGGGAGAAGTTGAGCTCCGGAGCTCCGCTCTTGGGAAATTGGCATGATGGGAACTGGGGAGAGAAGGCCCTAGAAGGGAACTCATGCTTCTATCCGGCACCTGGAGTGTGCTTTGCCTACCTTATTTCCTCCTCCTCACCATCCTTCAGGGTAGGCATTGCTATCCCATTAAAATCAAGAACCTGAGGCTCAGAGAGACCTACAAACCAAGACCAGGCCTCTTGGAGGGGAGAGCAGAAATGGGAGGTGCTCCTCGCACAGGCTGGGCCTGCACTGGGAATAAGAAGAGGGGCAGGTAAGCTGACCATGTATTTTGTCATCCAGAGTGAGCACTTCTGAGAGTAAAAAGGGGCAATAAACACATCAGGATCACAGGCATCAACTGGGACTGACCTGGGTACACCAGGATGCGTGGTCACCCTACATGCAGAGCAGGGGAGGGGAGTACTGCTCAGAAGTAACCGCCCCTGTTTATGCTCTAACCCTCATGGCAAACCCTAAGGTGGCTATTATCCCCATTGGGCAAATGAGCACACTGAGGCTTGACTTCCTCAAGGACCCACGGCTTTGAAGTAGGAAAGCACGGGTCAGCTCCAAGCCCTTGCTGCCTCTCAGGCCCAGAGCCTTTGGAGGACGACCAGAGGACGAGACCAGCTGGAGAAGCAGCAGGTGAGTGAGGGTGTGGTGGGGGGCTGGGGCGGGGTGGAGGCCCCAAAGCCTTCTTCAGCATTCCCTGATCATCCTGGACCTCCAGGGGGACAGTGGCCAAGGCAGGGAATTTCTGGGGGAAAAAAAGTCTTCACCGAGTCGCTCCATTTCTACAATTGGTGAACAGGAACACTGAGAAATCTCCCGGCATGCCTCCTGGAGCCAGGACTGGCCCCTCGGGGCTACAGATCCTGCCAGGGCTCCAGCTCTCTCCTTCTGGGACTCCCGGAGAGACGTGGTGGTCTGGGATGCGGGGATACTCTAGGTTATGGGCAGAAGGTGGGTCAGATCATGCGTGGGTGGAGGGTTTGTGAGCCTCCCGGTTAGTTCCTCCTATATTTACCAGCCAGGCTGGCCTTCCAGGAGTGGGTCAGCAGCAGACATGGAGGGCCCGGTGCAAAGGTCAGATGGCCTTTGCGGGCCCCTCGGCATATTGCATCACGGGTGGATGGGCAGGGTTGGCCGCCGGTCGTCCAGGTGGGCCAACCGCACCATCTGGTAGCACCCACACCTGGGCGGGTTGCAGACTGGTTGCGCTGACAAGGGAAGGGAAGTCCTTTCCCTTAGGGAGGACCAGTCCGTCTGGGGTGCCTCACACAAGGGCAATGCCTCAGGCCTCCGCAAGCCAATGTTGTGTCATCAAAGGCTGATCATGTTTCTTCATTCATTTAAAATTAAAAAAAAAAAAATGAATAGACTTTACTTTTTAGGTTCACAGCAAAATTGAGTGGAAAGTATAGTGAGTTCCCGGATACCCGAACCCCAACACGTGCACAGCCTCGTCGTATTCATTCATGTCTCGAACTCTGTGTCCAGACACTGTCCTGGATCAAGACCCAGCCCGGACTTCAAGGCACTTCTGGTTTAGTGAAGTAGACAGAGAGCAGACAGACCACCCAGGGAGGGAGTAAGGGGTGGGGGTAAGTAATCCTAGGGTGCCAAGGGGGCTCTGCAGGACAACCCACCTGGCCTGCAGGGGTGCTCTGATGAATGGGGAGCTTTGTAAGGAGGCTCTCCGCGGGCTGAGTTCTAAGAGAGGTGTAGGCATTAGCAAAGAGGGCAGGGAGGGCAGGAGTGGGGCGCAGTGTGTGCAGAGGCCTGGGGCCAGCTGGCACACCTGACCCAGGCTCTGGGGCTGCCTTTGAGGTTGGGTGTGGTAGGTGGAGGCAGGGGGAATGCCATCCTGCAGAGCCTAAAGCTAAGGGTTTGGTTTGAGAAGAAAGGGTCCCGGCGGGTGGGAGCAGGCAGGAGGGGCTTACTGGTATGAGTGGGGCCAGCGACGACCCTTGAAAGAGTCTGTGAAAACTCAGCTACTGGACTGTGCGACTTGTGGCTTTAAATGTGTCCTGAAGATGCTTCAGGGGTTCCCAGTGATGCCTCAAGTGCCAGCCCCTTGAGGGCAGAGTCATCCTTCTGATGGCCCACGGGCCGAGCCCCCTTCCCTTCTGCCCAGAAAGAGCCTTGACCAACAGTCTCATCTCCCAGAGAAGCAGCTAAGACCCACCAGGCACAAGTCTGGATCACGTCAGTTTTTCTCCATTTATTTATCCCTGGTGGTGGTTCTAGGAAAGGGGCATGAGAAAAAGGAAAACCTCTTTCTAACAGAGTGAGCCAACAAGGCAGTAGAGGGCAAGGACTTGGACCCCTCTCCCCAGCAAGCCTGAGGCACAGCCAGAGTCGCCTGGCTCCCGGAGTCCCCTACCAGGGGCATCGGCGAGGCCCACAGTAGGTGAGGGTGCCCCACGCAGCCGGGGCTCAGCCTCTGCTTGCTTGGTCAGCAAATGGAGACAGTCCGGTGTGCCCTTTCCCTGTGCTGAAAGAGAGGCGAGGATGAAGGGGCTCCGAGGCCATCTGAGAGCGAAGATGGTCCTGAACCAGAGAATTCCCAGAGCAATTCTCCCCACGAGGGCAGCCTCTTCCCCGCCGCCCCTGCTTTGGGCCTGCCGCAGAGGACCTCTGCACGGGGGATGGGACGTACCTGGGTCCGAGGCTGTGAACACGCCCCTCTCACCAGCATCCTGGCAAGGAGACTCATGTTCTGAGCATCGTGTGTCAGGTTCTTTGCGTCCATGACTATTTCATCTGTCATCCTGCTGGTGAGTAAACTGAGGCTCAGAGACGTGAAGTAACTCACCAAAGGCATAATCTGGTCAGTGGCCGTGCTGGAATACAGGCCCAGGTCTTCCCGTGTCTAAAGCCCACCCTCTACCTTGCATCCTCTTGCTCCACCTGGGCAGGATGGAGTGGCGCGGCAACGGAGGGGCTCGGCCTAATCAAATAAAATAACACCGTGCCTCATTCATTCATTTGCTCGGTCCCTCTTTATTGTACCTACCCCTTCTGCCAGGCCCTGTGCTCGGTGTTGGGGATGGGCCACTGTGAGGAGCAGAAGCAGGTATGCTCCCTGCCCTCAGGGGCTAACTATCTAGTGGGAGAGACAGACCTTGATCAGATAAGGAAGAGGAAACACTCTGATAAGCACCATGAAAGAAAAGTACAGAACGCTCCGAGAGTGGTAACCACAGGGCCTAATTTCGCGAGGGTGGGAGGGGGGGTTTCAAGGAAGACTTCCTGGAGGAAACGAGCAGAAGAAAAATGAATGACCAGTAGTTAGCTGGGAAGATGAGCCAGAACATTCCAGGCCAAAGTTATTGCATGTGCAAAGGTAGGAAGGAGAGGGCTAGCTGGGAAACTGAAAGAAGGGTCATGAATAGGGCAGAGGGTAGTGGGTAAAGGTGGATAGGATGGGTAGAGGCCCAGTGGGGCAGGGTCTGGGGGGCCACAGCAAGTAGCTGTGGGAAACTGAGGCAGGCGCCTGTGAAATGAGAGCTTCCTCTCTTTGCTGTGAGCTAAGTGAGAACACAAAACAAAGCCTGTAGTTTCCCCAGAAGTTTGGGCTGCATTAATATGGCATAGCATGCAGATCAGAAGAGGTGATTGTTCCTCTTTTCGGCCCAGACTGCACCTGAAGGGTTGTGATCCTTTCAGAGCCCTCACTGTCCAATACCTGCAGGAAAAGAGCCAGCACACTGAACAGGTGCACAAAAACGGCTGGATGTGCAGAGAAAAGCAGCCCCAGGGGACAGGAGAGTGTGCTAGACCGCCAAGATATCTCCCTGAGACAAAGTTCAACCCCATAGAGAGAAAAACATCCTGGCACTTAGGGTTTATGAAAAACGGAGTGAGCTCCTGTGAGGCACTCAGCCTCCTGCCCTGGGAGATCAGAGATGTGGAGAGGGACCCTGCTTAGCTTAATGGGTGGCCTAGATTCGGTTCTTAGCACTGATTCTGCACATACTGTCTGCCCTTTCCCTTCCACCTCTGAGTTGGAGACCCACCACGCATGTCCCCAGAATACAGGGTCTTGGGCCAAGATGTTGGTGGGCTGACCTTAGCTAGCCTCGGGTGGGCTCTGGGTTTGTTCTGTTTAGATTGCTTTGGGGAAACCAGGCCCTGGGGATGGTGGTGGTCCTAGGCCTGTGGGCTGGCTGCTGCTGGTTGCTACCTGAAGTCGTTTCCCAGGGCACCTCTTCCAGAATCTTGAATATTGTCTGGCACCCTGGATATTCCAGCTGTCTGTCATATGGTCCCCACTCAATCAGAATCTAAGAGAAGCCAACAAATCCCTCCCCAGCTTCCCCACCAACTGTGTGCATACGGAGACTTCCCAGAACTCCCTGTTTCCCTAAAGAGAGGGCTCCTGTGGCTCTCATACCCCAGAACTCTCACTCTTGATTCCCTCTGTCTCTGACTTTCTGTTAGTCCCCAGGCCTTGGGCTTCTTTCTATGTCCTTAGCTCCTTCCCATTGCCACCACAGCCTCCAGACCTGTTCTTCCCCATGGCCCTGCCACCTGCCTTCTCTTCCCCACTTGGCCTGTCTCCTCTCTGCTGAGTTCTGGGGTTGGGGCCAATTGCAATTTTTTGTAAGTGAAGTGTGTATGTCTTAAGTGTACAGCTTGATGATTTTTGCATATGCATACACCTGTGTAACTACCACCCAGATCAAGCTAGAGAACACTTCCAGGTCCATCCTTTTAAAATAGATCCATCCTCTAGGCTCCTACTGCATTATTATTGGACACTTGGCAAGTGTTGCCTTTTATTCCAACTAACTGGAGGACAGGAATGCATCCTGTTTACTGTTTTTGCCTCATCCTGCCTGGCCTAACACAGAGCAGTGCCCATAGGAGGTGCCTCTTGAGGCCCATTAGATGGATGGGTGTAGAGTTTGCCAAATATGTTTCAGACTATGTGCCCAATTGTCCCTCAGAAATGTGGGAGAGGTGACAGAGATGAAGGATGGGGTCACTGGAGTGCAGGAGAACCCCTGAGCACCGAGTGTGCTGGTTCTGTTCAGGTGACCTGCCACCTCCAGGATGATGTGTACAGGTGTGGAGGCACACATTCACAACAGAGGACTCAGGTGTGTGGAACTCCTCGTATGCAATGCCCCTCCCAGAGGGCACTGGCTACAGCATGGAGCTAGTCAAGCTCCCAACCTGGGCCCAGAGAACTGGTTTGAGCACTCACCATGGCTGGTTCAGAGAGCTGAAGTAATAGGGCCAGACGCAACTCAGAGGAGACTTTGAATGCCTGGTGCAGAATGCCCTGAGGGAGGTCAGAGGGCACAGATTCTCACTTGGAGGCCACGACCACCCCTGTTCGCTGCCCTTCCCTGGGAGAGCTTGTCCCTTCCCTCCTCTTAGTTCATAGCCTTGCTTGGGAGACCGTACCTGCAAGAAAATAGAACCTTGAGGTCTGGGCTTGAGCAGCAAAATGGGAACAGAAGGAAGGAGTTGGAGGGAAGTGGGGAGGCAGGGCGGCATGTGTATGTGGTACATGAAGTCCAACAGCTGTCCTGGAGAATTGTGTCTCCAGGCTGTTGAGACTTGAAGATGTGCTCTTTGTTCTAACTCTCCAGTTCTTTGGGGAGCAGAGAGGGACCTCTTTTCTGGGGTCCAGATGTCAATTGTCATTGAGGGTCTTCCCCTTGGGTGGGCTCTGTGTCCCTCAGACTATATTGTTCCAATTTACTCTCATCTTTTTGACTGTAGTAAATACAGGTCTCACATAAGGCTGGGGGACACTGGGTGAATCTTGGCTTTTACATCATATCTGTTACTTCAGGGCTCAGTGCAGGGCTTGCATCCCAGGTCCACCTGACACCAAAATTTGTCTTATTAACCACTCTGCTTAAGGCAGCATGATGGCAAAGTCTTATTATCAGGGATGGCCTGTCCCTCCATAATTGGTAGAGGCGTGATCATGAGCATATGATGTCAGATAGGAAAGGAGGGGGAAAAGGAAGAGAAGAGCACATCAATGCTCAATGCAGATGATAAAGATTAACTAAAGTACCTTAGATCAATTTATGATTGGGAAAGGCTGGGATCTGCAAGGGTGTATTATTATCCTTATTTTACTAAAAGAGAAACGGATGCTCAGGGGATTTACTCTCAGTGTCAAGAAGCAGGAAGATGTAGAGGTGTGTCTAACTGCAAAACTGGCTTTCTCTCCTCCATGGAAAGTGATCTTCAGGTGCCATGGACATACCTTTAGGTTGGGATGTCTAGCTCCAAAACAAGGAGCCAATCTCCAAACATTTGAGGGGAGCTTTCAACATGTAAGAAAGGCCAAAACAACAGAAAAAAGGAACTCAGAAACAAAGATCTCAGAAACAAAGATGCTGCAAAGAGCAGAAGAAAACCTCAAAGAAACTATCATTGATAATCTCAGAGAGACTGGAAGAAATATTGCATCCGCGGTGCCTGGGTGGTGCAGTCGGTTAAATGTCTGATTCTGGGTTTCAGCTCAGATCATGATCTCAGGGTCCTGGGATCGAGCCCCGTGTCAGGCTCTGCACTCAGCTTGGAGTCTGCTTGAGATTCTCTCTCTCCCTCTCCCTCTGCCCCTCCCACTTTTGCTGTCTCTCTCTCTTCTTTTTTTTTTTTTTTAAAGATTTTATTTATTTATTTGACAGAGAGAGACACAGCGAGAGAGGGAATACAAGTGGGGGGAATGGGAGAGGGAGAAGCAGGCTTCCCGCAGAGCAGGGAGCCCGATGCAGGGCTTGATCCCAGGACCCCAGGATCATGACCTGAGCCGAAGGCAGACACTTAACGACTAAGCCACCCAGGCGCCCCTCTCTCTCTTCTAAAATAAATAAGTACAATCTTTTAAAAAAATATTGCATCCTGAAACAAGAACAAGGTGCCACAAGAAGGGGAACAGAGAACAAGTAAATTTAAGTGATAAAAAAGATAGTCAAGGAAATCTTTCAGAAAATTAAACAGAAAGAAACAGAGATAGATAATAGAATATAAGAGATAAGAAAATTAGATCAATCTGAGACTGACCATCTGACTGATTCTATTTCCTGAAAGAGAGGACAGAGACAATGTCAGGGTGGGGGAAGATATATATATCTTATATATAGAGATAGATACCAAATATCTATATTTATATACCATCAAAACCCACAGTAAACATTTTCAGATTAAGAGTCCGCTGACTCTCCAGCACAATAAATGAAAACAAAACAAAGCTAAACCTCTCACCAATCTTAGAACACCAGGATTTAAGAAATTTTAGGGACATGATTTCTGGAATGGTGACAAGCACTCTGCAGATCCTCTCCCCTATAAAACAACAACTGATGAAACTTAATTAAAAAATTAAATTCTCTAGAAACTATCTTAAAGGCATACAGCAAAAAAGAAACATTTATTCAAGAAAACCTACTAAAACTTGGTAAGAAGAGTAAGAGACTGGCATTTGAGCTATAACTTGCTTCCTTCCTCTCCCCTTCTAGCTCATTGTAAGAGAAGGTCCATCCTAGGCAGAGACAACCAAGAACACAGGGTTCTTGTTACCCTTGGCTCCCAGTTGAGGGCTACTGTATCTCCCTGGGGGTGACAGACCACCAGCATTTCCGTTTCCCTCACCCCTGTGTTGCAGAAGTTCTATTCCAGAAAAGAGTAGCTGAGAGGACTGGGACTTTCTTCCTCAACACATCCCCAACTCATAGGGTGGAACCTTTACCCCAAGCATGGCAGGCTGAGAATATGGAGGCCCTGATCTTCACCCTGGTTCACTCATAGAATGGGGTTTCCACAATAGGAGAGGTCAGTTTAGAAAACCAGAGGCTACTGTGCCAACCCAGCACTCTTATAAAGTAGGGGTGTTACCTCAAGACACACACTTCAGAGCAGTGGCATAGAGGTTTTGTACAGGGAGGGAGGAAGGCCTTAAGAACAGAACTCTGATTCTCTCCCCAAGGGAACTGACTTTATTTGGAATAGAGTGTGGGGAAATTCAAGCCTGCGGGTGCTGCCAAAAACAATGGAGATATTGGTGGTAAGCAATAAAGAGAAAGCTGGTAGCTCCATGAAAAAAACTATTTAACCAGCTAGAAGTTTGCCAGAGAGAAGCAAGGAAAGAGACCCTTGAGAAGAGCCCTTCCGGGTTCAGAACAAATCTCAAAGTCTATCCTTAAAGATTGCCCCTGCAAAGGGGCTTAATTTAATTGGATTAGACTGTGAAGCAATTTATGCCATAGGGCATTGTTGAAAACAATAATCAGTCAGCAATTAGTGGAGACTAATGGCTAGGTGTGATACCAATAGAGACAGCTTAACAGAAAAGTCAAGGAAAGAGACAAGAAAGCCCTCTTAAAACCAGTCATCCCAAGGTGACAGTGCACATGCCCAAGGCTGTGCCTTTTATGAGTGACATCAGACCATGCACACTGCAAAAGAAACACTTTTCAAAATAACCCAGCCAAATGATAAATAAATAAACAAGCAAACTGCAAGAGGAAACTCTGTGTTGGAGTCGAGGCTAGTATCCAGTTGCTGCAATATATTATCTAAAATGTTAATATATTTTTATATTACAAATATATCATACATTTTTTAAAATGTTTTATTTATTTATTCATGAGAGTCACAGAGAGAGAGAGAGAGAGAGAAAGAGGCAGAGGGAGAAGCAGGCTCCCCGCCTAGCAGGGAGCCAAATGTGGGACTCGATCCCAGGACCCTGGGATCATGACCTGAGCCGAAGGCAGACGCTTAACCATCTGAGCCACCCAGGCGCCCCAATATATCATACATTTATGTTACTATATAGTAAATAAAAAATAAACTACAGTTTTCAACAAAAATTATGAGACATGCAAAGAAACAGCAAAGTGTGACCAATACACAAGAAAAAAAGAGCAAACAACAAAGCTGCCTCTTAGAGGGTCCAATGTCAGACATAGCATGCAAAGACTTCACAGGAGTCATTATAAATTATGTTCAAAGAACCAAAGGAAACCATCTATACAGAAGTAAAAGAAGGTATGATGACAATACCTCATCAAATAGATAATATCAATAAAGAGATAGACATTATAAGAAAGGACCAAATGGAAATTCTGAAGTTGAAAAATATAAGAACTGAAATGAAAAATCCATTAGAGAGTCTCAATAGTAGATTTGAGCTGGCAGAAGAAAGAATCAGCAAACTTCAAGATAGATTGATAGAGAACATGCAATCTGAAATAGAGAGAGAAAAAAGGTTTAAGAAAAACAAACATAGCTTTAGAGAAAAGTGGGATACTGTTAGGTGCAACAACATAAGCATAATAGGAGTATTAGAAAGAGAGGAGAAAAAGAACAGAACATAAAAAATATTTGAAGAAATAGGACTTCCCAAATTTGATGAAAAACATTAATCTACACATCTAAGATGCTTAATGAATTCCAAGTAGGAAAAACATGAAGAGATCCACACACATATATTGTAGTAACTTTTGAAAGTTAAGGACAAAGAAAATCTTGAAAACAGCAAGAGAAAAATAACTCATCATGTCCAAGGAAACCCTAATAAAAATAACAGCTGCCTTCTCATCAGAGGCAATGGAGGCCAGAAGGCAGAGGTATGACATATTCAGAATGCTAAAGGAAAAGAAAAAAAAAAGACCTGTTAACCAAGAATCTTATATTGCAAAACTAGCTTTCAAAAATGAAAGTGAAATAAAGACAAATAAGAATTGAGAGAATTTGTTGCTAACAGACCTATCTTATAAGATATACTAAAGGAAGTTATTTCAGCCTGAAAGCAAGTGAATCCAGAAAGTAATTTGAAACCATATGAAAAATTGGAGTGCTGGTAAAGGTAATTATGTAATTGTAAAAGACAGCCTGAGTGTATATTTCTTCTTTCTTCTCTTAACTGATTTAAAAACAATTGTATAGAACAATATGTCTATGATTGTATTGTTGGGTCTATAACATATAGAAATGAAATAAATTTGACAATAACAGCAGAAAGGAGGTGGGTGGAAACAAAGCTGTATTGGAGTAAGAAAATGACAACAGGTTGTAACTTGGATCCACAGGAACAAATGAAGAGATCAAAATTGGTAAATACCAAACTCTATAAATATATACTTGTTCTCCTTCTCTCAGCTTCTTTAAAAGACATACAAATACATAAATGTAATAATCTCAACAATGTAGTGATGAATTTGTAACTTACATAGACATTTTTAAACACATAATTTATAAACATATTAACATATACATAAAATATATATAATATATAATAGCACAAGGAAAAGAGAACAAAGCTGTATAGGAGTAATGTTCTTATATCTCACTGTAATTAAGGTAGAACAAATTTCAAATAGATTCTGATAAGTTAAGATGTATATGAAGATCCTAGAGCAACTACTCAGAAAATAACTAAAAATATAGTAAAAATATAGTGAAAAATTATTTTTTTTTAATTTATTTTTATTTATTTATTTATTTGAGAGAGAGAGCGAGAAACAGCATGAGAGGGGATAGGGTCAGAGGGAGAAGCAGGCTCCCTGCCGAGCAGGGAGCCCGATGCGGGACTCGATCCCCGGACTCCAGGATCATGACCTGAGCTGAAGGCAGTCGCTTAACCAACTGAGCCACCCAGGCGCCCATATAGTGAAAAATTATTAAAGAAATTAAAATGTTACAATAGAAAGTATTCATTTATGTAAAACAAAGTATTAAAGGAGGAAGAGAGAAATAAAAATGATGTTAGTGTATAGAAAACAAAAAGTAAAATACTAGACATAAATCCAGCTATGTCAATATTACACTAAATGTGTCAGCTATAATCAAAATTTTAAAAAAGTCATTGAATTGTATATCTAAAAAGGAGTTATTACTGTATGTAAACTATACAGCATGAAACTGATTTTTTAAAAATTACACTAAATGTGAGTGGATTACACGATCTGATTAAAAGGCAGAGATGATCATACTGGTCTAAAAAAGCAAGCTCCACCTAACTCTATTCTGTCTATAAGAGACACACTTCAGAATCAAAGGTACTAATAGATTGAAAGTAAAAGTATAGATAAAGATCCCATGTAAAACAACAACAAACAGCTGGAGTGGCCATGTTAATAGACAAAATAGCTTCAAAACAAAACATGTAACTAGACATTTTATAGTGATAAAAGGGCCAATCCATCAGGAAGACATAACATTTACAAACATATATGCACCTGGAAACAGAGCACCAACATATATTAAGCAAACACTAACAGAATTGAAGGGATAAATAGACAATTCAGCAATAATAGTTGGAGACTTCAATCTCCCACTCTAAATAATGGGTAGAACAATTAGGCAGAAGATCTACAAGGAAATAAGAGTTGAACAACATTATAAACCCCATAGATCTAACAGATGTTTAGGGAACTGTCCACCAAACAGCAGAATATATATTCTTCTCAAATGCATATGGAACATTCTCTGATATAAACCATATGCTAGGCCATTAAACAAGCCTCAATAATTGTAAAAAGATTGAAATTATAAAATGTATGTTCTCTGACCATGATAGAATACAATTAGAAATCAATGGCAGAAAGAAATTTGAGCATTTCACATATATGTGGAAAATAAGAACATACTCCTAAAAAACCCCCTATGAACCAAATCAGAAATCACAAGGGAAATTAGAAAATACTTTAAAGTGAATAAAAATGAAGATATAACATATCAAAATTGGGAGTCAGCTAGGCAATGCTTCAAAGAGAAATTTATAACTTTAAATGCCTATGTTAACAAGAGGGGCATCTAGGTGACTCAGTCAAGCGTCCAACTCTTGATTTCAGCTCAGGTCATGGATCTCAGGATCATGAGATCAAGCCCCAGACCAGCTCCACACTGAGTGTGGAGCCTGCTTAAGATTCTCTCTCTCCTCCCCACCTCCCCTACCACCCCCCACCCCTATGCACTCTCTCTCTAAAAATAAATAAAAACAAACAACAAAAAAGATCACAAATCCATAACCCCACTTTCTACTTTAAAACACTAGAAAAAGGAGAACAAATTAAACATAAAGAGAACAGATGGAAGGAAATAATATAGAGTGGAAATTAATGGAATAAAGAGTAGAAAAACAAAGAGAAAACCAATGAAATAAAAAGTCAGTTCTTTGAAAAGACCAACATAATTGAACAAACTTTTAGCTAGCCTGACCAAGAAAAGAGAAAGAATGCTCAAAATTCTAAAATCAAGAATAAAAGAGGAAACATCACTACTGACCTTGGAAACATAAAAAGGATTATAAGTGAATATTATGAACAACTGTATGCCAATAAATTAGATAACTTAGATGAAATGGAAAAACTATCAGAAAGACAAAAATGACTGAAACTGATTCAAGAAGAAATAGAAAATATGAATAGATTTGAATCAATAATTTTAAAACTTCCCACAAGAAGAGCCCAGGCCCAGATTTCACTGGTGAATTCTACCAAACATTTGAAGAAGAATTTATACCAGTTCTTCACAAACTCTTACAAAAAAGAGTAGAGGGAAAACTTCCTAACTCATTCTATGAAGCCAGTCTTACCCTGATACCAAAACCAAGGACATTATGAGAAAATAAAATTACAAACTAATATCTCTTTGAATACAGATGCAAAAAATCAACATCAAAATACTAGCAAACTAAATCTAGAAACATGGAAAGAGTCTAGATTCTTTTGTAGATTCTTTTAAAAAAAAATCTAGAAACACCATGACCAAGTGGAATTTTTCCTGGAATGCAAGGTTTGCTCAACATATAAAAAACAATAAAATACACCATATTAATAGAATAAAGAACAAAAACCACACGATCATTTCAATAGATGCAGAAAAAGCATTTGACAAAATCCAACACCTTTCATGATTAAAAAAACAGTAAACTGGGAGAGGGAACTGCCTCAACCCCATATAGGGCATCTATGAATGCTAACATCATACTTAATGGTAAATGTCTGAAAACTTCCCCTTATGATCAGGAACAAAACAAGGATGTTCACTCTCACCACTTCTATTCAACATGGTACTGAAGGTTTTCCCAGGGCAATTAGCCAAGAAAATGAAATATAAGACATTGAAATTGGAAAGGAATTTCTATTTGCAGAGGACATGATCTTGAATACTGAAAATTCTAAGGAATCCACCAAAAAACTGCTAGAACTAACAAACAAGTTCAGTAAGTTTGCAGAGTATTATAACAATATACAAAAATCAACCGTCTTTTTACACATTAACAATGAACAATGTAAAAGTGAAATTAAGAAAACAATTTTATTTACTATAGCATTAAAAAGAATAAAATATTTAGGAGTCTCTTTCCACCATCTTTCTGTGTTGCTATAATGGTGTGCATGAATGTCCTGGCAGATGCTCTCAAGAGCACTAACAATGCTGAAAAGAGAGGCAAACGCCGGATTCTTATTAGGCTGTGCTCCAAAGTCATCGTCTGGTTTCTCACTGTGATGATGAAGCATGGTTACATTGGCAAATTTGAAATCACTGATGATCACAGAGCGGGGAAAATTGTTGTGAACCTCACGGGCAGGTTAAACAAGGTTTTTAGCTTTCATATTTACAAGGAGCCTGACATCCTGTGGTCCAACACAGATGAGGGGAAAACAGGCCCAGAACTGAGTTGTGGTTAGTGGCAGGGGCCAGATTGATTGTGTGGAGTGATCAGCCCCAGATCTGATGTACAACTGAAAGATCTAGAAAAATGGCAGAATAATCTGCTCCTGGCCCGCCAGTTTGGTTTCATTGTACTGACAACCTCAGCTTGCATCATGGACCATGAAGAAGCAAGAAGCAAGCAAATACACAGGAGGGAAAATCCTGGGATTCTTTTTCTAGGGATGTAATACGTATGTGTAAATAAAATGCCTCAATGGACAAAAAAAAAAAAATTTAGGAGTACATTTTATTTTTTTAAAGATTTTATTTATTTATTTGACAGCGAGAGAGGGAACACAAGCAGGGTGAGTAGGAGAGGGAGAAGCAGGCTTCCCGCTGAGCAGGTAGCCTGATACGGGGCTCGATCCCAGGACCCTGGGATCATGACCTGAGCCGAAGGCAGACGCTTAACAACTGAGCCACCCAGGTGCCCCTATTTTTATTATTATTTTTTAAGATTTTTAAAATTTATTTACTTTAGAGAGAGAGAGAGTGGGTGGAGGAGCAAAGGGAGAGGGACAAGCAGACTCTGCACTGAGTGTGGAGTCCAATGTAGGGCTTGGTCCCACAACCCTGAAATCATAACCTGAGCAGAAATTAGGAGTCAGATGCCTATCCGACTGAGCCACCCAGGCACCTCTTCAAGAGTAAATTTTTTTTAAAAAGTGCAAATTTTATACTCTGAAAACATAAACATTGCTGAAAGAAATTAAAGATGATCTTAGGAGTGCCTGGCTGGTTCAGTCGGTGGAGCATGCAACTCTTAATCTCCGGGTTGTGAGTTTGAGCCCCATGTTGAGTGTAGAGATTACTTAAAAATAAAATCTTAAAAAAAAAATAAAAATGACCTAAATAAATAGAAAAACATCTTGTGTTTGTGAATTCAAAGACTTAATATTAATTAAGATAGCAGTATTCCCCAAACTGATCTGCAGGTTTAATACAGTTGGCAACTTTGAAGAAATTGACAAGCTCATTATAAAATTCATATGGAAATTCAAGGAATCCAGAGTGGCCAAACCACCTTGAAAAAAGAGCAAGCTTGGAAGACTCACATTTCCTGATTTTCAAACTTAGCACAAGTCAATGATAATCAAGATAATGTGGTACTGACACAAGAATAGACATATGGATAAATGCAATAGAATTGACAGTCCAGTAATAAACCCGTATGTCCAGGATTTTCCACAGGGGTGCCAAGACCATCCAATGGGGAAAGAATAGTCTTTTCAACAAGTGGTTCTGAGAATCTGGGTATCCACATGTGAAGAATGGAGTTGAATCCTTACCTCACACCCTATACAAAAATTAACTCAAAATGGGTCAAAGACCTAAATATAAGAGCTAAAACTAAAAAACTTTTAGAAGAAAATATAAGGTAAATCTTCATGACCACGAATTTGTTATTGTTAGATATGACACTAAAAACATGAGCAACAAAACAAAAAATATATACTTTAGACCTTCAAAATTAAATCCTTTTTGCCTCAAAGGGCCCTTGTCTGTTGGTTTCAGTCTATCAGTAGTGATACTATTGACTAGAAAGGCCCAAGGCACTTACCTGAGCCGATACTACTGTACTGACCCTCCCATAGACATTTCTCCATCTGGAGCCAGTGTTGAGGCTGGACTGGCCTTTGTGAGTCTTATGATATTGAGATGTACCTCAGCAATAACCATCAGGGAACTTTGAAAAAAACAAGGTTTATAACTTACAGGCTTTTAAGGGTACGTGGCCTCCCTGAGGGTCACACAGCAAGGCTGCAGGTAGAGAGAGAGAGAGAGAGAGAATGTGCAGACCTGGGGTTCTGCCCTTGGGGTTGAGAGTGGGTGCCTAGGGTTTCATGGGTTCACTTTTTTTCCTTTAATTTTTTAAAACTTTATTTATTTGGCAGAGAGAGAGAGGGAGAGAGAGAGCACAAGCAGGGGGAGCAGCAGGCAGAGGGAGAGGGAGAAGCAGGCTCCCCTCAGAGCAGGGACCCTGATGTGGGCTCAATCCCAGGACCCTGGGATCATGACCCAAGCAAAGGCAGCCTTTTAATGGACTGAGCCACCCAGGTGTCCCTACTCAGGACTTTCTGAAAGGGAAACTTCACAGGTAGGGGTGGCCTGGCTCCTCATCTAGTTTTTTTTTTTTTTTTTTTTTTTTAAGATTTTACTTATTTATTTGAGAGAGAGTGCGTGCATGAGCATGCACACAAGCAGGGAGAAAGCAGAGGGAGAAGCAGACTCCCCGCTGAGGAGGGAGCCCAACTCCAGGCTTGATTCCAGGCCCCTGGGATCATGACCTGAGCGGAAGGCAGATGCTTAATCGACTGAGCCCCCCAGGCGCCTCTCCATATCTAGTTGTTTAGCTAGTAGCTGCATCATACAGCTGGCAATGTGTTTATTCAAGATGGATGTCTTTGAAATGGATGCCTCAGCCATCGAAAGCTTAATGTCATAGACTCATATTACAATATAAAAAAGCTTAATGTCAGGCATTTACACTACAAGGACACTATATTAATTTCCCAGGGCTGCTATAAAAAAAAGTATCTCAAACTAGGTGGCTTAAAACAAGAGAAATTTATCGTCTTGTAGTTCTGGAGTCTGGAAGTCTAAAATCAAGGTGTTGACAGAGCCATTCCCTCTGAAACCTATAGAAGAGAATCCTTCCTTGTCATTTCCTGCTTCTAGTTGTCAATCTTTTGCATTCCTTGGCTTGCAACTGCAGAATTCCAATCTCTGCCTCTGTCATAACCTGGCATTCTCTGGCATCACAGTGACTGGTAATGGATATAGTGTGTATCTTTGGATTCCATGTGTGTCTTATAAGGACTTATAAGGATCTTATAAGGACACCACTCATATTGGATTAAGGCCCACTCTATTCCAGTCTGATCTTGGCTTAACTAATTACATTTACCATGACTCTCTCCAAATAAGGTCACCACATTCTGAGATGCTGGGGGGTTAGGATTTCAACATATCTTTTTGGGAACACAATTCAACCCATAACATAAACTGTCAAGAAAGTGAAAAGACAGTCTATAGAATGGGAGAAAATACTTAATTTTCCTGATTAGATATATCTAATACTTAGATATATCTAATCAGGGACGTGTATTTAGAATATATAAAGAACTCTTTCAACCCAATAATAAAAAGACAAATTTAATCCAGTTAAAAATGAGCAAATGATATGAATAGACATTTCTCCAAAGAAGATATACAAATAGCCTATAAGTGCATGAAGACATGCTCAACATCACTAACCATTAGGAAAATGCAAATCAAGGGGCGCCTGGGTGGCTCAGTCGTTAGGCGTCTGCCTTCGGCTCGGGTCATGATCCCAGGGTCCTGGGATTGAGCCCTGCGTCGGGCTCCCTGCTCGGCTGGAAGCCTGCTTCTCCCTCTCCCACTCCCCCTGCTTGTGTTCCTGTTCTTGCTGTCTCTCTCTCTGTCAAATAAGTAAATAAAATCTTAAAAAAAAAAAAAAGAAGGAAAATGCAAATCAAAACCACAATGAGATACCACTTCATATCCACTATAATATAAAGGACAAGTATTGACAATGCTTTTGGAGAAATTTGAACCCTCATATATTGCTGCTGAGAATGTAAAATTATACATTTGCTTTGAAAAACAGTTTGGCTGCTCCTCCAAAGGTGAAACATAGAGTTACCACATATGACAGCAATTCTACTCCTAGGTATATGCCCAAGAGAAATGAAAACATATGTCCACATAAAAACTTGCACAAGAATGCTCATAGCAGCTCTATTTATAATAGTAAAAAAGTTGAAAAACCCAGTTCATCAAATGACAGATGGGTAAATAAAATGTGATATATCTATACAATACAATATTATTCAGCCACAAAATGGAATGAAGTACCAATACATGATACATTGTAAATGAACCTTGAAAACGTGCTAAGTGAAAGTAGCCAGTCACAAAAGACCCATATTATATTATTTCATTTATATATATGTCCAGAATAGACAAATCTATATATAGAGAAAGTAGATTAGAGGTTACCTAGGGCTGAATGATTTCGGGGGAGGTGGAAAGTGACTGGTAATAGATACAGTTTCTTTATGGGTAATGAAAATATTCTAAAATCAATTGTGTTGATAGTTGTACAACTCTATGAATCCCTTAAAAACCATTAAATTGTATAATTTAAATGAGTGAATTTTATGGTATGCAAATTTTACCTCAATAAAGTTATTTTTAAAAATGGAAAGTAGATCCCAGAAAAGTCCAGAAAGTGACATCAGATCTTATACAAATGATCAGGAATCAGACCAGCATCAAACCCCTCAATAGCAACATAGAAGCTAGAAGTCTGTGAAACAATGCCTTAAAGATGCTGAGGGAAAATAATTTTCAACTGAGACTTCTATACCCAGCCAAAGTATCAATACAGCATGAGAGTAGAATATAGATATTTTCAGATATGGAAGGTTTGAAAAAATTATCTTCCAAGCAAAACTTCCTCAGGAAGCTATTGGAGGATGTGCATAAATGTAGAAAAAGAAATGGAATCCAGAAAACCCAGGGATCCATTAAGGAAAGAGAAGAAATAAAAATTTCAGGATATGGCAAAGAAAAATTCCAGGATGACAGTTGTGTAGCTGATCTAGAGAGCCTTTAGTTCAGGTGGAGGCAGGAGAACCAAAGGCTCCAGGAGGGGTGTATCAGAGGAAAAAAAAAAAAAATATATATATATATATATATACCATCTAAGCCACCCAGGCGCCCCGGTCCTTTGTCTTTTCATGTAAAAAATTATAACCCTACACCAAATGTTCCTTTGCTGGAGCACTCTCTGTTTTGTGAAGATTGTGTATCCTGGGCAGATGTTCTAACTTGGGCTCCAATAAAACTCTCTTCCTTTTGTTTTTTAGAAATTCTAAAAGCTTTGTTCATAGGGCGCCTGGGTGGCTCAGTCGGTTAGGCATCTGTCTTCAGCTCAGGTCATGTCCCAGGGTCCTGGGATCGAGCCCCTTGTTGGGCTCCCTGCTCAACTTCTCCCTCTCCCTCTGCCCCTCCTGCTCATGCTCTTTCTCTCAAATAAATAAACAAAATCTTAAAAAAAAAAAAAGCTTTGTTCATTTTGTGTTGACAGCAATGAACACTATTTATTGATTGAGAATATGACTAAGAAATGTGGTGTTGTGATACTGAAAGGAGAGGTGGAAGGATGTTAGTGAACTTCACTTGTCATGGTAGGAAGGCCAAAGAGACAGTATCTAAATCAGACCTCTCTGGAGATAGCAATAATAGCAATAAATACTTTTGCAGAGCTAAAAACCAGAGGAAATAACCAAATGAGTTGGGGTGGTTGCTTTGGGAGAGCAGAATGAAGTGGGGTAGGAGATTGCTATTTTTGTTTTAGCCCTTTACCACAGTTTGAGTCTGTAAATGTTTTGATTGTATTACTTTGGGAAAATAAAAATTAATTAAAAGATGTATGAGGAGAAACCATGACAACAATAAGGGTCTTCCCTGCTGAGAGTTTCCTGTCCTCTGAAGCAATTCCCCTTTTAAGACCGAGCAAACAGTTTTGTCTAGTTTTTCAGTTGTGCCGTAAGGTGCATTCTCGCCCTCATGAATGTCCTGGGAGGTAGGCCTTGATAGAGTTCTTGTGAGAGTCAGGAGACGGTGCTTTGCAAAATAGGAAGTTGCATGTTGTTCAGATGATTGATATCAGGCATGACAGAAGGAAATAGCCTCATTTTACAAACACAAAAATAGAGACCCCCCTCCCCCCCATCACACAGCCAGGTAGTGGCAGAGCTGGAGTTCTGACCCCCTGTCCTGTTCTCCCTCAGCTGACATCAGGCCCACCCAAGTCTTAGCACTCATGCTTCCTCCTCTGCCCTCTCCCCCAGCTGGCAGCCCCTTGCCTTCAGACACTGTCTACAACTTCTCTGGCTCTGAGCCCCACCTGGAGTGTGATCCCAAATGTGAGGGCACTTGATGCCAGCGCAGGCTGAGCCCTGATCCTGGTCACAGACAGTCATGATGCTGGTTGCAGACTGAGCCCTCAGCCCTTGCTACTAGTTTCCTTAATCGTGTTTACAACTGAACATGAGTTGGGCCTGGCCTAGAAGACATGGATGGCTGGGTTCCATCCCTCTCCTGTGCTGTCTCAGGGGCAGAGTTGGTGCAGCTGTGGCCTGGCTAAACTCTCTAATGTGGTTTCCCTCCATCCTGGACTAGGCTCAAAGCCACAGTCTGTGCCCAGTCCATTTCTGCCCCCTCCTGCTGCTCCTCCTTGTGCGGGTGGAAGATTGTGGGGCCCATGGTGCACTCTGTGATGAGTCATCCTTGCTCAAAACCAAGGAGTCTGGTACGGAAAGCACTTTTTATGGCTTCTCTGCTCCAAGAGAATAACCTCACCAATCAAAATGTTCAAGTACAACCTTGAACTGGCTGTTTCCCACCTCGGACTCTTTACTCCTGTCCCTCACCATGTCAGCATTTCTCCAACATGATTTCCAGGAGTTGCCACAAGGCTGGCTTGTTTCAGCTGCTGCCCTGCTCTTAGTGATGGACACCTTCTCTAGGTAGTCAGCTAGGGTCAGTTGGGAGAGAAGGCTGAGGCCCCAGGAGAGGTTCCAGAGAGAGGTCCCAGAGCTGGACTTCTTTCTGTCCCCTCCTTCTGTCTCCTTGGGCCTTCTCCAAGAGTTCTCTGCTGGCCTTGAGGGCCTTGTGTTGTGCTCCTCTGCCCAAGGTTGATCTTTAGCACCTAAGAATCCACACTTCAGGGGACCCCACTCTGCTCTCAAGTCACTGTGGATCTTAGGAAAGTACCTCTGCTGAAGACTTCATTTCTCTCACTTTGTCTGGTGTGCGGGCAAGAAAGACTCTTACAGCTTCCTGACTGCCTTGACATTTTATGACTCAGTGGTATCTCAAGACCATGATCCTGTGCCTGTTCCCTGCTGGTCCCTTGTCTTCTCCCCACCAGGTAGCCCGGACCAGATCCAGCATCTGCCACTGCCTCACCTTGACTTTCCTCCTCTCCTGGGCACCAATTCTTTCCTTGAAGGGGAATGTGGGCATTGCATCTCTGTGCCTACTGTCCTGGATTTTAGTGGGCTTTTGAGGAATGCTAAATGAATGAATGAATGAACTACTTTGAAAGGAAGCCCTAAAACATTTTAGTCTCATTCTGTCCATCTATTTAATGGGTATATCTTCTACACTCATGCTCTGAAAGGCAAAACTCATTAAAAACACCACAGCCCATGAATGTATGAGGCCCCACCAGTTCTTACAGTTGACACTCTGAGGTTAGGGCTAGGGCACTGAAGGATGGGGTGGGGAATGGAGGCTAGGTGGAGTGGGCTTGGCAGTTTGTGGTTGCTGCTTCAGGGGAAACCACAGCTGCCTCCTCCTCAGGGTGGTCAGTGAGGCCCAGGGGAAGGAAGGATCATTTGCAGGGTGAGCCCTGGCCACTGAATCACCTCCCAGAGGAAAACCACAGCTTCAAGAGCCCCAAGGTTTAAGGATAGGTGGCAGGTGAGCTGGGCGAGAGCCAGCACTCAGGAAGTGAGCAATTGGACAGGCTCCTCACCTCAAGAGCCATCCCTGTCCCATCTGGCACAGCCGAGCCTATTGTATGCCTTAAGAAAGAATGGCTCAGTCACAGATCTCTGTGTAACAGAGCAAGAACATGACCCTGGGAAAAGAACCACTGCTCTATGATCTCCTCCTCCCTGATCCCCCAGGAAAATGGGGACAAATCTTAAATTTGAGAAAATTTATCTAGGATATCCTCACCTGAAGACCCACAGTCTGCAACTTCGCTTATATAATAATTTTACCATCATCATTACAGTCTAGAGAGCTGCTGTCTGTCACGTTGCATTCATCTACTGATTCCTGTAATAATTGTGAAATGTCTTCCTCTGTCCATTTCCTTCTCCTTCTTTGTAGGAAAATGAAATATTCTGAATTCTCATCTGCATGCAATGGAAGCTAAAAAACAAAAACAAAACAAAGATAATGTCTCCAGACTTCTTTTACACCTTTTTAAAAGATGATCTAATGCTTTGGAGCAAGCAGTAAGAAAACTGAAGGATGGTGGAGTGGTAATGATTCATTATCACTATTGAATCAAGCTTCCAGGCAACTCCATCATTCTTCTGTTTTCTTATTATTTGAGTCTCTCTCTCTTTTTTTAAAAGCATGATTGGGAATAACTGATGAGTAATGATGAAATAGTTCTTAGGAGGATGAAATAGCAAAATGTTTTAAGATCTAGGAAAAATAAAATCACTCAAGTTCAATGATATGTTTTATTTACTTTTTAATGGTGATACAATTTATATTTAGATTTAGCCAGCTAAACTCAGTTTAGATGATCCCAATTTTGTTGGCAGCATCCAAAGCATCAAAGTCAGGGAGCCAGTCAAACATATGCCTTCTCTCTCCATCCGGCCTGATCAGGGTGTTGACCTTGGCCATGTCAGCTCCTTCACAGCTTGTTTGACCTGGTGTTTGTTGGCCTTGACATCCACAATGAACACAAGTGTGTTGTTGTCTTCTATTTTCTTCATGGCTGACTCGGTAGGCAGGGGGAATTTTTTTTTTTTAAAGATTTTATTTATTTATTTATTTGAGAGAGAGAGAGAGAGAAACAGCATGAGAGGGGAGAGGGTCAGAGGGAGAAGCAGGCTCCCCGCTGAGCCGGGGGCCCAATGCGGGACTCGATCCTGGGACTCCAGGATCATGACCTGAGCCGAAGGCAGTCGCTTAACCAACTGAGCCACCCAGGCGCCCCGGCAGGGGGAATTTGATGGCATAGTGGTCAAGCTTGTTTCTCCTGGGGGTGCTCTTTCTAGTATATTTGGGCTGCCTTCAGAGACATAGTGTCTTGGGCCATCAGAAGGTAGGTAATGTGTGGATCTTGTTTTTTTGTGTGTGTGTGATTGTGGACACCTTTCAGCATCACTTTCTTGGCCTTCAAAGCCTTTGCTTTGGCTTCGGCTTTGGGAGAGGCAGGGGCTTCCTTCTTCACCCTCAGTGCCATCTTCATGAAAGGACAATATGTTTTAGATTTATAAAGGATCCAATGGATTAATATGGTAATTCTGAGATAGAATAAGCTCATTCTATTAAAAAAAAATAATTGAAGTTTCACTTTGGTTTTTGGAAGACCTCTGTGAAAGAATAAAGTTATAAAATATCAATCCTTATGAATAGTTAGAACTCAAAAAAGAAACTTAAAAATTAAAATTGGGTCTAATGGACCCTGATGGTATACTGTGAGTTAAAATGAAATTCCCCAAAGGAGATTTAGCTGAAGGTCCACCTCTTCTTGCACCCAAATAAGGAAGAATAAGTAGAAACTGTAAGTTTGACATAAAATGAGACCCCATGAAAATGAATGACAAATGACATGCAAATAAATGAGGGCAGTGGTGAGGGCCCTGGTGTTTCTAGCAGACAAGAGATACTGAGTTCCTCTGGGTGGAGGATAGTTCCAAGAAAGCTGTCCCATCCTCCTACCAGGGACTCCCCTTGACCCCTCTGGCTGAGAGACCCAGGCCCAAAGGCTGTTCTTGCTTCCTTACTCCCTCCTCCAGCCATCCACAGAGGCCCCAGTGGCTCACAGGAGCCTTAGGGCTTGATACTCCAGGCTCTTGCCTCTGTCCTGACGCTCCATTCTCCTTGCTTCATGGACCCTGGAACTGGAGTGTGGTCCTGGGTGTAGGGCACTGTGGGGTCAGGAGAGGGAGGCATGGTTTATGTTCTTAGGGCACTTCCTGACCTCCTTCAGGGTTTCTCTTCTTCTGCCACACCCTCCACCCCCCATATGTTCAGCTTTCTCTTCCTCATAGCTTCTACAAATTCACTGTTTCTACTTCATCTTTTAGCTTGCTGGGCATGACCTCTGAGTTCAGATATAGCTTCGTGGCCTCTTTGATACTCACCGTTTCAACTTACTCAGCCTCAGCTTCTTAAATCCCAAAGGGAGGAACTTCCTGTCATGGCAGAGGTCAATGGTTTTAGGTTGAATCTTCTTTGGTAAACAACTATAAATCCCAAGCAAAAAATATATAACAACAGTTTGCAGGCACTCGACAGCAGCCTGTGTAGGCTGGCCATGAAATTTGATGGACAGAGGGCACACAAGGTAAGCCCTACATTTACCGAGCCTTCCCCCTGAGGCTTTTTCCCCAAATGAGGTATAGGGCCAAATGAGGTTCAGGGAGTTGGACCAAGCAGGAAGTGAGTATCTCACTGGGGGGGGGGGGGATATATATATACACACATACATAAAATTGGATTTGGATTGTAGGATACAAAAATCTTTGTAAAAATCCCCTTTAGTTCCTTGGCCAACTCCCAACCTGCACGTGTTCAGGGTGAGGTTTTAAAAGTTTGGCAGAGAACAGCCAGAGAAGCCAGAACAGCTTCCAGAGAAGCTGGAAAGCTGGGAAGACTTCAGAGGCCAAACAGTCCTGGGGAGATTTTAAAATTCAGGCCCAGGCAAAGGGGAGTGATCTTGGTGAATATACCAGGGCTTCAGTTAGGATTCCAGAAAGGCTATATACCCTAAGGAAAGGGTAAACTGTATGAGAAAGGGCAAAACTGAGATGACCACCTTAAGAAAGCCTAAAACCAAGTCTCTACAGGTGAAGGTGACCCACTGGTAATTTTTTTTGTTTTTTAAGATTTTATTTACTTATTTATTTGTCAGAGAGAGAGAGAGAGCGAGCATGCACAAGCAGGGGGAGCAGCCAGCAGAGGGAGAGGCAGAAGCAGGCTCCCCACTGAGCCCAGAGCCATGTGTGGGACTCTATCCCAGGACCCTGGGATCATGACCTGAGCTGAAGGCAGACGCTTAGCCAACTGAGCCACCCAGGCGTCCTTGACCCACTAGTAATTTAAATGCTTAAAGAACACAACCTAATACTTGTCAGAGGAAGATAATAAGATTCACAGATTCTAAAGTGTAGCAAGTACAATCAAGAATTACTAGATAGGGGGATTGGCTGTTGGCGGCTTTGCGGCTAAGCCCGTGCGTGGCAGCGGTGTCCACAGCAGCTGCAGCGAGAGAGTTTGGTGCAATGTCTCACACCATTTTGCTGGTACAGCCTACCAAGAGGCCAGAGGCAGAACTTATGCTGACTATGAATCTGTGAATGAATGCATGGAAGGTGTTTGTGAAATGTATGAAGAACATCTGAAGAGAATGAATCCCAACAGCCCCTCTATCACATATGATATCAGTCAGTTTTTTGATTTTATTGACGATCTGGCAGACCTCAGCTGCCTTGTTTACCGAGCTGATACCCAGACATACCAGCCCTATAACAAACACTGGATTAAAGAGAAGATCTATGTGCTCCTTCATCGGCAGGCCCAACAGGCCGGGAAATAGTTGAGTTAGAAGCAGTAGGGGGATGGAGGTGGGCTTGGAACACAGGTGTGTACAGTGTGCTCTAGTGGAAGTTCTGTATTATAGTAATCCTGTTTCCATTTTGGTATACTCTAGCCAGGATTGAATGTATTAGATGAAATGTGAGGATCTTGTTCAATCTGAAACCCCCATTGCCCCCTTCCCCTCCCTTTTTTTTTTTTTACTTAAACATTTTTATGATAATTTAGATGGAAGTTGTTTGTCAGTTAATCTTGTTTCCAGTCCTTCAAATTGTTCATATCTGCTTTCTAACATTCACTGTACTAACCCTTCTTCAGGTTGGGGTAGGGGGGTAGTGACAGTTTAGTTACATGCTCAAGATAAAGTCTTAGTGAAAAATGAAGAAATGTTCTTTAGTTATAAAAAAAAAAGAATTACTAGATATATGAAGAAGTAGGAAAAAGTGACACAAAATTAAAAGATAAAAGAGGTAATAGATTGAGAGACGTTCTAGATACTGGATTAGCAAATAAGGGCTTTAAAATAAGTAAGATTAATGTGTTGAAGAGAATAGAAGAAAAGATGGGTAAAATGGGCGAAAAGACAGTATTTTTTTTAAGAGAGGGAGGGGGGATGGGCAGAAGGAGAGGGAGAGAGAGAATTTTAAGCAGGCTCCATGCCCAGTGCAGAGCATGATGTGGGGCTCCAATTCATAACACTGAGATCATGATCTGAGCTGAAATCAAGAGTTGGACACTTAACTGACTGAGCCACCCAGGTGACCCAAGACTGTGGAAACAGAAATTCTGAATCTATAAAAATGAAAAATTGGAGCTCAAGGCTGCAAAATAGGATATCTGAAATTAAGAACTCACTGGGGGGCACCTGGGTAGCTCAGTTGGTTAAGGACCTGACTCTTGGTTTTGGCTCAGGTCAGGATCTCAGGTCCTGGGATCAAGCCCCACATCAGGCACCACACTCAGTGGGGAGTCTGTTTGAAGATTCTCTCTCCCTCTCCCTCTGCTCCTCTCCCCTGCTCATGCACTGTCTTTAAAATAAATAAATAAATAAATAAATAAATAAATAAATAAATAAATAAATGTTTTTTAATAATAATAATTATTTTTTAAGATTTTATTATTTGACAGAGAGGGAGAGCACATGCAGGGAGGGTGACAGACAGAGGGAGAGGGAGAAGTAGGCTCCCTGCTGAGCAGGGAGCCCAATGTGGGGCTCAATGTGGGGCTTGATCCCATGATCCTGAGATCACAACCTGAGCAACAGGCAGACACTTAACTGACTGAGCCATGCAGGCGTCCCTAAAAAAATTATTGT
The DNA here is from genome assembly GCF_054177405.1 of Leptonychotes weddellii. Taxonomy (NCBI): domain Eukaryota; kingdom Metazoa; phylum Chordata; class Mammalia; order Carnivora; family Phocidae; genus Leptonychotes; species Leptonychotes weddellii. Next base: position 101,617,441 of record NC_138377.1, read on the forward strand.
TAAAAAAAAAAAAAAAAAGAACTCATTGGATGGGTTTAACAGAAGACTGTATACAGCAGACAGGATTAGTGACCAGCCAATAGAAATTATCCAAATTGAAATAAAGGAATAAACAGAACTGAGCATAAGAGATGTGTAGGACATGTTCAAAAGGTCTAACACATTTTTTTTTAAAGATTTTTAAATTTTATTTTTTTGACAGAGAGACAGCGAGAGAGGGAACACAAGCAGGGTGAGTGGGAGAGGGAGAAGCGGGCTTCCCGCTGAGCAGGGAGCCCAACACGGGGCTCGATCCCAGGACCCTGGGACCATGACCTGAGCCGAAGTCAGATGTGCAACTACAGAGCCACCCAGGCTCCCCTAACATGTGTTTTGAATCTCACAAGGAGAAAGGAAAAAGAATAGGACAGAAGAAATATTTGAAGACGTAATGACTGAGAATTTTCCAAATGTGATGAAAGGCACCAAGCCACAGATTCAAGAATATCAGTGAGCTCCAAGCGGGATAAGTATAAAGAAAACTATACATAGGCCCATCACAGTTAAGTTTTTGAAAATTCAGACACCAGAAAATCTTAAAAGCAACCATATTTTTAAGCAGAGAGAGACAGAATAGAAACAATACAGTTGATGGCTGACTATGGAAACCAGAAGACAATAAAATGACATCTTTAAAGAGCTAAAAGAAAAAAACCCTGTCATCTTAGAATTCTATGCCCAGCAAAATATCCTTCAAAAATGAAAGCAGAATAAATGTGTTTGGATGACAAAAATTGAAAGAATTTGGCTTGTCAGTAATAGACATGTGTACTACAAGAAATTCTTAGGAAGTTCCATAGGCTGAAAGAAAATGATCTCTGATGGAATTGCAGAAAGGAATGAAGAGCATGGTAAAGGGTAAGCATGTATACAATTATAAGTTAATATTGACTACTTACAATAACAACAATATCTCATAATAATTTAATATAAAAATATACAACAATAGTACCAAAGATGGGAGGGGACTAAATGGACTTAAGTGTTCTAAGGTTATTACATTAAGTACCAACTGAAAAAGTATTAATTTAAAGTAAATTGAAATAAGGGGATGCCTGGCTGGCTCAGTTGGTGGAGCATGTAAATCTTGATCTCAGGGTCGTGAGTTAGAACCGCATGTAGGGTGTAGAGATTACTTAAAAATAAATAAAATTTTAAAAAGTTAAAAAATAAATTGAAATAAGAATGCATGTTGCAATCTCTACGATGATCACTAAAATGATAATAGAAGAAGATACAATTAAAAAGCTAATAGTCAAGGGGCACCTGCATGGCTCAGTCAGCTAAGTCTCTGACTCATGATCTTAGCTCAGGTCTTGATCTCAGGGTTGTGAGTTTAAGCTCTGCTGGGCATGGAGCTGACTTAGAATTTTTTTTAATTAAAAAAACCCGATATTCCAACAAAATGGAATAAAACAACAACAACAACAACAACAACTTGATTAACCCAAAAGAAAGTGAAAAAGGAATAAAAGTACAAAGAATAAGTAGAAAACAAATAGCAAGATAAACCCAATTGTATCAGTAATTACAATGAATGTAAATAGTATAAATACACCATTAAAAGACAAGGATTATCAGATTTGATAAAAAAAAATTCATACCTGCTGTTGACAAAAGGCTCACTTTAAATAGAAAAACACAGAAAATCAAAGTGAAAGGTCATAGAGCAGTATGTCTTCAAACATTAACCAAAGAAAGATGATATGGATATATTAATATCAGAAATATAGACTTCAGGGTGCCTGGGTGGCTCAGTTGGTTGGGCATCTGACTCTTGATTTCAGTTCAGGTAATGATCTCAGAATTGTGGGATCAAGCCCTGTGTTGGGCTCCACGCTCAGTGGGGAGTCTGTTTAGGATTCCCTCTCCCTCTAACCCTCCCCCCCGAGTGCTCTCTCTCTCTCTCTCTCAAATAAATAAATAAATCCTAAAAAAAGAAATATAGACTTTAAGAAGTATTATGAGGAAAAGAGGAATATTTCATAATAATAAAATTCCTAAGGGACTATCTATTTGGCCCACTTGTACAACCAGACAGAGGTTCCAAGTTACCATCAGCTGTGAATTGGCTGCACTTACCCATCCCCAGGATGTACTGGGGCTGGGATAACTGCCCTTTCAGCCACTCTGAGGGGGAAGGTATGGGCCACTTGCCACCCTGGTCACTCTGGTTTGCTCCCACCCATCCCATGTTTGATGTCTAAAATGGTACCCAGATATGTTTCCCTCATTGTAGGTAGGTTCTCAGCTGTTAGGGACTCAGCCTGAATCTGGGGTACATAAACACTCCAAGCTTGGCTCTGAGCTACAGTCCAGCCAGGATTCCCATCCCAGGACCTGTGGCCTTAGAGTGGGGGTTGACAGTCCTCTCTGGAAAATCCCATCTCCTTGGCCTTGGCCACCATTCCCATGGACAGTGACCATGTGTACTCCTGAGTGGTGGCTCACGCTATTCCCTCACCCTAGTGGATAGGCAGGTCTTTGCCACCTACTCATTGGGCAGGCTGTGTAGGACAGGACCTGCAACTCCCCAACAGAGCCACAGTTCCTGGCTGATATACCTTAGCACATCATCATTGGAAAATGATCACCACAATAAGTCTAGTTAACATCCATCACCATACAGAGTTATGAATTTTTTTGTTGTGGTGAGAATTCTTAAGATCTGTTTTAGCAACTTCCAAATATACAAAACAGTATTATTAACTACAGTCACCATGCTGTACAAGTCCCCAGGTCTTATTTACAACTGGAAGTTTGTACCTTTTGACTCTCTTTGCCCATTTTGTCCACCCCCTCAGTCCCCACCTCTTGTAACCACCAATCTGTTCTCTATATCTATGAGCTTGATTTTTCTGTCTGTTTTTTGTTTTAGATTCCACATATAGTGAGTTCATATGGTATGTGTTTTTCTCTGTCTGACTGATTTCACTTAGGAAAATATCCTCAAGTTTCATCCATATTGTAGAAAATGGCAAGCTTTCATTCTTTTTTATGGCTAAATAATATTCCATTGTACATATACACCATATCTTCTTTATCCATTAATCCACTGATGGACACTTAGGTTGCTTTCATGTCTTGGCTGTTGTTAATAATTCTGCAATGCCCATGGGGTTGCATATATCTTTTTGAGTTAATGTTTTTGTTTTCTTCAGATAAGTACCCAGAAGTGGAATTTCTGGGTCAAATGGTAGTTCTATTTTTAATTTTTTGAGGAACTTCCACACTACTTTCCATTGCGGCTGCACCAATTTACATTCCCACCAACAGTGCACAAGGGCTCACTTTTTTCTTTTCTTTTCTTTTTTAAAGATTTTATTTATTTGACAGAGAGAGAGACAGTGAGAGAGGGAACACAAGCAGGGGGAGAGGGAGAGGGAGAAGCAGGCTTCCCGCTGAGCAGGGAGTCTGATGTGGGGCTCGATCCCAGGACTCTGGGATCATGACCTGAGCTGAAGGCAGACGCTTAATGACTGAGCCATACAGGTGCCCCAGGCTTACTTTTTTCCATATCATTGCCAATACTTGTTATTTCTTGTCTTTTTGATAATAGCCATTCTAACAGATGAGAAGTGATATCTCTTTGTGGTTTTGATTTGCATTTCTCTGATGATGAGTGATGTTGAGCACCTTTTCATATACCTGTTGGCCATCTGTATGTCTTCTTTGGAAAAATGTTATTCAGATCCTGAATAGATCCATTATAAATAGTCTAAGAAACCATATTTCTGTTTTGTTGTGGTTGGGTTTTTCTATTTTGGGGGGGTGGGGATTTTTCTATTTTTTTTACTTTTTAAATTATAGAATATATCATGTATACAAGAGAGTATGCCTTATATAACATATATGTATTGTTTAAATAATAACAAAATTAACTCCCACATACCTATTACCCAACTAAAAAATAAAACATTCCCAGTTCCCTGAAGCCTCTTCTGTCTCCTCCCAAATTATATCTCCTCTTTCCACTCCAGAGCTTACTACTATCCTTAATAGTCCAGTGTAAATGAAGGCCATGTGGGGAGCAGTAAGACTTACCTGCCCCTTACAGCCAGGGCATTAGCAATGGAGGTGCAGTGGGAGCCAGAACTCCCATGCCCTTCCCTCAGTAACAAGTAGTACTCCTAGTTCAAGATCAGTGGAGACTATTATAAACTGGATTGTTTCCCCTCCCTGCCCAGTGGCAAGTTGAAGCCCTAATCCTTCAATATGGCTGTATTTGGAGACAGTGCATTTAAGGAGGTCATTAAAGTTAAATGAGGTCATAAGGGGGCCCTAATCCAATAGGACTGGTGTCCTTACAAGAAGAAAAAGAAACACTAGGGATGTGTCCACAGAGAAAAGACCATGTGAGCACATAGTGAGAAGGTAGGTTGTCTTCAAGCCAAGGAGAAAGGTCTCACCAAGGAACCAACACCTTAATCTTGGACTTCCTGCATCCGAACTGTGAGAAAATAAATGTATATTGTTTAAACCACCCATTCTGTGGTATTCTTCCTAGCTGACTAATAGAGAGGCTGAGTGAGGAACCTGGAACTCTACTCCCACCTTGCAGTAATGAGGTAGCATCTCTCTTTCTCTTCTGGAGCAGTTGTCAAAATGGAAGGTTTAAATAATTTCCAGAGTCTCATAACATAATACCTAAAATGCCCAGGTTTCAGTAGAAGATTATTTGTCATACCAAAAATCAGGAAAGTCTCACACTGAAAACAGACAATGAATAGATGCTAATGTCAAGAAGACAGAAGCGTCAACAATTATCTAAGGAAGGTTTTTGCTGGTTTGTTTTTGTTTTTCTGAAATTTTTTAAATTTAAATTTGAATTCCAGCATAGTTAACATACAGTGTTATATTAGTTGCAGGTGTAAAATGTAGTGATTCAACAATTCTATACATTACCCAGTGCTCATCATGATACGTGTACTCTTAATCCCCTTCACCTCTTTCACTCATCCCCCACCCACTTCCCCTCTGGTAACCATATGTTCTCTATAGTTAAGAGTGTTTGTTTTATCTTTCCCCCCTTTTGTTTATTTATTTTGTTTCTTAAATTCTACATATGAGTAAAATCATATGATGTTGGTCTTTCTCTGACTGGCTCATTTTCCTCTAGCTTTATACTCTCTAGATCTATCCATGTTGTTGCAAATGGCAAGATCTCATCCTTTATTATGACTGAATAATATTCCTCTGTGTGTGTGTGTGTGTGTGTGTGTGTGTACCACATCTTTATCCATTCATCCACTGATGGACACTTAAGTTGCTTTCATCTTGTGGCTATTGTAAATAATGGTGTAGGGGCACAGGGCTGGCTCAGTCTGGAGAGCATGTGACTCTTGATCTCAGGGTTGTGAGTTTGAGCCCCACATTGGGTATAGAGATTAGTTAAATAAATAAATAATTAATTAAAAATAATAATGCTGTAATAAACACAGGGGTGCATATATCCTTTTGAATTAGTGTTTTTATATCCTTTGGGTAAATGCCCAGTAGTGTGATTACTGGGTCATAGGATATTTCTATTTTTTTTGAAGAACTTCCATACTGTCTTCCACAGTGGCTGCACCAGTTTGCATTCCCATCAACAATGCATGGGGGTTCTTTTTTCTCCACATCCTCACCAACACTTGTTGTTTCTTGTGTTTTTGATTTTAGCCATTCTGACAGGTGTGAGGTTGTATCTCATTGTAGTTTTGATTTGCATTTCCCTGATGATGAGGGATGTTGAGCATCTTTTCATGTGTCTATTGACCATCTGGATGTCTTCTTTGGAGAAATGTCTGTTCATGTCTTCTGCCCATTTTTAAACTGGATTATTTGTTTTTTTGGTGTTGAGTTTTATAAGTTCTTTATATATTTTGGATACTAACCCTTTATTGGATGTGTCACTTGCAAATATCTTCTCCTATTTGGTAGTTTGTCTTTTAGTTTTGTTGATTGTTTCCTTTGCTCTGCAGAAGTTTTTTATTTTGATGTAGTCCCAATAGTTTATTTATTTTTTTTGTTTCCTTTGCCCCAGGAGACATATCTAGAAAACATTGCTATGGCTGATGTCAGAGAAATTACTGCCTGTGCTCTCTTCTGTGGATTTTTATGGTTTCGGATCTCACATGTAGGTCTTAATCTATTTTGAATTTATTTTTGTGTATGGTGTAGGAAAGCAGTCTAGTTTCATTCTTTTGCATGTAGCTGTCCAGTTTTCCCAGTACCATTTATTAAAGAGACTGTCTTTTTCTCACAACATATTCTTGCTTCCCTTGTCAAATATTACTTGACCATATAATTGTGGGTTTGTTTCTGGGCTTTCTATCCTGTTCCATTGATTTATGTGTCTATTTTTGTGCGAGCACCATACTATTTTTTGATTATATAGCTTTGTAGTATAACTTGAAATCTGGAATTGTTATTTCTCCAGCTTTGCTTTTCATTTTCTTTTTTTTTTTTTTAAGATTTTATTTATTTATTTGACAGAGAGAGACACAGCAAGAGAGGGAACACAAGCAGGGGGAGTGGGAGAGGGAGAAGCAGGCTCCCCGCGGAGCAGGAAGCCTGATGCGGGGCCTGATCCCAGGACCCTGGGACCATGACTTGAGCTGAAGGCAGATGCTTAATGACTGAGCCACCCAGGCACCCCTGCTTTTCATTTTCAAGATTGCTTTGGCTACTTGGGGTCTTTTGTGGTTCCATACAAATTTTAGAATTGTTTGTTCTAGTTCTGTGAAAAAATGCTGTTGGTGTTTTGATAGGGATTGCATCAAATTTGTAGATTGCTTTGGGTAGTATGGACATTTTGAGAATACTTGTTCTTCCAATCCATGAGCATGGAATGTTTGTGTTATCTTTAATTTCTCTTATCAATGTTTTATAGTTTTCAGAGTACAGGTCTTTCACCTCTTTGGTTAGGTTTATTCCTGGATATCTTACTGTTTTTGGTGCAACTGTAAATGGAATTGTTTTCTTAATTTCTCTTTCTGCTGCTTCATTATTAGTGTATAGAAATGCAATGGATTTCTGTACATTGATTTTGTATTGTGCAACCTTACTGAATTCATTTATCAGTTCTAGTAGTTTCTGGTGGAGTCTTCAGGGTTTTCTATATATAATATTGTGTCATCTGCAAATACTGAAAGTTTTACTTCCTCACCAATTTGGATGCTTGTTTTTTTTTTAAGATTTTATTTATTTATTTGTCAGAGAGAGAGAGCACAAGCAGAGGGAGTGGCAGGCAGAAGGAGAAGCAGGATCCCCGCTGAGAAAGGAACCTGATGCAGAACTTGATCCCCAGGACCCTGGGATTATGACCCAAGCCAAAGGCAGACACTTTTAACCAACTGAGCCATCCAGGCATCCCTGGATGCTTTTTATTCCTTTTTCTTGTCTGATTACTGTGGCTAAGATTTACAGTACTATGTTTAATAAAAGTGGTGAGAATGGACATTCTTGTCTTATTCCTGACCTTAGAGGAAAGCTCTCAGTTTTTCACCATTGAGTATGATGTTAGCTGTCAGTTTTTCATAGATGGCCTTTATTATGTCAAGGTATGTTCCCTCTAAACTACTTTGTTGAGGGTTTTTATCAATGAATGGATGGTGTACTTTGTCAAATGCTTTTTCTGCATCTACTGAAATGATCATATGCCTTTTCTCTTTTCTCTTGTTGATGTGATGTATCATGTTGATTGATTTGCAAATATCGATCCACCCTTGCATCCTGGGAATAAATTCCACTTGATCATGGTAAGTGATTTTTTAAAAATTTTTATTTATTTATTTATTTGACAGAGAGAGGCAGAGAGCACAAGCAGAGGGAGCGGCAAGCAGAGGGAGAGGGAGAAGCAGACTCCCTGCTGAGCAGGGAGCCCAATGTGGGGCTCAATCCCAGGACCCTGGGATCATGTCCTGAGTCGAAGGCAGATGCTTAACTGACTGAGCCTCCAGGCACCCCGGTAAGTGATTTTTTAATGTATTGTTGGATTTGGTTTGGTAATATTTTGTCAAAGATTTTTGCATCTATATTCATCAGAGATATTGGCCTGTAGTTCTCTTTTTTTGTGGTGTCTTTATCTGGTTTTGGTATCAGGGTAATGCTGGCCTCATAGAATGAATTTGGAAGTTTTCCTTCCTTTTCTATTTTTTGGAATAGTTGGAGAAAAATAGGTATTAACTCTTCTTTAAATGTTTGGTAGAATTTGCCTGTGAAGCCATCTGGTCTTGGACTTTTGTTGTTGAGGTTTTTTAAATTATTGATCCAATTACATTGCTGGTAATTGGTTTGTACAAATTTTCTATTTCTTCCTGGTTCAGTTTTGGGAAGTTATAAGTTTCTGGGAATTTATCAATTTTTTTCTAGGTTGTCCAATTTGTTGGCATATAATTTTTCATAATGTTCTCTTACAATCTTTTGTATTTCTATGGTGTCATCATTATTTCTCTTCTTTCATTTCTGATTTTGTTTATTTGTTTATTTGATGAGTCTGGCTAAAGGTTAATCAATTTTGTTGATCTTTTCAAAGAACCAGCTCCTGGTTTCATTGATCTGTTTTAGTGTGTGTGTGTGTGTGTGTGTGTGTTTTAGTTTCTATTTCATTTATTTCTGCTCTAACCTTTATTATTTTTTTTCTTCTTCTGATTTTGGGTTTTGTTTGTTGTTTTTTTCTAGCTCCTTTAGGTGTAATGTTAGGTTGTTTATATCGAGATTTTTTCTTGCTTCTTGAGGTAGGTAGGCATGTATTGCTCTAAACTTCCCTCTTAGAACAACTTTTGCTGCATCCTAATGATTTTGGACCATTGTGTTTTCATTTTCTCTATGTATTTTTTTATTTCCTATCTGAGGAATGTTTTAAAGCAACCATCATAAAATGCCTTAACAAGCAATTGCAAACACACTAGAAACATGAAAAAAGAGAAACTCTCGGCAAAGAAATAGAAGATATAAAGAAGAACCAAATGGAAATTTTAGAACTAAAAAATATAATAACCAAAATAAAAACTCAGCGGATGTGCTCAGCAGCAGAACAGAGTGGGACAGAAGAATCTGTGAACTGGAAGATAAAACAATAGGAATCCTAATCTGAACAACTTTGGTCTGAGAAAATAGACCAAAAATAGAAGTAAACAAATCCTCAGGAACCTGTAGGACTATAACAAAAGATCTAATATTCATGTCGTCATCTAAGAAGGAGAGAAGAGCATAAGAGCATGTGGGATGGGATATATTGTGGTGGCCATCTTTGGAAAATATAATTGGCCTCATCCATGTTGATGCATGGAACTATAGTTTTTTATTTCACTACAATATTCTATTGTATGATTGAGCCCCAATTTATTCATTTTACTATAGTGGGCATTTGGGTTGTTTCTTTTGTTTTTTCCTTTGCTATTATAAACGGTGCTCTATGAATATTCTGCTCATGTTTTCAGAAGTAGAATTGCTGGATCATCAGGTATGTGAATGTTCACCTTCATCAAATAATGCAAACTTGTTCTTCAAAGTGAGTGTACTAGTTTCTAGTCCCACAGCAGTTTAATAGTTACATTTCACCAGGATTTTGTCAATCTTTTCATTTTTTTTTCCACACCAGTGGGCATGAAATGGTAATTTATGGTTTTATTTGCATTTCCTTTTTTATTTACAAGGTTGAGTATATTTTCATAAATTTAATGGGCCATTTGTGTTTTTTCTTCTGTGAAATGCCTGCTCATATTTTTGAAAAATGTTCTATTGGATTGGTTGTCTTCCTAATTGATTTATAGGATCTGACTACGAAATTTTTTTAAATTTTATGTGTGTAAAATTTTTGTTAGGATTCAGTTCGAATAGCAATAAAGCCATAAATCAATTGGGAAGAAATAACAACTTTATAGTATTGAAACTTTCTATCAGTGAACATGGTGTTGCTCTCCGTTTGGTTTTCTTAGTGTCTTCCAATAAGGTGCTATAATTTTCCACATAAAGGTTTTGCACATCTTTTGTTAGATTTATTTTCTTTCTTTCTTTTTTTTTTTTTAAATATTTTATTTATTTGATAGAGACACAGCAAGAGAGGGAACACAAGCAGGGGAAGTGGGAGAGGGAGAAGCAGGCTCCCCGCTAAGCAGGGAGCCCGATGTGGGGCTCGATCCCAGGACCCTGGGATCATGACCTGAGCCGAAGGTAGACGCTCAACAACTGGGCCACCCAGGCGCCCCTGTTAGATTTATTTTCAACTACCTTATATTTTTCATTGCTATTGTAAATTTTTAACTGCATTTTCTAACTTTATTGATGATGTTTATAAATTCATTAGACTTCTATTTATTAGACATTGAATTTATATCTTCTCTCAGGTTCTGGATTGCCTTTTCATTTTGTAGAGTGTCTTGAAGATCACTGGTTTTAAGCATTTTGATTATGATGTCCCTTGGTATAATTTTCTTCACGTTTTTTCTGTTTGGGGTTCACTGAGGTTTTTTGCAATTATTGGTAATTTTCATAAATTTGGGAATTTTATGCTGCCATTATTTCTCCAAACCATTTGCTGTGTCTCCCTCTCTCTTCTCTTCTTCTGGAAACTCAATTACATGTATATTGGGTCTTCTATCTTTTTTCTGTCTTAATTTTGAATAATTTCTACTACTATGTTTTCAAATTCACTAATCATTCTTCATTGTCTAGTCTGCTGCTAATTCTATCAAGCATATTTTTAATCTGACATATTCTATTTTTCTTATCCAGTAATTAAATTTGGGTTTTTAGAAATAGATTTCATGTCTCTTACTATGCTCAGGCTTTTGTCCACTTTCTGGAAGATATGGAATATATTCATAATAGTTGTTTTAACGTCCTTGTCTACTAATTCTATCATCTGTGTGGTTTCTGGGTCTGTCTCTACCTACTTATTTTTCTCATTATGGGTCATATTTTCCTACTTCTTCATATACTTGGTAATTTTTTTTCTTGAGAGTATGTCAAGTTTATTAGCTAACTGTTAGCGAGGTGACCAAAGTATGCTGCTTCAGAGAGGGTGTGAGAAAGAGGGGTGAAATAGTATGGATACAGACCCTTGCCTGAGCAGAACATTGCATATACAGGAAAGGGGGCAGTTCTCTTGGCAAGATCGTAGCAACATTAAATCTTTATCATTTTATCAGTTGCCACGGAAAACCGTCTGTGTCAGGTGGCCTTAGGTGCCTGTCATCAGTAGCAGCAGACAATGGGGACACACTGTGTGTGAATTGGAACCACAAGGCTCATCCCCGCAGGAGCGTCTCACGGGCGGATTAGCAGAAGACAGGAAGCGGTGTTACCTCAGACCAGCAGCGGGCCTCCGCTACAGGAGGGAATTGGAAACAGGTGCAGACCAACCCCAGTGCTTTTTCTCAGCCTCAGAGAGGCAACACACTGCAGGTTACCTACCCCTTAGTTTGTGGACAAGCAAATGTTTCTGTGCAATTTCATTTCTTAGCGGGAATTCTTAGCGGTGCGTCCATTAGCACCTGCGCATTGGCCAGGCCTCTGACCCAACTCCGCAGCCACTTCTGTCTGTTTCACCTCCACGTGGCTCTCTCGCTGGCATCCCTCTGTGCTCCATCGTCACTTTCAGGATGACGGCATTAACGCCTGCTCCGGGTCTGGCTCCAGCCCAGATTCACTGTTTCTCCTGGCGTGTCCTTACCGCGTTCTCTGCGGCATGCGGTTCCTCGGCGCCAGACTCTTTGCTTTTCCTTGCGTTGTCCCAGCTGCCTGCCCTTAGGCCCTGCTCGGCTGTAAGCCTCTTTGGGGGTAGGGGGTGTCTGTGGATTCCTGGACAGGCTTCTCTCGAGTGCTGTGTCACCCTCTCTGTGCCCCCCGCCCCCAGACACACTTTGTGTCACCTTGTTACAAGTTAGAATGCTGGGGACTGCTAGCGGGGCAGGCTCTGTGGCACTTTTTATTTAGTAAATGGACAAGGGCAGAGGGAGAAATGTTTTTACTGTATTACATAACCAGCTTCTCTTTTGAACTCCTCAGGATAGTAGGATTTGATGAGCACGTGTGGGATGTTTTATTACTATTCCTAAGGACGCCTTTTCTGTTGGCAATAATACGAACTTTGGACGAACTTTGATGGGCTCTGCCTTTTTCTTCTTCAGGCCTACTATTTCTTCTCTCACTACATCAGCCCCTCTCTCTCTTTTTCTCCCTCTATCCATCCCTTCCTTTCTCCTTCCCTTTTTTTTTCTATTTCTGCTGCTACTCCTTAGTTCAGGTCCGTTCTGCTCACAGCTTCTGACTGGTGGCCCGTGCACTCCAGCTTGCCTGCTGTATTTCTGATGACCTTTCTAGAGTGTCATTCCTAGTGATGTCTGCAGTATGGCCTTGCTGTGACCATGCCATGGAATTTCTCAGTGCGTTCCAGCCTGACTTCTGTTCCTGCCAGCCTGTCTCCTCCCATTCTCCCCAGGAGCCAGGCTCTTTCTCCACTTCTCATCATTACTGAGTTGTCCTTCTAGATCTGCCCACACCAAGGTCTTCTATGAACCCCATGGTGCCTGTGGTCAAACAGTGTAGTCCCCAGGGTTCTCCAGGTTGTTCTTCCTCTTCCTCTTCATTTTTTTTTTTTTTTAAGATCTATTTATTTTATAGGGCCACCTGGGTGGCTCAGTCATTAAGGGTCTGTCTTCGGCTCAGGTCATGATCCCAGGGTTCTGGGATCGAGCCCCGCATCGGGCTCCCTGCTCAGCGGGAAGCCTGCTTCTCCCTCTCCCACTCCCCCTGCTTGTGTTCCCTCTCTCACTATAGCTCTCTCTGTCAAATAAACAAATAAAATCTTTAAAAATATATATTTATTTTAGAGAAAGGAGGGGAGGGGCAGAGGGAAAGGGAGAGAATATCTAGCAGGCTTCCCACTGAGCAAGGGGCCCCACACTCTGCTCATATCATGACCCTGAGATCATGACCTGAGCCCGAATCAAGAGTTGGATGCTTAACTGACTTAGCCACCCAAGTGCCCTGCCCCTCTTCTTTTTTTAAAATTGTGGTAAAATACACATAATATTTACCAACTTCATCATTTTTAAGTGTACAGTTCAACGATATTCAAAACACCCACATTGTGCAGCCATTAGCACCATTTGCCCCTGCAATTCTTTCCATCTTGTAAAACTGGAAGTCTGTACCCATTAACCAATAACACCCCATTCTCCCCTCTCCCCAGACCCTGGCAACCACCATCCTACTTTCTGTCTTTATGATTTTGACGACACTCAGTTCATCATACCAGTGGAATCATAACAGTATTTATTTTTTTGTGACTGGCTTGCTTCACTTAGCATAATGTCCTTGAGGCATGTGTCAGAATTTCCTTCCTTTTTAAGGCTGAATAATATTTCATAGTATTTATATACCACCTTTTGTTGGTCCATCCATCTGTTGATGGACACTTGGGTTACTTCCATGTTTCACCTATTATAAATAATGCTGCTTGACCATGGGGCTCAGATATCTCTTTGAGACCCTACTATCCAATTCTTTTGGGTATATACAGAGCAGAGTTGCTGGACCATATGGTAATTCTATTTTTAATTTTTTGAGGATTCATACTGCTTTCCACAGGAGCTGTACCATTTTCCATTCCCATCAACAGTGCATGAAGGTTCCAGGTTATCCACAGCTTTGCCAACACTTATTTTCTGGGTTTTTGACAGTAGCCATCCTAATGGGTGTGAGGTGTTATCTCCATGTAGTTTCAATTTGCGTTTCCCTGATGATCAGTGATGTTGAACATCTTTTCATGTGCTTGGTCAATCATATATGTTCCTTGGAGAAATGTCTATTCAAGTTCTTTGCCCATTTTTTAATTTGGTTCTTTCTTGTTGTTGTTGATTTTCAGGAGTTCTTTATATATTTTGGATATTAGTCCCTGTTTGGGTATATGATTTGCAACTATTTTCTCCTATTCTGTGAGCTGACCCTTTACTGTGTGGATATCTTTTAATGCACAAAATCTTTTAATTTTTATGAAGCCCAATTCGTCTATTTTTTTCTTTTCTTACCTGTGCCTTTTGTGTTATATCCAAGAAATCATTGCTAAATCCAATGTCATGAAGCTTCTGTCCTAGGATCTCTTCTGAGTTTGACTGTTTTAGGTCTTACATTAAGGTCCTTCCTTGATCCATTTTGAATTATTTTTTGTATACAGTGTCAAATAAGGGTCCATCTTCATTCTTTGGCATATGGATACCCAATTTTTCCAGCACCATTTATTGAAAAGACTATCCTTTTTCCCATTGAATGGTCTTGGTACCCTTATCAAAATTCATTTGACCACATGTGTGAGGGTTCATTTCTGGGCTCTCTCTTCTATTCCATTGATCTATATCTGTCTTTATGCCATTACCACAGTGCTTTGATTACTGTAGCTTTGTAGTAAGTTTTGAAATCAGGAAACATGAGTCCTTCAGTTTTGATCTTCTTTTTCAAGATTATTTTGCTTATTTGGGGTCCCTTAAGATTCCATATGAATTTTAGGATGAGTTTCCCTATTTCTGCCAAAAAAGAAACTGAGATTTTGATAGGATTGCATTGACTCTGTAGATCACTTTTGACATTTTACTAGTATTAACTCTTCCAATTCATGAACGTGGGATATGTTTCCAAGTACTTGACTTCTTTAATTTCTTTCGGCAATGTTTTGTAGTTTTCATTGTACAAGTCTTTCACCTCCTTGATTAGGTTAATTCTTAACATTTTAATGTTTTTGATGCTATTGTAAATGGAACTGTTTTTATAATTTCATTTTCAGATTGTGCATTATTTGTGTATAGAAATGCAACTGATTTTTGTGTACTGACTCTATCCTGCTACTTTGCTGGATTCATTTGTTTTAACATTTGTTTTGTGGAATTTTAGGGTTTTCAAAATATAAGCTTATATTATCTATAGAATCTGTAGACAAAGATCATTGTAATTCTTCCTTTCTGATTTAGATGCCATTTATTTATTTTTCTTGTTTAATTGCTTTGGCTAGAACTCCAGTATTTTTTTCTTAAAGATTTTTTTAAAAATTTACTTATTTAAGACAGAGAGAGAGAGTATGTGCATGGGTGTGTGTGCGCGAGAGAGAACGAGTGGTGGGGAGGGGCAGTGGGAGAGGGATAAGCAGACTTCCTGCTGAGGAGACAGCCCAATGTGGGGGCTCGATCCCAGGACTCCAGGATCATGACCTGAGCGGAAGGCAGACGCTTAACTGACTGAACCACCCAGGTGCCCCCCCTTGCTTTGTTTCTGATCTTAGAGGAAATGCTTTCAGTCTTTCACCATTGAATATGATGTTCACTGTGGCTTTTTCATACATGGCTTTTATTATGTAAATATACTTTCCTTTTATTCCTAGTTTATTGAGTGATTTTATCATGAAAGGGTGTTGAATTTTCTCAAATACTTTTTTTCATCAATCGAGATTATCATGTGGGTTTTTCCTCTTCATTCTGTTGATGTGGAGTATCACACTGATTGATTTTTTATGTTGTTCATCCTTGCATTCCAGGAATAAATCCCACTTGATCTTGTTTATAATCCTTTTAATATGCTGCTGAATTCTGTTTGCTAATATTTTGTTGAGGATTTTTCATCAGTATTCATAAGGGATATTGGTCTGTAGCTATCTGCTCTTGTAGTGTCTTTGTGTGGTGTTAGTATCAGGGTTATGCTGGTCTCATAAATGAGTTAGGAAGTGTTTCCTACTCTGTAATTTTTGGGAAAAATCTGAGAAGGATTGGTATTAGTTCTTCTTTTAATATTTCATGGAAATAACCAGTGAAAGCATCAGGTCCAGGGCTTTTCTTTGTTGGAAGATTTTTGATTCCTGATTCAATCTTCTTATTAGTCCTAGGTCTATTCAGATTTTCTTTCCTTTTTTTTTTTTTTAAAGATTTTATTTATTTATTTGACAGAAACACAGCAAGAGAGGGAACACAAGCAGGGGGAGTGGGAAAGGGAGAAGCAGGCTTCCCACTGAGCAGGGAGCCAGATGCTGGGCTCTATCCCAGGACACTGGGATCATGACCCGAGCCAAAGGCAGACACTTAATGACTGAGCCACCCAGGTGCCCCTGGATTTTCTTTTTTTTTTATGATTTGGTCTTGGTAAGTTTTTTGTGTCTAGAATTTTTCCATTTCACCTAGGTTATCCAACTTGTTGGTGTACGATAGTCATAGCACTCTCTCTCTTTTTTTTTTTAAGATTTTATTCATTTATTTGACAGAGAGAGACATAGCAAGAGAAGGAACACAAGCAGGGGGAGTGGGATAGGAAGAAGCAGGCTTCCCACGGAGCAGGTAGCCCGATGCGGGGCTCGATCCCAGGACTCTGGGATCATGACCTGAGCAGAAGGCAGATGCCTAACGACTGAGCCACCCAGGCACCCCTTCATAGTACTCTCTTATAATCCTTTTTATTTCTGTAGAATTGGTAAGAATGTCCCCACTTCCGTTTTTGATTTTAGCTAATTTGAGTGTTCTTTTTTTCTTAGTCTATTTAGCTAAAAGTTTGTCAGTGTTGTTTTTTTCAAAGAACTAACTTTTGGTTTCATTGCTTTTCTCTATTGTTTTTCTATTCTTCATTTTGTTTACCTTGGCTTTAATCTTTTTTTTTTTTTTTAAGATTTTGTTTATTTGGGTGTCTAGGTGGCCCAATTGGTTAAGCATCTGCCTTTGGCTCAGGTCATGATCCCAGGGTCCTAGAATCGAGCCCCACGTAGGGCTCCCTGCTCAGTGGGGAGCCCACTTCTCCCTCTCCCTGCCCCCCCTTTTTAAAAAAGATTTTATTTATTTATCTGAGAGTGAGAGAGAGCACAGGCACAAGCAGGGGAGGGGTAGAGGGAGAGGGAGATGCAGACTATAATATATATATATATATATATATATATATATATACACACACACACACACACACCCTGTCCGTCTTTATCTCTTATAACCTGTTTTTTAAAAAACATTTTAGCTATTTTAGTGAGAGAGAGAGTGGGGGGAGGGGTCACAGGAGAGGGAGAGAAGCAGATTCCCCACTGAGTGGGGAGCCTGACATGGGCTTGATCCCATGAGCCTGAAATCATGAGCTGAGCTGAAATCAAGATCAGGTGCTCAACCAACTGAGCCACCCAGGTGCCCCTCTTATAACCTGTTTTTGATTTAAAGTCTATTTTATTTTATTTTTTTATTTTTATTTTTTTAAAGATTTTATTTATTTATTTGAGAGAGAGAGAATGAGAGAGAGCGAGTACATGAGAGGGGGAAGGGTCAGAGGCAGAAGCAGGCTCCCTGCCGAGCAGGGAGCCTGATGTGGGACTCGATCCAGGGACTCCAGGATCATGACCTGAGCTGAAGGCAGTCGCCCAACCAACTGAGCCACCCAGGCGCCCTAAAGTCTATTTTAATTAATAGTTTATTTATTTAAAGTCTGATATCAGTATAGCCACCCCTATTCTCTTTTGGTTACTATTTGCATGGAACATCTTTTTTTATCCGTTTGATATCAACCTGCTGTGTCTTTGGGTATCAGGTGAGTCTCTTATAGAAAGCACATAGTTGGATCATGTGTTTTGTTTTGTTTTTTTAAAAGATTTTATTTATTTATTTGAGAGAGAGAATGAGATAGAGACAGAGAGAGCATGAGAGGGGGGAGCGTCAGAGGGAGAAGCAGACTCCCTGCCGAGCAGGGAGCCCAATGCGGGACTCGATCCCGGAACTCCAGGATCATGACCTGAGCCGAAGGCAGTGGCTTAACCAACTGAGCCATTCAGGCGCCCTGGATCATGTGTTTTTATCCTTTTTCTAATCTCTGTCTTTTGTTTGGAGAGTTTAAATCATTTGCATTTAAAGTAATTACTGATAAGTAGGGACTTACTTCTGTCAGTGTTCTATTTGTTTTCTACATGACTTATGGCCTTTTTGTCACTCATTTCATGCTAATTTACTGTCTTCTTTTATGTTTATTTGGAGGTTTTTTTTGGATTGAAGTATTTAAATTCCTTTCTCATTTCCTTTTGTGTATATTCTATGGCTATTTTCTTTGTGGTTACCATGGGAATTATACCTAGCATCTTAAAGTTGTAACACTCTAATTTGAATTTATACTGACATACAAAAAGTCTCTCTATATACAGGTCCTTACCCATTTCTTTCAGTTGTTGATATCACACAATTATATCTTTATACACTGTATGTCCCCAAACATAAGTTAATAATTCTTTAAAATGCATTAGTGTTAGGGTGCTTGGGTGGCTCAGTCAGTTACGTGAATTTGGCTCAGGTCATGATCTCAGGGTCCTGAGATCGAGCCCCATGTCAGGCTCCACACTCAGCGGGGAGTCTGCTTGTCCCTCTCCCTCTGCCCCTCCCCCTGCTCATTCCCTCTCTTAATAAATAAATAAATAAACAAATAAATGCATTAGTGTTAATTGTGTAGACAACAAGATTTGGAGTTAAAAACCAAAATTACATTAATACTAGCTTTTACTCTAATAATTTTGTTTAAACATACCAGTCTCTTAAATCATGTAGAAAACAAAAGGTGCAGCCATAAGCCATTGTTACAATAACACTAGCTTTTTTTTTTTTTTTTTTGCATTTATTCTGCAGAATTTACTCCCAGGCCATAAGTTTTTGTTTCTTCAGTTTTTTCTGGGATATCTTTTTCTTCTGTGCAACCTCCTCTTCTGGTTTAGGAGCAATCTGCTCTTTTTCAGTAAGGATCATCTCAATGTGGCAGGCAGAGCTCATGTATGGGTTAATCCAACCATGAGCCTTGTATGTTCTATGTCGCATCTTGGGGGCTTTGTTCACCTGGATGTGCTCAATGACCAGAGAATCAACATCCAAACCCTTAAGTTCAGCATTACTCTCTGCATTTTTAAGCATGTGCAGTAAAAATTCAGCACTCTTCCTGGGCCACTGACCCTGTGTCCAACCCCACTGTTTGGCCTGGGCACACCTACCGACTCCACCATTGTAGCAACGGAATGGCACACACTGCTTCTGTAAAGTGACGTCTTTCAGGTACTTGGTGGCTTTTCGGATATGCATACCCTTGATGGCCTGGGCAGTTTCACGTGTGTTCTTAAAGTGAACACGAAGATTTGAACCTTTGATTTACATGATTTCATAGGGTTTTCTGGGTCAAACGAATAGCGAACCATTTTCAGAGGTCACCTCAGGCCGCTTAGGGGAAGAGAACACTAGCTTTTATAATTGCCCATTTACCTTTATTGAGATCTTTATTTCTCTAACGGCTTTGAGTTTAATGTCCTTTCATTTCACCTTGTAAGACTCCCTTAAACATTTTTTGCAGGACAGGCCTAGTGGTCACAAACTTCCTCAGCCTTTCTTAAAATCTGGGAATGTCTTAATTTCATCTTTCTTGGAGTTTGTTGAGCTTCTTGGATGTTTATATTCATATGTTTCATCATATTTGGGAAGTTTTCAGCCATTATTTCTTTAAATATTCTCTGTTCCCTTTTCTTTTTATGGTATTCTGGTATTCTCACAAATTATATGTTGGTCTGACTGATGATGTCCTGCAGGTCTCTTAGGCTCTGTTCACCTTTTTTCAATCCTTTTTCTTTATGTTCCTTAAATTCGAAAATTCCCATTACCCTGTCTTCAAGTTCACTAATTCTTTCTTTGCCTACTCAATCCATTTTTGAATTCCTCTAGTGAATTTTTCATTTTGGTTATTGTACTTTACAGCTTCAGAATTTCTTTTTGGTTCCTTTTTAGGTTTTCTGTCTCTTTATTGATATTTCCACTTTGTTCACATATCATTTTCTTGACTTTCTTGACATCTTCCTTTAGTTCTTTTGAGCATCTTTAATAAAATTGATTTAAGGGCACCTGGGTGGCTCCGTCAGTTAAGCCTCTGCCTTTGGCTCAGGTCATGATCCAGAATCCTGAGATCGAGCCCCACGTCTGGTTCTCTGCTCAGTGGGGGACCTGCTTCTCCTTCCCAAACTGCCTGCTGCTCCCTCTGATTGTGCTCTCTCTCTCTCTCCGTTAAATAAATAAATAAATAAACAGGACCATTATGTCCTTTTCAGGGATAGTTTCTGTGGGTATTTTTGCTTTTGTTTTTGTTTGTTTTGCCTTTGAATGCTCCATACTTTCTTATTTTTCTTTTGTGTTTTTATATACCTTGTCATTTTTTGATGGACACTGGACCTTTTAATCTACTAAGGTGGTAACTCTGGAAATCAGATTCTCCCCTTTTCTCCAGCGTTTGCTATTCTTTGGTTATTATTAATTAATTTATTTATTTATATTGTTGTATGCTGTCCTTGTGCTTAGGGTCAGCTTGAGGTGTAAACTTAAGGTTTCTTAGGTCTTTTCTGAGCCTTTCTCTGGGCATGCATGGTTACTTTCTTTAAAAAAAAAAAAAATATATATATATATATATATACACACACACACATATATATTATATATTATATATATTTCTTATATATTATATATATTAAGATTTATTCATTTATTTTATTTTATTATATATATATATTTTAAAGATTTTATTTATTTATTTGAGAGAGAGAGAATGAAAGACAGAGAGCATGAGAGGGAGGAGGGTCAGAGGGAGAAGCAGACTCCCCGCTGAGCAGGGAGCCCGATGCGGGACTCGATCCCGGGACTCCAAGATCATGACCTGAGCCGAAGGCAGTCGCTTAACCAACTGAGCCACCCAGGCGCCCCTATTTTATTATATTTTTAAAGATTTATTTATTTATTTGACAGAGAGAGAGGGAGTGGGAGAGGGAGAAGCAGACTCCC
Organism: Leptonychotes weddellii; assembly: GCF_054177405.1. NCBI lineage: Eukaryota > Metazoa > Chordata > Mammalia > Carnivora > Phocidae > Leptonychotes > Leptonychotes weddellii. The sequence goes on from NC_138377.1 coordinate 101,638,260, forward strand.
CACTGAGCAGGGAGCCCGATGCGGGGCTCGATCCCAGGACCCTGGGATCATGACCTGAGCAGAAGGCAGACGCTTAACAACTGAGCCACCCAGGCACCCCTTATTCATTTATTCTAGAAAGACAGAGACAGAGTGCAGAGAGGAGGGGCAGAGGGAGAAAGAGAGGGAGAGAGAATCTCAAGCAGACTCCATGCTGAGTGCAGAGCCCGATCCAGGGCTCAATCTCATGATCCTGAGCTCATGACCTGAGCCAAAATCAAGAGTCAGATGCTTAACCAACTGAAGCACCCAGGAGCCCCTATATTATTATTATTTTTAAATAGGTTACACACCCAGCGTGGAGCTCAAAGTGGGGCTTAAGCGCACAACACTGAGATCAAGACCTGAGCTGAGATCAAGAGTCAGACACTTAACCAACTGAGCTACCCAGGCACCCCTGCATGGTTACTTTCTAATTTTCCCTCTATATGCAGTTGTTTTTGAATGTCCTGGTCTTTAATGTCTGGTTTTCAGAGGGGAAAAACAAAAAATAAAGGGGGGAATAATACCATGCTAACCCTTTAAATCTCTTGGAAGTCACTTGAGCCAGAGGGGGAGGTGCAAATACAATGGCTGCCCTCCTCTCTGTCTGCACCTCGATAATAACAAGTGGCAATCAGCAATCGGAACAGAGATCCCTGACACTGGAGGACAGGGTCCTTTTTGTGTTCTCTAGCTCCTCCTTTAAACTATATGCTAGCTACTCCCAGGATATGTGTACAGTTGCCTGCCATGTGGTTGGAGGTGGAGGATGGCTAGCTGCTACAGTGACAAGAGCTGAAATTGAAATTAACCACAATTTATTATCCAAGTCTTACCCTGGAAGCTGGAAACCTTCAACAGACTCCAGAGCTCTAAAATAGTTGTATCAAACAGATTGTGCCAGTGTAATTATTGTCTAGACGAGGACACAGATTCCTTGTGCTTCTTACTCTTCTTACATCTTCCCAGAATACTCCTCTATACCTGGCAATTTTTTATTGGATGTCAGACGTTGTTATTTTAAGTTGTTGGGTTCTGGAGTTTTTTTTGTGTTCTTTTCATTTTGAGCTTTGATCTTGGAAGCAGTTGAGTTACTTGGAAACAATCTGACTCTTGAGACTTACTTGTAGGCTTTTTTACCTGTGTCCAGAATAGTCTCTAAACTAAAGCTCACTTGGCAATACTGTTCTGAGACCTCTGTGTGATGCCTGGTTTGTCATGTCCCAACAGTCTGCTGTTGGGAACATGAACTATTCCCAGTTCTGTGAGAATTGGGATATTCCCAGCAAAATTTGCAGTATTTTACAATTTCACTCTGTAACATAAGAATTCCAGATGCTCTCCATTCTCTCCATTTTTCTTTTAGCCATTCTAATAGGTGTGTAATGGAATTACATTGTGATTTAAATTTTCATTTTCCTAATGACTGATGATATTGAGCATTTAAAATGTGCTTACTGGGGCGCCTGGGTGGCTCAGTCAGTTAAGCATCTGCCTTTGGCTCAGGTCATAATCCCAGGGTCCTGGGATCAAGTCCCTCATCGGGCTCCCTGCTCAGCAGAGAGCCTGCTTCTTTCTCTCCCTCTGCTGCTCCTCCTGCTTGTGTGCTCTCTCTTTCTGTGTCAAATAGATAAATAAAATCTTAAAAAAAATGTGCTTATTGCCATGCATATTGTCTTTGAGGAGGTCTCTGTTAAAATATTTTCCCAATTTTTAAAACTAGGTTGTTTTTGGGGCTTATGATTGAGGATTTTATAAAGCAGCTGTATTGAAGTATAATTTATATGACATAAAATTAACTCGATGTAAGTGTAAAGTTGTACAACTATCAGCACAATACAGTTTTAGAACATTTTTATCACCCCAAAAACTTCCCTTGTGCACATTTGCTCTCATTCTCTGCTCCCTCCCCAAAACCCATGCAACTACTAATCTGTTTTATGTATTTATAGAGTTGTATTATTTGAATTTTATATAAATGGAATGAAACAATTTGTAATATTTTGTAATACAGATTTCTCCCACTTACTTTAATGTTTTTGAGATTCTTTGATGTTATAGCATCTACCAACAGTTTGTTTCCTTTTTATTGCTGAACAATATTACATTATAAGGGTTTATCACATTTTGTTTATCCATTCACCAGTTGATGAACATTTGGATTGTGACCAGTTTTCAGCTATTATGAACAACACTACTATGAATGTTCACATATAAGTCTTTGATTGAACATATGTTTTCATTTCTCTTGGGTAGATGACTAAGAGTGGTTTTGTTTGATTGTATAGTAAGTACATGTTTAACTTTCTAAGAAACTTTCTTCAGTGAAATATTTATTTAACTTATTGCTCATTTTTTTTTTTTATTAAAAAACGCTGGGCACCAATGTGGGGCTTGAACTCATGACCCTGAGATCAAGACCTGAGCTGAGGTCAGGAGTCATATGCTTTTTTTTTTTTTTTAAAGATTTTATTTATTTATTTGAGAGAGAATGAGATAGAGAGAGAGCATGAGAGGGGGGAGGGTCAGAGGGAGAAGCAGACTCCCTGCCGAACAGGGAGCCCAATGCGGGACTCGATCCCGGAACTCCAGGATCATGACCTGAGCTGAAGGCAGTCACTTAACCAACTGAGCCACCCAGGCGTCCCTCCAAAAAAATGTTTTTTAAGTAAGCTCTATGCCCAACATGGGACTTGAACTCATGACCCCGAGATCAAGAGTCACATGCTCTACTGACTGAGCCAGCCAGGTGCCCCCAAGAGTTTTTAATTTTAAAGTATAGTTTTTCTATTTCTTCTTTTGTTACTTGTGCTTTTGCTCTTTCATCTAAAAAGGATTTGCTGGGGCGCCTGGGTGGCTCAGTCTTTAAGCGTCTGCCTTCGGCTCAAGTCATGATCCCAGGGTCCTAGGATCGAGCCCCACATCGGACTCCCTGCTCAGCGGGAAGCCTGCTTCTCCCTCTCCCTCTCCCCCTGCTTGTGTTCCCTCTCTCACTGTGTCTCTCTCTGTCAAATAAATAAATAAAATCTTTAAAAAATAATAATAATAATAAAAAGGATTTGCCTAAGCTAAGGTCTTAAAAGTTTATGCTTATGTTTTCTTCTAAGGGTTTTATAGTTTTAGCTGTTATATCTAGGTATATGATCCATTTAGAGCTAGTTTTGTGTGTGATGTAAGGAAGGGATTAACTTCATTCTTTTGGATGTAGATATCCAAATTGTCCTAGCATCATTTGTTGAAAAGACTGTTTTTTTCCTTATTGAATTGTCTTGTCATCCATATTGAAAATTAATTGATTATAATGTAAGGGTTTATTTCTGGACTCTCAATTATATTCCATTGATTTATATGTCTGACCTTATGGCAGTACTACACAGTTTTGATTACTGTAGCTTTGTAGGAAGTTTTGAAATCAGGAATTGTGAGTTCTCCAACCTTGTTCTTTTTTTCTAGATTGTTTTGTCTATTCTGGGTTTCTTGAATTTCTATATGGATTTAAGAATCAGCTTTTCAGTTTCTGCAAATAAAAAATAGCTGGGAGTTTGATAGAGATTCCATTGAATCTGTAGATCAATTTGGAGAATATTGGCATCTCAACAATATTAAGTCTTTGAATCCATGAAGATGGGATATCTTTCTATTTATTCATGTCTTTAATTTCTTTCAATGATGTTTCTTTAATTTTTTCAATGATGGCTTGTAGTTTTCAGCATACATCTTACACTTCTTTTTTTAAAATTTTATTGTTATGTTAGTCACCATTCATTACATCATTAGTTTTTGATGTAGTGTTCCATGATTCATTGTTTGCGTATAACACCCAGTGCTCCATTCAATACATGCCCTCCTTAATACCCACCACTGGGCTAACCCATCCCCCCACCCCCCTCCCTTCTAAAACCCTTGGTTTGTTGCTCAGGGTCCATAGTCTCTCATGGTTCGTCTCCCCCTCCGATTTCCCCCCCTTCATTTTTGCCTTGCTACTATTTTTTCTTTTTCTTTTTTTTTTTAACATATAATGTATTATTTGT
>NC_138377.1:101642811-101706146 GCF_054177405.1 Leptonychotes weddellii
GGGAATACAAGCAGGGGAGTGGGAGAGGGAGAAGCAGGCTTCCCGCCGAGCAGGGAGCCGGATGCAGGGCTCGATCCCAGGACCCTGGGATCATGACTTGAGCCGAAGGCAGACACTTAACGACTGAGCCACCCCGACACCCCTCCATAAATATTTTTAAATCACCTTGTTAATTTTGTATGAAAAAAAAAAAAACGCTGGGATTTTAATTGGGATTGCATTAAATCTATAAATTAAGTTGGGAAGGATTGGCTTCTTAACAATATTGATTTTTTCAATCCATAAATATTTATTTAGGTCTTCTTTAGTTTCTCTTATTTTGCTGTTTTCAGTATATCAAGCTTGCACATGTTTTGTTAATTTATACCAAGTATTTTGTGCTTTTTGTGCTATTGTAATGGTACTATTTTTTATATTTCCAGTGGAATTTTTCATTGCAATATATAAATACAATTTATTTTTCTGTGTAGACTTTGTATCCTGTAACTTTGCTAAACTCATTTATTAGAGTAGCTTTTTTGTAGATATTTGTGATTTTCTACATAGACAATTATGTTCTTTGCTAACAGAGACAGTTTTATTTCTTCCTTTCCAATCTATATGCCTTTTATATCTTTTTCTTGACTTATTACACTGTTTAGGACATCCATTTAAATGTTCAACAGGAGTGCTAAGAGTGTACATCCTTGCTTGTTCTTAACTTAGAGAGAAAAGCATTCAGTGTTTCACCATAAAATATGACAGTGGAGGTAGGTTTTTAGTGGATATCTTTCATTGAGTTGAGGAAGTTCCCTTTAATTCTTAGTTTGCTGAGATGTTTTTATAATGAATAAATATTGAATCTCTTCTATTCCTTTTAACTTCTTTTTTGTATTTCATATTTTTATCATTCATTTTTGAATTCTTGATAATTTTTAGGCTTTGTATTTCAGTTTAGTAATTCTCTCTTCGACATTGCCTACTCTGCCTTCGCTCTTGTCCTTTGAGGTTTTTAATTTGAATTATTACAGTTTTCATTTCTAGAAGTTTTATCTGGTTCATATTCAAATATGTCTAGTCAATTGTATTTCTCATTCTATCATCATATCTCAATATCTTTTTAAAACTTCTTTAAACATATTAAAGTACTTTTTTCTATTTTGGTTCCTATTCCATTTTATGCAGCATTTGTAGATTTCACTCTGCTATGTGTTGTTTCTGCTAATTCATGATCCTGTGGTTTGTTTCTTCATGAGTTTCTTCATTTTTTATTTTGAGTTTATGTTCCTTGGAATTCTTTGAGATTGTGTTTAAAATCTGTTTTTCCAGAAAGGATTTTATTTGCTTCTGCCAGTCACCTAGGGGTACTTCCAACTCAGAACTACTTTTATTTTTTTCTAAGATTTTATTTATTTATTTGAGAGAGAGAGAGAGTGGGAGAGAGCATGAGAGCAGGGTGAGGGGCAGAGGGAGAAGCATGCCCCCTGCTGAGCAGGGAGCCCCAATGACCGCCCCCCCACCCTCCCACCCACCCCCAACCCCCATCTCTGGGATCATGACCTGAGCCAAAGGCAGATGCTTAACTGACTGAACCACCCAGGTGCCCCCCAGAACTACTTTTAAGTCAAATTTTGGCTTGGGGTTTATCTAGTCACAGAGGGAATATGATTTGGGGCTTCCCTCTGCATGAGTGTTAGCTTGTGTTAGGAATCCTAGCAGACTTCTTTTATTCCCTGTGTTCCTAGTCCACCCACAGCTATATGGGAAAGCCTTCTGTGCGTGAATTTTTTCCCTGTTTCTCTCCTAGAGCACTGACTTTTGAGAAGCCCCAAATTTGGGGTAGGGAAGGGTTCTTTGATGACCCCCAACCTAAGGCTTTTTCTTCTCTTTCTTTGTTTTGGTTCTCCTAAAATCAGAGCTTCAGGGCGCCTGGGTGGCTCAGTTGGTTAAGCGACTGCCTTCGGCTCAGGTCATGATCCTGGAGTCCTTGGATCGAGTCCTGCATCAGGCTCCCTGCTCGGCAGGGAGTCTGCTTCTCTCTCTGACCCTCCTCCCTCTCATGCTCTCTCTCTCTCATTCTCTCTCTCAAATAAATAAATAAAATCTTTAAAAAAAAAATCAGAGCTTCAGACAAAGGCTTGCATGTAGTTAATTTGGGAAGTGATCCCAGGGAGCAGGAGTGAGGGATGGGGAGAGTGGAACAAAGAAAGAAGAGAAGCCAGTACAAGGTCACCTTATCAAGGGGACCTCTGATATTTCTTGATTGTCACAGGATCTTCTGAGGAGCCTTCTGAAATGGGGGCTAAAGGAAGAAACATTTATTATTGGCTTTTGTCACCCATTGGTCAAGAGTGGCCCTATAGACATTAACTTCCCCAGTTGTATGTGTGTGAAAGCCCAAGAGACCCCCAAGGGGACCCTACCCTATGGAGTCAGAATAGACTCAGGCAGGAAGTGAGAAGTAGAACACAAGTGCCTAAGGTGAGGTGGCACCTCCATGAGGCTGGTCAAAACCCATACAAGGGTGGTCACCTCTGCAGCGGGCAGAATCAGAGTCAAGGCCAAGAAGACAGAGGTCGTGCTGGGGCGCCTGGGTGGCTCAGTTGTTAAGCGTCTGCCTTCGGCTCAGGTCATGATCCCAGGGTCCTGGGATCGAGCCCCATATCGGGCTCCCTGTTCTGCAGGAAGCCTGCTTCTCCCTCTCCCACTCCCCCTGCTTGCATTGTCTCTCTCTGTCAAATGGATGAATAAAATCTTAAAAAAAAAAAAAAGAATCTTCCTTCTTCCTGAAGTATGTAAAGTAAGCTGTGATGAGTGGTATGTGAGTGAGAACCCTCCCTTTACTGCTTCCTGATGCCATTTTGAATTAGGTTTTCTTTGTTTATTTTCAAAAAAGCAAGGTTCAGCCTGAGGATTGGATTCAGAAGGTGTAGGGTTCCTTCTGGCTAAATGTGTGGGGTGTGGAGGTGGAGACAGATCGCTAGAAGATTCTGAGGGAACTAGAACATTGCTGGGTAACCTTGTGGCTTGTGGGAGGTGAGGGTCGAGTTCCTATTAGTGTGTATATACATTAACCATAGAACCTCAGTGTGGGTGACTCTTGTTTTACAGATCACTAAACTGAGGTCCAGAGACCAGTGACCTAAAGAAAGAGCCAGATTCAAAAGTAGGCCTTCTTACCCTCAGTGCAGGGCCAACCGTCCTCTTCTGCACCATATCTGTTTGTCTACGTGGCAGTCGGTGGTTATATAAACATGTTTATTAATTTGAATGCATGTGTTTGTGTTTCATGAATAAATGCAAAAGTATATGTATATGTCAGGGGCTGGGAGGGTTATGTCACCAGGCTGAGCAGACTACAACATGAGGACACACATCCCTCTTTGGGATCCAAGCCATGTTTGGAGAAAACAAGTGCTTTCTCATGCACAGGGACCAGGGGAAGTAAGTGACCCATGTGGCTGACCTGTGCCGTGGACCACGTGTAATCTCGTGGCTGGTTGGGGTCTTGGATTGCCATTATCCTCAGCCACCCCAGGACCGCCTGCATTGACAGCCATCACCCTTCCTGGGTGCTGAGGTGGTACTGCTCAAGTCCCCAAGGCCTTGCGGGTTGGCCAGAGAGATGTCTGTCCTCCCCTCCGACCCCGTGCCCTCCAACTCTTCTCTGACTACTCTGGTCTCCTGAACCCAGCCCTTATTTCAGGAGGAGGATGCTTGTCTTTCCACCTGGACCTTGAACTCTCAGAGGCAATTATCACTTCTCTCATGGCTCCCACAGAGCTGGCATTTTGTCTAGGATGGGTTGATAAACGTGTGGAGTCGCAGAGCCACAGGGCATGCCCCTGCCCACATGTCCCTGCCCTCAACGTCAACCCCAACCCTGCCCCTTCTTCTCTTACAGTGAATACAGTTCAGGAAGTCATAAAACTGAGTCAACCCATCTCTCACCACCACTGACATTCACTTAGTCACTAAGTACTGCTGATGCACGAGTGCCTCTGAAAAGTGGGCAAGTCAAGTTTGGGACAGGAAATGCAATGGGTGAGTCCTAGACATCCTGTCATACCATAAGATGCTGTGAAACACCGCCAGGATCATGTCAAAAGAACACAGGAGCCAACCTGAGTATGCTTCCACTAGCCAAAGGCAGGATTATTTGAGTATCAGTAAGAATAATAACTGTAATGTATTGCTTGACACCCATCAAACATGTTTAAATCCACTGATTCAGGGCGCCTGGGTGGCTCAGATGGTTAAGCGTCTGCCTTCGGCTCAGGTCATGATCCCAGGGTCCTAGGATCGAGTCCCACATCGGGCTCCCCGCTCAGCGGGGAGCCTGCTTCTCCCTCTGACCCTCTCCCCTCTCGTGCTGTTTCTCTCTCGCTCACTCTCTAAAAAATAAATAAAATCTTTAAAAAAAATAAATAAATAAAAAAAATAAATAAATCCACTGATTCATATATATTTTAAAAAATAACTCATTTGTCACTTTAGGAGGATGCTAGGCAACTGATGAATGAAAGAAAAGCATCAGATATTTATCCTGTCTTTTCTACATGATCTCTCCCTCAGGGTAACTAATAAATGAAGGAAGTTTCACTTTGTAGAAGTATGCCTGCTAATTAAAGAAAAACAAATTTATGTTTAAAATATCACTATTTTGCAACCCCCCCTGAATCTAGGCAGTAATCATCAATGGTGCATACGTCACAAAAAGAGGGGCAACCCAAAATTTGGGTTTTTCTGATGGAAGCACACATCACCACCTAGGAAGCAGTCTCAAAAAAAAAATTGAATCAAATTTGTTCAATTTACAGAAAACACAGAAGGCAAAAGAACATATGAAATTGTACCAAAGGGATGCAATCAGCCCAATCCAGAATGCGGCAAACAATGAGGATGAATGACCTAATCTCTTCCACAAAACGGTGTTGCAAGAGAGAAAACAGAGATAGTGGGGAACTTATAGATTGAAGATTTGTCAACCAAGCACTATACGTAGATATTATTTGGATCCCAAGTCAAACAACTATTAAAAAAATGAGAGAAAAGAAAATTCTAAGATAATAGAAGAAATATAAACTGACTGGATAGCTGTTTCTATTAATGGATTATTGTATGATAATGTAGTATTTTTAAAATTTCTTATCTTTTGGAGCTACATACTGAAATATTTACAGATGAAATGATATGATGTCTTGAGCTTGCTTCAAGTAATCCAGGGGTTGTAGGAAGAGTGGGTGAGGGTATAGGTGAGACAAGATTGGCCATATGATACAGGGGTACCCAGAGATTCATTTTACTATTTCCTCTATTTTTGTATATATCTGAGATTTTCCACAGTAAGTTTAAAAGAAATTTTTTTAAAGATTTTATTTATTTATTTGTCAGAGACAGAGAGCAAGCACAAGCATGGGGAGAGGCAGGCAGAAGGAGAAGCAAGCTCCTTGCTGAGCAAGGAGCCCAATGTGGGACTTGATCCCAGGACCCCAAGATCATGACCTGAGCTGAAGGTAGACGCTTAACGGACTGAGCCACACAGTCGTCCCTCCACAGTAAGTTTTTTAATGCTTCTGTATTCATTTGTTACAGCTATAGCCAAGTCTATTGGCTGTGTAACAAACGGCCCTGCAAAACTCAGAATTTTGTTCACCTTTGAAGAGATGCTAAACTACCAAGAGGACTTGGCCATCTGACATCAGCCAACTTCAGTCATTGGCCACTCTGATGCTGGCCTAAAGGACACACGAGGGAAGTAGCCACAGTCAGAGGGAAGGAGGCTATGTATGGACCCAACAAACAGCGTCGGCTCCCACTAAAGGGTGACGTAGCTACTGCTGCTGAACAATGTCCACCACATCCCCCATTTAACACCATTCCTCAAGGAGACCAACCACCTCCTCAGTGGCAAGTTAACCTGGGGGACAAGTTAACGATTCTGGGCCCCTTCCATCCTGCAAGGGTAGCGCTTATTCCAAAAATCATCTTAACCAAATATTTAATGCCAACCAGTAAGAAGAAGTATATACATTTCAATCTCCAGACTCAAGTCACTCCAGAAAGGTTATGCTGAGAGCCGTTGATCATGTTTTCCTACAGAGATTGTACTACCATCCCGATTGAGCTAAGGTCTTAGGTTACTATACTCCCTCCCATCTATGAAACAATGTCCTGGGATTCTTTACTCTGCTTTCACCTGCAGTCTGTACATGACTGTACATGGATTTAAGCCATCTCAGCACCGTCTTGACTGCCTTTGGAAAGTCTTCTGTATTTGGGGTGGAATGTTGCTGGATGGAAAACTTTGCTATTAGCCAAATGATGGTTGAGGTTATAAAAGCCTGCTAAATGCCATTATAAAATGATTATTTGTGCTATCCTAAAAACAAACAAACAATTCTCAGAAGCTTAAAACAATAATCACATATTGTCGTGCTCTGGGGTCTGTAGGTCAGCTGTCCCTTGAGGCTCCAAGCTACAGGTGGAGTTGAGGTGTGCTCGACATGGCTTTCATTCTCCTTGGACCTGTAGCCATCCAGGGCAAATGATCTGTTCCTGGAGAGTCATTCCAGGGCCCAGATAGAAGGGGCAGCGCTATCTGAGGTCTGTTCTTATCAAGGTAGATGATTGTAGCTCAAGAGGGCATGTCCTACTGAGCAAGCACATTTCAAAGCTTCTCTTGTCAGATTCTCAGACTTCCTATTTATTGGCCAAAGCAAGTCACATGGACAAACACGAAGTCAAAAGTGGGAAAATGTTATTTATCCACTATGACAAAGATGTGGATGGAGAATTCTATTATAGTGGAGCAAAGATTTGGGTCAATGATTCAATCTGTCACAGCCCCTTCAGCTCCAGGCACCGCCTTGGTTCAAGCCTCAGCATTGGATAATAGGAACATTCTGCTAGGAGACCGCCCTGCGTCTAGTCTGGCCTTTCCAAACCTTGCTGCAGCCAGAGTGATTTTTTTTTCACTAGCCCTCCTTCCAATTTTTAAAAAAATAATTGTAGTAAAAACTACATAACATAAATTGACCATCTTAACCATTTCTAAGGGTACAGTTCAGTAGCATTAAGTGTATTTGCATTGTTGTGCAACCAATCTCCAGAATTTTTTGATTTTGCAACACTGAAATGCTATAGCCCTTAAACAACTCCCCACCCAGCTCCTGACAACCACAATTCTGCCTTCTGTTTCTATTAATTTGGCTACTCTGGAAACCTCAGATAAGTGGAATCACATAGTATTTCTCTTTTTGTGATTGGCTTATTTCATTTAACATGTCCTCAAGGTCATTGCATACTGCAGAATTTTTAAAGCTGAATAACATTTCATTGTATATACCACATTTTGCTTATCCAGTCATCCATCAGTGGACACTTGGGTTGCATCCATGATTTAACTGTTGTGCATAGTTCCGCTATGAACATGGGAGTACAAATATCTCTGAGGGATGCCTGGCTGGCTCAGTCAATAGAGCGTGTGACTCTTGATCTCAGGGTCATGAGTTTGAGCCCCACATTGGGTGTGGAGTCTACTTAAAAATAAATAAATAAATAGATAGATAGATAGATAGATAGATAGATAGATAGATGATAGATAGATAGGTAAGTTCAAGTATCTCTTTGAGATCATGTTTTGAATTCTTTGAGGTATATACCCAGAAGTGGAATTGCTTGATCATATGGTAATTCTATTTTTAATTTTTTTGAGGAACTTCTATACTGCTTCCCACAGAGGCTGTACCATTTTACATTCCCACCAACAATGCACAAAAGTTCCAGTTTCTTTACTTCCTCACCAACACTTGTTAATTTTCTGTTGTTTTTTTTGTCAACAGCCATCCTGATAGTGTCAGTTTTTTTTTTTTAATTAAACTTTTTATTTTGAGATGATTGTAGATTCACATGCAGTTTTAAGAAATAATAGAGGGGCGTCTGGGTGGCTCAGTCGGTTAAGCATCTGCCTTCGGCTCAGGTCATGATCCCGGGGTCCTGGGATCGAGCCCCACATCGGGCTCCCTGCTCAGCAGGGAGTCTGCTTCTCCCTCTCCCTCTGCTCTTCACCCTGCTCATGCTCTCTCTCACTTGCTCACTCTCTCAAATAAATAAATAAAATCTTAAAAAAAAGAAAGAAATAATGAGAGATCCCCTTCACTTGGTTCCCACAACCCAGTTTTCCCCAATGATAACATCTTGCAACAGTACAACATTCATAACCAGGAAGTTGGCATTGATACCAATCCACCAGATTTGTTCAGATTTCAGCAGTTTACATGTTCAGGATGATCTTTTTTTAACCAGCAAATATGATCATATCACTGACCTGCTTTAAATCTTCCCAAGGATGTTCATTGCGTCATTGTTTATATTAGTTTTTAAAAATTAGAGGGGCACCTGTGTGGCTCAGTCGGTTAAGTGTCCAACTCTTGGTTTTGGCTCAGGTCATGATCTCAGGGTCATACAATCGAGTCCTAAGTCGGAATCCACACTCAGTGCAGAGTCTGCTTGTCCTTATCCCTCTCTTTCTGCCCCTCCCCCCTGCTCACACGAGTACTCTCTGTCTTTCTCAAATAAATAAATAAAATCTTAAAAAAAAAGAAAAAAGAAACAACCCAAATGTTCAACAGAGGGATGGCTTAATAGATTGCATTGCATTCATACTATATGCATACAGTGCAGCCATTAAAAAGAAAGCAGCAGCTGTATATGTGCTGATATGGACTGGTTCCTATGGTCCATTCTTTTCGTCCTGAAAGGAGCCAGGTGCAGAACAGTGGGTACCTTCTGTGTACAAAGACAGAATGTAGAAGAGGATGTGTAAGACATTGGTCACAGCAATTGTCTTTGGAGAGGAACAAACTGTAGGGTGAGATGAAGACTTATTCACTTGTACCTATTTTGCAGTGGTTCCCAAACTTTTTGGTTTCAGAACTCCTTTATACTCCTAAAAATTACTGAGGACCCAAAGCACTTTTGTTAATGAGGCCCATTAGAAATTAAAGCTAGAAGCGCCGGGGTGGTGCAGTCGGTTAAGCCTCCAACTCTTGGTTTCCACTCAGGTCGTGATCTCAGGGTCGTGGGTTGGAGCCCCGAGTGGGGCTTCACACTGAGCATGGAGTCTACAGAAGATTCTCTCTCCCTCTACCCTTCTCCTCTCCCCAAAATAAATAAATAAGTCTTTAAAAAAAGAAAGTTAAGAAAAATTTTAGAAACTATGTATTAATTCATTAAAAATAACTATAATAAACCAATTATATGTTAATGTAAAGAACTTTTGTGAAAAGTAACTATTTTTTCCATATCAAAAAATTTTAGTAAAAAGGATGGCTTTGTTATGCATTTTTCAAAATCTCTTCAATGTCTGGCTTAATAGAAAACAGCTTGATTCTCATATCTGCTTCTGCATTCTGTTGCAATATATTGTTTGAGTTGAAGTATATGAAGAAAATTCAGTGTCACAAAGATATGCAGTTAGAAAAAGGAGGAGTATTTTTTTTAAAGATTTTATTTAATTATTTGACAGAGAGAGAGAGAGCACAAGCAGGGGAAGTAGGAGAGGGAGAAGCAGGCTCCCTGCTGAGCAGGGAGCCCCACACGGGCTCAGACCCAGGACCCCGGGATTAACCCAAGCTGAAGGCAGACGCTTAAAGGACTGAGCCACCCAGGCACCCCATGGGAGGAGTATTTAATAGCCTTTTGTGGATATTATTCTTTGATAGCACATCAAAATTCGACAAGTGGCAGTTTCTTAAAGGATAGTTGCCATGTAGAATCTGAAACCATAGCAATGGCATTTTTGTACTCTGTTACATTAAAATCTATTCTTTTTTTTTTTTTAAGATTTTATTTATTTATTTAACACAGAGAGAGAGAAGGGCACAAGTAGAAAGAGCAGCAAGCAGAGGGAGAGGGAGAAACAGGCTCCCCACAGAGCAGGCAGCGTGATGCGGAGCTCAATCCCAGGACCCTGGGATCATGACCTGAGCCGAAGGCAGATGCGTAACTGACTGAGCCATCCAGGCACCCTAAAACCTATCATTCTATCTTGCACTTTGAATAAATCTTCTATGAATGCATGATTTTTTAAAAAGATTTATTTTTTTTAATTTGAAAGAGAGAGTGCACATGAGCAGGGGGAAGGGCACAGGAGAGGAAGAGAGAGAATTCCCAAGCAGACTCCCTGCTGAACATGGAGTCCAACACGGGGCTCCATCCCACAGTCCATGAGATCAGCACCTGAGACAAAACCAAGAGTCAGATGCTCAAGCGACTGAGCCACCCAGGAGAACCTACATATGCATGATTTTGTGACAAACATGCATTTGACATTTGGAAAACATTGAGATATGCAAATCTTCCAAATTTTAACACATTGCATCATACAATATTGAAAAATCACATTTGTTACTACCACTACTATTCTTTTTTAAAAATTTTTTTATTTTTATTTTTTAAAGATTTTATTTATTTATTTGACAGAGAGACACAGGGAGAGAGGAAACACAAGCAGGGGGAGTGAGAGAGGGAGAAGCAGGCTTCCCGCTGAGCAGGGAGCCCGATGTGGGGCTCGATCCCAGGACCCTGGGATCGTGGCCTGAGCTGAAGGCAGACACTTAATGACTGAGCCACCCAGACACCCCACTACCACTACTAATCTTATCAGAAAAGTCTTTAAGGGGGCTCCTGGGTGGCTCAGTTGGTTGGGTGTCTGCCTTTGGCTAGGGTCATGATACTCGAGTCCTGGGATCAAGCCCCACATCAGGCTCTCTGCTCGGTGGGGAGTCTGCTTCTCCCTCTACCCCTCACCCTGATCGTGCTCTCTCTCTCTCTCTCTCTCCCTCTCTCTCAAATAAATAAAAAAAAATCTTAAGAAAAAAAGTCTTTAAGTATTAGTAAAAGAAAAAAAAACACACTACTGTTTCCTCTCTACTCACACCACTTCTGACCCCTAAATGTGTGGGGTTTTTCCCACATCAACTGATTCTCTGGACACCAACTGGGTGTCCTACAATTCAATTCTGACACTAACTACTTGCAGTTAGAGCAGACCCCACAGTGAAGGGCTCAGTCCCACTTCAGATCCCAGCCACAAGTCCCAGGTTGTCACCTGTGCTTCCAACCAATCAGCTGTAAATCTGGGGTTCCACAACTCCCTTTCCAGTTTTGATAATTTGCTATAATGGCTCACAAAACTCAGGGAAATGCTTACTTACATTTACTGGTTTATTATAAAGGATGAAATAAAGGATACAGATGAACAGCCAGATAAAGAAGTACACAGGGCAAGATCTGGAACGGCCCTGAGTGCAGAAGCTTCTGTTCCCATGGAGTTGGGGTGTGTCACCTCCCAGCTCATGGGTATTTTCACCAACCCAGAAGCTCTCTGAAGCCCTTTGGTTGGGGTTTTTATGGAGGCTTCATTATGTAGGTATGATTGATAGAATCATTGGCCATTGGTAAGTCAATCTCCAGCTCCGCTCCCCTCCCTGGAGTAAGGGGATGGTTCCAAAAGTTCCACCCCTCTAATCACATGACTGATTCCTCTTGCAACCATCCCCCATCCTGCAAGAGTCACCTCATTAGCATAAACTCGGGTACCGTTGAAAGGGGCTTATTATGAATAACAAAAGACCCTCCACTCAACCAGTCTCTTGAGAATTTCCAAGAGTTTTAGGAGCTCTGTGCCCAGAACAGGGAGGAAGACCAAACACACATTACTTATTATATTACAATATCACAACTAGGAAGCTGTCAAGCTCACAGTGGTTGATACAAATTTTCCAAAATTCTAACTTCTGCTTGGAAGCTCAAATTTTGTCATAAGCAACAAATACTGTCAGTTGTTTCTTGTTGAGTGGGACCCTCACTTCACATCATTTTTGAGAAAATGTTTACCAGTTATCAGAGTCTGAATCTCCATTGTTTGTCAGTCTTTCAAGTAAAAATGGTATTCCATGAAAAAAGCTAGTTCAGCTGGCAACTCAGAGAATCACACAAAGTGCTTTTCCTTAAGACAACCAACATCCTTTGGTAAGCAGCAGAAGTACTTTATGTATATTTCCCTTTTTTTGCACAGAATGTTAAAAAGACAAAAATGTGCACTACACACAGACTGAGATTTAATAAAATTTATATATTTTACTGCTTCATCATGGACATTCATAAATGAGCACTTTTTTAATTGCAAATACATGTCAATGAAGATCTATAATGACTACAAGTATAATTCGATATGTTGGGGAGAATACAATTTTCTTTTACCCTCTTTTTTTTTAATTTTTAAAAGATTTTTTTAATTTACTTGAGGCAGGGGGCACAAGAGAGAGAGAAAGCGTGCGCACTGGAGCAGGGGAGAGGGGCAGAGGGAGAGGGAGAAGCAAACTGCCCACCCAGCAGGAAGCCTAATGCGGGGCTCCATTCCAGGACCCCAGGATCATGACCTGAGCCAAAGGCAGATGCTTAACTGACTGAGCCACCCAGGCGCCCCTCCTCTACCCTCTTAAATCGAGAGTCTGGGAGCCTGTGAATTAAACCAACAAGACAGATTAGCAGGAGAAAGGCATGGAATTTTCATTAATATTTACATGCATGAGAGTTCACAGAAAAGTGAACTCAAAGAAGTGGTTGGACGTGAGGACTTATATTCCATTCTAACAAAGGAAGGAGGTCTGGTCTTCAAGGGACAATGGACTGTGGGAAAGTGGCTAGGACTTATATGAGGGAATTAATGAAAGATAAGGCTTATTTCAGGAAGGTCTCTCTATACAGACTCATCTTGGTGTTCATGCTGCATCTCCAGTGTTGAGGATGGCTCTTCCCTTTCTGGTGTGGGGGAAAAGACTTCCACAAAGAAAAGTTGATGCTCTGCCTTAGTCAGACAAAGGGAGGACAAAGGATCCTTCCTGTATCTGCTGATTCTTTATTGCCTTCAGGTCTAAATAATCCTTATGCTGAAATGGCCTATTTGGGCCGCTTATGCTGATCCCTTTAGGTCCACTGCCTCAATTCAGTGTCCAGTTTTACCCACCATTCTTTTTTTTTTTTTTGATTTATTTATTTATTTTGGGGAGGCTGGCCAGAGGGAGAAGGAGAGAGAGAGTCCCAAGCAGATTCCACACTGAGCGTGGAGCCTGGTGCAGGGCTCTATCTCACAACTCTGAGATCATGTCCTGAGCCGAAACCAAGCTGGGTGCCCAACCAACTCCACCACCCAGGTGCCCCTACCCACCATTCTTTTGAGGGATTAGTCAAATGATAACTTAGTGAAAAGGGCAAATAATATCTTAGTATTTGTTTGAAAATAATCTTGACCTTGTGCATCTCCTGAAAGGACCTTAGAGACCTCCAGGCAGGTCCATGGACCACACTTTGAGAGTGCTGCCCTCTGTACTGTATTCTTTATTTGTTTACCTTTACTGACTTGTAAATTGTAAAGTACCCCTCCGTGGATCTCCACCGCCAAGGGTAAAGTACAAATGCTTTGGCATAAGATCCAAAGCCTGCATGACTGGTCTTGCCTTTCAGCCTCCTGTGAATCCTCACCCAGTGTCAGAACAGTAGCCTCGCTAAGGGACTGACTCGAATTCCCAGGATGTATCAGCAGGTGCTGTTTTCCTCCTGTCTGGCTCCATTTTCTCTCATGCATTCTGTAAGCCTCAGTCCCACAGCCATCTCCCCTGACTCTCTCAAGATAAGGCTAGTGCCACCGTGCTCAGTGAATGGCTGTGGATGCCCAGTGGAGTCGGATACAGCACAAACAGCCAAACAGCTTCCTGGGGCCTAGGCTGCCATGGGATCTCTGGTGTCAGATCTGAAAATCTAGGCAGGGCAGTAGGGGCAGGTGCTGGGGCGAGGGAGGCCTGCCAGGAACTCGGGAGGGCCCCCGGGAGGAAGGCCACTCCTTTCTATTGCCAGGGTCCTGGCTCTCTTCATGTTTTAGGGATTGGGTGTTGGGGGATGGTCCTCCTGAGTGGCTACTGGGGACCCTAGTGGGACAGGCCTAGGGCTGCCAGATTAATATAGATGGCCCAGTTAAAATAGAATTTTGGATAAACAATACATATTTCATGGGACATACTTACACTAAAAAAAATTCAGTGTTTATCTAAAATTCAAATTTCTCTGGGAGTCCTGTATGTTAATTTGTTAAATCTGGCAACCCTGGGCCAGACCATTACTATTCGGTGCTCCAAGCAAGGTGAGTCCCTTTTCATACACCATGTTACCTTGGTCTTTCCTGAACCTAGTCCTTGGCACCCCGATGGGAAGGTTATACACTTCACTGAAATGAACCTTTTCAGTCTCAAAACTGCTGGGAACCAGTGGGGAGCAGAAGCAAACTGGGGGCTTGGATGGATACTAGGCCATGATATAAGGCCATGGCTTTGAAACTCTCTTCCTGCAGAAGGGAGCTCTCCCTTACAGCTTGAGCCTTCTAGGGGTAACTGTGGGGACACAACCTCCTTCCTTACCCCACTTCTTCTCCCCACCCTCGCCCTGAAACCAGGTTTTGGCCTCCCCGAGGGATTCCCCCCGCCGTGGGGTCGGCTCTGGGCAGAGGTTGGGGACGGTGATGGGTCCTCCCTCCCAGCCAGTGGCTCTCCACCAGCCACAGCGGCCTCCAGTTTTCTCCTTTTAAGGACCTGAGGGCAAACTCTCCTCCCTGCTGGGAGGACTTTTTCCTGCCAAAGATCCCAGAGTGGGAGTGTGCCCTCCAGCTTGCTTGAGGCCCTGATTTTCCTCTGATTAAGATGACCTTGACCCTCTTCTCTGTAGAGAGAACAGCTCCCGCTGGATTATGCTGAAGGTTCCTTCCCTCCTTCCAGGCCGGCTCCGTGTCCCCATGGAAACTGGAACTGCCTCCTGCCAACCGTCTGATTGTCCTCTCCTCCAGCCCAGGGTCCCCTCTGAGAATAATGCTGTGGGGGCGGGGGGTGGGGGGTGGGGCGGGGAGGCGTGGGAGCTGTGTAAATCTAGGCAGGGCAGTAGGGGCAGGTGCTGGGGAAAGGGAGGCCTGGGGTCTGAGACCCTACTAAACTGCCCCAGGCTGTGACATCCAGAATAGCGACCATCTCCCATTGTGAGCATTGATTGGGGGAAATACTGGCCATCAAACCAACACAGGCTTGCCCTCCTGGAGGCAGAGGTGGGTGTATTCTGGAGGGGGTGATGTGTTCTCCTAGGGAAGGTAACAGGGCCCAGGTTTTAGGGCCCACCTTCCAGCCCTGCCCTCCCGGCTCACAGCTGAAGAGTGAGAAGCGAGGCCAGTGGCCCAAGATTGTGCAGAGACTGAGCAGGTCTAGAACCCAGGGCTCCAGGCCCTCTCTCAGGATAGGAGGCTGCATGGCCTCCTGGCAAGATTCTCCCACCGCCCCTGAAGGGGAAAGGTTGGGGCTTCCTGGTGAGTCTTATGCCAGAAAGAACCCTCAGGGCTAATTCAAACCTTCCTCCCCAGCAAGGCCCCAAACCCCCCTGCTGCTCTTGGATTCACGAGGTCAGTGCTCAGAGACTGGCCCGGGGTCCCGGCTGGATGCCTTCTGACTCAAGCAGAACAGTTTCACACAGGTGTAGCTGTCTAGATCAGAGGGGACTGGCCGCCACCAGCCTGCCACCGCCCTTATATTTGCAGGCCTGGGGCAAGAGTCCATATAGAGGTTCCTACCCATGGCTGGCTCCCCTTCTCTTCTGTGGCATGTTGTGTATTCAAGGGTGGCCGCCACAGTCTACCCCAGTCCTTAGACTCTTCTCACAATGTACTTTGACGCTTGTCGTATTGGGAGGCCCGTCCCTCTCTCACTTGGGCAGCACAACTGATGTTCTGTGACTTCTGCAAGTGGGTGACAAAGGGCGATCCAGCTTCTGCCTGATTCTTTTCGAGACTCATGCTTTTGGACCCCAGCTGCCACGCTGTGAGGGAGCCCAGGCCTAC
Source organism: Leptonychotes weddellii (assembly GCF_054177405.1). Taxonomy (NCBI): domain Eukaryota; kingdom Metazoa; phylum Chordata; class Mammalia; order Carnivora; family Phocidae; genus Leptonychotes; species Leptonychotes weddellii. The sequence continues at coordinate 101,658,725 of NC_138377.1, forward strand.
GCCGGCATAGGTGGACGTGCTCTGACCACAGCCGGCATCCGAGGGAGCAACTTTTGGGTTGACTGTCACCCCAGTCGCCATCTCCTTGCTACCACATGAGACCCCAAAATGTCTGTTCAAGTCCTCTGCCCATTTTTAAATCAGGCTGTTTGGGTTTTTTGTATTACATTGTGTTTGTTCTTGATATGTTTTGGATATTAACTCCTTGTCAGATGTATGATTTGCAAATATCTTCTCCCATTCAGTAGGTTGCCTTTTCACTGGTCAATGGTTTCCTTCCCTGTGCAAGAGCTTTTTAGTTAGATATAATCCCATTTGCTTATTTCAGCTTTTGTTGCCCTTGCCTGAGGAGACAGGTCCCAAAAATATTGTCAGAGAGCTGACCCGCTCTGGTTTCTTCTAGGAGTGTTATGGTTTCCAGTCTTTCATTCAGGTCTTTCATCCATTTTGAGTTTCTTTTTGTGTGTGGTGTTAAGAGAGTGGTCCTGTTTCATTCTTCTGCATGTGCTGTCCAGTTTTCCCAGCACCATTTGTTGAAGAGACTGTCTTTTCCCCATGGTAGATCAATTGACCATGCATGGGTTTATTTCTGGGTTTTCTATTCTATCGCATTGATCTATGGGCCTGTTTTCATGCAGTACCATACTGTTTTGATTTCTATACCTTTGTAGTGTAGTTTGAAATCAGGGCGTATGATACGTCCAGCTTTGTTCTTTTTTCTCAAGATTGATTTGGCTATTTGGGGTCTTTTATGGTTCCATACAAATTTTAGGATTCTTTGCTGTAGTTCTGTGAAATGCCACTAGTGTTTTGATGGAGATTGCATTGAATCTGTAGATTGCTTTGGGTAGTGTAGACATTTTAACAATATTAATTCTTCCAATTCATGAGCATGTGTATCTTCTCATTTATTTGTGTTGTCATCAATTTCTTTCATCAATGTCTTATAGTATTCACAATACACTTTTCCAAAGAAGACACCCAGATGGCCAAAAAGCACATGAAAAGATGCTCCACATGACTCATCATCAAAAAAATGCAAATCAAAACCACAATGAGATATCACCTCACTCCTGTCAGAATGGCTAGAATCACAAAGATGAAAAATAACAAGTGTTGGCAAGGATGTGGAGAAAAGGGAACCCTTATGCACTATTGCTGGGAATGCAAACTGGTGCAGCCACTGTGGAAAACATTTTAGAGGTTCCTCAAAAAATTATAAGTAGAACTACCATAAGATCCAGCAATTCAACTCCTGGGTATTTATCTGAAGAAAAGGAAAACACTAATTTGAAGAGATATAGGCCCCCTATGTTCACTGCAGCTTGATTCACTGTAGCCAAGATATGGAAGCAACCTAAGTATCCACTGATAGATAAATGGGTAAAGAAGATGCGATAGTTATAAATATTACTTAGCCATAAAGAAGACTGAGATCTTGCCATCTGTGACAACATGAGTGGACCTAGAGGGTGTGATGCTCAGTGAAATAAGTCAGTCAGAGAGAGACAAATACCATATGATTTCACTTATATGTGGAATCTAAAAGAACAAAACAAATATACAAACAAAACAAAACAGAAACAGACTCATAGATACAGGAAAGAAACTGGCAGTTGCCAGAGCGGAGGGGGTGTGGAGGGTGGACAAAATACGTGAAGGGGATCAAGAGGGACACACTTCCAGTTATGAAAGAAATAAGTCACGGGGATGAAAAGTACAGCATAGGGAATATAGTCACTGATATTGTAATAACTATGTATGGTGACAGATGGTAACTACACTTATTGTGGGGATCATTTCATAATGTATAAAAAAATATTGAATCACAATGACATACACCTGAAACTAATAGGTTATTGTATGCCAATTATATGTCAATTTAAAAAAAAGAGAGAGAGAGACGTGGGGCACCTGGCTGTTTCAGTTGGAAGAACATGGGACTCTTGATCTTGGGGTCGTGAGTTTGAGCCCCATGTTGGGTGTAGAGATTACTTAAAAATAAATAAATAAAATTGGGTGCCTGGATGGCTCAGTTGGTTAAGTGTCTGCCTTTGGCTCAGGTCATGATCCCAGAGTCCTGGGATTGAGCCTGATCTCTGGCTTCCTGCTCAGCAGGGAGTCTGCTTCTCCCTCTCCCACTCCCCCTGCCTTCCCTCCCCACTTCCCCCCCTCCTTCTCTCTCTCTTTCAAATGAATAAATAAAATCTTTTTAAAATAATAAATAAATAAATAAAAATAAACTTTAGGAGAGAGAGAGACCCCAAAAGAGAACAGCCTCGCTGTGCTCAGTCAAACCCCAGAACCATGAACAATGATAGCAAAATGACTGTTCTTCTTCTATGCCACCAGGTTTGGGGGTGGTTTTTTTTTTAAAGATTTTATTTATTTATTTATTAGAGAGCAAGCGAGAGAGAAACAGCATGAGAGAGGAGAGGGTCAGAGGGAGAAGCAGGCTCCCCGCTGAGCCGGGAGCCCGATGTGGGACTCGATCCCAGGACCCTGGGATCATGACCTGAGCCGAAGGCAGTCGCTTAACCAACTGAGCCACCCAGGCGCCCTGGGGGTGGTTTTTTTTACACAGTAATGACAAGAACATATTCCATCCAGGCTCCACCCTGCATCATGAGCAGCCTTGGGTTCAAGTGTGTGGGCACCCCAGAACTTCTATCCATACTCTCCCCATTCCTCCTGTACAAACAGCCACAACTGGGCGCCCTCAGGCCAAGATGAGCGGGCCTTCCTGCCCTCGGAAAGACAAGATGGGCAGAGGCCAGCTCAGGTCCAGGGAGTGGGCTTGGGCAGGGGACCCAGAGTGTAGTCAAGAAGGAGAGTATGCTCCAACTGGGTTCTACCCTTGGTTCCAGCAGGGTGGGGAGCAGGCAGGGAAGGACCAGAATGAGGCCCTCCAAATCAGAGGGTCCAGGCAGAGGCCTGCTGCCAGGTTAGGGTAGTACATACCAAGTACTTCGTCTGCATCATCTCTCTCTTTTTTTTTAAATATTTTATTTATTTATTTGAGAGCGAGAGAAAATGAGCAGGGTGAGGAGGAGAGGGGGAAGCAGACACCTTGCTGAGCAGGGAGCCAGAAGCAGGGCTCCATCCCAAGACCCTGAGATCATGACCTGAGCCGAAAGCAGTGCTTAACCGAGTGAGCCACCCAGACGCCCCTGCATCATCTCTTCATCTTCCCCCAGCCCTGCTCTTGTGGGTTCATTGTCTTCATCATGCGCTCAGAACACAGAGGCTCACAGACAGTGAGGGCACATCACTGCAGCCAAGGCCAGGCCCTCTCCACATTATACCACACTGCTTCCAAGGCCCTCCCTGGCTCCAAATCACTGGATTGAGCATTTCTTAGAGTCTACTTATCTTTGCTTTAAAACAAAACAAGACTGTAACAGCTTTAAACTGAAAAGGGAGGCCCAGGGAGCCTGAAATAGGAGGACCCAGCCTTGACCGTGGAGGATGATTCCAGAACTGAGGGCTGAAAGCATCTAGCTGCCATCCAGCCAGGAGCCTGGTCCTGTTGTAGGTCATCAAACAAGCTGGCAGAGACTCATTTATCTCTTTAGCTCCCCACCAAGGGATCTCTTTATCGCCTGCCCAGCCTTTAAACCCAATGTCCACCCTCAAAGAGTGTCTTTTAAAACCGTTTGGCCTTGAGAGAGACGGTCTACTCCTTATCTCTCTGTTTTGTTCTGTGTTGGCTTCCTGGAGGGTTATCAGGGGAGGCTTTGGTTTCTCTGTCTCCTGTTATCTCTGTGCTGTTTCAAAGCTGCCCTCACAGCAGCTCCTGGCCTGAGCGGGAGCCTTACCCCGCCAAGGCCAGTGAGCCTCCTGAGCGCAGAGTCCCAGCGCCTGGGACTTGCCTGTCCCTTTCCTGCCGGGGCTCTCACCAAGGCCGGCTGGGTGTCATTTGTGGCTTCTCCAGGGAATTTTATGACACCAGCCGGAGCTTTGATTTGGGGAGTTCACAGAGTACCCACTATTTGTTTTTTAGACTTTTTTTTTTTTTAAGATTTTATTATTTATTTGACAGAGACACAGCGAGAGAGGGAACACAAGCAGGGGGGAGGGGGAGAGGGAGAAGCAGGCTTCCCGCTGAGCAGGGAGCCCGATGCGGAGCTTGATCCCAGGACCCTGGGATCATGACCTGAGCAAAAGGCAGATGCTCAACGACTGAGCCACCCAGGCACCCCTCTTTTTTTTTTTTAATTAGGGAAACCAACCTAGGCTTCTCACTTTACTTTTGTATGTATGTGTATCTATTTGCTGAATACATTACAAAAAGCAGCTTCTTTTATTTCTTAAGAAAGAAGGAACATTTTAATTCCCATTGAGTGAGAAGGCTATTATGTCAGATTAAAATGCCTGTGTCCCCCACTTCCAGTCCCACCCCCTGCCGAGAAAGGACAGCTGCACCCTCACATGACCCCTGAGGCCTGGGAAAACCTTGTCCGGCTGCACCGGCCCCTGGGCGGGTGTTAAGGCCCAGCTCTGAGGACACAAGGATCTGGGAATTTCACAGAGCTGCCAGGTCCTCGCACACATTGTGCTCTTTCATGGCCCTCACTACTGCCCATGATGCTTCCCCTGGCACAGCCACATTCGTGCTTCAGACTCAGCTCTGGCTGTCCTCCTTTAGGCAAGGCCAGATGCAGGGGTGTGAGCTCTGTGCAGTCCACATGGGGCCTGGTCCTGAGAAGGGCCCTGTCCCGGGTCAAAGGCTCTGCTATTTGCCATCTTGAAATCTGAACAAGGGGCCTTGCGTTTTCATTTTGCCCTGGGCTGTACAAATCATGTAGCAGTCCTGGCTCCAACGACATCTTTCTGATGTCGCCTCTCACCCTGAGTCCGGTGCCTCCCTTGGGCTGGCACAGCCCCTGTGCTCACTCCCTCCCTCACAGCCCAATCAACCTACACTGAGAGCCCTTACTCACTTATTTGTCTCCCCACTAGACTTTGAACCCCTGGAGGATGGGGTAGAGTTTACATGTAACCCACACTGTATGTATTTATTGCACAGCAGGTGCTCAGTAAATGCGTGTTGAAATAAACAGTCCAGATGGTTGAAGGCCTGGCCCACTTCCCTATATGATTCTGGCCAGAGCTGGGCTTCAACCCATTTCTCTTGCTTTGGGGCCAAGACAATCCTCCCTGCCCTCTTGCTCTCCTCACCAGTGGCTGAAGGCCAAAACCAACCCAGACCATAGCCAAATATAAATTTGTTTTTCTGACCTAGGACCCAAATTAATGTATTTTGTTTTTCCCAAAGGTACTCTACCATTTTCCAAAGCAGTTAAAGTCAACTAATCCAGAACATCAGAACATCCTCAACTATCCAGGACTGGGTGGGGTGGAGTTGGGGTGAGGACCACCCAAGGAGGACTGGGAGCCCTGCTGGGTCATGAGGGACTCACACTGGGTCCCAGACATGAGGAACTGGTGAGGTCTGGGCAGTCCACACTCTTGAATGTGTGTGGCAGGAGGACTGGCCGGTGCTGAGACTGGATTTTACAGCAGGAGGAAAGGAAGGATATGGCTTATACCAGGTCTGCCAAATTCACCACACAATTCCCTTATAGCCTTTCATCCAACCATCCATCCATCCATCCAGCCAGCCAGCCAACCATCCATCCATCTGTCCATCCCTCCATCCATCCTTCCATTTATTTATTCATTCATGCAGTGGATGTGCTAGTGAGAAAGACTGACAGGTTCCAACCCGTTTGATGCTTAGGTTCCAGTCCTCTTTGGAATAAGGCAAAGTCTATAAACAATAGGGGGGAAACAAGCCATTGGTGCCCAACTGGCTACCTGCACTGGATAGAGGCTCCACAGAAGCACCTGCTGGTCTTTTGTTGTCTTTAATAGCAGCCCTCTCCTTGCTTCGGGACCCAGGCCCAAGTCCAGAAGCGAAGTCAGGTTATCTAGGTGTGCAACGGGCAACACAGTGCTGTGCTCTGAATTTCCCCAACTGGGCCCCAGGGTCTCTTCCTCCTCCCTCCACTGTGTTCTCACCCAGCAGGCTCCGGTCCCCATGTGACCAGTCACTAGTGGAGAGCAGACCCACAGCCACCGGGTGTCCTTTGCCCATCCTGAAGGCTGGGAGGTAAACTGGGCCATGGCCACCAACAAATACTCGAACATCATCTGGGCGCCCAGCTCTGGGCTCAGTTACCCTGAAAAGGGTATATCCAGCCCCAGAAGGGAAGGGCCCTGGTCTGCCTTCTAGAGCTCTGGTCCCCCAGTATCTCAGAGCACCTGAGAAAGAGTTACTGGAGAAATGAATGACCAGGCTGGGCAGACTCTAACTTCTGGATAGTTCGAGCACAGATGATCAGAGCGTGGCTGGTCAGCAGGGAGAAGAGGAGCGTTGGAGGGTGGGGAGGTGGCGGCGAGTGTGGAGGTCAAAATAAAAGGTTTCTATTTTCTAAATTCAAAAAAAGAAAAGACTTCTGGGCCCAAGTCCCAAGCTGTGAACAAATCACTACAGATCCTTTCAAAACCTGACCCAAATCATCGCAGACCGCTTCACTTGATCACCCTGAGAGCCAGCCAGCCAGTGGCAGCCTCATTCCAGTGTCTCCGCTTCTGAGAGCCAGCCAGTGAGCGAGAGCCTTACTCCCCAGCGGTAACGCTTCGGAAAGTCAGCCAATCCCGAAGCTCCAAGGCTGAAAGTCAGCCAATCCCGAAGCTCCAAGGCTGAAAGTGAGCCAATCCCGAAGCTCCAAGGCTGAAAGTCAGCCAATCCCGAAGCTCCAAGGCTGAAAACCAGCCAATCTGCAAACAGACCAGTTTCTGAAAGCGCGCCGATTGCTGAAGAGCGTACTTTCCCTGCTCTATAGATCAGTTCTTGGGTTGCGGTGAGTCTGTGTTTGCTTGTAAGTAGAGTCTCTGTTTCTGCAAGTGCTGAATTCTACTTCAGTGTTTCAGCTACACGTCCCCAGCGAGGAGGACTTGCACTCAAAACATGTCCCAGCGGCTGCCGAGGGCATCCGTGGTACCGCCCCTCACCGCCACCGCATGCACACCAAGGCTGGGGCAGGCTCCCTGGGCCCCTGGCATCGGTGTCTGACGGGTGGTTTCAGGGCCCCCCGGTCACTTCTCTAAAATCCTGTCCTCTTCTCTCCCCAGCTGTGCCTAGAAGGATGTGCGTGGGGGAGGTATCTCCAGAGGTCTTCTGTGGGTGCCCACAGGCAGGAGGAGGGGCTCAGCCTAAGGGGGATCCACTGACAAGAGACAAAGCTCTGCTCTCCCAGGACTGGTCTGAGAGGGACAGTGATGGATGGGAGGACATCCATGATATCACGTCTGATTGGTGTGACATGGTCTGATAGAGGAGGCAGGATACCTTAAGAGCACTCAGCAAAACTCTAGAGCTCCCAGGCCACATCCAGTTAGACCCCTCTTCCCTGGATGCACTAAGTGTTGAGGTAAGTCAAGAAGTGCGGGTAAGTCAAGAAAGGCTTCCCATGGGAAGTGAGGCTGAGGCGGTTGGAGGGCAGACTCTAGCTGGCACTTTGGGTCAGGGGAAAGAAGAGGACAACACAGCTCACCCCTTTCTGTCTTCGCCCATTCCTGTCCCCCAGTATCCTGCAGGCTAAGTCTCTGGTGGGGTGAGCCCAGAGCAGGAGATCGTTGCAGAAGAGAGCTTTTGTGGGCCTCAGGGTAGAGGAGGGAGGAGGGCAGGATGGGGGCATTTAGAGTGGCAATAAGCAGAATCAGCCTGCAGTGACGTTTCTTGCCCTATTTGCCCCTTTCTCCCCCTCCCCACAGAGGCCTATCTCTGCAGCTCCCCTTCGCATCAGAGCCTCAGTCTTCCCTTTGTGCAGTGGGTGCGGCACTCACTCTGTCCCCTTCCTGCAGCCTGGCTACTCGTGCCCTGTCACTTGGCCTCCCAACCCCCACCCCATGCAAACCTCCAAGAGGCTGATTTGCATAACACTTTGCCTCTGTTTGCCTGGTGGCTTCTTTTGGAGCCAGCCAGGAACTCCTAGGTTTTGGCTCCAAGGAGCTCTACTCCGTGTCTATCTGCCTCAGGAGGATGAGGTTCCTCAATCCTTCTTCCTGGAGTCCAGGCTGGGACCAGGGTAAGGCTGGCAAGGTGCCTACAGTGGAAAAAAGAATGTAAAGAAGGGGTCACTCTTCGGTGCCAAGCCTGCACTAGCAAGACTCTGAGGGTGAGTGCTTCCTGAAATCTCACACCCTAGATTCCTCATCTGCCTCCCCTGAGCCCCTGCTGGGAGTGTTCTGGCCTTTGGGGTCTGAAATCAAATTTCATCAAATGTGCCCTAAAAGCTGTTAGTCCGGAGTCTGTCCTTGAGCTGGCCTAGGCAACCCCCTTCCCTGGCCCCTGACCCCTCTTGGAGGGGAAGCTGAAACAGGTAGGAAGAAGGATTGAAGTAGGTAGGACTGTAAGATGAATATGAGGATCAAGGATGGGAGGGGAGCCCCCACCACAGCCCAGAAACTGAGAACCATGTTGAAGGGATCTCGGGGTGACCTGCCTGTGGAAGGAACCAAGCTGGCCAGGCTGTGATTGGGACCAATGCTGATGTGAAACCCAAAACTCTGAGTTGAACTTGACCCCAGAAGGGTCCGAAGGGCTCTGGGAAAGGCCAGGGTTTAAATCCCAGGTCTCTGATAGGACTTAACTGTGAAAAAGGGGGGCTATTGTGTGACCCGGAGAGACAAGGCAGTAATGGTCCCTGACTGTGTGGGCCCGGTGAGTGTGTGTGTGTCCCCGAGCTGCACACCTAGGCCTCGGTACCTGGCCAGGCACTGGGGCGACCTTCCCCCTCTCTTGGCCCTGCCCGTTCTTCGCTCTGCAGGTAGCTTTATCATTTCTGACCCCTTAGGATATCCCTCCTACTTTCAAAGTGCATCCAGAGCCCAAAACCCACTCTGTGCTTGGGTCACTATTTGTGGTCTCAGAAAGTATCTTCTTGAGTCTAGTTGAAGGAAAGTATGCCCCTGCTCCCTGGCCCCTTCTAGTGATCAGATGGCAGGGGTCTATAGGCCTCTGTGGTTAGAACAGGGGGTGAGTGACCTTCTCTGTCTGGGGAGGTGCTGAGCCAGAGCTGGGCGCTGTGTGTGTGTGTGTGTGTGTGTGTGTCTGTGTGTGTGTGTGTCGAGGTGCTCCTGGATTATTCCAGGCAGGGCCTTCTGCATTCTCTGCATGTCTGGGAGGCCTGAGCTCACTAGACAAACAGCACCCTGGCAGCTGGCCTGCAGGGTGTTGTTTCCAGGAGGTGCTTCCTCACTTTGTTTGGGAAAAGGTAAAAACAAAGACAACAAGGCTGAGGATTCGGAGCCTCACAACTGGCCGGCCAGAGTGTGAAGTGATCCCAAACTCATTGCCTCCCCTATTTCTCCTCCCAGCTCTCTTGGGGCTGGGAAACTCCCAGGACAATCTGGACCCAAGCAGCCCCCCTGACACTTAGGAGACCTCTGATTGGCGGGCTTGTGCCTCACTTTGGCTTGCATCCCAGCCACGGGGAGCTCACTGTGCCTCAGAGAGTATGAGGGGGTAAAAAAACAGAACAGACTTTGGACATAGGCTGAGGTGGTGACCTGGGGAGGCTGGAGGGACATGCCTATAAACCAGAACTGGTGAGGTAGACCCCACAACACTGACCCTGCAGCTTCGACAGTAAAGGGGAACAATATGCCACCTTAGAATGTGCTTCGGTGTGTGGAGTATTTGAAGCTGGACATTTCAGGGCCAGCAGACTCAGGAAGGGCTTTTTACCTCCTCCTTAACTGCCTAAAAGAATTTAATAGGGGGCCTGTACCAAGTAGAGAACTCTAGTTACTAGAGATAACTTTTTACATCAGAAAGACTTATCTGCAGGGCATGGCCAACATTTGTTTACCAAACATTTGCTTTTCTCATCTTCCTGTGAATTGTCTTCCTCCCTTTGAAGTCCCAGACCCCTGCCCCCTTCTTAGCTCAGGATAGCATATAAGCCCCCATTACCTGACTGCCATGGGGAGTCTCCTATTTTTATGGGGTTCCTGTATTTATGAAATTTGTTTTTCTCTTGTTAATCTGTCTTATGTCAATTTAATTATTAGACGAGCCAAAGAACCTAGAAAGGAAGAAGGAGTTTTCTGCTCCTACAACAGTGTCTGGGGCCCGCTGGCCAATGAAGTAAGTCCCAGGGAGAAGGGGCCCCACTCAAAAAGAAGAAAGACCTTCTCTCAGCAGAACTGGAGGCCAGTGATCTGGGGGATTAATGAGTTTTCTGTCACTGGAGGAGTACAAGTGGAGAGTAGCTCATAGGCGGGGCTGTGAGGGCTTCCAGAAGGGCCCCTCCTGATGGGACAGGACCCTACTGACAGTGGCAGGCCGGGTCCGAGGACCCAGAGGGGATCCAGTAGGACCGGCGAAGAACGTCCTTGGCTTCACACAGGATAGAAATCAAACACAAGCCAGGAGGAAGTGAGAGCAGAGTTTATTTTATTTTATTTATTTATTTATTTTTAAGATTTTATTTATTTATTTGAGAGAGAGAGAGAGTGAGCACGAGAGGGGGGCGCGGGAGAGGGAGAAGCAGACTCCCCGCTGAGCAGGGAGCCCGATGCGGGACTCGATCCCAGGACTCCAGAATCATGACCTGAGCTGAAGGCAGTCGCCCAACCAACTGAGCCACCCAGGTGCCCGAGAGCAGAGTTTATTGAATAGCGTTAAGCGATAGAGTACAGCAGATGGAGGTTCTGGGAGCCTCAGACAAGGAAAAGGGAGTCTCCTCGCTGCTTGGGGTTAGGGGTTTATATTGGAAAGGGGTCAAGGGTACGTGTTCCTTCAGGAATCCAGGGTAGGGTCTGATCAAAGGTGAGTGTCAGGTGAACAATAGGTGTTTTTCCATAAATCACCGAAGGTAAGGGGGTATTGATGCCCGTGTTGACTGAGGTTTGTTCAAAGCTACTGTCTTGGAACATGTTTGGGATCCAGTTCCTCTTAGATGTTATCAGGTGTTTGGGGGCCTAGGATGAAACTTAGAGAATGGTTAACTTTCTTGTCTCCCCTTGGAGTGGGATCATAGCTGCTTCGGTTTATTCAGATGCAAAATATAGAGCATGAGTCAGTGGGACTTAGGAGAGAAATGGCAGCAGTGAAGGCTTTCTAAAACCGAGTCCCATAACCTGGAAGAAATGGATGCATTCCTAGAGATGTATCAACTACCAAAACTGAACCAGGAAGAAATAGAAAACCTGAACAGACCTATAACCACTAAGGAAATTGAAGCAGTCATCAAAAATCTCCCAACAAACCGAGTCCCTTCAGTTTCTCTATTTTACTACCCTGGGAAGATGGCCAGGAAGGCTATCTCCTCCCCAGATCCCAGCTGACCTGTCTGAGAGAGGGCTGGGGGCTGGAGGGATGGAGCCGGGGAGCCTGGGCATTGCCTCAGTAGCCTGCTCGCAGGACAGGCCTCTCCCCCTGGGCATCAGTAGTTGCCCTTGGCTTCCTCCCCAGGTCTGTTTCTGTGCCAGCTCCTGTCACTCAGCAAATTCTCACAGCCAGGTGAAGGCAGGATTGCGAGGGAAACCCGCACTGCCCAGCATAGAGCAGAGCACCGCAGTGCCCGCAGACTCTTCAGGGCGGGTCCTCACCTCCCTCTAGGACCTCTTGGATCCAGCTGAGTGAGGGGCCTCCCTTCTCAAGGTCCAGACCTGCTGTACCAGTGAAGTGTCTGGGGTCTGATCGACAGATCTTGCCCCTCCCGTGCAGCCAGCCTGGCCTCTCCCAGGAAGAACTCCTCCACAGCCAGGCTCTGGGAGGGCCCGGCTGCCTCACAGATAGGTGCTGACTGATAGGGAATGCACAGGGGAGGTTGTGGGGGCCAGAAGGGATCCTCCTGAGTCCTAGGATCCTATAGGTGGGCCTGCTCGGGGTGTGAGGCAGCAGGGACCCATTCAAATGAGATGCAGATCACCCTAGGGTGCCCCAGCCAGTCCCACTTCCTCTTCCTCCTGTCCCAGGGAAACCATACTGGGTCTGAGCAGCCACCAAGGTGGCTCAGAGCTGGGTCAGGCTCTTCCCCTCAGCCTCGCCCTCAGGAGAGATTCCTTTCCTCCCAAAGTCTCAGTTTCCCCAGGTGAACCCATCTCTAAGAGAGCTTGTCTCAAGTGAACTGAGGGTTTAAGCCAGGCCTTGGGGTGAGGTGGCTTAGAGGGTGGGGAGGTCTTGGAGGCCAGAGAAAGCTGGAAGCAGTCTGGGCCCTAGGGCCTGACATCCCAACAATGTGGCCAGTCAGCCTGTAGCTCAAAGGTGAAAGCCGGTGGGCCTGGGGGTGCGCACGAGGTGGGGACAGCTTATGCTAGTGGTATACAAAATCAGGATGGTGGGCGCTGTATATACCCCAAGTGCAGGCAGTAAGAGGGGGCATCATATGCAGAGAATTTAAAATCAATAATAAAATAAAGTCTGTCTGCCTTTTATTTTCACCCTGTGTTAGCAGTTTTAAACCATGTCAGTGATAAAACAAACACTCCTCTCTGGAAGTCCTTTACTGGTCAGAGTTCTAAACAATTGCTACAGTTACTACTGAATTTTTATAATAAATCAAATAAGCTTCAAATTAGCACCTTTGCTGCTTATTCATGAATATTGTGTTGCACATTAAAGTTCACTCAGGGAATTCCCTGTTACACACGTGCTGCCAGGACACATTTGAGTTCCTGGAGGTCCCCACTGCCCCTTCTGGGCCGTTCCTGCCTCCGCCCCTGCCGGACAGAGTGCTGTGTGTCAACCGTGGGTTCTACATAAGCAGGGGTGGCCCGGTGATTGCAGACAAAGGAACAGGACTTGAGTGCCTTCAATTCCACCACTCTCGGACTGCTTGGAGGTTTTATTTCTGTTTAAAATGTAAACTAGTTAAATTGTGCAAAGTAAGATGTGTAATAATTTTTTTTTTTTAAGATTTTATTTGAGAGAGAGAGCGCGCGTGCGCTTGCAACTGAACAAGCAGGGGAGAGGGGCAAAGGGAGAAGGGCAGAGGGAGAGGGAGAAGCAGGCTCCCAGCTGAGCAGGGAGCCTGATATAGGGCTCCATCCCAGGACCCTGGGATCATGACCTGAGTGGAAGGCAGACACTTAACCGACTGAGCCACCCAGATGCCCCAAGAGGTGTAATAATTTTTGTCTGATAAATGCAAAATTTAGTTCATATGAAATCTATTTGTTTCATTTCATCATCTTTACAGTACAATCATGTCAAGGAGGGAAGTATTAAAGAATGGTCTACTATGAGAGTCAAATGCGCTTGAGACGCCATTGGCTTGAGCAGCCCTGCAGAGGGAGACCTGTCTGCTTCTCCACGTGGGGGACCCTGACCCCAGGAGGCGGGCAGGGAAGGCGCTCAGCCTCCCCAGACAGAGAAATGGCCTCCGCTGCCCTTCCTGGCCCAGCAGAGGCACCAACCCCCCTTCCAGCTTCAGCTGTGGGTGAGATTCCCCAGAGTAGCCTGAAGCCACCCCATTGCACCAGGTCAGAGGGGCAGGGAATGGAATGGCTCCAGCTTAGCCATGAGCAAGCTCTGATAAGGAGCAGAGGTCCCAAGTGGCCCAACCTCAGCCAGAGAGGGCAGCCTGGAAGGCGTCTAGAAAACCGAAAGGTGCCCTCCAGCCTTGGCCTGCATCTCCCATCCTACCCCACCTTCTCCTGTGCATGGTTGGAGGGGTATAAAATATGCCACTGTGTCATAAGGATTATTTTGAGCTGAACATATTTGAGAATCAACACATATAGGAGGGGGCTTTTTTTCTGAACGTCCTCTTATCTGCCTAAAATCAGAGCCTCCGAAAAGAATTCAAGCATCATAAATCCCCTCCCCAGGAGTTTCACAACCACGGAAGATTGACTCCTGTCACCTGAGACCAGGATAAGAAGTCACCTAGGCGGACATTATCACAAAAGGACCCTATCTCCCATCTATTCTAGAAGCCCATTTATCTTCCCTAAAAGTCATTTGTTTTCCCACAAATGTCATTACTCCCTCCCCCCTCCCCCTATCGAGATGGTATCTAATATCTGACAAGGGACAAGTATCTGAAATACATAAAGAACTCATGAAACTCAATAGCAAAAAAACACAAACAATCCGACTAAAAATGGGCAAAAGATCTAAACAGAGATTTTTCCAACAAAGACATACAGATGGCCAACAGACCCCACATGAAAAGATGCTCCACATCCACTCGTCATCAGGAAAATGCAAATTGAAACCACAATGAGATGTCACCTCACACCTGTCAGAATGGCTGTCATCAAAAAGACAATGATCATGAGTGAGAAACCCTCGTGCACTGTTGGTGGGAATGTAAATGGGTGCAGCGACCTTGAGAAACAGTATGGAGGTTCCTCAAGAAATTAAAAATGGAACTACTGGGGTGGCTCAGTTGGTTAAGCATCCAACTGTTGATCTCAGCTCAGGTCTTGATCTCAGGGTCGTGAGTTCAAGCCCCGTGTTGGGCTCCACATTGGGCGTGGAGCCTACTTAAAAAAAAAAAAAAAAAAGAACTACCATATGATTCAGCAACCCCACTTCTAGGCATAGATGCAAAGAAAATGAAAACAGGATCTCCAAGAGAAGCATGTACTCCTGTGTTACTGCAGCATAATTCAGAATAGCCAAGACATGGAAACAACCTAAGTGTCCATCGATGGATGAATAGATAAAGATGTGGTACATACACAATGGGATATTATTCAGCCACGAGAAAGAAGAAAATCCTGCCATTTGCGACAACATGGATGGATGTTGAGGACATTAAGCTAAGTAAAATGTCAGGCAGAGAAAGACAGATACTGTATGATATCATTTTACGAGGAATCTAAAAAAGTGGAACTCATAGAAACAGAGAATGGGGTGGTGGTTGCCAGGGGCTGGGAGGATGGGGGAAATGGGCAGATGTTGGTCAAAGGGTACAAACTTTGAGTTATAAGATGAATACGTTCTGGGGATCTAATGTACAGCATGGTAATTATAGTTAATAATACTGTATTATATACTTGGAATTTGCTAAGAGAGTAAATCTTAACTCTTACCACCACAAAAGAGAAATGGTAATTATACGGCGTGATTGGAGGTGTTAACTAACCTGGTCATCATTTTGCAACACATAATTGTATTAAATCAACACATTGTACCACTTAAACAATGTTATATGTCAATTATATCTCAAAAAGCTGGAAAACAAAATAAGGTGATATATGAGCCCCAAATTCTAACTGCTTCTTTGAGCCACATTTTCCATGAGCTCCTTGCATTAGTACATGAATAAACTTTATCTTTTCTCCTGTTAATCTTGTAACCTGTCAGTTTAATCCACAGGTCCTCAAGCACTGAATCTAAGTAGGTAGAAGAAAAGTTTGTCCTCCTGAACAGGATTATAATAAAAATAGTACTAGGTCACATTCGTTGATCATGTACTTTATGCCAGGCCCTGTCCTAAACCTTTGTATGTGTTATCTAATTTAATTCTCCAAATACCCCTTTGTTAGCTCCACTTAATAAAAACAAAAATTAAGACATAAAGAGGTTCACTTGCACAAGGCACCAAGCATAAGCTGTGGAGCTGGGATTTGAACTTAGTCATACCCAGAGCTCAAGGCTACGGAGCTGGGCCTGGGCCACAGGTGCTGGGAGTCCTGCTTCTGACTCTGCTGCCGCTGGCCTATAAACTCCCCTTGAGTGTGATCTGTCTACATGGTTCACAGAGACAGTGTCATACTACAGGAAGAAGCCAGTGGCTGCAGGGGGAGGGACTCTGGGCTGAAGCCCTAAGACTTGGGTGGGCCACCCGTCTCTGCCATGGCCTTGCTATGGACTTTTGGACCACTTGCTTGTCCTCTCTGAGTCTCAATGCCTCAATCTCTCATCTATCTGGTCTTCAGTCTTGAAGATCTGAAGAGAGGATGTAAACTATATAGAATATATTCAAAATGTAGTGTATCAGTGCATAAATTATGAGTCCCAGTGATGGTTTGACCACATCTTAGCATCAACATAAAATGATTGCCTAATTGACATATTTATCAGACCTATAGCCAGATTTGAGGGTGTCGTGGAACCTGCATATGTGCCAGTCCTATCAAGAGCAACACCTCAAGTTTAGCTAATTTGCATATTGCCAATCATAGTGAAGAAATGAATGGCAACTCCCTTAGGGGAACTGTGGTAAGATTTTTAAAAATATTATATATGTAATTATATATAATACATTTCTCTGTGATATAATATATGTAATATATATCTACACTATATATATTCCTGGCACAGAGTTCCTAAAACCCTTGGAATTTCCTGATAGGAGTGTATTTTGTTATTCGTAACAAGCTCTTGGGGGGCGCCTGGGTGGCTCTGCCTCTGGCTCAGGTCATGATCCCAGGGTCCTGGGATCAAGCTCCACATCAGCATCGACATCGGGCTCCCTGCTCAGAGGGAAGCCCGCTTCTCCCTCTCCCACTCCCCCTGCTTGTGTTCCCTCTCTCGCTGTCTCTCTCTCTGTCAAATAAATAAATAAAATCTCTTAAAAAAAAAAAAACAAGCTCTTGGACTATCCCTGAATTTATACTAATGAGGTGACTTAGGGTGGGGGGTCCCCAGATAGTTCAGGATGGGGGCTGATCACCAGGATGGGGGAGGATCACTACCAAATACATGATTAGAGAGTTGGGCTTTTCAACCCCACCCCCACCCTGACCTGGGAGGAGGGGGGTGGTGCTGGCTACTGGATTATAAAAACTCTTTAAAAAAAAAAAAAAGATTTTATTCTAAAATTCTAAAAGTGGAGAGTGGCCCGGTGCTGGTGGAGAGCCAGACAAGAGGAATAAAGCAGATTGCTGAGTGGGTCGGAGCAAGCACCTGAGGTCTGCACCTGCAGATGCTGTTCTGTTTGGATTCCGAAGTTACTCTGAAGCCAGCAGAACGAGTGCAATGTGTCCACTGCAGGCCGACGCACAGTTTCTCCGTCTGTAAAATGAGGGAGCTGACTGAGGATGACCTTCGTGTCCCCCTAGTCCAATTCTGACCGTTTCTTGGGGAGAAAAGCGACCAGGAGCCCAGCACAGCTCACTCACACCTCCGCCTTCTGCTGCCTATGACCACACCTCCACAAGCCCTCACCCAGCCCAGCCCCAGCCAAAGCCCAGTAACAGAATTCACACTCCCCAGTATCGCCTTCTGTACCCCAGGGACCCACAGGTGACTCAGACCCTGTCTCTACTATTTGATTACTAATAATCATAATAGCCACCCCTATTACCATCTGTTATTGTAGCAACAGCTGTGTGTCTGGCAGATAAACGTGAACATACACACATGCATCTTGTTTAATCCTGACCACAACCTTGAAGATAGGCATCACTTCCCCATTTTACAGATGGGGAAACTAAGGCTTGGATAGTGCTCTGGGATTTGCCCAAGATCACCAAGGAGTAAGAGGGGCCTGGGATAGACTCAAAACACTCCATAGTTTGAACTTCTATGGGGAAGCCAATTGAAGAACATGCTAAAGGGGTGCCCATTTTCCCTTAATCAGACAGGTTTTCTCAAGATGCTGTAAACTGGTGTGTGGCCAGTGTCCCTGCACACACTTCAGGCTAAAGGTCCTGGGCAGCTTCCTGTCTGGATAGTTCTGTGTGTGTGAGTGCTCAGCTGGAACAGTCAGGCCCTTTTCCCCCTCTTCAATGCAGCACAGCCTGATAGCTAGAGAGCTGAGCTTGGACCTCCATTGTGGGTCATCATCCAGACAGAGCTCAGGGGCACACAGCCCACAGGCTGAACTTGTGTTGTCAGGTTTGCCCACACCGTGTGGCCCTCCTCCCTGGAGAGACGCCCCCTCCAGCAGCTGGCTTGGAGCATCTGGCCACGCCTGAGAAACTGAACTGAAACCACCTTGGTCTGGGGCTGGTGTGGTATGAAGAGTGCCTCTTCCGAATCCTCTCTATCAGGAAGTAGACGCCTGGGACACCGCGGTCATTCCCCTCAAGGGAACAAACGACCATTCTTGATACGTTGAAATACTTTTTAAGCCAAGAAACTGCTGCTCTAAATTTGCTAAAACTGGGTCAATATTTGGCTTCAATCCTCAGGACAAATATCAGTATGGAGAAAAGTTTTATAGTTGTGGATGCTCTATAGACCAATGAATGCAACCAACTACATGTTGTCCAGATGGGCAGTGAATAGGGTGTTTGAAAATGTTATCTCTCATTTGTTTAGAAGCAAAAGGCACATTTTTAGAAAGTATTTTCAAAAAGAGGCAAATGGAACAGATGAGGCCGAGAGTTGGTGACCAACGTTCCATAACAAAACTGTATCTTTGTTTGTTTAACAAGTTCTTGTCCACCTCCAATGCTCTGTGAGTGCTTTCCCAAGTGAGGGAGCTTTCTCGCTGAGGAGGGAGGGTTTGGGAAGCTCTTTGGCCTCTCCTCCCCCCAGGATCTCCCCATGTATCTCCCAATGCACGGAGCATTAAATAACACTGCAGTTCCCTGGGGATCCTGTGGGGGCATCCTGCCCTCGCTTGGCTGACACATACACTCAGCGTCCATGCCGAGGGCCCGTAGTTTAATGCACTGGGGTCCATGGCATTTCAGAATTCTTCACCATTTTATCTTTGAATTTGTGTAAACGAAGTCCAGTGGTGGTGATGGAGCCCGTGCCCGGAGCTTAGAGCCTCCTGCTCACAGCAGGCCCCACCTCCTGCCACCTCCCTGCCTCGCTGGACCGAGTAGTTGGCTGTGGCTCACTCACCCTGGGGTGCACGGGCCCACTGGGGCCCCTGTTCCTCCCCACCCGGCCGCCGCTGGCCGTCCTTCCACAGATGCAGCAATATGGTGCGTCCGCGTAGCGACATGGACAGGGCGAGCCTCTCTCCCACTCGCATCCGGCTGCCTAAGCATATCCTGTCCTGGAGATTGGGACCTGGGTGGGGACCCCAGGCCTGTGGGAACGGAAGATGCCTGACTTCCTGGGGCATGTGGTGGCTGGCAGGAGGTGCAACCTGGTCGCTGGTGGGCCCCAGGTGAGCGTGCCCTCCTCCACCCCCTACTGGCAGGTCTGCCCTGTGGGTATCCCCGCACTGGAAGGAGTGCACCGGGCAGTAAGTAAAAAAAACATTGTAATAGTTGAGAGAGAAATCGCAGAACGAAGGAAAAAGCTTTCCTTCTGCTTTTTGAACAAGGGACCCTGTAATTTCATTTTGTACTTGGCCTGACAAATTATGGAGCCAATCCTGTATGCAGTGTTGTGCTGGGGCCAGCGCTCACTGGCTCCCAACTCCATGATCAGTGACATCATGTTAGAGGCTTGAAAAGAGCCATGGTGATAATATTAACAATACAGAAATCAGGCAAATGCTGCAAAACAGGACTTTTTTTTTTTTAGAGCTGGTTGTTAAACATTTACTAGCACGCCATTGCACAGAGCATTAAATAACACTGGAAACTTCTTGTTCTTGTTCTTTTTTCTGACTAAACCTGCAGGCCCAAACTTCTATGGGGACAGTGCAGAGCCATGGAAGGAAGGCTAAGGGAGAAGACGGCTTACTCAGTGCCAGGACTGACCCAAACCACTTCACCACTGCCACAGGGAGGAGGAAACAAGCTCCCAGAGAAGTAATGGGACTCACCCACGACCACACAACAGGATAGCTGCTGAGCTCACGTTTGGACCCAAAGTCCTAGCTGTTGGGAGAGGCTCATTAGAGCCACAGGGCGCCTGTCCCTGCACAGTGTCTAGCACAGGGTTCTGAGTTTCAGGAGTAAACTGGGATGAGGATGCTCAGAAGGAGGGGAGCTGGGGGAAGGACCCGGAAGTCCCAACCCTGCAGTTTTATCCTCTTCCAGGATCTTCACAGCCTGAGGCAAAAGCCGGGACAAATGAGCAGCAGGACAGAATGTTCCAGCAGCCACTGACTACATCAGAGGCACAAATATTTGCTAAGCCCAGGGGCCTCCCAGACATGCTGGCAGGATTGGGGAAAGCAAGTGTATGGAGACTCTCCCTCTGGCGCCAGGGAATCCAGAGAAGGGAGAAGCCCCTTGAAGAGATGTCCCCTGACCCCATTCTTTTTGTCATATTTGTATATGAGTTTCTCACACCCATAAGTATGTAAAGTCCTGTCACAAAGCACCTTCTCAGCCATGAGCAGAACAGAGAGCTGACGCCCATTTTACAGATGAGGAAACTGAGGCCTACAGAGGGAAGAGAATATGCAAAGGGGCTGGGAAATGGGAGAGCCTGAAGTGGAGACAGGACCAGAGAGCTGACACCCAACACCAATAGTCTCCCACTCTGGGCGGGGTCTGCTGCCCCCCTACTCAAGAACTTCCCTTGAGCCTTGTGGGCTTGGACTAATTGCTAGTCACTGACCGACCCCCAGACCATCTTCTCTGGTCAGACCCCCCGGCAATACTTGCTTCTTACAGCTCCCCTGGGCTGCTCCCTCTCCAGAGGATCCTCTCTTCTCTTCTTACCTCCCAGCTCAGGGAGCCCTTCCAGCCCCACACCCTCTCCTAGTCCTGACCTTCCTGCCTTCCCTTGACCTCCAGTCCGGGAAGCTGTCCTGCACTGCTCCTATCACAGGGCTTTTGCCCTCTCACGAGGGGGAGCATGAAGGACTGGGAAGCAAAGGTCTGGATCCTAGTTGCAGCTCTGTCACCAACACACCGGGTGACCTGGGGCTACCTTGCTCTCTCTGAGCCTCACTCAGATCGCTCACCTGGACTCAGCTCACCTGCCTCACCAGGGAACTGAGAGTCTGGGTGGGAAAATCCTGGCAGCGGACACAGGCCACAGCCGCTGGGGTTCTTGTTGGCATCCGCATTGTCCCAACTTGGGCTCCATCCAGATCCATTGTCATCCAGCCACACCTTGTTATTGACTTCTGCCTCTTCCCTGGGGGGCAGGGGGGAGGGCTGTGTCTGGCCTGAGAACTCAGCTGGGGTGGCCGCCTGCTCTCCTCCACTAGCCCCAGTGAGCCAGACCCGGGCATAGGGCTGGGGGCTGGGGGTTGGGGCTGGGGTGCTGCAGCAAGAGAATTTGGAGGCCACCTTGAGTCCCAGCCCCGAGGGTTCTGCCCTTCAACCCTCCAGGGTGTTAACAACTTTTCCCAGGCAAGAGCAAACTCCCTATCCACGCCAGCAAAATTAGAAAAGGCCCCTGGGAAATGCTGGAGTCTTTTTTCCCCCTAGGCAGACTCTTGGAGGGCCCAAAGAAGCGCTCCCCACAATACCTAGAATCAGAGACTGTCACAGCAATGCGCTGTATTGTACAGATGGGAAAACTGAGACCTAAAGAGAGAAGGGGACTTGCCACCACCGCAGTGGAGACCCTAGTGTGTTCAGATGGAGGGTCCTTGTCTTGAGGCTGCGTGGGCCTACTAAGTTCCAGTTCTTTAGTTTGAATGTTATTTTGAGTTGCTTTGGGGGCTCAGGCCCTTTCGGAGTCACCGCCGCCACTGCTCTGTGTCTTAGGACGTCTAAGGCGGAAAGAGGACCAATCCCCGCCGGCGCCGAGCGACCTCCTGGAACTGGTTCCGAGGCTCGGGACTTTCGGATGCCCCAGGACTTGGCAGCGCTCCCAGAGTGAGGGGGGCGGGCTCGGGGGCGGGGCTACGGGGCGGGGCCGGCGGCTATGACTCCGCCCCCGGCCAGTCCCCGCCCGGGTAAACAGGCGGCCGCGGCACCTGGGGGCTTCTCCTGCAAGCCAGGCGCCGAGTTACATCACGGTTCCAGGGAGCTTCCCGCCCCGGCGGCCAGGTCCCCGCGGCCCTCGCCCGCCCGCCCGCCCGCCCGCCGCCGGTGTCCGAGGAGCAGAGGGTGGCGAGGCGCCCGCCTGCCCGGGACCGCAGGGCAGGGAGGCCTCCGCGCTTTCTCCGGAGGCCCCTGAGACTTCATGGAAGTCTGGCTCGGCTCGAGGGTGAGGGCTGTCCCTCGGCCGCGCAGAAACTGCGCCTCAGTTTCCCCATCTGAAACCAGGGGGTTGAGTTAGGACTGTGTGTCTCCCAGCTGGGGGGATGCGTCCTGAACCCGGGGCGAGGGGCGGCCCCTGGGATGGGCCGTGACTCTGGGCGCGCTTTCCACTTTAGCCGGGTGGTGGGTGCTCGCAAAATCACGTGGCCCAGAACGCAGTCGCGGCCCCCCGAAGGCCTAAGACACCACTCAGCCACGCAGAGGACGGATGACTTTGTAGTATCCCCCTCTCTCTCCACTTGCTGCGGACACAGACTCTCTGGGTAAAATGAAAAACATAGTTGCAGCAATGCCACCCTCCCAGCGGGTTCGCGCCAGCGCTTTGGAAAAGATACTGGGTTGCACAACCAGGAGGGAGTTTTCCGCGCAACATCAACAGCTTCCCCCTTGAAGCCTGAGAGAAACAGGCTGCCTAAGGAGACAGGGGCACCTCGCGCTTGGGAGACGCTCAAGCAGAAGGTGGGCCAGAGCTGGTCAGGGAGGCAGTAGAAAGGATGCTTGCTGGGATCTCCAGAGGCTGCCCAGTCCTGGGGCTCCACGATTTGGTGGTTCTGCAGCTGCGCTGTCCAGTAATAAAACCCCTAGCCACATGTAGCTACTGAGCACTTGAAATATGGGGTGAGGACCCACTCTCAGACCCCCCAGAGCTGGCATGATTATTTTAAGGCATTTGAGATTCAACCAATGCAGAAAAAAAGCTTCCTCAGAGCTTCCCTTATCTGACTAAAAATATCAACTTCTGGGAAGTGAGGCTACATAAATCCCCTCTTCAAGAGAGTTTTGTGGCCTGGAAGATGAGAGACCATTCATACCTGTATAGACAAATATTATCACAGACTTTCTTATCTTTCTTATGTTCTCCTAAAAACTTATTTGTGTTTCCTAAAGAAATCTATTTGTTCTTTAAAAGAAAGGGGGGGGGGGTGGCGCCTGGGTGGCTCAGTCATTAAGCGTCTGCCTTTGGCTCAGGTCATGATCCCAGGGTCCTGGGGTCCAGCCCCATGTGGAGCCCTGTGTGGGGCTCCCTGCTCTATGGAGCCTGCTTCTCCCTCTCCCACTCCCCCGCTTGTGTTCCCTCTCTCGCTGTGTCTCTCTCTCAAATAAATAAAATAAAAATCTTTAAAAAAAAAGAAATCTATTTGTTTTTCCCATTGAACTTATTTCTCCCACTCTCTTTTCCCTACTAAGGTATGTAAACCTCTAACTGTAATTGTTCAAGGAGACTGCTGCTTCCTTAGTTGGCTCCTGTATGCAGAGGAAATACCCTTTTTTGTCCAGTTAATTTCCCTTTTGTCAATTTAATCTGTAGGCCCCAGCAGCTGCACCTCTGAGGGTAGAGGAGAAATTTTTTCCCTCCCCTACAGTCCACATTGATAAATGCAAGAAGTGTAAAATACACACAGGATTTCAAAGACAGCATGAAATAAAAGAATGTAAAATATAGGGGTACCCGGCTGCGTCAGTGGGAAGAGGATGCGACTCTTAATCTCAGGGTCATGAGTTCAAGCCCCATGTTGGGTGTAGAGATTATGTAAATAAGTAAAACTTTGAAAAAAAAAAGAATATAAAGTATATCATCAATAACTCCATATATTGATTACATGTGAAATCATATTTTGGATAAATTGGGTTCAATAAAATATATTACTAAACTTAGTTTCACCTGTTTCTTTTTACTTTTTTCATGTCTACTAGAAAAACTTTAAAAGACATATGTGGTTGGTATTATATTTCTATTGGAAAGAACTACTAAATGTCAGGTAACCTTGTGTCTTTGGGTTTACTTTTACCAGGCAACCTCACAAGGCTTTATTAACTGAATGCTCTGTGGCAGGTCCCGAGCTGCTTTGGCAGTGGGGGGTGGAGAAGGATTAGGCACTGTGCCAGCCCTCGGGGAAGCTGCCAAGCCCCTCTTGGCTCTCAGCTCAGCCTGGCTGGGTCCTCCTGCAGTCCTGCCTTCCCTCCTCCACAGGACACTCAGGCCAGCACAAGGCTGGGCAGAGGGTTCGGGCCTGCCAGGGCTCTGGGAACTTAGGGAAGGAGCTTCACGCAGGCCAAGGGTTCAGAAGACAGTGTGGCCAGTGGCCAGGAACCATGGCCGGCCCTCGAGAGCCGTTCCCATGGCCAGGACCACAGACAAGTCGTTCAGCTGCCCAG
Organism: Leptonychotes weddellii; assembly: GCF_054177405.1. NCBI lineage: Eukaryota > Metazoa > Chordata > Mammalia > Carnivora > Phocidae > Leptonychotes > Leptonychotes weddellii. The sequence goes on from NC_138377.1 coordinate 101,682,875, forward strand.
TCCCAGCCTCACTGCCCAGCAGCTCCTGGCTGTCTCCTCGTGGCAACAGAGCCCACCACCAGCCGTGCCAGCACCACCTGGCTGTGCTGGGAGAGGCTCCTCGGCTCGCTCATTCTCTCTGCCACCTCCTGTTCCCCCCAGGCTCTGCTCAATTCAAAGATGTTTCCGATAATCATTCAGGGGTTTCAGGGGTACAGGCTGCAGTTTGGGGACAAAAGATATCTCAGACTCAAAAAAAAAAAACAAAACACCACCACCAAAACTGCAGCTGGTGTTTCTGATTAGCAGCCCACACCTAGCAATTTGGAGGGACGGTCCTGCCTGGTGTGACCCAGGTTTAACCCATGCAGCTGATACACATGTGACAGCTTTACAGCCCTGTAAAGCTACCCAGACCTGTCCATAATTAAACAACCTTATCTAACTTTCCTGTTTCTTCTCCTATATAAACTTGCTCATAATAATAATAACGGACACTCGTATCATGCTTTTCAGGCACTGTGCTAGTAGCTTACAAAGCTTAATTCACTTAATTCATTAAGTTTAAATTTAATTAATTCAACAACAACCCTGTGAGGGAAGTCCTACTATCCTCCATCGTTCATGGGTGAAGAAACTGAGGCACAGAGAAGTTAAGGCAGGTCACACAGCTAGAAAGGTGCAGAAGTGGGATCGAAACCAGGCAGTCTGGCTTTAGTGTTTGTGCTCCAAATCACTTCATTACACAGCTTCTCCCAGGATGCTGGAGGAATCTATTGTGTTTTGTTCTCCTCGACTGGTTCCTCTGCTAACCCGTTTATGATAAACCCGCGACACGTGCTCGTGGTCTAAAAAGTGTCTGAGATTGGCTTCAACAGATGAAAAATGATGAGATGGGAAAGGGATCAGACTCCAGGGGAAAGAAAAAAAATCTATCATTCTTTGTCCATTTCTCTATATGGGTGGCAAGAGTGCCCTAAGAATGGGTCAAGCTGTGAGAAGGTAAAGCACAATAGAAGGGTGCTGTGGCCAGGGCGGCTAGATGCCCCCAGCTTAGCAAAATGCCTGGCCGGGCTCAGAAGCCTGGAGCCGTATCTGGTTTGCACATACGTGTGGGGGTGGAGGGCTAAACTGCTATGAATGAGGACAGGAGGACAAGCTTTTCAGAAGGGGGGAGGGGGTTCCAAAAAGAAGATGCCAGCAAGCTGTGACCTGAGTGGGGTGTGGCCAGACAGGAAATAGCTGAGGGGTTTGAAAACAAGATGGCCACCGCCTGTCTGCCTTGCTCGTTCCGAGTTGGGATGTTGATCTTCCTCATCCTCCTGACCCTTGGTCAAAGTCTAACACCAACTCTGCTTCGTGCCAGTCAGTGCTGAGGGGCTGAGGGGCTGGAGAGAGGGGTCCAGCTTGGGGAGCTGGAGACCATGGGCACATGGGGAGCTGCTGGGTGGGAAGTCTGCCTGGAGAAATGTAAGCTGCTCTGCTATCCTCAGAGTTATGGGGAGGGGGTTGTCGCCAGGTCCCCGCCACTGGCAGGTTGGGCAATGCACAAGGGTGTCCAGCCGAAATGGCATCTAGCCCCTAAAATCCAGTACATGCTCTGCTCCCAAGTCAAGCGTCCTGGTGCAGGGCTCTGTCTGCCCAGAGTGGTTCCTCTGCCCAGGGCGTGTGGCTGGCAGCGGCCCTGTGGGGAGCCCCCGTGGAAAGCCAAAGAATTAAGGCCCCTCAGGCAGCAGTCTCCTGGGTCCCGCACACAGTGTGGGTCCTGGGCTTTTGCTCTAGACCCTCCAAAGTAGGAGAAAGCCCCAGTGGGACTTTCTGGGCCTTCCTTATCCTGACTCCTGACTTAGCCTCCCACCTTTTCCTGAGGCCTCCCTAGGCAACCTCCTCTCGGCAGCCTGCCTCTGCAAGCGTATCCTGGCCATGGGAACTCAAAGACACAGAGATGGGGCCCATGATGGGAGTCGCTAACAATATGCTATGAGCAACAGAGCATCTGAGTTTGCTAACTAGGGTTTTGGTATTGTTTTAAGAAGTTAGAGCTGACTCAAGAGTTTGTTCATTTATTTATGCATTTGTTCCTATCGTTTATATTAACCCATACACCAGATACGTTGGTTTTCTAATTTAGTGTCGCAACGTATCTCTCTTGTTTTTTACGTAGTAAGTCCACGCCCAGCATAGAGCCCAATGCAGGGCCTGAACTCACAACCCTGAGATCAAGACCTGAGCTGAGATCAAGAGCCAGACACTCAACCAACTGAACCACCCAGGAGCCCCCATATCTTTGGGTATTTTTATTTCCAAATTACCAATGAGGAAATTGAGAGGCAAGGGGTAGCTGGTACTCAGCCCCTGTCTGGATTGTACTCCAGCTCAGCAGGGGTGGGGCTGGGGCAGCCTGGGCTTCGACCTTGAACTAAATGAGGGGATGAGGGAAACTGGGTGCTCCTGCGGGCCACAGACCCACAGAAGAGCCACAGTGGGCAAAGAGGGGCTTGTGAAAGAGAAGGCAGCTGGAGCTCGCACAAAGATGGGAAATAGGGAGGGAGGGGATGGGGTGCTCTCAGGGCCTCATGGAAGCAGATAGAGGCTAGAGGGATGAGAGGCTGGTGGGTGTCCAGTGGGAACCGCCCTGCAGAGGTCCCCTGGCATAAAGTGATGGGACTACCTTGAGGGTGGGGTGGGTTGCCCATGTCTTCTCCACTGAGCTGAGCAGGAAGGAGGGACTCCAGCTGGGTGAGCTGGGCCTTCCCCCATCCCTAGACACTGTCCAGGGCTGTTGTCTGGACGGGGACCACCTCCGTCCCTGGCAGGTGGGAGTGGATAAGCAAGTGAGTGTCTCGAATGGCGCTTTTCATTCAAGATCTTCTACCTTCCTCCCTTCCACAGTAAGAACATAAAAAGGCATAAACAGGGACACCTGGATGGCTCAGTCTGTTAAGCATCTGCCTTTAGCCCAGGTCATGATCCCAGGGTCCTGGAACCGAGTCCTGCATCACGCTCCTTGCTCAGCGCGGAGCCTGCTTCTCCCTCTGCCTGCCGCTTCCCCTGACTGTGCTCTCTCTCTCTGACAAATAAATAAACAAAATCTTTGAAATAAAAAAAAAAAGAAATAGAAAAAAAGGCATAAGCCCCATTTTAGAGACAAGAAAGTGGGCTGACCAGGGCGCCTGGGTGGCTCAGTCAGTTAAGCATCTGCCTTCTGCTCAGGTCATGGTCCCGGAGTCCTGGGATCAAGCCCCGCACTGGGCTCCCTGCTCAGCGGGGAGTCTGCTTCTCCCTCTGCCTTTCACCCTGCTCATGCTCTCTCTCCCATCTCTCTCAAATAAATAAATAAAATCTTTAAAAAAAGAAAAAGGAAGTGGGCTGACCATGTCCAGCTATGTGCCTGAGGTCACAGAGTTAGGCTGGGGTACAGCCAGGAGGCAAACTTGCCTTTGCTGGTCTGGTGGAGGAACTTGGTGCAAAGCCCAAGGCAGTGGGTGCCAGGAATGCGGTGGGGGGAGCAAAGCTGGAGAGTGGGGAGGGGGTGATTGAACATCCCCACCCCAATACCCACCCTCCCAGCACCTCCTTATTTTGAGCCAGGGCCTTTTAGGGCCCTCCTGCCTTAGGTGACTAGCGGTCCCTGTGGGCACACCCAGAGGTCACGCACACCTCAGCCTCCCAGTCACCCTGAGAAAGCAGATGAGCGGATGAGGGCAAGAATGCATGACAAGCTGGGTCTGGAGGTCTGTCTGTGCACAGGGGTGCTCCTGCGTGAACGTGACAACCTTGTCCTCGGTCCTCTCAGCTCCTGGGAGTCCCGCCTGGCCAGGAGGCCTCCATTCAGAGGGAGGTGCCAGGAGCCCAGTGTTGGGAGTGAGGAACCCTAGGCTCGCCTGACTCCTGGATCTGCAGCTTCCTGGTGGGGAGACCCTGGGCAAGTCCCTTCACCTCAGCTTCCTCCTCTGCACAGCAGGCCTATGAAGCTGGAGCGCAGGAGAGGGCTGTGCAAGACAGTCCACTCAGCTCCATGAGCTGTAAGTCTCTGCATTGGTATTCTCCTCCTTACAAGAAGAGTCAGCGGCCCTGGACAGAGTCCACAGGCGGGGTCAGGGGAGGACAGGAAATGAGGCAGGTAGAGGAGGGAAGGCTGAGCAAGGGCTGGAGAGCAGTGCACACCCCGGGCAGGTCTGTACTGGAAGGGGTGCTCTCGCTCGTCCCAGGCCAGACAGGCCTCCACAGGCATGAGCGCCACCAGCTGCACAGCCTGGCTTCGGACCCCCGACCCCTTGGGTTCACCTCCTCCAGGGAGCACTGAGCATTGCTGTGTCCCAGCTCACGCTGGGGTCCCCATGTTCAAGCCTCACTTAGTCTGCCAGATTGTCCCATGACGTGGGTGACAGTTATCCAAATTTATACCTGTATGAACTGTGCTTCTGGAAGGTGAAGTGACTCGCCTAAGGCAACACAGCCAGGAAGTAGCAGAGGCGGGATCTGAGCCAAGGAAAGGCCCCCATCTTCCTCCACCACTCCAGCACGCAGTAAGGGCCCCCTTCCCTCCAGTCCCCTGGCCCCAGGAGCACATTACTGAGACCTGGGAGGGCCCTCATTCTGCCTGTCTTGACTTGTCATGGGGTGGGGAGCTTGGCATCCTGGGGGAAGCAGATCAGGTCACAGTGACAGTCCTGGCTCCCCAGGGCTTGGCTCCTGGGGGGTGGGTGGCACTCTACCCCACCGAACCTGGAGCATGGGGTCAGTCCATCAGGGAGCCCCTCAAAGTCCACAGGGGTGCTGGCCACCTGAGGGGCTGCAGGAGGGGCTGCCGGAAGTGGCCCAGTTCTGGGCAGCTGCTGAGAAGGGCCTTTCCGTGGGGAAAGCTGTGGTGGGGTGCGTACCCGGGGCCGGGCCAGCCTCTCCTGTCCAAGCCCAGACCCATTTCTCGGGTTCACCAGCGTTCCCTCCCACCTCCCACAGTCCCCAAAGCCCAGCAGAGCAGTGGGCACAGTCTCCCCAGTTCCCCCAAATGGCTTTCTGAACCCTTTGCCCTCGAGGGCTTCATGCTGCCACTTCTGGGTACAAACAGGGACCATGGTCACAGGCAGGGCTCAGGCTGACCACAGCCTCCGCTGGGCTGTGGCTCGTGGGGCAGGTCAGGTCACAGGAAGGTGGCAGGAAGCCCCCGTGACTCCTGGACGGGGCCGCTCCAAAGGTGGTTGTGGGTAAGGAGGGCCCTGCCTGGCACAGCAGTGCCCCTCCGGCTGCCCCCTAGAGACACAGACACATGCACGTGCCCCATCTCAAGGCCTTTTATCCCTATTAGGGCTGTCCTGGTGTGTTTACTGGCTGTTGTCTCAGAATTGAGACAGGGATGGGGACAGAGCTGGGACTGGGAACCGAATGGGGGTGAAGATGGGCGGGGTGGGGCTGGGGCACCTGGGCCTGGGAGCCAGAGGCTTGAGAGCAGGAGGTTTTATTGGAAGGACTTCCCCGCCCCCTGCCCGCCAGCAGTGAGTCTTTGCAGGGTATCTGCCTCTCCAGCCGCCAGGCGAGAGGCTCACGACTGACCACAGCCGGCCAGCGGCCCCAGGTGGCCTCAGCTTGGGGTGGGGCTGACTTACTGCCTGGCTGGGTCCCCCGCGCCTTTCGCACTGGTTACTCAGGCCTGACATGCACTCCTTCCCCCAAGCCTGAGCAACAGAATGCCCACTCCCCGGGCCAGGGCTGCTCTGAGTCTGGGGGAGGGAGACGAGATGTGGCTTCCCTTGCCGCTCACCCCCTGCAAGGTGGCTTGGGTGCCACTGCCTCCTGGCCCCATAGCGCTATTGCTCACCCCACACCCAGCCTCTTATAATCCTCCCTGGCCCCTGGGGGCTGTTACTCTTATTTTTTTTTTTTTTTAAGATTTTATTTATTTATTCATGAGAGACAGAGAGAGAGAGAGAGGCAGAGGGAGAAGCAGGCTCCCAAGGAGCAGGGAGCCCGATGCGGGACTCGATCCCAGGACGCCGGGATCTTGACCTGAGCCGAAGGCAGACGCTCAACCATCTGAGCCATCCAGGCGCCCTGTCTGTTACTCTTATTGTCCCTGGGTCAGAGATGGGGAAACTGAGCTCAATCAGGGCACATCTCCACCTGCGCCTGGCCCTGGAGCCCCTCTACCGTGCTGTGACCCCACACACTCTGACAGCACCTCAGGACTTACCACCTCCTTTTGTCTCTTGCAGGAGGCCTTCCCTGACCTCACCAGCCACAGGCCACCCCACCCCCCACCCCCCCCTCAGCTCCCTGATCGACCCCAATTGGTTTTGCCTCCTTCCCTAGGGGAACTTGGGGACTTGGCTGTCCTCCTACCCTTCCCTGCTGCCCGCCCGTGTCCCTGATTATCTTAGCCAGCCAGGGGTCCCTGCATAAGCCGAGCTGGAGAGGAGGTGGGTGTGGGTGCGGACACATGACCCCAGGGATTGCTAGGAGAAGCCCTGTCCCACCTGGGGCTCCGCTGCCTCCCAGCCACCCTACTCTAATCCCTGAGAGATTCTTCAGTTGGGTCCACTGCCCTGTGCGGGGGAAACCCATGCCAGTGAGTGCCAGGGGGCATCTGTAGGTGCAGGGAGACCCACAGGGGCCTTGCAGTCTGGCCCCTAAGCCTGCCTGGACTTGCCCTAGTCCTGGGCCCCTGAGGTCACGGAGACCTCCTGAAACCCCTTCCCAGGGGAGCTGTTCGAAGGCAGACGGGCCTGATGAGGTGCTAATTCCCGAGCTAATTGGAGCCCGAGTGAGCTACAGATGGCCTGGCTGACAGGAGGTGGGGCCTGCACGAGGGGAGGGGGCTGCCAGCGAGGGCAAGCAGAGAGGCCCAGGTCCGGAGCCGGCTGTGTTTGCTCAGGAACTGTTGACTCACTAGTGCTGACCAGCTGCTTTGAAATGCAGCCCGACCCCCTCCATACCTTGGCCCTGGCTTTCCCTCCACAGGACTCGTGTTCTGAGGCCCTATTTGTTCGAAGGGTTCTTCATGGAGCACTTTGCAGGGGCAGAGTGCTCTGCTCTGGGGAGTCCTCAAGGAGAAGGGAGGCCCACCACCCCGTCCTGGGGCCTCCAGGCCTGTCACGGCCCAGGCAGACACCAGGTTGGGTGCCGTTGGAGGCTGCTTGTGAGAACAGAGGTGACATCACTGGGTCATCCTGGAGGGGTCTGGGTTCTCACCCCATGCTGGCCCTGACTCTTTCTGGACCTTGGCCTGGGCCCTGTCCTGAGAACAGGCCTGTATGGCCTCCTAAGGGGCCAGAGAGCCTGGGGAGATAGACTTGTGCCCGGTGACCACAGAAACCTCACAGATCAGGGATGAGATTGACCCCCCAGAGAGAAGGCAGGGGAGTCAGAAGGCCATTCTGCTGCAACCAGAAAGGCAAACAAGTAGTACCCTCCTCCCTCCCACAGGTTCCCTGCTTCAGGGCCCCCTGCACAGTGCAGTCATTCTCAGCACCCTGAAGCTAGGGGGCACTCTGGTCACTTAGGGCCAGACCCCGGCCTCAGCAGGGCAGCGTGCGGCTGTTACTCACATTGGCCTGCGAGTCTCAGCAGACCCCAACTCTAGCCAGGGCTCCCCATGGCTCCTGACCACCGCATTCTGCATTCTCTCTGGTCTCCAGGCCTTTCTTAGGGCTGTTCACCCCACCTAGCATCCCCTCTCTGCTCCTTGCTACCTAGTTAGGTCCCCTCCACTCTGCCGGCTCTGAATCCCTCTGCATCCCAAACTGCTCCATGACCTCCGGCTTGACCCACACTGCCCCCCAGCCCCTGCTCCTCCTGCTCCCCCACACCTCTCACCGGGCCCAGGACCCACACTCACGTAATCAGGAGAGAGAGCTGGGAGGCTAATCCTCCCCAAACTGAGAGAGATGATGGATATGAAAGGTAGTAATACCAGCTTACTAACATGGTAACACTTGCTCCAATTTTATAAGTGCCTATTTCTGGGCCACACATTGTGCCTGGAACTTTCTGTCCCTTCCTTCTTACGGCAACCCTCCAGGAGCTTTCCTTGTCTTCACTTTCCAGTGACGAAACAGAGGCTCGGAGAGGCCATATCATTTATCCGAAGTCACAGAGCAACTAAGTGACAGCCCAGCAACTCCCAAGTCATCCCCCTCACAAAGGGGCGGGGGGTTGTCATTATTTTTTTGCCAACCTGTTTCCTTCTTCCCCCTCCCTCCCTGCCTGTTACCCTCTACCTGGTGAGCTTGCATCATTACTAGGGCCCCGCGGGTCCAATTAGGGGGCCTTCCCAAGGGAGCTGAGGCAATCCCTGCCCCAAGGGGTCCTCCCTGAGTCAAAGTTTTAATTAGCTATCACTGCTCTTCCTGAAAGTCTGACCTGCTCACGGCTACACCAGCCCAGCCTGGCTTTGCGGCAGGAGGCGGACCTGGCATCCAACCCAGCGGCACAGCGAAGTCACCCCAGGACAGCGAGGGGGCGTGCCCGGGCCCCTGTCCCACCACAGCTCCCCAGGTGGACCTCAGCATCACCTCATTTAATCCATTAAATGGATTAATAAATGGATTAAGTCACTTAATCCATTAAATGGATTAAATAAATGAAATGCACTAATATTTATAAAGCACTTAGACCAGTGCCTGCTACCTAGCAAAGGGCTATAGGAGTATTAAGTTGAAAACACAAAGAGTGAGGGGCAGGATGGGGCGCGAGGCTCTTCTTGGACGTGAAGATGGCACGTTCCTGGGTCACCTGGCAATACTGGGTGGCCAGCGTGCGGGCCATCAGCATCTGTAATGTTTGCCCCCTTGTAACGTGGGAAGCTTGGGGCTTGGAGGAAGGGAATGAACAGCTATGAAGAGGAGGCTATGTGCCAGGCACTGCTCTGAGCATCTTATATACTGCACGCTGCCTTATGAGACGGGCTAGCATCCCATTCTACAGATGAGGCAACCGAGGCTCAGACAAGCAGTTAATATGCCCAGGGCCACACAACCACTGAGAGGCAGGTCAGGATTTAGACCCAGTGTAGACCCAGGGATTTAGGCCCTGTACTCTGGGAAATCTGACTCCTCACATCCCCCACATCAGGCAACAGGGTGGTGGTCAGTAAGGTCAACAGGCCACACCTCCAGTCCCTAAAGAGGGAAGCGTGCACCTCTCTGCTCCCACTCAGCTTCCCCCAACCTCCCAGAAATCTGAGGGCTCTGAGTATGGGTGTTGGTGTGGAGGGCCGTGGAGGGCCACGGAGGATGGCTGGAGGCCCCTTTCCTGGGGCTGGGCTGTGAGTCTAAGCTGCGGTAACGACAAGGAGTTCTGAGTTTGCAGAGCTGAGGCACCATCCCCCAACCCCTCCCGGGAGCATGAGGCCTCCCGACCATGACCCTGGCCTCAGCCGGCCAGGCCGCACGCCTCTCCTTCAGCAGCAGAGAGCCGTGCCAGCCCCAGCCAGAGCCAGCCCTCCTGACGCGGTTGCCTGGTAACTGGCCCTAAGTGACAGAAACCCCAGCAGGCCAGTAATGAGGGGGCAGCGCCAACCACCTGGCCCAGACCCCACTGCCCCAGCGGCCTTAGGAAGGTTTCGATGGACAGTCCGCCCCGCCTGCCCACGGTAGGAGAGGATGTGCTCTGGCACTGGGGGAGGGGGCCTGGGCAGGGCCAGGAGGAGCTGTGTTGGCGGCCCCCCAAGACCTTTGAACTGGGGAGCTGCAGGGGGGTAACTCCCGATGGAGGCCGAAGCTAGGTGGGCGCTGGGCAGGAGTCAGGGCTGTGGATACAGCCCGCCTAGGCCCAAACCACCATCCTGGAAACAGCTGTGCTGCTCTGTCCAGGGCACAGAGGTGGGGGGAAGGGATCCCCAGAGAGAGGCCCTGGATGGGGAAAGGAAAGGAGGTGATTAGGGAGGCTGGCAGAGGTCCAGGCTCGGGCTAGGGGGAGCAGTCTGCTGCAGCACCGAGGGGGAAATGCATCAGCCTCTCCTCTTTTCCCTGAGCTCCCCCTCCTCTTCTCCTCACACCCCCAAGCCCAGGCTAGAGGCCTCCAAGGAGGGGGCTGCCCGCAGCTGGAAGCTCAGGTGGAGCTCAGCCAGGTGTTTTTCCATCCTGGGTTTGGGGACAGAGAGGGAGAGGGAGAAGCAGAGTCAAAACAAGAAGGCAGCTGGTGTGCAGACTGGACAGGCCTTCGGGAGACATGGGTTCAAGGCTCGCCTGCCCCAGACCCTGGGCACGTAGCTGCCCCTCTCCGGGCCTCAGTGTTTCCATGTTGAAATGGGCGCTGGCAGCAGGCTGCTGCTGGTCCGAGGTTTGGTGTCATGGGTCCTGAGAGGCTCAGAGGGGGGAGTGCAGGGGCTTTAGGGGAGCTTTTGGCAGTAGAGGCTCCCTTCAGACACTCATCTCTGGGCCCAGGCAGCTTTCTGTGCCCTTCTTCCCTCTCAGATGAGCAGAGTCCTCCTTTGCCATTAATCCTTCACTCCCTAACCATGGCCCGACTCCATCCTGCGCTGGGCAGACCCAGGCCCTGCCCTGGAAGAGGTCCGTCCCCAGTCTAGCAGGGGAGCCAGGCTGGTAACCCGGCCACGTTAGCACAGGGAGCTGCGGCCAGGCTGACGTGCTAACGCGAAGGGGAGTTTAGAATGCTATGAGGCTCCAGAAGAGGTGACCAAATCCAGCCTAGAGCTTTGGAAGGCTTCCTGGAGGAGTGGGTCTAACTTGAAGACAGGTTAGCAAAGAAAGAGCTGGACGAGCAGCAGAGGCCAGGGCTCTCAGCCAAGGAGAGCATACTCCAAAGCACAGAGGTAATGCCCCAGCAAGGACCTCGGGCTGGCGCTGGGGGCTAGAGTGGCAGGCGGTTGGAGAGGGCCGGTCAGGAGGCAGGCAGAAGCCTGACTGGGAAATTGGATCTTGAGGGTACTGGGGAGCCATGGGAGGCTCCCAGCTGGGGAGGGGAGGGATTACAGGGCCAAGATGTGGGCATTAGAAAGACCTCTCTGGAGGCAGGAAGGTAATGTTTCCCACTGTTTCCAGCACGGAGCCAGACGGAGCCAGTGGCTGGGCTCTGGCATAGCCAGAATGGGGGACACTACCCTGACTCAAGGCTCAGTACCCTATTCCTCAGGCCTCTCTTGGGCAGCCCATCCCTACACAAGCACACGTCACCCCAAAATGCCATGGTCCGTTCCACATCTGTCTCTTTCACTGCACTGGGAAACAGCACTAGAAGGAAGGATGGGAAGGATGGTTAATCCACTCTGGCTGTTAATTAATCAGAGTGCTCCCCATTCCCCTGCACTAAGGTCCCCAAATTATTGTGTGTGGGCTTTTTCTTTCTAGCCAGTAGGCTGGCAGGCACCGTCCTCCAGAGGAGCCCAGTGAAAGCCCATCTCCCTTTCTTGATCTTGGGGATCCCCCTCTGAGAGACTCTGATTTCCTCTGGAGATAGAGCGGGGCTCCTCCAGAGTCTGGGGGCTTCCCACTCCCTGCTCGCCTGGCAGAACGGCAGGTCACTGCCTGCCTGGCCCTCCCCACAGAAGGAAGCTCTGGTTTGCCTGCACATCTTTGGGAGGTGGCAGACTTCACCCTGATGAGATCCCATGGCCCTGCCCCTCATGCCAGGCCCTGTCCAACCCAGGCTCTCTAAGCTACTGTGAGTCCAGGCTGATGGCCCCTGGTTCAGCCCAGCCCTCAGGCTTTGTGTGCTTGAGTGGTAGAGAGTTCCTGACCACCAACTCTCCAGAGCCTTCTCTCTGAATACTTTGGGGTCACACAGTTCTTTGGGGGGAGTCCCAGCTCCTCCATTTCTTGGCTGTGTGGGCGAGCCACTTCTCCCCACCACCCCCTTCCTCTAGAGCTACCACCAGTTAAGGTCTTACTATAAAGCAAGCTGTGAACTCACTGGATCTGCATGAGACCTGTGGTATGTTCTCATTAGGCCCATTTGTCTGATGAGCAAACTCAGAGGTTAAGGGGCTGCGTTAAGGTCAACACAGCTCAGTAAGTCAAACCTCAGTTTGCCTGTTTCTCAAACCCTGGCCTCATATGGTTGTTGTAAGAATTAAGTGAGATGTCTATTAAGTGATTGGCCCAGGGCCATGCTCCAAGTAGGAGCTCCTGGCCTGGCCCCCCCTTCCTCCCCACTGAACTATTCCTCTGCTGAGTGGGAGTAGGGAAGGGAGCAGGGAGCAGACATGGCAGAGTGTTGCGACAGCTGTCAGAGGGCCTCCCTGGAGGATGTAATGTGTATAGCTGGGTCTGGAAGGATGGGAGAGAGCCTTGCTGTGTGTCTCAAGGAAAGGTGCCACGCTTCTCTGGTTCTCTGCCTACACTGTGGCCGCCAGCACCACATCTCCCTCCTCTGGGCTGAGAAGAAGCTCCTGGGAGGCAGGAAAGAGATTTGTAAATAGCAAGTGTGGCCTCATGAGAGGGAACGACATTATTAATAACTATAGGTCCAGCTGAGGTTGGGGGGGGCTGACCTTTTACCTCGCCTTCCCAGAGAGCCAGGGGGGGTAATCAGTGTCTGGGGTAGAGGAGCGCAGACTCCGTGTGGCAGGGTGGGGGGGGAGTGTGAAACCTCCCTTCCAGGCTTTTCTATGCTACTTTTCTTCGTTAACCCCACCCAGGAAGCCCACAGAAGGACAGACTGCTCCCTTCTCTGCTTTTGTTAACACTATCCCATCCAGCCATGATACCATTTCTCCTCCCCAAGACCACCTCCTAATAAACCCTCGGGGGCTCCCAAGGCAGTCACCTTGGATCCATCAGCCTCCTTCATCCGACAGACCAGACGCCTCAGAGCCACTTTTCTTCACAGGCTCTGCACATACATGACCCTCAGGGTAGAGAAGAAAAGGACAAAGTCTGGGCCTTCAGGGGCTCACAGCTGACACCCTACAGAGCTTTTTATCATTTACAAGCAATTTCCCACCCGGTTTTGTGCAACACTCACCTCCGTCTGTGAGGCAGGTCTCACGGTTCTCATTCTGCAGAGGAGGAAACTGAAGCTCAGAAAGTTACAAAGTGTATCCCAAGTTCCCCTTTCTTTGGTAGTGCAAGGTACGTGGAAAAGGAATGGGCATGATTAAGGTTGGTGCTGTCTTTGTGAAAGTGTCCCTGAATTAAGGCAAGACTCAGAGTGGGGCCACAGAATCTTAACTGGCCCCTAGGGTCTCCCCAGGCTCATCCGGGCCTGGGTGGGTCCGACTCAGGCTCAGAGAGATTGGAGAGAACACCAGGTGATCTGAGCACACAACCTGAGAGTCCTAGGCCCTAAGAATTGAGAATACTGCCCTCCTCCCACCACCCCTGCCCCCCAGCAGTGCAAAGGTGGGAGAATGGGTGTTGTGCTAAAGAACGGTGAGGGGGAGGGAGGGCAGAGTGGTGAGGAGCAAGAGTAGGGACGAAGAGCCTGTGAACTGAGGCTTGGCCATGACCCCCAGCTGTCACCCACAGGTGTACTTTCCTGATGTGAAGGTGTGGGAGCCAGGAGATCTGAGTTTTTATTCCAGCCTGCTGTGTAACCCTGGGAAAGCCCCAACCCTCTCTGAGTCTCTGCTCCTCAGATCTCTCCAGACTCTCAAGACCCTCCAGCTCTCAACTGATACTCGCTCCCCTCCCCCCAGGTGACCTCCACTTCCTCTTCCTTTTCTTACCTGCAGTGTCCAGCCCCTCCTCAGCTCCAGCTGCTTCCTGACTCTGGGAACCTATGGCCTCAGGCCTCCTCTGCCCTCTGACTCAGGCAGCCCTGACCTTTGGGATCTGAGCCAGTGGCCTGGGTGGTTTTGCCCCATGAACTTGCTCTGACCTTTGGCATGACCACCTGCCTCCCCCCTCCTCCACTGCACACACCTGCCCCTAGTCCTTGGGCAGCCCAGGAACTGTGAGGGACCAGGTTTCTTTAGAGAAGATAGCAGCATCGAGGGGCTTCACATCCAAAATTAGATGGCCCAGGGAGTCAGGGCAAATGGAGACAGCCCATCCACCCCTCCAGCCCCTCTCTCTGCAACATACCATTCCTGGCTGGGAACGCTCCATCCCATCCCACCTCCCAAGCTTCACATGTTCAGGCCTGTCTTAGTGAGGGAGGTTTGCCAAAGAGGTTGAGGTACCCACTGAGGCCACTTAGCAACCGCAAGCACCCTCATTCCTGGCCCACTACAGTGATGGAGAAATCACCCCTTCCTCACCTACACGTGGTGCCCTAACAGGGATTGAGATACATTTGTCTGGAATTTGCCCTCAGTGGCTGCACTGAGATGCGGGGACAGACTCAGGAGCCCTTCTTCAGCTCCCTAATGCAACTAGTACTGCTCAAGGCAGCCAGAACACCTACTGTGTGCCAGACATCTTAATACAACCTCTTCTAAGCCTTTACACCACCACCACTAGGAGAGAATTCCACTTTTACTAAAATAAGGAAACTGAAGCCCAACAAGGTCAAGAGGCATGCACGAGGCCACGTAGCTAGAAAGTGGCAACGAATGAATGATCTAACGGAGTGACTGAATGAAGGCGTGTGCAGGGCGCGCTGAGCAGCGGCTCGGGGAGTGCGATGGGTACAGACCGTGCACAGCACGCGCGACCGGGTCCTCGTAGAGCAGGCCGCCGCAGGCCCTCCGCAGCCCCGGGCTCAGGGGATCGCGGGCTCCCAGAGGCGCGGCCCGGCTCAGCCTCCACTGCGCGGGCCGCCCCGCCCCCGCCCCGCCCCGCCCCCAGCCCGCCCCGCCCGGGACCGCAGACGGCGCCCAGCGGCGGCGCGAACGGCCGCGAGGAGGGTGTCTCCGCGCTCGGTGCTCACCGCCACTTCCCGCGCAGGGCCCGGCCGGACAAGGACCCGCGGCCTCCGCGGGGCTGGAGGATGCGGCCGCGGCCCCCGGCAGCAGCAGCGGGAAGCCCGGCGCCTTGCAGGTAGGAGCTCGCCGGCTCGGGCGCGGAAAGTTGGGCCGAGTTTGCGGGCGGCGCGTGGAGAAGGGGCGGGTGGCGCTGCCCCAGGGCGCCCCTACCGGCCGGCCGGGGCATGGAGCGCGCCGGGCCTGGGCCGAGGTGCTGCCGCTCCGGGCTGCGGCGGGCCCCGGGCTGCGTTGGGCCCCGGGCGGGCGGGCTGCGGGGTAGGGGGCGCGCGGCTGCTCTGACTTTCCCCGGACTTCGAGGCCCCCGGGGCCTGGGAGCGCCCCGCAGCGCTGGCGAGGCTCTGGCGCCGGATCCGGCGAGGGGCTGGCGAGGAGGAGCTCCGGCTGAACCCTCGGGCCTCCCAGGGGGCCCCGCTCACGTGGACTGCCGGGGCGGAGATGTGGGGGCGGCGGGGGGCTGGGCCTGGGGTGGAGGGCCGCGGGCGCTAAGGCGCCGCGGGGCCCTGGACGCGCCCTACTGGGACGGTACGGCCCTGCGGTTTCCTCGCTACGGCTTGACTCACCCTCTGGCCGCAGCCCAGGCTGGCGGGATCGCCCCGAGGCGGTGGCTGCCCGGACACTGCGGCCAGGCCGCCCCCAGCTCCTGTCCCCCATCCAGTCTTTGGGTGTCGGCCCTCGGGGCTGGGTGCGCGGGCCTTCCTGTGTGCACACGTGTGCGGGGCCCGAGCGAGGGGAGAACGCAGTTCTGGAGGGGCGTGTGTGCAGATGTGGGCCATGCACGTCCTTGCAGGCACGGGTTTGCATGCGTGGCTGCGGCCTATGTATCAGCCTGCTGGGTGCACGTGCGTCCCAGCGCCAACGGACAGAGCATGGGGACACCCGGAAGCCCGCGGGGTCAGGCGCGGCGGCAGCCCCAAAGCCAGGTTGGCGGAGGGCCCGAGGCACCACGGTTATGGGCGGGGCAGGTAGAGGAAAAAGGTGGTGGAGGCGGATCCTGCGACCCTTCCCCCTCCAGCGGAGCCTAGGCTGCGCCAGGTTCTGTAGGGCCCAGAGCCTCAGCTGCGGGAGGTGTGAGGACGCCGGAGGGGTCCTGATTCAGCCCTCTAGGGGAGGCCAGATGCCAGGCCCCAGCCCGGCATGATCGCTCTCTTCTTCCTGGTCTTTCCCAATTCCCAACGTCCCTGGCCTTCCGGAGAGCAGCTAAGAGATGGAAGAGCTGTTTGTTTCCCCTGATGCTTAGGGCAGGGATGGCACAGTGGCGGTGGGCTCTTTTTCTGGACCCTGCCCTGGGCCCTGGCCGAGGTTGGTCCTCCCAGTCCAGCTCCAACCTCAGCCAGCATACGGCTTGGTGGCCCAAAGGGTGATGTGACCTGGCTCCCTGGGGTCCCGTCCTTCTCCAAGCAGTTGCTTGTCTCCTCCGTGGGGTGTGTGTGTGTGTGTGTGTGTGTGTGTGTGTGTGTGTGTGTGTGTGAAGGAGGCACCTACATTTTGGCTACTGGCTTGAGTGGGGAGGGGCCTCCCTCAAGGGAGTGTACACTGGGTTCTTTCTACTGGCTGGAGGTAAGGGCAGCCCCATACCTTTCATAGTCCTGTGCTGACTCCCTAGAGCCCCATCTCTCCCTCAAAGACCCCTGAGGGTCCCGGGTGGCTTCACTTCTGTTGGCTGGGTCCCAGGGTGGAGGGGGAGGCTGTCTCAGGAAGTCTCCAGGGCAAAGGGCTCGCAATGGGCAAAGCCCAGGAGAGAAAGACTCCTGGGGCCGGGGTGGGTGTGGAGCAGGCTCCAAGGGGCATGTGGGGGAGGTGAGACCAGAGCCAGCACTTAATTAAACCAGAGCTCCCCGTGGTGGTGTGAGGGGGGAGGCTTAGCACCCCCAAAACCGTACAACTCCTTGCAAGGTTGCTGTGCCACAGGATGGGGCTTTCGGTCTGGGATGCAGATCTCTGTCATAGAGCATTGCTATCAATACTGTTACCCTGATGCCCATTCTGGTCTTCTAGGGGACATTCCCTTCTCTAGGCTGTCCTGAGGTGTTGGATTCTGGCCAGGAGATGAGCCAACTTTTTCAGAGTGCCGCCTGGCTTCCGTGGTGCAGTTAGGCTGGGATGGGAGTGGGCATTGGCCCTCATACTACCCTTGGCTTTTCTTGTCCCCAAGATGTGATGGTCTCCTTCTGAGCCTGTGGTTGTCACTGGCCACCAGCCAGAAGGGAGGAGAGGGCTGGGAGAGGGGGCTTGGTCATAGCTTGCACCTGATCCATGGCCTAATCATAGCAAGAGGGAGCTGATTCATCCTTTCTAAGCCACCTGAGGGTTTCGGGCAACAGGGTGCTAGGGGAGGTGGAGGAAGGGTGATGTGGCTCAAGAAGACTGGCCTCAGATGACCCTTAATGGGTCATTGGGTACCTGCTGCCTTGAGGAAACCCATGCTTGACTTCTCTGGGCCTGGGTCCCAATCCTTGCTTTCCCTTGCTTCAGGACCTTAGTCTTGCTGTAGCATTCAGTGTTTCTGTCAGTGCAGTGGGGGTAGAAGCCAGCTAGCAATCTGTGGCCCCTGGGGACTCCCTCCCTGGACATTCACATCCTCCCATCTCCCCACCTGCTTGTCCCTGGGGCTGTGCTGCCCTCGTATGCCTTGGAATAGCCAACTGCAGCTGAGGGCCTGGGATGCACACAGGCTCTCCTCCGGGACACTTGGGGACCTTCCTGCTGGTGCCACAGCGCCATCTACTGGACAACCTCGGCTCTCCTGCTGAGGGCCGGGCCCCTACGGAGCTATGCTGCCCACCACTTCTCCTGGGGGAACAGCCCTACCCTACGGAACCAAGCCCAGTACCTGTGTTGCTCTGGGCCTAGGGACCTGGGTTCCAGGCTTGGCTTTGCCATTTTTGATGAGATTGGCCAGTCAGAGAGTGAGCCCTAAAGAGTGTCTCAGGAAATCTGAATTCATAGACAATGTCCAATTCCACATCTTGGCTGCAGCGGTCATCTTGAGATCCCTATGGCATCTGGAATAAGAGCTGTAGTGGGAGGTAGGAAGCCTGTCTCTTGTTCCATCTTTATCAGGGACTTTGGGATGAATGGGTCTCCTCAGCTGTATATGGCCAACGGGGGTAGCCAAGCGAATGGATCTGCAGACTGTGCCCTGCAAAGTCTGAAACCCCAGGAAAGGGGTCTTGGGACTCATGTGGAGAGCAGCTGAACAGAAGGGGCTCCTGGAAGGGGGGTGGAGGGTATACGTTGGCAGCCTCTGTGTTGTGTGACTCATGCATTCAGTCATTCATGGTCTTTATCAAGCATCTGCTAGGTGCCAAGTTCTTCGGTGTGGCGGTGAGCCAGTGAGAAGAGCAGCCCTCAACTGCTTGCCTGTAGCCTGTTCTGACAGCCCCTACCTTTTTCCCTCTCTCTCCCAGGTCAGCAGTTGAGTAGCTGGGGCCCCTGAGGGCTTGAAGCCTTCACAGTGATGGCGGAGAAGCGGCCACTGGGGACCCTGGGGCCTGTGATGTATGGCAAGCTGCCCCGCCTGGAGGCAGACTCCGGGCCCGGGCACAGCCTGCCCCCCTCTGCTGGTAACCAGGACCCCTGCAGCTACAAGGGTGCCTACTTCTCCTGCCCTATGGGGAGTGCCCCCAAGGCAGGGTCTGAGAGGTTGGCATCTTGGACCCCATATCCACCCTTGTACCCTACCAGCGTGGCAGGACCTCCTCTTCGGACGGACAGCCTGTTGACCAGCTGCCTGCTCTACCGCCCACCAGCAGAAAGCTCTGAGAAGGTGCAGGACCCTGGTCCTGTTGAGCTCCTGCCCTTCGGTCCCCAGTCTCATTCCTACCCAGGCCCACCGTTGGCGGCACCCAAACCTGTCTACCGGAACCCTCTGTGTTACGGGCTCTCAACTTGCCTGGGGGATGGGGCAGCGAAGAGGCCACTGGACGTTGATTGGACGATGGTGACTGGACCCCTCTTACCTCCGGCTGACCCATCTTGTTCTCTGACCCCAACTCCTGGCAAGGGCCCGTCCCTAGATGGCACCTTCTTGCGTGGGGTGCCAGCTGGCAAAAACTCAGTAAGCTTCTCCCCGTGCCAGGCATTTCTGGAGAAGTATCGGACCATCCACAGCACAGGCTTCCTGGCCTCCAAGTATGCAGGTCCTTACTCTGGGGACCCCAAGCAGGCATTGTCCGACGGACCCCCCAGTCCTTGGACCCAGCTGGCCCAACCCCTGGGGCCAGCCTGCCAGGATCCAGTGCCTACCCACTACCCGCTCGCTCACCCTCCACAGGCCCTGCCTTGCCCAGCAGCCTGTCGCCACCCAGAGAAGCAGGGCAGCTATAGCTCAGTGCTCCCGCTACAGCCTCTGGGAGCCCACAAGGGGGCTGGGTACCCAGCTGGTGGGCTGAGCAGCCCCTACCTGAGGCAGCAGGCTGCCCAGGCACCCTATATGCCCACAGTGGGCCTGGACACTTTCTCCTACCCCTCTGCCCCACTTCCAGCACCCTCACCAGGCCTCAAGCTGGAGCCACCTCTTGCTGCCCGGTGCCCGCTGGACTTTGCTGCCCCCCAGACACTGGGCTTTCCTTACACCCGGGATGACCTCGCTCTCTGTGGAGCATCCCCGGGGCTTGGAGGGACGCCACCTTCCCAAAACAATGTACAGGCTGTGCCGCAGCCCAGTGCCTTCCAGCGAGCGTGCCAGCCCCTACCCGCCAGCCAGCCCTGCCCAGAGCCCGGGAGGCCTGCAGAGAAGCCAGTCCAGGAAGCAGAGGAGAAGATGTGGCTGCCCAGCTGCAGGAAAGAGCAGCTCCAGCCCCAGCTCGGTGAGCATCCCGGAGCACCCATTGTCATTGGAGATAGCCCGGGTCCGCGCACCCCTCCGGCGCTCCCGCCCTGCGCCCGGGAGCGCCAGTCTCTGGCGCCGAACGAGGGCATGCTGCCGCCCAGCTCTCCACCCATGCCGATTATCGACAATGTCTTCAGCCTGGCCCCCTACCGTGACTATCTGGACGTGCCGGCACCCGAGGACACAGCTGGGCCTGAGCCAGCCCCAGCCCCCAGTGAGAGCCCTGCCAAAGACTGGGGGGGGGCCCTGCCTGCCCGGGACGCCCCTTCAAAGGCTCACTGCTCACTTAGAGAAGAGGTAGCCCTGGACTTAAGTGTGAAGAAGCCTGTGGCAGAGGCTCCCGTCGGGGTTCCTAGTCCCGCGGTGCGTGCCGAGCCCACGGCAGCCCTGGATGCGCCAGCTGTGGGGAACACAGTCTCGGATCTGCCAGACCTGGAAAAGGTAGTCTCGGAGGCACCGGGGCTGCCCGGGGTGCCGGCGACCACCGAGGCCGCCCCGCGGACCAACTTCCACAGCTCCGTAGCCTTCATGTTCCGAAAATTCAAGATCCTCCGGCCAGCACCCTTGGCTGCAGCCGCAGCCCCATCGGCGCCCACCCCTGCCCCTGCGTCTGCCCAGCCTGTACCCACCCCCACATCCGTGCCCCTTGGTCTCCAGATTCTCACA
This sequence comes from Leptonychotes weddellii, assembly GCF_054177405.1. Taxonomy (NCBI): domain Eukaryota; kingdom Metazoa; phylum Chordata; class Mammalia; order Carnivora; family Phocidae; genus Leptonychotes; species Leptonychotes weddellii. The sequence goes on from NC_138377.1 coordinate 101,703,175, forward strand.
CAGCCCTTGCCCGTGGCCTGCTTCAACCTGGCGCTGCCCAGTCCTCCAGCCGTAGCCATGGCCTCCCCCACCCCGGCCCCGGCCCCATCACCTGCCCCGGCCCAGGCTCCGGCTTCTACCCCTGCGGCGGCGGACTCTCCAGAGCAACACTTCACAGGACTGCATGCGTCCCTGTGCGATGCCATCTCGGGCTCAGTGGCGCACTCCCCGCCCGAGAAGCTGCGCGAGTGGCTCGAGACGGCGGGGCCTTGGGGCCGGGCGGCGTGGCAGGACTGCCAGGTTGTGCAGGGGCTGCTGGGCAAGCTACTGTCGCAGCTGCAGAGCTTCGTGTGCACACAGCAGTGCCCCTTCCCCCACGTGGTGCGGGCCGGGGCCATCTTCGTGCCCATCCACCTGGTGAAGGAGCGGCTCTTCCCACGGCTGCCTCCCGCCTCCGTGGACCACGTGCTGCAGGAGCACCGAGTGGAGCTGCGGCCCACCACGCTGTCCGAGGAGCGGGCGCTGCGCGAGCAGGCCCTGCACGGCTGCACATCGCGCATGCTCAAGCTGCTGGCCCTGCGCCAGCTGCCCGACATCTACCCCGACCTGCTGGGCCTGCAGTGGCGTGACTGCGTCCGCCGCCAGCTGGGTGAGCATGGGGCAGCCCCAGTGGCCACCGGAGCCGTGTGAACGAGTGACAGGTGTGTGGGCTGTGTGAGTGGTCGCAGCCAGGGCTGACGGACGCCTGGGCCTCGGAAAGCGCGGGGAGGCCCAAGAACTCGTGCTGGGGAGGGCGCTGGCCATCCCGGGGAGGCCCTGTGGACCCCCCCGCATTCCTCCTCACCCCGGCACCACTGGGGGCCTTCACAGCGTCTGCTGCAAGCATCTGAGCGGGCCCGCCGCTCTGTCCCTCTGGAAACTTTTCTTGACCTTCCCCGATGCCGCCGCTTGCCGGCTTCCCTCCTCCGCTATGCCTTCTCCGGCCACGGTGCAGACTTCTCTGGATTCTGGGGCTCTGACGAGGCCCTGTTCTCTATCTGAGGTCTCTTCCCCCTGGGTCTGTGTCCCACCCAGCGTCCCTTCTTCTGAGCTTGAGCCCCAAATTACTGAATGCATGCTGGCCTTTTGCACCTGGTATCTCTCCGACCCTTAACTCCTCCCAGACCCACACTCCTGAGCTTTCCCCTGAGCCCTCTGCCCTCCCCCCACAGCCTTCTCCACCTCAGTCAATGGCACCTGATTCCCCAAAGCGGGCAGGGATCCCCTTCTCCCCCCAAACACGGTTGCCTTTTGAATGTGCAGTGTTTCAGTCCTCCCAGTATTTATATTCACGGAAGTGCACCCATAAGTTGGAGCGATGTTTTGTGGTTTGCTTTTCCCCTACTAAATGACGTCTCGTGCATATTGTTTTCCAGCTTGCTCTTTTTATGTCCTGGAGCATCATGTGCATTGGTTCAGGTCGCTTGGTCCTGCTGTGGGCAGCTGTTGCGGGATCACATGCTGTGGGTACTCATTTCTTCAGCCGGGACTTTGGTGATGGTGCCAGGTGGTGCCCATCGTGGCCTCTCCTGCATCAGGACACCTGGCACATTGAGGCCTGTGACCCGCTCTGTAGTCTTTCCTTGCTGCTCTGCCATCCTGCCACCAGGCTTCTGCTGGGCTGTGTCTCCACAGGAACGGTTTCTCGTCATCCTGGCAGCCTTGCCGTGGGCTCTTACCTCGTCCTGGCTCCGTGTCAGGGTGGGGAAGGCACCCGAGGCAGTGAGGCACAGATGTGGAGCTTGGGGTCTGGGTGATAAGCAGTGCTGACCCCCGAGCACTTAAGAGGTTGGAGCGTTTGCCCTAATGGGTGCAAAGAAAACACAGTGGGAGTGTTGTTGAGCGGGGGTGGGGGGGTGTATCATGCGTGGCTCAGAGGCTCCAGCCCCGTCTTCTCCCTGGACAGTTGGGCACTTGGGCCCAGAGAGGACAGGGCCGTATTTCCCGGGCTGCCGGCTGGGCGCTGGGGCCCGGGCGCTCCACAGTCCCCTCCTGCCCTGACTGAGCCTGCAAGAGTCTGGGGCCTAGTGAAGAACTGATTGGGACCCAGCTTCTTCCTGCTGCTGGCTGGATTTGGCACCCCAGTCCCCACTCCCTGAGCTGTGAGTCCTCCCCAGACCCGGGGAGGGGGGTCCACCCTTCCATGGGTGTCCGTGTTCTCCCTGACAGTCTCCCTTGCCAGTAGGTGTGCTCTTGGTCAGAAGCCCCCTCCTGCCCCCTCTGTTGCTTCCTCCACTCCTGGGCTCTGGGGGTGGTCTGGTAGAAGGATGCTACACTTATGTGTAGCAGGGCTCTCTCTCCCCATGCCTCAGTTTCCCTGCCTGTACAGCCAGTGGTTCCTGGCCTGTTGGCCCCTTTCCTTTTGTTCTTGCACCAGACACTTCGCCTGAGCGGTACCGTCATCTAATAGGGCTCTGGCGTCACCTGGGGAGAAGCATACTCTTCGGCTTGATGGTCTGGCCTCCAGCACACATGGGGAAAGGTCATAATGGCCGTGACCCTGCCGGGGCCTTCCAGTCCTGAGGCAGAGTGGAACCACTGGTCTAGGTGGCTTTGGAGGCCAGGAGATGGGGCCTGAGGGTGCTGGGGTCTGCGGCCTGACTGTGTGTTCATTTTCCAGGTGACTTTGACACTGAGGCTGGATCTGTGCCCTCCTCAGAACCCACCATGGCCAGAGATGAGCCGGAGAGCCTAGCCCTGGCTTGGAAGTCACCTGTCCCCAAGGCCAGGAAGCCAGGGAGGAAGCCACCAACCCCTGGCCCGGAGAAAGAGGCAGCCGCTGGGGAAGGGTCCCACGGTACCTCCCCTGCCCCTGCCGCCAGCACCAGCCCCCCCGGCCCCACGCTAAGGGCCCGCTTCCGCAACCTGCTGGAAACTGCCTGGCTCAATGGCCTGGCACTGCCTACTTGGGGCCACAAGGCCTGAGGGCCGGAGCGGCCTGTGCCTCACCCACA
>NC_138377.1:101706246-101723742 GCF_054177405.1 Leptonychotes weddellii
AGGACAACACAGCCTACCTCACAGGGTTGTTGGGGGGGTGATGCCTGACGCACACCCAGTAAGGTTTGCTGTCTGCTTCCTCCCCAGGACAGGGGCCTAGATCCCAGCCAGAGCCTGGAATAGGAGGCTAAGGCAAGCAGAACCTTCTAGAAAGTCTTCGTGTGTCATAGGATTTGGTTATTTTAGGGTGGTACGGTGTACAGTGTGTATGAGTTACACTTTTCTAGAGTCATTTCCCAGGAAAGCCTCCCTGACCCCCAGCCTGGAGCTCCCTGGGGGAGCCTGCCCCTTCCCTTCTTCACTACGGGGGTTGCCTGGATACAGCCTGGGGCTGGCATCCTTGTTCTGGGCCTGCTGCTCTCACCTCTGGGAGGCCCCAGGCCTGTCCTGAATTGACACCAGTGACTTCCCTGAGCTGCCGCCTCCACCCGGTGTATCTTCCCAAGAAAGTTGTATGTTTGCTAGAAGCCGAGCAGCTGCAGGGACTCAGGGACTAGACAAGACAGGCTGAATGACAGCTCAATCCTGGGAGGTCTCTGAAGATGTGGACTAGGGACCCTGGCACTCCCTAAGCCAGAGCCCCCGTCAGTCAGGCCTGCTATGAGTTACCTCCTTGCAGAGTGCTAAACTGAGCCAGAGGCTGGTGAGCTGGGCCCTTGACCTAGCTAAGGTTTGTAAGAAGGCTGTGGGCCCTGGAGGCAGGCCATTAAACATTAAAGCATTTGGGTTGTTTTTGGACTTGAAGCCTGGCTGTGTTTTTTGGGGGGGGGCGCCACACGTTTAATAGGCCATCACGTAGTCCTTAGCAGTTCTCCCTGCTCCTAGCCCAGAAGGTGCCGAGGCTCTCTGGCACCATTATGCTAGCTAGCTCTGGCCACGTGGGTCCTGGTCACCCATCCACTGGGCAGCCACTGCCCTGCTCAAGGAAAGTCCTTTCCCTCCCGAGACCTTTGTGGGTCCTGGTGGTTGTTGGGTCTGTAGTGCACTGCCCCAGTGAGAAATGCTGGTCACAAGGCCTAGCACATGCCCGTCTCCCAGCACCAAGGACATGCCCACCAACGTGTACCTAGAACAGTGTTGTCACCCTGTTCCCATGCTGGTGACTCCATCCCACGGAGGGACAGCTCCTCACCCCTAAGCTGGTATGGGGAGACACAGCACACCCTCCAGAGACCCTGCCTCTGCTGGGCTCTTCCTGCAAGAGGTTTGTTCTCAGGGCTGCTGAGGTGGCTTCCTGGTTTCCCACTCCCATCCAGACAGAGGGTCAGTCCACTAGGACTGGTCAGACCTGCCGGTGTCAACCCTAGTCTTCGTGAGCCTTCCCTGAGTCCAGTACAGTATCCCTCCTGGGCCTGCCAACAGCTGGAGCCTGGCTTTGCACTAGGCCAGGATGTGGAACGGCAGCCGCCATTGCTCCTGCTGCTGCCTATCCAGGCCTGAGGAGTTCCCCGGCAACTCCGACATGTGGTCACCACAGTGACAGAACCCGGGGAAGCATGCTTTGGAAGCTTGGAAGGGGCCAGTCCTAGCTTGGGGACAAGGAGGCGTCCTTGGATCCCAGAAGAGATGCTGCCGGAAGTGGCCCTTGGAGGCAGGGAGGAAGAAGGTAAAGGCAAGGGTGAAGTGCAGTCCGGTGAACAGCGTGTGAGGAGGCCAAGAGGAATATCTGGAGAAGGGAAACAGGTGTGGCTGGAGTGCCGGGAAACATGGGTGGGAGTGCAGCAAGCTTCTAGCCCACCAGCCTGGAGGATAGGGGCTGTGGTGCACGTGTTTTTTTTTTTTTTTTTAAAGATTTTATTTATTTATTTGAGACAGAATGAGAGAGAGAGCACATGAGAGGGGGGAGGGTCAGAGGGAGAAGCAGACTCCCTGCCGAGCAGGGAGCCCGATGCGGGACTCGATCCTGGGACTCCAGGATCATGACCTGAGCCGAAGGCAGTCGCTTAACCAACTGAGCCACCCAGGCGCCCGGTGCACGTGTTTCCCAGAGAGCTGAAGCACGGCCAGTCTGCTTCACTTGAGGCTAACTCCTGAGTGGGGGGCAACATGGGTGGAGTCGCCGAACCCCCAGGCCCTCTGCCACCCCGTCGACTTCATCCACCTCATTGCCAGAACCTTCGGGATTTGGCTCTGTTTCTTCTTTTTTTCTCTTCCTTTCCTTCTTTCCTCCCTGCCATCTTCCTACCTTCATTGCCACTTCTCACCAGCAGTCCCGGGTGGGCTCCGAGGCCTCGGCATAGGCAGAGCTGCCCAGCACCCAGGGGCATCTGTCTGTCCGCTGTGGCCCTAGAGGGCCTCCATGGTGCAGAGGCTGGGTTTCACTGGCCTGGACCTGGATCTTGCTGGGGGAGGTGGCTGCGCCCAGGGGACAACTCTGGCCTGGGAGCCCTCGTCGGGTGGGGTGGGGATGGAACTGCCCAGGACTCCCGTCTGAGGGAGGCTGTTCTATTGCCCCTCACAGGGGTTTTCACAAGGCCTGTTCCATGCTTCAGTCAGGGTGTTGAGAGCTGAGGGTGTCGGCAGCCCCCGCCTCTCAGGGAAGCCAGAGCAGGCGCACTCTGCCTTGGCTGAATGTGGCTCTTCAGGCCCCACAGTCCCCTGTAACTGTCCAAGGCTTCTGGGCTGGGCTGGGCTGGGCTGAGCTCAGGTAACTTCTCACACAGAATCATCTGGAAAATGTTTGCCCAGGCCCCACCAAGAATGGCCCTTGGCGGAGCCCAGAAAGCTGGGTTTGAATCCAGCTCCCACGGTGATTCTGGGTCAGGTGTTCAGGGATCCTTTTGAGTAACACAGACAACTCCCTTCCGGTTACAGATGAGGAAATGGGTCCCGGCACTTGCTGCCGGTTACATCAAGTTAGGGGCTGTGTCAAGACGCGGATCCAGTCCTGGGGGTTGTGGGCCAGCCAGGAGGCCAGGAACCTTCTGTACCTGCCTCTGCTTACCACAACGGCTGAGTCCACACCTGCTTGCCAGGCTTCTCTCCGCCTCAGATGGCCTCACTAGGCGACATGAGAGTCTCTGGCCTAAGTTGATAAAAGGAGGATGGCACTCAGGTGAGCCCGTGGCCTGAATGAGGCCCTGCTCCCCGGCTGCCCTACTTGGCTCTCTGACCCAGTAGCTTTGCCGGCAGGAGTTAAGCCTCAGGCCTGCAAGGTAAGTGACGGGGCAGCTTTGTCCCTTGAGCCTGCGTAACGGGGAGGAAGAGCACAGGGCTCTGCCTGATGAGGGGATTATGAAGACCCCCTTGGTAACCTCCAGGTGCTTCCTGCCCTGCCTAGTTCTCACTAAGGGGGTTGGGGTGAATGGGCTGGGTCTCCCGAAACCCCCCAGAGGAAATGGAGCAGGGCCCAACCCACCTGCCTGAACGTGCCTCTTCGGACCCCACGGTCCTCCTGCTAGAGGTGGGGGTAGTGTCTCCAGCCCCTGAGCCACCCCCCAGCCCAGCCTGCTGCTCCTTCCGCCCCAGCCCCAGCTGAGAAAGGCCACAGGGACACCCCAGTCAGGGGGCACGGAGCCCTGCTGCTGGCTCTTGCCCTGTGTGCTCTCCAGACCCCTTTGCTGGTACCTCTCCCAGCCCAGCCTAGGGCAGCCCCTCCAGGCTGCAGGGCAGGGGTAGGTGTTGCAGACCCCCTCCTGTCCCGCCTCTAGCTGGACAGAAGCCTCTGGACTGGACTGAGGCTGGCAGGCAGGTGGATTCTAGATACATTGTTGCTTCTGTGGGGCTCCTGAGCCTGGGTGTCCTAGCGGCTCCCCCCTCAGAGGCTGCTACATCAATAGAGCTACCCACCCCATCCAACGCTCCCACCCCACCCCCAGCCTCCAGCACCTCTGCCTCATCCAGCGCTCCCACCCCACCCCCAGCCTCCAGCACCTCTGCCTCGGTCTTGGAGCGGCCCAACTCCCAGGCCTCTGTGTCTTCTTGGGGCCGTGAGAGCCTGGGCTCCTGGGAAGAGGGTGCAGAGCCCCTGAGTCCCTTGAAAGAACCTCAAGAGGCCCCTACTACGATTACTAGCCCTCGCAGGGGGTCCCTTGCTTCTTTCTCCGCTAGCCACCAGATAAAATCATCTACAGACCACTTCTCAGATGGTGGTGATGGGGACAGCAGGCTCCTCTCCTACATACAGTTCAGAGCCTGGGACTCCAAGCTGGGCGGCTGCTTTCAAACCCTATAAACCTCTCAGACCCGAGCACCCTGTCAGCAGAATGGGAGCCCTGGCCTGGGGCCCCTGGGCACAGACGCTAGGGGCTTCTGTCAGCCTCCACCCTTCCTCCCAAAGCGTCCTTATGCCTGGGCTCCCGTACAGCGTGAGTGGGCAAGAGATCTCTGGAGAAAGCCCCTACTCAAAGAGGCCTGGGTCCCCCCAACAGACCTGGGCCCTGCCTGCCTTTCTGTGAGGCTTAACACCTCGCTGGTGTGGGAGAGCCAGCGTCGCCCTGTCCAGCCTTCACTGCCACCCCTTAGCTTGCCACCTGCTGGCGCTGAGGACACACCAGCTCTCCCCAGCGCTGTCCGCTAGCACCCTGGCGTCACCACGTCAACAACGGCAAGGGTCCCCAGCCACTAGAGGGCTGGTCCTCACCAGATCTGCCCGGTGCTTCCCTAACTCTGCCTTGCAGCTCAGCGGGTGTCCCAGGCCCCCAGCTTCTTGTAGCCCAGTCCTTTCCAGTTGTTGCCAGCTTGGAGCTGCCTTCTGGACCCGAGTGCTGTTCCATCTGGAGTTAGCTTAGACCCTTCTGGTCTCGTTGGCGCCTCTGATCCCAAGCGCCTGGTCTTCCAGGACTGGTGAGGAGGCCTCTCCCAGCTCAGCCGATGCCATGCCCCCTACACCAGGCAGCAGGTAGCCCCATTCCCTTGGGGCGCCCAGACCCCTGCCGTGTGGGCCCTAAACCTGCAGCTGGGTCCACGCCTGCAGAGGAGGTGCTGAGGCTTCTGCAACACTTCCTCTCATGCTGGGCTCCCCGCCACGGACCCCTCTAGAGCCTGGTGCCATGGACCTGACACAGCCCAGGCCGCCTTCCTCCTCACCCATCAGGGGCTCTGTGTCCATCAGGGCCCCTGACTGCTGAGGGACCGACACGAAGGCTTCAGACCAGCCCAGACGCACAGCCCCCTTTCTGACTGCTGGTCCTTCCACAGCCTGGACATTTGAGCCTCTGAGCAGAGGTTTAATGACTCCCGGGACGTTCCTGTCAAGCAGAAAAGCTACTTGGCACCAGGCCCTGGCTCTCCGGGCTGAGCTGGGCAGTGGGAGCGTCTCCGAGGCCACCTGGTCAGAGGGGCTCAGCCCTGAGCAACCAGTATTCACAATTCCTGCCGTGTTCCTATCCCACCTCAGATATCCCACCTCAGGGACCCAGCTCTCTTACCTTGGCTGCTGGGTCCCCATCCCAACTCACCCAGGGGTCATGGAGAGACCACCCCAGGAAGCCACAGCCAACTGGGAGGAGTGCCCAGTGTTTGCACCCCCTTTTTATGGTGCCCACTGGGCAGAAGGGGCTTTGGGTTCTGTGGGGAGACTATAGGTCCTTCTTTGCCAACCTGTGGGTGGGTGGGCTCCCAGCTCAGAAGGCTGCCCCAGAGGACGGGACTGTCTGCCGCCCCTAGAGGCAGATCCGAGTCATCCAGGCCCAGCCCTCCCCTCAAGCAGAGCCCTTCTGTTTGTTTTTCCAGCTGGTCAGCAGACCCAAAGTCCCAGTGATGTCTGGGCGGCCTGTGTCCCCTCCCACTGTGTCCCTTGCCCCTGAGAGGGGTCTGGCTCCAGTTGTGGCCTAGAATTTGGATACCTTTGAGTTGGAGGCCGCATCTGGCAGGTCCCAGGACAGACTACCGTGGCCAGGTAGTTACCACGCGCAGGCCTGGGCTTGTCCACGTCATGCACGTCACCTGTGCGCCACTCCTGACGAAGCCAGACTCCGCCGGCGTCCGCCAGCTCAGCTGGAAGTCACACTGACGGTAGGAGGATAGTACCATCTGAGCTGTTGGTCAGGAAGGGAGAAGCCCGGTTTGGGGGTGAGGGGAAGAGGGCCTGAAGCAGAATGTCTGGGAGCTCCTCTCTGCTAACCTTCCTTTCTCCTTGGCCCTCAAGGCAGTTTTCTCCATGTCCCCTAGCACACACAACACTGCCCCCGGTCTTTTCCCTCCCTAGAACGTATCATCCACTTCCCTGTGGGACTGACAGCTTTGTTTTGCCCTGGGGTCCGTGTGAAATGTGGTTATCCCTGCTTTCCTCATCAAAGAGGGTCAGCTGAGGTGGAGAGGTGGAATGGCTCCCCCATGGAACCAGGCCTTCTCTGGGTGGTCATGTCTAGTGGGTGCCAAGCTTAGGGGCCTCCCTCTTAGTAGCCTTCTCCTCGGGCATGTGCTGTCCTCACGCCCAGCTTCCTAAAAGCCAGGGTCTGTTTCTAGTAAGTCTTCTTGGCTCCATGGGGTGGCTGGGGCTCCAGGCTCTAGGCCCTGCCCTGTCTGCCTCTCAAGCCCCTTTCAGACTAGGGGGAGACCTGATGCCACTGATGCCCACTAGCTGCCTCCTCTCCAACCAGCTCCCTGAAGCCAGAGCTCGCGCTAGGTGCAGAGCTGGGTGGGGGTCTAGGGGCAGAGTCTGCCCACCAGCTCCCAGACCTGGCCCCGCTCAGCCCCAGTGGTGAGTCAGATGCTATCTGCTAGAACATGCCCACCACACTTTATACCTCCTGGATTCCCTGGTAGACCTGTTACCTACCCCTCTGCCTGCCCTGAGGCCAGGCTCAAACCTTCCCTGCCCACAAGAACCTTTTCCCGAAGGGTTATCCCCCATCCGTACACCCCCTCACTTCAGGGCTTTTGGTGGGGGTTCTTGTTAGGGTTGGACATAGGGGATGGCCTATAAGAGTCCAGAGGAGGGCGCAGATAGCTGTAATTCCTACAGGGCCAGGCCCTCCTCTGCTTGGACAGCCCAGTGCCCTGCTTCCTTTGGTCTTGGGCCTGCTGGGAGCTATGGTTGTCCTTGCTTGATTTGGCTTCCAAGGCAATACTGACATCACTGTGGGACAGATGGGAAGACTGGCCTAGCTGGGGTTGTCCCAAGTCACCACAGGGTCCTGACCAGGTCAGGGTCACCACAGCAGGGCCTGGGTCTTGGCACAAGGTGGCCGGGGGTCTCTGTTCAAGGGCCTAATGCAGACCCCTGCAGGGTCCATCTGGAGCACCTGGAGCCAGAGAAGCTGCCCATCACCTTGGTGATCCTGGGATCCACGCCCAGCTCATGAGGAAGGCTGAACCTGCTGAGCCCTGAAAGCAGGTGCAGCCCCTCCACCTTCCACAGCCTTTGAGTTGGGAGGATGTTCCTAGAGGCATAGGGGATGGGAGCAGATAGGGAGGCCAGGGCATCTCAACACCAAGCCTCCATAGGCTGTCCTCCCCAGGGGAAGCTCTGGGCTCCAGGGGCGGGACCTCGGAACCTGGCCCTTCCCCTGTGAGTCTCCTGGCTCCAAAAAAAAAGAGTGCTTGTCCAAGGTCACCCTGGAGGGAGGGGCAGAGTGGGGCACTGGCTCTTCTTCACCCAGATACAGCTTTCTGTCCCCTCCCTCACCAGGTAGCAATAACCTGGGCAGCCTGTCCACTAAGATTTCACCTTCATTTACATCTGGAAGGGGTGGGAAGGAATAGGGGGCTGGGGGTTCCCAGCCCTGCCTTCCCTGCCACCTCTTCTCCTACTGGGGACAGATGTCATCTGGGCTGTAGCATGAGTGGCTTAGACTACAAAGGCATCCCCCAGGCTCATCACTGGGCCTTGGGTAGAGTGCTCCCAGGTGCTTCTTTTTTGTTTTTTAAGATTTTATTTATTTGACAGAGAGAGAGATACAGTGAGAGACGGAACACGAGCAGGGGGATAGTGGGAGAGGGAGAAGCAGGCTTCCCGCTGAGAAGGGAGCCCAATGCGGGGCTCGATCCCAGGACCTGGGATCATGACCCGAGCTGAAGGCAGACGCTTAATGACTGAGCCACCCAGGTGCCCCACTCCCAGGTGCTTCTTGATCCAGGTGTCCAGGACCTTGAGTCTGTCTCACTAGAGGTCCTCAGGCCCCCAGCCCCGGGGCATTCTCCACTCTCAGCCCTGGAGGATCCCAGGGCATAGCCATCCCCCTGGCTGCCACACCAAGACAGGTTTTGGTCATTGCAGTTTCCCCCTGGAGCCTCAGGCCATTGCCCTGCCACCTTCCAGCCCCTGGAGGGACACTCAGCCTGTAGCTCCTGGTCCCTGGGCCAGACCTGTGGGTCCTTCTGTCCCAAATGAATCATCTTGGCATATTGGACACAGCTTTGCTGGATGTCCTAGGCTGAGCTAGGCCCCTCCCCACAGCAGCGGATCTATTCATTGAGGCTCCAGCAGGCTCTGAGCTGAGGGGGGGGGGGGGATCTGACGTAAGTGACAAGATGTCCCAGGACATCTGCTTAAGTTCTTGGCCCCTGTGGTCTCTTTGGGGCATGATACCTTATCACGTGTAGGTTCCTGCCAATGGGCCACAAGAGCCTCTCCTACCGCCCTCCCTACCTCAGGCCAGTGTCAGTGCACCTGCGGTTTCAGGCAGAAACCCAAGGGCAGAGCCAGGCCTGGTGAATGGTCCCCAGGTGCTGACGGCCCTGGCCAACCAGCCATGGGCCCAAGCTCCCTTGCTGTGGCTGGTGAGTGACACCCACTGCCCTTCTGCAGCCTGCTGTCCCTCTGGGGGACCAGGCGTGGCCCCACCTGACCTTTGTCTGCTTCTAGCCTCTCCTCTGCCTGCCAGGCTCTCAGCTGAATGCAACTGTCCTGCCTATTTCCTTGACTATCCTCAACAGGAAATGTATAGAGCCACTCAGACATCATGTCCTTTGTCTACCAGGCCCTTGCCAGAGACATGACCACCTCAGTAGGCCTGGGGCCAGGCTTGAGGTACCCAGAGGTCATGTTCTCCTTCTGGGACCTAGTCCCAGTGGCTCCCATAGACCTTTCTCCATCTGAGCAATGGCTTGATGGGCAGCTGCCCCTTCTCCAGTGCAGGGCACCTTACAGGGGCAGGACAGTGAGGAGGAAGGTCAAGCAAGAGCTCTGTTCCTGCCTCCCCCGTTTAAGGTTCGTTGGAGGTGAGGTGTCCATCCCTGCCTGCCTCTCCCTCCCTGACCTCCTGTAGGTTCCATTTGGAGGTTCCCAGTGAGTGTCAGAAGTGGGGGGAGGGTGGTGCTGGGCCTCAGCATTCCCTGTGACCTTCTGAGCCTGGGCAACCACTGGTCCAAGAGAGCCTTGGCCAGCTTGTTTCCCACACTTCCAACTCCCAGTACCTGGCCTGCATGCTTCATCCTCTGGGTGGGCAGAAGGAAGAGGCAGAGTTCCTACCTTCCAGGTTCAGATCCTAGTAAAGTCCCTGCCATGGGGACGTGGTGGTTAAGAATGCAGGCTCTGGAGGCAATCAGACAGTTGGGGTTTGAGCCCACCCCTGTCACTTTGTGACCTTGGGCAGGTCACTTACCTCTAATGCCTCCCGTCCTTCAGCCATTCTGTGGGGACACTAGCACCTGTTTCACAGGTACTTGATGAGCATTAGGTTGTTGGCAGGAACAGAGTTCTGAGGAGGTGGCAGGCGGAGTGACTGAGCCTCTTATCCATCTGCAGAATGGGGTTACACGGCGCCAGGGTTGCTGCGAGAATGGTCTGCATGCTTCTGGCCGTGGGCCATGGTAAGTGAGCCTGCAGCCCCATCCTGCCCACAGGGAAGACCCACTTAGGAAAGACTCCTCGTCTGTGTGGGGGAGCTGGTATTCCCAGCCCCAGGCCAGACCCCTCCACCATCCTGCTGACCCTGTGGTGGCTGTCCTGCCTGATGGCCATCTGGCTGACTCACCTCTGCAGGTGGGCCCTTCCTCCTTACGTGTTGCAGGTACTATCATGTCACCTCCCGAGAGGCCAGGCCAGGTGCATGGGTTCTCTTCCCTTTGCCCCCCTCCTGGGGTGTGTGCCACCCCCCCCAAACCTATAGTGTTCATGGGATGCATCTGAACTATATCTTCATGCAAGGCCTCACATGAGACTTGACACAGCCTGGTCTGTGGAGGGCTAGGAAACCAAAGCCCAAAGAGGGGAGGGGTCAGCTCCCACTCAGGCTCTGTCCCTCTCTATCCCACTCGTTTGCTCCCAGGTCACCTATGAGGACTCCCATGGTAATGGAGGTGGCTCAAGAGAACAAGGCTGGCATAATCTTCCCTCCCTAAGACAATCTCTAATGGGGATGTTTTAGACATCCTAATAGTTGGGGGAGCATCCTCCAGGGGCCCCTCTGACACCCTGGCCTGTCCTGGCCCTTTAGTCAGAAGTTGTGGGTACATGGAAAGTGAGGGCTGACCCAGGGTATATGCATATATCAGGCTGGTCTTTGAGGTGCTGGGGTGGAACCTTGGGGGCAGGGGCCCCTCAGAGGTATGAATGAAGTAGAAGAACACACTAGCGTCAATCCCTGTGTGGTGACCTTCTTGCTGACTCTCTCTGGCATTTTGGTGCTGGTTGCCATCTTTGGCTGGGCCCTGGGGCACCTCATGGGGCCTGTTGGCTCTTCTGTTGGTGGAGGAGCCTAAAGTAGGACTACATTTGAGTCCCCATTTCCTTCCAGGTCATGAGTTCAAAGACCATCTCCTCTGTGCTACAAAATCTCTCTCATGCCCCAACAGGGCCCAGGAGCTGTTGGACTTTTGTGAATCAAGGCCTTTTGCCACGTGGGTGTCACCCAGAGATCACTAAACCTGCCTGCAGATGACATGATGCTATACACAGGAAACCATAAAGACACCACCAAAAAACTATTAGAATAAATGAATTCCGTAAAGTTGCAGGATACAAAATTAATATACAGACATCTGCTGCATTTCTATACACTAATAATGAAGTAGCAGAAAGAGAAATTAAGAAAACAATTCCATTTATGATTGCACCAAAAAGAATAAAATACCTGGGAATAAACATAACCAAGGAGGTGAAAGACCTGTATCTGAAAACCATAAGACACTGATGAAAGAAATTGAAGATGACACAAATAGGAAGATACACCATGCTCCTGATTGGAATAATATCATTAAAATGTCCATACTACCCAAAGCAATCTATAGATTCAATGCAATCCCTATCAAAATACCAATAGCATTTTCCACAGAACTAGAACAAGTAATACTAACAAAATTTGTATGGAACCACAAAAGACCCTGAATAGCCAAAGCAATCTTGAGAAAGAACAAAGTGGGAAGTATCACAATTCCACATTGTAAGATATACTACAAAGCTATAATAATCAAAACAGCATGTTACTGGCACAAGAATAGACATACAGATCAATGGAACAGGATGGAGAGCCCAGAAATAAACCCACAATTATATGGTCAATTAATCTATGACAAAGAAGGCAAGAATATACAATGGAGAAAAGACAATTTAATAAGAGGTGCTGGGAAAACTGGACAGCTATATGCAAAAGAGTGAAGCTGGACCACTTTCTTGTACCCCACACAAAAATAAAATAAATACCTAAATGTGAGACCTAAAACAATAAAACTCTTAGAAGAAAACATTAGCAGTAATCTATTTGACATTGGTCTTAGCAACATTTTTCTAGATATGTTTCCCCAGGCAAGGGAAACAAAAGCAAAAATTATTGGGACTAAAATTAAAAGCTTGCACAGCGAAGAAAACCATTAACAAAACGAAAAGGCAACCTACTGAATGGGAAAAAATATTTGTAAATGATGTATCTAAAATATATAAAGAACTTCTACAAATCAAAACAAAGCAAACAAACAAAAAACAGTTCAATTTAAAAAACAGGCAGAGGATCTGAATAGACATTTTTCCAAAGAAGACATACAGATAGCAACAGGCACATGCGATGTCACTTCACACCAGTTAGAATGGCTAGTACCAAAAAACCCCCCAGAAATAACAAGTGTTGGTGAGGATGTGGAGAAAAAGGAACCGTCATGCACTGTTGGTGGGAATGCAGTTACTGTGGAAAACAGTATGGAGGTTCCTCAAAAATTTAAAAATAGAAATATTATATGATCCCATAATTCCACTACTGGGTATTTACCCAAAGAAAATGAAAACATGGGCACCTGGGTGGCTCAGTTGATTAAGCGTCTGCCTTCAGCTCAGGTCATGATCCCAGGGTTCTGGGATCAAGCCCTGCATGGGGCTCCCTGCTCAGCAGGGGGTTTGCTTCTTCCTCTCCCTCTACCCCTCCCTCCTGCTTGTGCGCTCTCTCTTTCACTCTCAAATAAATAAATCTTTAAAAAAAGAAAATGAAAACACTAATTTGAAAAGATATATGCACCCCTATGTTTATTGCAGCACTAATTACAATAGCCAAGATATGGAAGCAACCTAAGTGCCCATTGATAAGTGAATGGATAAAGATGTGGTGTATATATACAATGGAATATTACTCAGCCATGAAAAGAATGAGATCATGCCATTTGTGACAACATTGATGAACCTAGAGGGCATTATACTAAGCAAAAAAAAGTCAGATAGGGGCGCCTGGGTGGCTCAGTCGGTTAAGCGTCTGCCTTTGGCTCAGGTCATGATCCCGGGGTCCTGGGATCGAGTCCCACATCAGGCTCCTGGCTCAGCAGGGAGCCTGCTTCTCCCTCTCCCTCTGCCTCTCCCCCTGCTCATGCTCTCTCTCTCTCTGTATCTCTGTGTCTCAAATGAATAAATAATATCTTTAAAAAAAAAAAAAAAGTCAGATAAAGACAAAACCAGACCCTATGACTTCACTTATGTGTGAAATCTAAAAAACAAACAAAGAAAGCAGGAACAGACCCATAAATACAGAGAACAAACTGGTAGTTGCCAGATGGGTTGGGGGGGATGGGCAAAATGGGTGCGGGAGAGTGGGAGATACAGGCTTCCAGTGGTGGAATATATAAGTCATGGGGATGAAAGGTACAGCATAACGAATATAGTCAGGGATACTATGAGGGATAGTGTATGGTGACAGATGGTAGCTAAATTTGCCGTGGGCATAGCATAACATATGGTTGTGAATCACTATGTCATACACCTGAATCTAATGTAACATTGTATGTCGACTGTAATTTTTTTAAAAAGATTTTATTTATTTATTTGACAGAGAGAGACACAGCGACAGAGGGAACACAAGCAGGGGGAGTGGGAGAGGGAGAAGCAGGCTTCCCGCGGAGCAGGGAGCCCGATGCGGGGCTCGATCCCAGGACCCTGGGCTCATGACCTGAGCCGAAGGCAGATGCTTAACCGACTGAGACACCCAGGCACCCCAATAATGATTCTTTTTAAACAAAAGCATATGACTATTAGACCTAAAAGGTAATATTAACAATTCCTTAAAATTATCAAATGTCCAGTAAGTCCATCATTCAAAGTTCCTAATTTTTGTCTCTTTTTTCCCCAGATGAAAATGCAAATCAAGATTCTTAAAATATCCTTTTATTGTATAAATATATATAATGATATATATATTTATATGACCTATGACCTAATGGCAGATCATCAAAAACTGACAGAACTGAAGAGAAAAATAGTTCTACAATAACAATTGGAAGCTTCAATACTGCACTAACAATAACGGATAGAACAACTGCATAAGTTAGGCAATAGAGGACTTAATATAATATACTGAATATTACTCAGTCTCAGTATAATATACTGAATATTACTCAGTCTAACCTTTTATTGTATAAAAGGATATTTTAAGAATCTTGATTTGCAACCGTACTTTTTGCTTTCTACCCACTTTAAGAGACCATTACATTTATGAAAAAACACAATTATTAGTGTAAGAGCTAGTATACTATAACTTTGGTGGGTAATTCCAAGTCTTTTTTCTACATAATTTATGAGACTAATGCATTTAAAAGAATTATTAATTTATATTTTTGGACACATAATGTATAAAGATGTAATTTTGTGGCATCAACAACCAAAAAGGGTGAGGATGAGGCTGTAAAGGAACAGAGGTTTTTTGTTTGCTTGTTTGTTTGTAAGTAGGCTCCATGTCCAACATGGGGCTTGAACTCACGACCTCAGGATTGAGAGTTGCATGCTTTACCAACTGAGCTAACCAGACACCCAAACAGTTTTTGTGTGTTATTAAAGTTAGGCTGGTATAAATTCAAATTAGAGACTCCTGACTTTAAGATGTCAAATATAATTCCCACAGTAACCACAAAGAAAATAGCTATACAATATACACAAAAGGAAATGAGAAAGGAATTTAAACATTTCACTATAAAAAGAAAATCAACTTAATACAAAAGAAGACGTGAATGCAGGAAATGGGGGACAAAAAAGCTATAAAACATACAGAAAACAAATAGCACAATGACAGACGTAAGTCCTTACTTATCAGTAATTACTTCAGATGTAAACGGATTAGATTCTTCAATTAAAAGACAGATATTGTCAGAATGGATAAAAACACATGATCTAACTATATGCTGTCTACAAGAGACTCCCTTGAAACCGAAAGACACAAACAGGTTGAAAGTAAAGGGATAGGAAAAGATATTCCAAGCAAATAGTAACCAAAAGAGAAAAGGGGTAGCTATACTAATATCAGACAAATAGATTTTCAATTTAAAAAATTTACAAGAAACAAAGAAGGACATTATGTATTAATAAAGGTTTCAATACTGGGGCGCCTGGGTGGCTCAGTTGGTTAAGCGTCTGCCTTTGGCTCAGGTCATGATCTCAGGGTCTTGGGATCTAGCCCTGTGTCAGACTCCCTGCTCAGCGGGGGAGTCTGCTTCTCCTTCTGCCTCTTCCCCTCCCCCTGCTTGTGCTCTCTCTCCCTCTCTCTCTCTCAAATAAATACATAAAGTCTTTATTTAAAAAAAGGTTCAATACAGCAAGAAGATAGAACAATTATAAACATTTATGCACCTAATGGCAGATCATCAAAAACTGACAGAATTGAAGAGAAAAATAGTTCTACAATAACAATTGGAAGCTTCAGTACTACACTAACAATAATGGATAGAACAACTACATAAGTTAGGAAATAGAGGACTTAAACAACATAATATACTAACTAGACCTAACCGAGATACAGAACACTCTATCCAACAACAGAATACACATTCTTCTCAAATGCACATGGCACATTTTCCGGGATAGATCATATGTTAGGCTACAGACTAAGTCTTAATAGATTTTGAAAGGTAGGTATCAAATGAAGTATCTTCTCTGACCTGAAGTATCTTCTCTAACTTCTCAACGGGATGAAGTTAGAAATCAATAACAAAAGGAAAACTGGAAAATTCATAAAATTGCAGAAATTAAACAAAACACTTATTTTTTATTTTTATTTTTTTTTAAAGATTTTATTTATTTATTTATAGGACAGAGAGAGACACAGCGAGAGAGGGGACACAAGCAGGGGGAGTGGGAGAGGGAGAAGCAGGCTTCCCATGGAGCGGGGAGCCCGATGCGGGGCTGGATCCCAGGACCCCGGGACCATGACCTGAGCCGAAGGCAGACGCTTAACGACTAAGCCACCCAGCTGCCCCAACAAGACACTTTTAAACAACCAATAGATCAAAGAAGAAATCATAATGGAAATTAGAAGATAATTAGAAGTGAATGAAACTGAATACCCAAACTTATCAGATGAAGCAAAAGTGGAGCTAAGGGGGAATCTGTAGCTATAAATACTTACATTAAACAACAAGAAAGATCTCAAATCAACAACCTAATAACAAACAAATGAACTAAGCCCAAAACTAGTACAAGGGAGAAAGAATAAAGATTAGAGCTAAGAAGAATGAAATGGACAATAGAAAACAAAAAAATTAATGAAACCAAAAGGTGGTTCTTCATAAAAATCAAGAAAGTTGAGGGATGCTGGGTTGCACAGTCGGTTAAGTGTTCAACTCTTGATTTTGGTTCAGGTTGTGATTTCAGGGTTGTGAGATAGAGCCCTGCATTGGGCTCCATGCTCAACAGGGAGTCTGCTTCTCTCCTTCTCCCTCTGATCCTCCTCCCACTCACATGCATGGGCATGTGCTCTCTCTCTCTCTCTCAAATAAATAAATAGATCTTTTTTAAAAAGTTGACAAACTTTAACTAGATGGACTAAGAAAAAAAGAAATAAGACTCAAATTACTAAAATCAGAAATGTAAATGGCGGGGATGCCTGGGCAGCTCAGTCAGTTAAGCATCTGCCTTTGGCTCAGGTCATGATCTCGGGGTCCTGGGATCCAGCCCCTTGTTGGGCTCCCTGCTCAGGGGGAGCCTGCTTCTCCCTCTCCCCTTGTTCCTCCCCCACTTGTGCTCTCTCTCTCTCTCTCAAATAAATAAATAAAAATCTTTAAAAAAAAGAAATGTAAACGGGGACATTACTACTGATTCTACAGAAATAAAGAGGTTTGTAAGAGTATGGTGAACAACTGTATGCTAACAAATTGGATAAACCTTGATGAAATGGAAGAATTCCTAGAAACACAAAACCTACCAAGACTAATTAATGAAGAAACAGAAAATCTGAATAGACCTATAAATAGTAAGGATATTGAATCAGGAGTCAAAAATCTCCCATCAAAGAAAAGTCCCAGACCTGATGGCTTCACTGGTGAATTCAACCTAAACCTTAAATAAGAACTAATATCAATCCTTCTCAAACACTTCCCAAAAATTTGAAAAGGAGCGACACTTCCTAACTCGTTCTATGAGGCCAGCATAACCCTGGCACTAAAGCCAGACAAAGACACTGCAAGAAAACTACAGACCAACATCCCTTACAAACACTGATGCAAAAATACTCAGCAAAATACTAACAAGCAGAATTCAGAAGCATATTAAAAGGATATACCCCCAAGACCAAGTGGGATTTATTCCTGGAATGCAAGGATGGTTAAATACATGAAAATTGATCAACAGGCCACATCAACAAAATAAAAGGGGGAAAAACACATGATTATTTCAAGATGCAGAAAAAGCATTTGAGAAAATTCAACACCTTTTCATTATAAAAAACACTCAACAAAACAGGAATTAAAGGAAATTCCCTCTACATAATAAAAGCCATATATTAAAAACCCACAGCAAACATAATACTCAATGGTGAGAGACTAACAGCTTTTCCTCTAAGATCAGGAACAAGACAAGTATTCCCTCTTTCACTTGTATTCAACATAATACTGGAAAGTCCTAGCCACAGCAATCAGACAAGAAAAAGAAATAAAAGACATCCAAACTGGAAAGGAAGATTGAAAAACCCTGAAGATTCCACATACAAAAAGACCTGTTAGAATAAATGTATTTAGGGGCGCCTGGGTGGCTCAGTTGGTTAAGCAACTGCCTTCGGCTCAGGTCATGATCCTGGAGTCCCGGGATCGAGTCCCACATCGGGCTCCCTGCTCAGCGGGGGTCTGCTTCTCCCTCTGACCCTCTTCCCTCTCGTGCTCTCTGTCACTCATTCTCTCTCTCTCAAATAAATAAATAAAATCTTTAAAAAAAAAAAA
>NC_138377.1:101724242-101736637 GCF_054177405.1 Leptonychotes weddellii
TCTGTGATTCATCAGTCTTACACAATTCACAGTGCTCACATAGTACATACTCTCCCCAATGTCCATCACCCAGCCCCCTCATCCCTCCCACCCCCTCCATTCCAGCAACCCTCAGTTTGTTTCCTGAGATTAAGAGTCTCTTATGGTTTGTCTCCCTCTCTGGTTTCGTCTTGTTTCATTTTTCCCTCCCTTTCCCTATGATCCTCTATCTTGTTTCTCAAATTCCTCATATCAGTGAGATCATGCGATACTTGTCTTTCTCTGATTGACTTATTTCGCTCAGCATAACACCCTCCAGTTCTATCCACATCGTTGCAAATGGCAAGATCTCATTCTTTTTGATGGCTGCATAATATTCCATTGTATATATATACCACATCTTCTTTATTCATTCATCTGCTGATGGACATATAGTCTCTTTCCATAGTTTGGCTATTGTGGACATTGCTGCTATAAATATTGGAGGGCACATGCCCCTTCGGATCACTACATTTGTATCTTTGGGGTAAATACCCAGTAGTGCAATTGCTGGGTCATAGGGTAGCTCTATTTTCAACTTTTTGAGGAAACTCCATAATGTTTTCCAGAGTGGCTGCACCAGCTTGCATTCCCACCAACAGTGTAGGAGGGTTCCCCTTTCTCCGCATCCCCGCCAATATCTGTCGTTTCCTGACTTGTTAATTTTAGCCATTCTGACTGATGTGAGGTGGTATCTCATTGAGGTTTTGATTTGTATTTCCCTGATGCCGAGTGATGTTGAGCACTTTTTCATGTGTCTATTTGGCCATTTACCCCTCCTAATCTTCTTTATCCATTCATTAATCAATGGACATTTGGGCTGTTTCGATAATTTGGCTATTATAAATAATGCTGCTATAAACATAGGAGTGCATGTATCCCTTTGAATTAGTGTTTTTGTATTCTTTGGGTAAATACCCAGTAGTGCAATTGCTAGATCATAGGATAGTTCTATTTTTAACTTTTAGAGGAACCTCCATACTATTTTCCAGAGTGGCTGCACCAGCTTGCATTCCCACCAACAGTGTAAGAGGGATCCTTTTTATACATCCTCACCAACACTTGTTGTTTCTGGTGTTTTTGATTTTAGCCATTCTGACAGATGTAAGGTGATATCCCACTGTGTATTTTATTTTCATTTCCCTGATGATGAGTGATGATGAACATCTCTTCATGTATCTGTTGGCCATCTGTATATCTTCATTGGAGAAATGTCTGTTTATGTCTTCTGCCCATTTTTAATTGGATTATTTGTTTTTTGGGTGTTGAGTTGTATGAGTTCTTTACATATTTTGGATACTAATCCTTTACTAGTTATGTCATTTGCAAATATCTTCTCCCATACTGTAGGTTGACTTTTAGTTGTATTTTGTGATTTTTATTATGATAATCATTTTTAGTTATATAACTTTTTTTTTTTTTTAAGATTTTATTTTTAAATAATCTCTACACCCAATGTGGGGCTTGAACTCACAAATCTGGGATCAAGAGTCACATGCTCTACTGACTGAGCCAGCCAGGCACCCCTAGTTATGTAATTTTAATGTATTAAATATCATTTTTAAGAAACATGAAGACTTTCCTTGTGATCTAGCCAGGGCTGACTATAGTTGGCAGAATCAGGAAGCCCTCCATGCACAAGCCCTCTGCCTGGACACCCTCACCCTAAGTTTGCTCCCACTGCCCCCTCCACATTCACACCCACCATCACCTCCTGTGAGTGAGGCCTCCCCTTTCCCCCAGCCCTGGGTGCCCACCGGAGGACATCATGGTCTCAGAGAGGGGAACTCCTCAGGACAGACACTCTGCTTGATCTATCATCCCAGAGCCTGTCTTAGAGAAGTGGACAGTGGGTATGTGGTGAGTGAGTGAAGGAAGGAAAGAAGGAAGGATGAAGGAAGGAAGGGCCAATCCTGAAAAAGGTGACTTCCTAAGACCTTTCCCCAACGGGTGGAACCATTTCCCCTTTTAGCAGCCCCCTGGGCAGGGACCCAACTGTAAGAGGTGGGGTGGGTACAAAGCTCAGTGTTTTCACACTGGGGCTTGCAGTGTGTCTGGGGGTGATCAGGCTGCTGCGGGTGCTGCAAGGAGGGTCAGTCTCAGGAAGAGCTCATTCCTGAAATCCCTCTAGGATCCCCCAGGGCCCTAGAGCGCCCTTGCCCCAGTCAGAGCTATGTGGTCCAGGAGGGCCCAGCTGATGGTGAAGGTCCACTGGGGCTTGTCTGTGACTGGCCACCTGGTCCAGCCCAAGGAGCTGACCCTGGTGCCTGTGTCCCCAGTCCCTCGGACCTCCTAAGGGAGACACTCACCTTTGATGTGGGGCTGTTCAACTGTGGCAGCCAGCTGCAGATGAGAGGGAAAGGTAAGGTGGGCCTTGGTGTTAGAAGCCAAAAACACATCCTGGCCAGAGGCTGGACTGGTTCTCCACTGCCGTCTGTGAAGCAAATGAATAGGGTCTTCAGCAAGTCCCAGTGTTCCTGGGTTCTGGTTGGGGTCCTCCCCTTATGGGCTCAGTGGCTTGGGCTCACCCTGCCCCTCCCCCAGCCTCGCCCCCAGGCCAGGCCAGGGCTTTCAAGACCTTCCAGTTGGGACCTCTGGCTTTCTCTCAGGCTGACAGGAGGTCAGACAGATGTGGCCTGGGCTCCCCTGCTTGCCTCCAGCTCTCCACCTGTGGGGTTCTGACTCCTCTGCCCCAGGTAGGCCAGGAGAGCCTCACACAATGCTCTACCACCCCCCCAGCCCCCCACCCTCCACCACCCGCTGGCATTCCATGACTTCTAGTTTTTCTTCAGGTGCTTCTCTTGAATTTTCAAGATAGACTGTCATCTGCAAATGCGAGTTTTTTCTTTTCCAACATTTATGCTAATGGTTTTCCCATGTTTTATTTATCTAGAATTAGAGTTTCTCAACACCAGCACGATTGGCACTTTTGGCTAGATAATTCTTTGTTATGGGGGACTGTCCTGTGCCTTGTAGGATGTTTAGCAGCATCTCTGGCCTCTGTCTTCTGGATGCCAGCAGCACTCCCTAGTTGTAACAACTAAAAATATCTCCAGACATTACCAAATACCCCTGAGAGGCAAAATCACCCCCAGCTGAGAACCACTGGCCTAAGCATCTAGAATAATGTTGGATCATAGTAATGTTGGCATATGACTGCTACTGACTTTAATGGGAGTCATCTAGGATTGAAGTATCTGAGTAGCTCCTGCTCAGGGCTAATGTACTGTATCAAAGTTTAATTTGCCAAAAGTAAAAAACATGACTGTCATACAAAAAATGAAAGAATGCGTGTCAAATATTTAATCAATGAGGGAATCAGTAAGATGGTAAAGCAAGTTCAAGTAACATTTTGAGAAGAAGCATTTCTAGTGTGTGTTGAATTAGAAAGCCTGTTGATGTCTTACAGGGCGATAAAACTGTAATCTTTGGGGTTATCTTTTCTACTAGACAGAAATCTATAAGCTAACATATAACTTATCAGGTACATTTTCCTACATTTCCTACATTTCCTACATTTCAAAGTGTAGTCCTCAAAGCGGAAGCATCAGCATCACCTGGGAACTTAAGGGAATTGCACATTTTCCTTTCCTATCCCAGATCTATTTAATTAGAGACTTCGAGGGTGGGAAGCACCTCTGTCTCCCCACGCATTGTGGGTGACACAGATGCACTGTAAAGTCTGGAACCACTGCTCTAAATAGTCAAATAATCTCTATTTATGAAACAAATCTGTGAGACAATGCTCCAGTATGACATTAAAAGGACACACCACCCACCTTTTGGCCTTGTTTCCAGATTTAAATACTTTGTCTGATGTTAAGTCTCATGTTTGCTCTTTCCTTTTTCAGATACTCTATCAATTTAAGGCAGTTTCCACCTATTCCCAATTTTTCTTTTTTCTCCTTTTGAATAAAAAATAGTTTTCCAAGTCTATCAACAATGTTTTCTTCTTTAACCTATTAACATGATGAAACAGAAGTTGAACCAGTCTTGTAATTCTTAAGATGAAGTTTTTCTTTGACATAGTGTAGTATGTTAACACACTGTTGACTTCAACATGCTGATGTTTATGATTTTTAAAAAGGTCTTTATAAATGAGATCATTTTAGCATGAATTGGGAATCTTTCTTTTTCTATTTATGGAGCAGTTTAATTGCGATGGGTTCTGTCCTTTGAAAGCTTGAAAGGCTGCAACAATAAAACCAGCTGGGCCTGGTTTATGGGGGGTGGGATATGTAATCGAAAAGAGATCTCAAATTGTTCAGTTTCTTCTCTGGTTATCAGTCTATTCTCTAGGATATTTTTGGTGCTGTTGCTGTTTTTTTGTTTTGTTTTGTTTTTACCTCTTTAAGAGAATATTGAAAACTTAGTTTTCCTAGTCCATCCTTTGCTCAAACTCACCAGTAAGCAGACTAATGCGACTTAAAACAACCTATTTTTCTCCCATTCGATTGAGAAAAACTAAAATAAACATCTAATGTTGGTGAAGCCACAGGGAGAGTTCCGAGCATGTCAATTGTTACAGCCAATTGTAACTAAGGCAACTAAGAGGAATTCATCAAAATGAAATGAAATACTCAGGCACTCGAAGGAGCTATGCGGGTCACTGGTAATGTTTCCTTATATGGGTGCTGGGGACGTAGGCTGTACAGTTTATGAAAATTCATTTAAGCTTTATACTTACAACATATACATTTTTCTCTACGTGTATCATATTTCAGTAAAATTTTTAAATGCCTTTAGCCACAGCACAGCCTATAGCTATCTATAAGGGCACGGCTAACTGGCGGGCAACAGGGAACGACCTGAACCCTCCTTCGCAAGGTCCAGAAAGGGCTCCGGATTCCTGCTCCCTTAAGTCGAACACATTCTATGGCTCCCACGCTCTCTTTCTAGCTAAACCGCGTCGTGAGGCGGGGGTGGCGCCGGTCACTTCCGGGAAGGGGTTCTGGGGAGACAGACAGCGAGCTCATCACTCTCCCCCGGGAGCTCCCAGAGCGGCCATCGGCGCTCGCCCGGGCCCCGCCCCGCCCGTGGAGGCACCGCCCACACCACGTGACCGCCGCGTCAGCTGACCGGGCGCACCCGGAGGAGGAGGGCCGGCTTCCAGGCGCGATGGTGAGGGCCGCGGGGTGACCGGAGCCGGGGTGACCGGAGCCGGGGCGCCGGGGCGGGCAGGGAGGCCCCCGACCCTCGCCTATGCGGTCGCGGGCGGGTGGGCGCCGGGGCGGGGAGGTGGAGGCAGCCCCGGCCCCTCGGCAGACACCTGGGTGCGGTCGTGAGGGCCGAGCGTCCGGCTGGTAGGGCGGGCGGGCCGCGGGCTTGGAGTCCCGGTGCTTCCTCGGCGGGAAGGAAGGGCCCGCATCCCCCAGGGCAGGAAGTGGAGCTTGCCCGGGGCGGGAGCGCTTCCAGGCTTTCCTCGGCCCCCGGACGACCTCCCAGAGGTGCCCTCTTCCCGGCCCTCCTGTGCGACCTGGAGAAGAACTTGCATAGAATGAGCCTCAGTCTCCGCCCTGTTCGGAAGTCCTTTCACCCTTCCCAGAGCCAGAAAGGAGTAGACGTGGGGCTGGGGCTTCTCAGCTCCTCCGTCCATTCATTCCTTCAACAGGCTTTGCGTGCCTACTCTACACCATGCGGTGTGCCAGGCATTGGGGCTTAAACTGCAAGAGGCTTGACTTGGCAGTCATAGTTAAGACTTGAGGGGAAGGGACCTAACTGTGCCTTGTGAGTAGCGTTAGGAAGGCTTCCTGAGGGTGACAGCCACCGGAGGGCCTGGGGGCAGGGAAGAAAACTGGCTGGCTGCAGTGCAGTTTGTGTCCCAGGGGTGAGGAGGCTTGGGGAGGGGGGCTCTATCTTCAGACAGAACAGCATGTTCAAAGGCTTCAGGTGAGAGCGAGCATGGCTCGCTAGGAGTGGATGCACTTCACCTAGCTGGAAGGGTATCAGCTGAAGGTTAGTGAGATACGAGGCTCAACAGGTAACAAAGACCAAATCCTGCTGTGTCTTGAGAGCACGTTAAGGAGTTTAGACTTTAAGAAGAGGGCACTAGGAAGCTAGGAAAATCCTTTCGGCTGACTTGCGGAGGGAGCAGGAGGGGAGCGGAGAGCCCAAGCTGGGGCAGCAGACCCCCAGGGGATGGTGGTGACCTGAGTTAGGGTGGAGAGAGTGGAGCTGGAAGTGGGGAAATGCATGAGGGAAAAGGGAGAGCGGGATGTCGGCTTGGCTCCCAGGTGGTGGTGCTCAGTGGGGTGGGAAACACAGGACGTGGAGCAGGTTTCCGGGCAAAGAGCAAACGTTAACTTTGATAGGTGGCGCTGTGTGAGGTTTCTGCGAGCCACCAGGTGCAGCTGGCTAGAAGACAGTCTAGATTTAAGGGTCTGAGGCTCAGAAGAGAAGCTACAATGCATTTATAAATTGGGGAGTCATCAGCACAGAGGTGGTCATTGTAAGTCTAAAAACATGTAACATCTCAGTGATGTGAGTTGGGAAGAGAGGACCTAGGGCAGAACCTAGAGAAATGCCAGCATTTTAAGAAATTACACAAGGAACACATTCTTGTAAAAAATGTAAAGAATACAGAGATGGTAAAAGACTTCTGTGGGTTGAAGTCAGGGGCCCGTGAACTTAGGAAAAATCTCACATCTTAATTTTCACTAACTTCAAACTGAAATTTAGCATTTCCTTCAATTGTGAATGTTGGCAACCAACCCCAGTAGCAACAGCACCTCTGACTTCGTCACCAATAGAAATTAGAGATATTTTCGTATCATATTACAGCTGGTGACATTGTTCACATACTTATGCAGATCGTTTTTAAGTTATGATGGGTATTAGACTTGCAACATCACATCACCAATTTGTTTGACTATTTTGATAACTTAGTTTCCTTTGCAATCCTATGTATTTTATGCATTTAAAAACATGGTTTTGAGAAAGGCCTATAGGCTTCACCAGATGCCAGATGAGGCTATGGCAGAAAAAGGTTAAAAACTCCTGAAATAGAGACAGAAGTGCAAGACTGTCCTTAATACCCGATCTCCTCACCAGTTGTCCCAGGCCCCTGCCCCAGAGTAATGATGCAGGCAGTGTGCAGAGATCACCTTTTGGGGATTGGGGGAAGGAGGGTGATCCAGCAAATGAGACCGAGGTCAGGACAGGGAGAAATCCAGGAGAATATGCTGCTTCACCAGGGAGGACGGGTTCATGTGGGATGCTGCCCTCCATCCTGACCGGCTTCCTCATTCCTGTGCAGGAGTTGGGTGAGAGGAAGGCCAGATTTAGTGACAGTCATTTGTGACCACAGCTAGAGGACTTCATGGGAGGCCCACATAGAAGCACCAGTGCCGTGGGGTCAGGTGAAAAAGAGCAAGAGGGTTGGTGGTTGAAGGATTGTGAAGCAGGTCTGAAGTGGCTGAGAAGATGACTGGTAGGGCCACGTAGAGGACATGGTGTTGCCAGGCTGCACCGAGGGCCCAGCAGAATCAGGAGAATGTGGGTGTGAGGTGTCCTCAGTTTGCGGGGTTTTGTTCCCAGCATCTGTAAGCAGCCCACATGTAAGAGGTGTGGAAAGCTGGACATGTATATTGCTGTGCCCTAGAGTTTTGTCAGGCAGACAGGACAAAGGACAATTGATCCAGGGAATGGAGGATATTGACAATATGTGGCCGACAGGGTGGGTTTGCATTCCAACAGGAGACAGACCTTGAATAAATAATAAATGTGATGTCTGCTGTGGAGATCAAGAAAGAAGGATAGGGGCTAGAGCATGATGGAGAAGAGCTATTTTATTTTTTAACAGCTTTAATGAGATAAAATCAACAATAACACATATAAATGTACAGTTCAGTAAGTTCTGAAATGTATATGTTCCCACGATCAAGATAATGAACATACCCACTGGCCTCTGAAATTTCCTTGTGCAAGGGGCTGTTTTAGAAAGTATGGTCAGGGGCGCCTGGTGGCTCAGTTGGTTAAGTGTCTGACCCTTGGTTTCAGCTGAGGTCGTGATCTTCAGGGTCCTGGGACAGAGCCCTGGGTCAGGCTCTGCGCGTGCGGTGCAGAGTCTGCTTGAGATTCTCTCTCCCTCTCCCTCTGCCCCTCCCTCTCGTTTTCTCGTGCTCTCTCTCAAATAAGTAAATCTTAAAAAAAAAAAAAAAAGGGATTGAGGGAGGGAAGAAGGAAGGAAAGAGGGAGGGAGGAAGGAAGCATGGTCAGAGAAGACCCATTTGGGCAGAGGCCAGAATGAGGCATGAGAACAGGGTGTGCGGAGGGGCAGCAAGGACAAGGTGGGAGAGTGCCTGGTGTAACAGGAGTAGCAGGAGGCCAGTGTGGCTGGAGCTAGGGAGGAGAAGGAGGAGGAAGTGACATGACGTCATGACAAGGACATTGTTCTGTTCTGTGCTGTACCCCCAACACTTAGATTGGGGTCTGCCACAGAGAAGTTTGCCACAGGCAGTGTTTGCCGAACACAGGAATGCCTAGGATAGGCAGCAGAGCAAGGTTCGGTGGCAGGTGGGTCCGTGAGAGGGTTCTCTAAACAGCCTGGTGATAGGAGAGAACAAGTGGCCAGAGGGCATCCATGTTGGACAGGGAGCAGGGATCCCCAAAGAGCAATAATGGGGGAGACACCTGGCCACACCTCAGCCCTCCATCCTGACCGGCTGCCTCACTCCTGTGCAGAGGTTCCGGTTCTGTGGTGATCTGGACTGTCCTGACTGGGTCCTGGCGGAGATCAGCACGCTGGCCAAGATTGTTGAGTGCACGGGGTCTTCTAGGGTGGGAGGAGGCGGGGACTGGGGATGAGGGCTTTGGGGATGGAGGGTGGTGAGGTCACTCTGAGGTTGGGGCCTTAGTACCCTCAGCTTGTCCTGGCCTGCTGTGTGATTCTAGTCCTGTGGCCAGCCCCCCCGCATGGAGGGGTGGGGTGGGCCAGTTGGGCTCATGCAAGGCCTTCCCCTCCAGTCCTCCGTGAAGCTGAGGCTGCTGTGTAGCCAAGTGCTGAAGGAACTTCTGGGACAGGGGATTGATGTGAGTGCGGGGCCCAGCACCCCACTGCCCCATGACCCTGTGATCCCTACTGCCCTGAAAGTGCACCAGACCCAGGGAGGTGGGCGATCAGGATGCAGGCTGGGGTGCAAGTGGCTGGTGAGCAGGGGCCTGGCACCCCCTGAGGGCCTCCTCTCCCCATAGTACGAGAAGATCCTGAAGCTCACCGCTGATGCCAGGTTTGGTGAGTACCCCACTGAGTCCACAGACCTTTGGGCCCCCGCAGGTACTTGGCCTGGGGCTTAGCACAGAGGCCCCTCCTCCCAGCAGCCTGTCCTGCCGCACTTGCCTCAGCAGAGGGGGAAGAACGGGGTCGCCGGTCCCGCCCTCTGCCAGTTCTGGGGGTGGGGGGCAGTAGCAGTGCTCACTGCTGTGCTGTGAGCTGAAGATAGTGGGGCAACAAGAAGGTGGCTGAGGCCACAGTGACACCCCCTCCCCCACCCACGGGCTCCCCCCCAACCCCCCAGAGTCGGGCGATGTCAAGGCCACGGTGGCAGTGCTGAGTTTCATCCTCTCCAGTGCGGCCAAGCATAGTGTGGATGGCGAGTCCTTGGCCAGTGAACTGCAGCAGCTGGGGCTCCCCAAAGGTACGGGTATGCAGGCAGGCATGTGTGCCAGGGGCTGCTGGGCAGCAGGCCACGCCAAGTGGCTTTGAGATGTGCCCTGCCCTCTGGGCCAGGAGCCTGAGACCTGCCCTGTGAGCAGTCTGAGCCCCCACCTGCTACATCAGGGGGCCTCCATTCTGTCCCCAGAGCACGCGGCCAGCCTGTGTCGCTGTTATGAGGAGAAGCAAAGCCCCCTACAGGAGCACCTGCGGGCCTGCAGCCTGCGTGGTGAGTGTGGGAGGGGGCCGGGGTGGGGTTTGGGCTCCATTCTAGAAGGTACATGCTTCATGGGAGGTGCTTGTTCTCAGAAAGAAGACTTAACCCTGGTCACATGTCAAGCAGTCACGGAGCCAGGACTCCTGACTCCAGCCCAGATTTCTTTCCTCTGAGATCTGCTGTGGATAATCTCGCTACTGATTATTGAACACCTTCCCTGGGTCAGAGGGATGAGAGGTTCTCAAAGGTCCCACAGCCTTGTTGAGAGTGGAGCCAGGTGTGGGCTGAGGGCAGTGTGGCTTGCCAGCCTATGATCCTGAGAGCCCCCCCCTTTCACAGTGAATAGGCTGGCAGGTGTGGGCTGGCGGGTGGACTACACCCTGAGCTCCAGCCTGCTTCGGTCCGTGGAAGAGCCGATGGTGCACCTGAGGCTGGAGGTGGCAGCTGCCTCGGGTGCCCTAGCCCAGCCTGTGGCCATGTCTCTCTCAGCAGACAAGTTCCAGGTCCTCCTGGCAGGTGAGACTCTGCTGTACCTGGAGGGGGAGGGGCCCTCCCAGATCCCACCTGACTGCCACCCACCTGCTCACCTCTTCCCTTTGCAGAACTGAAGCAGGCTCAGACCCTGATGAGCAACCTGGGCTGAGGAGAAGGGTGTTTGGGGCCCATGTTGAGTCGCTGCCCTCCGAACTCCTCTTCATGGGTAGCCCCAGCTCCAGGACCCTGGAGGCCTGGCCTCCCAGATCTCTGGCTTGCTAGGTTCCCACTTGAGAATTCAGCATCAGGATTCTGAGGACTTTTCCAGCATTGCCTTCCCTCCCCCATGAAAGTCACTTGTCAACAGTTTTCATGAGCAGGAAGAATAAACAGAAGTGTGAAGGAGTGTGTGCACAGGTTTCTTTTTGGGTTCAGATGAAAGGTTTTTGTGAGAGTAACCAAGTGACATACAGACCTCCCTGACCCATTACTCATTCTCCCTTTTCAACTACTGGTTGAGGCAGAACAAGGACCACAGTGACACAGCTTGTGTGGGGAGAGGAGAATTGGGGTTCTAACTCGTGGTCCTGTGCTGGCCTTGTCTGCAGGCGGGCAGTAAGCACGCGGCCCCAGTGCCAGATGCCCCGAGTAGAGAAAGGAGAGAGCCCTGCTCTTCCTGCCGTCTTCGTTTGATAGAGAGAGGAGGGTCCCTGCCTGAACTGCTCATTGGCAAGAGGAGCAGGGTTAGGGACTGAATGTTTGTGTCCACCCCCCAAATTCCTGTGCGGAAGCCCTGACCCCTCAATGAGATGGTCTTAGGAGATGGGGCTTTGGATAGTAATTACGTTTAGATGAGGTCATGAGAGTGGGACCTTCATGAAGGGGTTAGGCCCTTATAAGAAGAGAAAGACAGACTCTGTCCAGAACATGTACTGAGAAAAGGCCACATGAGAACAGCAAAGCAGGAGAAGGCCCTCACTAAGAACCAAATCTGCCATCTCCTTGATCTTGGACTTCCCAGCCTCTGGAACTCTGAGAAATAAATGTCTGTTGTCGAAGCCACCCAGTCTCTGGTATTTTGGGACAGCACCCTGAACTGACTGAGACAAGTGGCCTAGAACATCTTGGGGTGCAGGGAAGCTACCAGACAATAACGAGTGCTGTCAGGAGGAGCCAGCTTGTCCCACTGGCCAAAGATGCGACAGTTTTAAGCATCAAAAAGTTAAGGACTGACTCGTCCTGACCTCTGCTTCTGGAAAAATGGAACAGATGCGCTTCCCCCATTCCTCTCACCAAGTACAGCTGAAAACCTTGGACATTACATATAAAACAAACAGGAGACTCTGAAAGGTGAAGAGAAGGCAGATTCGCTGAGATCCTGAGGAACTGAAGAACAGAGCAGAGCAGTCCTTAGGTTTCCTTTTTGCTCCCTGTGTCCTGGGCTGGGTGCTGGAGACTGGCAACCTGAGAAACACCAGCACACAGACTGGAAGCTCGACCAAAGCATGCTCTCTTGAGCCAGGGGATCAGGAAAGGGGCCAATTGGCAAGACAGGAGACTTACTGATGATAACTGCTCTCCTCCGGTCACACCACAAAGAAACTGCAGCCCCTCTTCCACCCCATCCCACCCCCGGCACATACATAAATATATATATGTGTGTGTATATATATAGATATATATATATTTTTAAGAGAGTGTGTGAGTAGGGCAGGGGGAAAGGGAGGGACAGAATCTTAAGCAGGCTCCACGCTCAGCACAGAGTCTGACATGGGGCTCGATCTCACGACCCTGAGATCATGACCTGGGTCGAAATGGAGACTCGGGTGTTTAACCAATTGAGCCACCCAAGTGCTCCAAGAAGATTTAAATAAGATCCAGTGTCTCAAAACCCCAAATGTCCAGGATTCAAACTAACAAACCGAGAGTTAAGAAAATCTCAACTTGAATGAGAAAACACAACAGATGCCAACACTAAGATAACTCTGACTTGTATGGCAAGGATTTTAAAGTAGCCATCATAGGGCGCCTGGG
>NC_138377.1:101736737-101744242 GCF_054177405.1 Leptonychotes weddellii
TCCCTCTGACCCTCCCCCCTCTCATGCTCTCTGTCTCTCATTCTCTCTCTCTCAAATAAGTAAATAAAATCTTTAAAAAAATTAAAAAAAAAAAGTAGCCATCATAAAAATGCCTCGTCTTTTTTTTTTTTTTTTAAGATTTTATTTATTTATTTGAGAGAGTGAGAATGGGAGAGGGTACATGAGAGGGGGGAGGGTCAGAGGGAGAAGCAGGCTCCTTGCTGAGCAGGGAGCCCGATGTGGGACTCGATCCCGGGACTCCAGGATCATGACCTGAGCCGAAGGCAGGCGCTTAACCAACTGAGCCACCCAGGTGCCCCAAAAATGCCTCAAGTCTTAACAAAGAAATAGAAGAATGAGATAGAAGTTTTTTTTTTTTTTTGTATTTTTTAAAGATTTTATTTATTTTTTGACAGAGACACAGGGAACACAAGCAAGGGGAGTGGGAGAGGGAGAAGCAGGCTTTCCGCGGAGCAGGGAGCCCGATGTGGGGCTCAATCCCAGGACCCCGGGATCATGACCTGAGCCAAAGGCAGACGCTTAATGACTGAGCCACCCAGGTGCCCCGAGATAGAAGTTTTAGAACTGAAATCTGTAATAAAGTAAAAATGAACTGGACTGAACAACAGAAGACAGAATCCATAAATTTGAAGATAATCATAGAAATTACCCAATCTGATCAACAGAAAATAGTTTGGAAAATAAACAGAAAACAAACAGAGCCTCGGAACCTGCAGGACTGTAACATAAGATCTAATATTCATGTCATCAGAGTCCCAGAAGTTGAGGAGAAAGAGGGTGGAACAGAAAAAACATGCAAAGAAATCATGGCTACAAATTTCCCCCGTATGGCCAAAGACCTAAGCCTGCAGAGTCAAGAAGCTGAATGAATCCCATTTGGATTAAACCCAAAGAAATCCATGCCAAGGTACATCATACAACAAACTTCTGAAAACTAAAGAAAAGAAAAAAATCTTGAAAGCCGCAAGAGCGAAATGACACTTTACCTTATGGGGGGAAAGCAAATGAGTGGATTTCTTGTCAGAAACCATAGAGGCCCAAAGGAAGAAGCACATTTTTCAGGTCTGAAAGAAAAACGTCAACTGAGAATTCTGTATTCAGCGAAAATTACCTCAAGAGTAAAGGGGGAACTCAAGATATTCTCAGATGAAGGATAACTAATATAGTTTGTCACCAGCTGACCTAACCTAAAAAAGGCGAAAGGAGGACCTCTGAACAGAAAGGAAATGATAAGGAATCTTGGAACGTCAGGGAGGAAGAACAATGGAAGGAGTGAAGTTTTGGATACAGTTAGACTTTCCTTGAGCATTTTAAATTATGTTCAACAGTTGGAGCAAAACATAAAACATTGTTGGATGTGGTTCTTAAAGTATGTAGAGGAAATATGTAAGGTTATTATAAATAGGAAAGAGTAAAGGGGGCAAGGTTTCTACACTTAGAATGTCAACACCAGCGGACTGTGACAAGTACGTGTGTAGAGTATCTAGAACAACTACCTCAAAGGCTGTGCAATGTACTACACTCAAAACCAAAACTGATAAGTCAAACTGGAGTTCTAAAAATTCAGGTAGCCCACAGGAGGGCAAGAAGAAAACAAAAGAGAAGTGGAATAAACAAAAATAAAGTGGCAGACAGAAGATCACAGAAAATTCTAAGTCTCTTCAAACGTTTCACATTAGCTTGATTTCCCAGGTTGCATTCCCTCTTCTGTGCTGTCACAGACTCCCACAGGTTGTAATATGGCATTGTCATTTTGTGTTTACTCATTTGCCTCTTTTACCCTTCTGAATCTCTTAAGGATGGGAATTGTGTTCCTGTGTGTGTGTAGTCCCAGTGCCTGATAGGTACTCCTTCAGTCAGTGGGGGGTCAGAGAGGGGTGGCAATGGGTTTCCTGGTGTTGAATGTAAAAAAAAAAATCCATGAATTGGTAATAGAAAAGAGTCTATAAAAGACAAAGTCCCTCCCCCCCAAAAAACCCCAAGTGACCCCTAATTTGTCACCATTGGAAGTTACTGCACCAAATTCTTAGTCTGAAAATTGATCATTAGAGGGAAGGAATTCAGAATTTATCCTATCTTTTTAACATTTCAGGACAACTAATGGCCTTTCTCTCATGGAATGAGAGAAAACCACCACTTTGTAATTCCCAGTTAAATACTTGATTGAGGCAAGGATCATCGAGGATGATAGAGCCATTAGGTGAAAAGTTTACATGATGTGAAATGATACTTGCTAAAGAATCCCCTCACACAAACAGTCCAGCGCCTCCCAGCTGGTAACTGGATAAACACAGTGGCTCGCTACACAGTGGAATACTACTCAGCAATCAAAAGAAAACCTCTAATAAGCATAACAACATGGATGGATCTCAATGCATTATGCTAAGAAGCCAGACTCAGAAGGCTACATACTGAAGGTTCCATTCATGAGATATTATGGAGAAGACCAAAAGGATAGGGACAGGAAGCAGATCAGTGCTTGCCAGCAGGGGAGGGGGGATGTGTTGACTACAGGGGGCGTAGGCAAATTGCAGGAGTGGGGGGGAATGTATTCTTTGATTGTGGCCATAGTCAGTATGAGTGTATATATTTGTCAAAACTCACACTCTAAAAAAACAAAACAAAACTCAGACTCTACAAATGGTGTATATTACCGTATATAAATTATACCTTAATTTAAACAAAACAAAAAGAGACCAACCTACAGAGAAATCACCCCATCGATTACTTAGTGGTCACAAGGTGTGAAAGGTATCTTTACAAAGCAGAGACTGGCTGTCACAACCTCACCCATGATCAATTTCAGCCTCAGTGATGTTGGACAACCAGATGTTAGGTGTCTCCTAATGTGATGCAACTTGGAGTACAGAGCACCCAGGAAAGAGAGAGATGTATCTAAGGAAACATTCAGACAAATCCAGAATGTGATGGGGCAGCTCAAAAAACAACTGGCTTGGACTCCAGAAAGGTCAGTATCATGAAAACCAAGAAAAAAAAAAAAAGGGTGGGGTGAGTGGGAGATGGAGAGGGTGGTTCCATCTAAATAAAAAATGATTAAAGAGACCTATAACCCTTGATTGGACTCTGCTTTGAACAGACCAGCTATAAAAGACATTTTGGGGACAATTAGGGAAATTTGAATGTGGACTAGGTATTAGATGGTATTGATTTTATTACGTATGATAAATGTGGCTTTGTAGGATATTGCTTTTTAGAGATGCATGCTGAAGTATTAGGGATGCAATGTCGCAGTTCGCATAGTTCATTTCAGAATCCTTCCGCCCAAATGAGGAGGAAGCAGAAGTAATATGAAGGGGCAGATCCCGGCTATGGACCAGGCACCTGTGCCGACCACACTTAAGATGGAATGCAAGCTCCTTACAGAGGCCTCTTTAGACCAGACCTGACCATCTGAAGTGGGTTCTGCTTCTCCGCCCGTTTTTTGTTGCTTGGCTGCACTTGCCACCCGGCAGGTGGTGATGGTGCTTCTGTTTATGTGTTACGTCTGACTGTGCCTGGATTCTTAGGGGCCACCATCGGGTCCCCAGGGCCTGCGTTTATCAAGCACCTGCGCGCCCTGCGCACAGCTGCAGGCGCCTCGGCCTCGGGACCTTGCTGCTTGCTGTTTCCTGCTGGGAGGGCCGACCCTGTCGGGACTAGCCGGGTGACTTGCCCCCAGCCACGGAGACAGCTGCAATCCGGGACCTCAGACCTGACCCGATCCCCGCTGGCGCGGAGCAGCGGGAAGCCAGGTTCCTCCGCCACCTCCCGGCCAGGTGACAGCCCCAAAGTCTTTCCCACACTCGGGCCCCCCAGCCCATCCCGGCCAGCCTCTGCCACCTGACCAAGAAACTACACTTCCCAGCAGGCGCCGGAGCGGCGACCTCAGCTCCCAGCGTGCTCTTGGGCGCGGCCCGACTCCCCTCCCCGCCCCCCCCCCGCGTTAACCCCTCAGTGGCTGCAGGCTGGCGGGGAGCCGCGCGGGGAGCAGGTTACCCGGGGGCGGCGGTGCTGCAGAGCTGAGGAGGGGATGGGGTTCGGGGACCTTGGGGAGCTGGGGTTAGCCGAGGACGGGCAGCGGGGCGGGGTGGTGAAGGGGAGGTGAGCACTAGGGTGCCCGCCCTGCGGAAGTTAGGAATCTGGACGTTCACCTTTTCCCGAAAAACGAAGCCATTCGGGTGCCAGACCCCGGACGGCGCTGAGGAGGGGGACAGGGGTAAGGCAGTCTGCCCTCCCTGGCTAAATGCCCCTGTCTGCCCCACACAAAACCTGGCCTTGATCTGGGCAGGTCCCGGAAAAAGGAGGGTGGAAACTCCCCTCCCGCAGCCAGGCGTGGGGGGCGGCGGGCGGGATGGAGTTCGCTTGCCTCGGCCCCGACGCTGATGTGGGCGTTTCCTGTGCCCCCCCGGACCTTGACCCGGAGCTCCGGAGCCCTTCCTGTGACCCCTGTCCTCCTCCCTCAGAGCCGTGGGCACCTGGTTCCAGCGCACCTGCCTTCGCTCCTCCTCGTCCTCGCTCTGGTCCCGAGCAGTGCGTCGTGGCAGGCCGGTCCCCGCCGCGGGCGGAGTCTCCAGCAGCGTTCTCCCAGTTCTCGTCCCCCTGGCGGGATCGGGTTCCCTCCCTCAGTTGTTGTGGAGCAGGTGCAGGCCGGGTCCCAAGAAGCGGAGTCGTGAGCAAGCAGAGCTTGTACTCTGGGGTGGGAGTGGAGGTAGAGGCAGACAACAAACAAGATCATTTCCGATTCTGGGGGTGCCATGAAAAGAAAACTCGTTGGCGGGGGGATGCTGCCTCGAGAGGGTGGTCGGGGAGGGCCTCTCTCAAGTGTCCCAGACTGAAGGGACAGCAGGGGCAAAGACGTGGGGCTGGGAGGACGGTGCTTGGAGCCAGTGAGTGAGGGGGAGTGTGGGAGGAATAAGAGGACTGTGTGGGCCCAGGAAGGATCTGGACTTGATTCTAAAAGCAGTGGGGGCTCATGAAAGCCCCATGGAAGGTGTTAAATAAGGCAGAGTCTCGCTTCCCCAGCCTGAGCTCCATAGTGCCCTGGGCTTTCTCAGCACTTTCAGGTGGGGACCAGGACCTGTGACCGGGCCAGTTGACTTGTCCGCCGATCCCAGCTGGTAGTGGCCCCCTGTGGCCCTCAGGGTTCTCCTTGATAAAATGGGGGGATAATTTCTACCTCACAAGGTGCCACTTAGCCCCACCTGCTGTCATCCTCCCCCCACAGGGCCCGGCCACCCGCGCACAGAATGCCTGAGGGCCCCGAGCTGCATCTGGCCAGCCGCTTCCTGAACGAGGCGTGCAGGGGGTTGGTGTTTGGCGGGTGTGTGGAGAAGTCACCCGTCAGCCGCAACCCTGAGGTGCCCTTTGAGAGCAGTGCGTACTGCATCTCATCCTCGGCCCGTGGCAAGGAGCTGCGCCTGACCCTGAGCCCCCTGCCTGGGGCCGAGCCCCCACGGGGGCCACTGGCCCTGGTCTTCCGATTCGGCATGTCTGGCTCCTTCCAGCTGGCGCCCCGGGATGCGCTGCCAGCCCACGCCCACCTGCGCTTTTACACAGCTCCCCCCGGCCCCCCACTCGCCCTCTGCTTCGTGGACATCCGCCGCTTTGGCCACTGGGACCTCGGAGGCGAGTGGCAGCCCGGCCGCGGGCCTTGTGTCTTGCTGGAGTATGAGCAGTTCAGGTAGGCCCAGCACCAGGCATGAGGAACAGAGTCTTGGGCTCCGGGCCTGGCTCTGTGAGTGCCTCGCTGGCCAGTGAGGGACAAATCTAGTCCCCTCTGGTCCTCAGTCCCTTTGTGTCGACCAGGACAGTGTCCTTTCCCAGGGACAGCTCTCTGAGCTAATGGATGTGGAACCCCGCAACTGATGTGGGGGGGGGGCAAGAGGAGGATGGGCAGGGCTGCCCTGAGGACACATGGCCAGTTCGTGTCAGACCTGGGGCTCAGCATCCCACTCTGCTTCTCGGAGGCTAAGAAGAAAGGTGAAGGGGCTTTAACAACCTGGTAAGAAAGGCGGCTGAGCAGGAAGGAACTGCTTCAAAGCGGTGGCCGGGGGACTGCCTCATGACACGGTTTCTGAATCGGGCTTGCGGTCTCCCACATTCTGCCTGCCCACTGGTCTGTGACCGTCCCATGGTCTCTGCCAGAGGGGTCACCACCCCACCTGGGATGTGATGCGTGTCACAGAGGATGGCACGCTGCCGGCCACTTCCCTTCCTCTAAAGGTGAAACATGAATGGGTTTCTATTTCGTGCCAAGCCCTCCGCCAGGTGTCGGGGGTACCGCAGTGAGCAAGATGGATGTGGTCCCTCTCCCACAGAGCTACAGTTCAGATAAGGCAGGGGGAACAAGGAACAAAGTGGATGAATTTAAATAGACACATGCCTGAAGAAAAATCCAAGAAGTGGAGAATGACTCTTGGCCGGGTTGGGCGGGGGTGGGGTGGGGGTCGGATTAGGAAAGGACCACTCTAGGTGACATTTGAGCCAAGGCCTGCCCGATGAAAAGGAGCCAGTCTTTGCAAAGCCCTAGAGGAAAAGCACTGTAAGGGACAGAATCACAGACTCAAGGCCTGCAGTGGACTTAGCCATTCCTCCCTTCCTTGGGGCTGGCGTGCTTTCCGTTGGGCCTGAGACTTGGTTGTCCTGGGTGGGTCAGGGCGTCTTGAGCACTTGACTCCTGGCCTTCCCACGCTCGACCCTGAGTGCACCCCAGGGAAGCGTCTGTCACCGTCCTGGAGTCCTCCCATCCAACTTTCCTGGGAAGTCATGGCACAAGTTCACTCTGCCACCTGGCTCTCAAGTTTCTCTCACCTGCGAACTTCGGCTGTTTTCTTGGTCTCACAGCTGGGGAGCTTGCAGGGGTCTGCTCCCCTTAGTGCTCTGACCACCTAGGCTAATGCTCCACATTTCCCTTTACCCCAAACTCTGTCTTCTGGCCCCTACTTCATATGCTGCTCGTGCCCGTTACTGAGTCAGTCTCACCAGGAACCTTTCCCACAAAGAAACGAGGTGCATTTCCTCTTTGTGGGGGTGAGGAGGGATCGGGGACCCCTGGAGGTGGGGTGGGGGCTGCTGGGACACTCGCTAGCCAGGACTTGTCACCACACACCTGCTACACAGAGCCAGCACCAGCTTCCTTGAAGACAGGGAGCTCCAGACTACAGGCGCACCTGAGCTCCTGGGGTCACCTTGTTCTCCACCCAAGACCCTTGAACCTGAGGCTCTTTGGTGATAGACACACAACATCTACAGACTCATGTTTCCTTGAACACGTTCCTTTTTTTTTTGTTAAGATTTGATTTATTTGACAGAGACACAGCGAGAGAGGGGACACAAGCAGGGGGAGTGGGAGAGGGAGATGCAGGCTTCCTGCCGAGCAGGGAGCCCGATGCGGGGCTCGATCCCAGGACCCCGGGACCATGACCTGAGCCGAAGGCAGATGCTTAATGACTGAGCCACCCAGGTCCCCGCAGGGTCCTGGGATC
>NC_138377.1:101744742-101767695 GCF_054177405.1 Leptonychotes weddellii
CCCTGCTCGGCAGGAAGCCTGCATCTCCCTCTCCCACTCCCCCTGCTTGTGTCCCCTCTCTCGCTGTGTCTCTGTCAAATAAATCAAATCTTTATTAAAAAAAAAGACTTTATTTATTTGAGAGAGAGTGAGCACAAGCAGTGGGAGGTGCAGTGGGAGAGGGAGAAGCAGGCTCCCCGCTGAGCAGGGAGCCCGACCACGCGGGGCTGGATCCCAGGACCCCATGATCATGACCCGAGCCGAAGGAAGACGCTTAACCGAGCCACGCAGGCGCCCCAAACACATTGCTTTTGATTGGTTTTTTTTCACTTTTCATAATGAATTCAAATCTCATACTGGTGTTTCCAATAAATAGGAAATTATTTCCAATAAATAGGAAAATGGAGGGCGCCAGCTCAGCAGGGAGTCTGCTTCTTCCTCTGCCTCTCCTCTGCCTCTCTCTCAAATGAATAAACAAAATCTTTAAAAAAGGAAAATGGAGGTTCCCGCTGCCAAAATAGCACTGAGGCTGGGAAAGCGGGAGCTGGGACTCCCATGTTCCTTCCCCTTGCACCCAGGTACCCTTAGCCCCTCTCTATCCTGTGGCAAGGCCTCAGGGATGGGGGCAGAGATGGGGTCTCATGTGCCTGGGCTGGCTGTGTTCCTCCAGGGAGAACGTGTTACGAAACCTAGCGGACAAGGTCTTTGACCAGCCCATCTGCGAGGCCCTCTTGGACCAGAGGTTCTTCAATGGCATTGGCAACTATCTTCGGGCAGAGATCCTGTACCGGTCAGCAGGACGGCCATGAGGACTAGGGAGGGCTGGGTGCACCCACATTCTCCACTGCTTAGCGTGGCTCCCTCTCTCCACCCCACTGCAGGCTGAGGATACCCCCCTTCGAGAAGGCCCGCGAGGTTCTGGAGGCGCTGCAGCAGCGCAGGCCGGTGAGGGTGCGGGGAGGAAGGCGGACAGACCCATCAGAGCAGGCCAGCAAGTGTATAGGCTGGGTTAGGTCTCCAGCTTTGGGCCCATTTCCCTTTCTCTGCAGTGTCAGGGGTCGGGGGCAGATGGATGGTCTCTGAGTCCTGCCAAGCTCCTGGGGTTCTGCTCCCCATTGCTCAGCTGCCTTCTGAGTGGCCCTGCCTCATGCTGACAGCCAGTTCCTGCCTCTGCCCCTTCTCCAGAGCCCGGAGCTGACTCTGAGCCAGAAGATCAGGGCTAAGCTGCAGAACCCAGACCTGCTGGAACTGTGTCACTCCGTGCCCAAGGAAGTGGTCCAGCTGGGTGAGGCCTGGGAGCCAAAGATGGCTCTACCTCTGCTTCAGTAAACTGTGTAACCCCAGGGCAGTTCCTGCCCTACCTGGGTATGGATGTCTGTAGATCTAGTTGTTGCTACAAGCAACAAGCCTCCTCGCTTGTTAGGTATGTATGTTCTCTGAGCAGCCCAGAAGGCAGGCCGGACAAGGATTATTCACCCCACCCCAGGGTGGGAAAGCCATGGCCCAGAGTGGGGAAGCCACCAGCCTGAGGGCACACAGCTGGAGGATGGAGAGCCTCGGCCCCCTGAC
Source organism: Leptonychotes weddellii (assembly GCF_054177405.1). Taxonomy (NCBI): domain Eukaryota; kingdom Metazoa; phylum Chordata; class Mammalia; order Carnivora; family Phocidae; genus Leptonychotes; species Leptonychotes weddellii. The sequence continues at coordinate 101,746,291 of NC_138377.1, forward strand.
TCAGTCCGCCAGCTAGTAGCTGAGGTCTGGGCCAGGCCGACCAGGCTCCCCCTACTCCCGGCCTGAGTCCGCCCTGACTTCGGCCTGGTTCCTCTGTCCCACAGGGGGCAAAGGTTACGGGCCGGAGAGCGGAGAGGACGACTTTGCCGCCTTTCGAGCATGGCTTCAGTGTTACGGCATGCCCGGCATGAGCTCCCTGCGGGACCGGCGTGGCCGGACCATCTGGTTCCAGGTTTGGGCCCTAATCTCACATAGGCAAATGGAGATCCCGAGGAAGCTAGTGGGGTGGACAGACCTGGGGTCACAGCAGGGCAGGAGCTGGGGTCTTCCAGGAGCAGATGTCCAGGGCCTGCCGTTGCCCCCAGGGGTCACACTGTTCCCCATGCTTTACCCCTCCTCTCCTCAGCCCCAGGGTCCCAGCCAGTAGAGTGGCCCAAGGCGGGTGGCCTTGTTGATGTGGGCTCCCACCTGCGGAGGACGGGGCAGTCAGAGGGGCTTCTTAGGGGAGTAGCTCCACTGATTTGGAAGGATAGCTGTGAGCTCTGCCTCTCCAAGGAAGACTCCCCCTGCCCCAGCCAGGTTGATTCCTGAATTCTCCTCATTCTATTTTAGGGGGATCCTGGACCCCTGGCACCCAAAGGTAAGCTACTCTTAATGTAATAAGCTGGGAGAGCAGGAAGGACTAGTTGCTTGCAAGAGTTACATCATCCTTCTCCATCCCAGTCCCCACTCCAACCCTGGGAGTCACCCCAGAGCAGGAGTCTGCAGAAAGGGGGCTGAGGGCATAGGACTCTCCCGCCCCAGTGTCAGTGTCCTGCAGGAGGCAAGTCCCGCAAGAAGAAATCCAAGGGAGCACAGCAGGGGCCTGAGCACAGAACGGAGGTATGGCTCCTCCCTGCATTCTCCCCTGCCCCGCCAGCCAGCCGCACCTCCCAGGTGCCCTCCCTTGACAATGGGGGGCAACGGTGGGTCCTCACCAACCTCTGAACTGCTCACAGAGCCCCTTGGGGACCTGTATCTCCTCAGGACCCTCTCCTTCCAAGCACGGCCCCTCCCAGGACACGTGGGGCACACAGAGGCCCTCCTGAACAAAGTAGAGTAGAGCAGCCTGAGGGCACCAGCCTCCAGCAGGACCCAGAGGCCCCCCCCCCCGAGTTCCTGAGAAGCTCAGGTGCGCCTTGCTCAGCATGCTGCTCTGGGGAGAGAAGGCTCTGCAGGGGGAAGGGATGGCAGCGCAGGCGGGAGGACTGTGGACGGAGGGGGGTGGGCAGGCCGCTGGGGCAGCCCTCAGCCTGGGGTCTGAGCTGCCGCCTCACCTGCCCTCCTCCCAGGCCACCGCAGACCCCGAAGGATCAAAGCTGACACCCCATCCTTAGAGAATGAGGGGACGGCAGCCTCCTAGCCGGAGGGCGTCCTTGCTTGCGTCCACCCGCTTTCTCTGCTGAGCCCTTCGGGGCCTGGGCGGCTCACCAGAAGCAGGCTGGAGCTGCTGGGGGCCAGGTGCCCCTGGCCCTGTGGCTGTTCCCTGCACACCTCTGATGTTTTTAATTGTACCCCACCTTCCCCATTTTTTAAGCCCACATGAAAAATGCTGTCATTTTTAATAAACTAATACACTTGAATTTCTTGGCACTTCTTGGGCTGGCTGCAGAAGGTCTGGGAAGGCCAACCTGGGAAAACCTGCTGCCTGACCTTGGAGACTGGAGAGCCACCTGGGCAAGGCTGACTGAGCCCCATCCCAGTCCTCCAGGCCCTGGCTCTCAGAGGATGGCCTGCCTCTGCAAGTACAGCCTCTCAGAGGTGGTGTAGAGACCCCCGCCCGGGCAGCGGGAGAGGGGGGGTGGGGGGGGGCGGCCCACAGCTCCTCCAGTCCAGAATTCCCAGCACTGCCGCCGGCCAGTGCTCCTCTCCTAGTGGGCAGCCAGCCGGAATCCACCCTCTTGGCTTCCTCCCCTCCCCGGTCTCTTTGCCAGCTTGTGGTCACTGATATCCCACATCTCGGGGCGGGGCGGGGGGGGGGGGTGGCGGGGAGGTGCTGCAACCCAGACCCTGCACACACCGGTAAGTTCGGATCTTGCCCCTGCCCCCAAACGCCTGGGGAAAAGCCTTCCTCCCTGAGGACAGGCCCCGAGGGGAGTGAGCAGGGACTACTGCTAGCAGGGTTCCTGAGTCAAGGGTTTATTGTTCAAGAGATGACTGATCCTTGCTTCAGGCTGGGGAGGCAGAAGTGAGGAGCCCCCAAAGCCTTCCACACATAAAACCCCACCGTCAGGGGCTCAGTTTGGAGGGGGCTGCAGCAGCAGCAACAAGGACCGCACTTGGAAGGGAGAAAAAGTGAGCTTCAGGCGGGAGTCCCGAAGGGGCAGGTGGCCGGCAGGGTCGCGCTGCTCCAGGAGGTCACAGCTGGAGAACAGGAGTGGGGGTCATGAGGGCCCCGCGAGGGCAGGACGCCCACCCCTACCCCGCGCCCCACTCACAGGACGGCCTCCTGAACCGGCAGCGACGTGTGCAGCCAGCAGTCGACGTGGCTGCCGTGGGCCTCGTACAGCCTGAGGACCAGCGTGCGGCCCTGCGGGCTGGTCTCCGCCTGCGGAGGGAGGCGGGGGGGTGGGCGGGGCTGGGGCGGACCCAGATGGGGCCCCGCCCCTGCCGCCCCGCCCCCGCCCCTGCCGCCCCGCCCCTTGCCTGCTTGACAGTCTCCAGCACGACCGCGGGCGAGGACACGGAGAAGGCGCTCCAGGAGGCGGCGGGCGCCGGGCCCGGGGCAGGCAGTGCCAACAGGGGGAAGTTGAGGCTGTAGGCAGCGCGGATAACGCCAGCGTCCTGGAAGGAGCCTGGAAATGGGGGGGGGGGGGCCGTGGGCGTGCTGGCGTTTTGCCCACGGGCCGCTGGGAGAAACTGAGGCTCAGAGCAGGGCAGAGAGGCGGTCCGGGCCGCAGCACCCACCTTTGTGCGGCATCAGCGCGTAGGTGAACTCGTGGCGTCCCATGTCGGCAGTGGCGTCGGGGGCCTTTGGTGCCCGCAAGCTGGGGTGGGGAGGGTGGGGATGGGCCGGGCTGGAACTGCGGAGGTTCCGGCCCCAGAGGACCCGCGCCCCCATGCCAGCACCCCCCTCCCCCGGGGCCTGGCGGGCCCTCCACTCACAGCGAGAGGCTGAGGACGTTGCCTCGGACCGACGCGCCGTACTTGCAGTCGTTGAGCAGAGCCAGCCCAAAGCCGTGCTCTGACAGGTCCATCCAGCGGTGGGCCCACACCTGGGGGGCAGATCCCAGAGCCGCTTGGTGACCCCGCCCCCTCCCTGGGCTCCCGAGCTCCCGTCGCCACAGTGAGGGCCAGCTCTGGGACCGCAGATGGAGCTCCAGCTCTCACCACAGGAGGCGCTGGGCACACCATCCAACCTGTCTAGGCCTCAGTTCCTCATCTGTGAAATGGGGATAATAGAATTCACCCCCACCAAATGGGCATGAGTGTCAAAAACCAAAGACAGCATTTAGCACAAGGCCTAGCACACAGGAGCCAGCAAATATTGATCAGCGTCCTCCTCCTGACCCCACCCCACACCAGTCTCTTCCCAGCCGGGCAGGATCCAAACCCCACCCCACCCCATGTCAGACCTCAAATCGAGCCCAGTCCCAAGAGGTGTTGTGGTGTGTGGGCCGCTGCAGATGCCCGAACTGGACCTCATAGGTGGCCTGGGGGCTCCGCACGCGGGCGGGGAACTCCACCTTCAGGAACTTGTGGGCCTCATGCCAGTGCACCTGAGGTGGAAGGACAGACACACACAGGCCTGGGCCGCTCCCTCCTCCCCAGCCACACCCGGGGATAGATGCCCACCACCCTGCTTTCTGCTACCTCGGTGTGGAAGCGGACATAGGGGCAGCCAACGTCCAGCACGACCTCCTGGCTGAGCCGACTGTTGGGGCTGATCTGCAGCAGGAACCAGGCGCTGCCCCGCAGGCCACCCTCAGTGCCCACTGCCAAGGTCCCTGCCTGGCCCAACACTGGCTTCCTGTGGGATGGGGTGGCGGAGCTGAGCCAGGGCAAGCTGATGGAGGGGGCCCACCACCACCCCGGTCCTGCCCACACCGAACCGTGTCTCCAAATGGTAGTCCATGACGTCCCATGCGTCCCAGTACAGAGGGACATCATCGAACAGCACAAACTGGTTCCCCACGGTGCCCTCAGCAATGGCCTCCCTGGAAGGATGCAGAGATTGGTGCTTTAGAACTTTATGACCCTGAGTTGGGGTGGGGGCAGGGAGAGTAGGCCCAGGGGACAAGGGGACTCCTTCCTAGCCCAGCCTGCCCTGCCCTGTGTGGGTCCAGAGCCACAGGTGGGCTGCCATGGGCAGTACTGGGGCCAGGGGACAGAGGGAAGGGGGTCTGGGATCCACCTGCCAGGTACTGGAAGAGGGCAATGAGGAGTTGGCACCTGCCAGAGGCAACCAGCACCAGGGACGTCAGGCAGCCGGTTGGGTCCAGCCTCACCCGGATGATGCCGTTGTCCAGAGTCACAGAACCGTCGGTCTTGGCGGGAGGGGTCCTTGAAGCTGAGTCTGTGGGGACTTCCCACCACCAACAGCACCCCCAGCCCAGCCCCACCTCACCACTTGCTCCAGCTGGGGAGCTCAGAATCCCCACGTTGTCAGGGATGGCCCAGGAGGGGCCCCGCCCAGCAGCACGTGCCCACACTCACCTCCTGCACCACGAACACAGGTTGCTGGGTCTGCAGGGGCTGCAGTGAGGTGGGGGCAGCAGCAGGAGCATAGCCCATGCTGGGCACTGTCACCAGGGCTGGGGATGAAGCCTGGGCATCAGTGCAGCCTCCCTGACCCTCCAAGAGCCTTGCTTGAGGGGTGGGTGGATCCTCCTCCTCCTCCCCTCCAGCCTGGGGCCTCCCGGGGCAGTGAGCCCCGAGGCAGTGTCCCCACCCCGGGTCTGGCCTTGGTCCCTCCTACTGCAGCAGCAGCCTTTCCCCCCAGCTCCTACCTAGGCTATGGGCCCCACCAGGCCTGGGCAGGGCCAACACTTCAGTGCGCTTCCAAGGCAGCGTGTTGACGATGAGGAGGCCCTCGGGCCCCGGCTCCCCGGCGCACAGGGCTGCAGCTGCGGCACTGAGCAGCGTGTTGCCGTGCAAACGGATATCTGCGGGGAGACCGGCTGCTCATGGGTGGGCGGTGGGTTTGGGATGGGCCCCGAGTATCCCACAGGACACACTCTGGGCTCCGCCCCAGGCGTCGGCGACAGCGGCACACAGGTCATCAACCTCACCTTCGTAGTGGCACATGGCCTCCTCTGCCACCAGCTGGATGCAGCTTCCGGTCACCACGTCATGGAACTGGTTCAGGAGCAGGAGCCTGCGGGAGCCAAGGGTGGGGATGGGGAAGCTGTCCGTGGTGAGCTCGGGGCGGGTTCGGGGTGGGGGGGTGCAGGCAGAAGCCGGCCTGACCTCCAGAGGTGCTGCAGCTGGGCTGCCGGGTACAGGAACTGGGCGCTGCGGGCCACGGCCAGGCTGCTGAGCAGCTCCACGTCGTGCAGGATCCGCTCACACTCCCGGTTCCCCTTCTTGATCTGAGCAGGGTTGGGGGGTTGGTGGGATCAGTCCCAGGCCACCTTCCAAAGCCCTCCCATGCTCAGAACCCCTAAGGCTCCCCAGGGCCTCCCAGATAAAGCCTCTGGTGGCTGACCTGCCCCCCCCTCAGCCCGCGGCCCGCCTTCTTCAGGGACACTCAGCCCTGCCTCCTCCAGGCCCCCAGGCCGCCCGGCTCTGGTACTTCTCTCCTCTTGGTGCCGCCCCGGAACACAAGCCTCTCCCCCCTAGGTCTGGACTGAACTCTGGCCCCCGCAGAGCCAGGGCACACACTCCCTGCTGGGCTCAGGGAGCAGCTCCTGACCTGGGCATGCGTGGTGTAGGTGCCATTGTGTAGCTCCAGGAAGAGCTCCCCAACCCACGTGCACAGCTGCCCTGAGCCACTCTCCAGTGCGGAGAAGAGTCGCCCCGGAGAAGACAGCTGCACCCTGAGGGAGACCACAGCCTGGGTCGCCCAGCCTTGGGGGTACCGTGTGGCCCACCCTTCCTCCATGCCAGAGTGGACGAGAGATCCAGCCCCGACAGAAAGGAGCACCCCGCCCCCCTCCAGAATGCTCCCTGTCCACGCAAAGCCAGTCCCGGACACACTGGGAGAGTTCTGTCTCCAGTAGATTTAAGCCCCTTCCCACAGGCAGCTTTCCCCCCCGCCCCGCCCCCAGGGTGGAAGCTGGGAAGAGCCAATGGTGCCGGACTGGAGTGGGGCAAGGTCCGGCGGGGGAGCTGGACCGAATGTTTGAGCGGAGAGCAGGGCTGCAGGCCAGGGCACAGTGAGGTCCGAGGGCTGCTGGAGGGCCAGGGCGGACCTGGGCAGCCCGTCCGTATCGTGCAGCCGCTTCAGGCGGTCCACCATGGTCTGGGTGGGGCCCCCGCCCCCGTCCCCAAAGCCGAAGAGGAAGGCACTGTGGTTGCTACGCCCCTTATCCCGGTTTTTGACCACGGTCTTCAGCACCTGGACAGGCGGGGCAGGGCAACCCGGGTCAGCCTAGGACAGGACACCAAGCCCTCTCCAGCGTGCTCCCCCCCCGCCCCACCTCAGCCACCAGGTGCCCCCTCACCTCCTCCACACTGCCCTGCATCCCATATGAGTCGCCAGGTGGGAAGTGGGCCAGCACACGGGAGCCATCCAGCCCCTCCCAGAAAAAAGTATGGTGCTATGGGTAGGGAGACAGGAGAGGCACCAGTCAGGGCTGAGGCCTGTTGTGTAACCCTGGTGGGCGAGGGGGGCACAGCCTCTCCCGGTGGGGGTTGGGTGGCCGGTCCAGGACCCCTTAGTAAGCTGGGCGGGAGATGAATGGGCCAGGCGGGGACCCTGGCCCCCTGAGGTCTGCTCACCGGGAAGGAGTTCACCAAGTTCCAGCTCAGTTTTTGGGTCAGGAAGTGCCTGATGCCGCAGCTGCGCATGATCTGGGGGAGCTGTGCTGAGTAGCCAAACGTGTCTGGGAGCCAGAACTGCGGGGGAAAAGGGGCTCTGGGACGCAGGAGCTGGGGCTCTTGGTGAAGCAGCCCCAGCCTCTCAGCCTCTCCCGGCTCAAGGTCAAGCTCCAGCCCACCTGCCCGCAGCAGCTTGCAGCCTACCTCGGAGCACATTTTCCCAAACTCCTGCAGGAAGAAGCTCTGGCCCTGCAGGAACTGCCTCACCATGGCCTCTCCGCTGGGAAGGTTCCCGTCCTGCCAGTGCGTGAAGACGGAGGCAGGCGGCATCAGCGCCGACGGGGACCAGGCAGGAGCTCGGGCCACCCCCAGCCCACGCAGGAGGAGCCAGGGCCCTGACAGAGGCTTGCAGCCAGTGCCCAGGGCTGTCCATCTCTTCGCTTCGGGCCCAGGGCTCTACCTGCTGGAGGGGAGGTTTCCCAGGGCAGGGGTCGGGCACCCTGCCACCGTGCTTGAGCCCCTCCTCCCCCTGGGGGTCCCCGGGCCTTGGCATTCCAGGCACCCCCCCCACAGAAGGGGGATGAAGGGCCTGCAGAAAGTCACCTACCGGCAAAGCCAAGGAGGGGAGGCCAGAACAGCGTGGCCTGAGGCTGAGGGGTTGCAGATGGCACTTACCATCTCCACCCAGGTGCCCCCCACAGGCACAAACTGCCCTCGGCAGGCGAACTCCTGGAGCCGGGCATGTAGGCCAGGGTAGTGGCTCTTTACCCACTCGAGCTGCTGTGCCTGTGGGGCAGATGGGGCCCATGCTGGGGCAGGAGTGACAAGGACCGCACCCAGGCCTGAGCATCTGGGGCCAGTGGGCGGCTGAGGGTGGGGAAGAGCCCTCCTCCTCAGGCGTGAGAAGCCCCCAGGACCTCAGCCTCGGACTGCCCCACAATGGCTGTCCCTCTGACCTGGGAGCAGGCAAAGATGAAGTCCGGGTTCTGCTCCATGAGCTGCACGGCTGACGCCCAGCTCCGGGCACATTTTCGCACAGTCTCCTTGAAGGGCCAAAGCCAGGCTGGACAGGAGGGGGTCGGAGGTGGAGGGAGAACAGCAAGGTCCCCAGCTCCCCACAGATCTCCAGCCTCACCCCTGCCCCCTCAGCGCCCTGCCCGCCCAGCCCGGGCCTCCAGAGGGCTGTCCTCCTCCCAGGCCCCTTTCCCTGCAAGGCCCTTTGGTGTCCCTCCTGAGCTTTCACTTCAAGACACTCTTGCAAGGTGGGAGTAGGGGCTGGGGAAAGGAGGCTGTCAGTTTTACAAGTCGGGAAATGGAGGCCCCATGCCCTGGAATAGCCTCACTCTGAGACTGAGGCCCCCCCACCCCTGAGAGGCCCCCCCACCCCTGAAAGGATCCTATAAAAGGTGGCAGGAGCTATCACATGGGTGGATACTGCAGAAGAGGGGGCATGGCATCTCGAGATGGATCTGCCTGGGCCGGCCATCCTGTGTGAGGCCCTACAGCCCCTCCTGGCCGCTAGGCACCGGTTCCTTCCTCACCAGCCCAGAACTCCCACACTCCACTGCAAACCATGGCACAGCACAGAAAGCCTTGTTCTGTGGTTCAGAGATGTTAGCTGCATCAGAATCAGTACCTTGGGGAGCTTGTTAAAAATGCAGATTTCCCGGGGCGCCTGGGTGGCTCAGTCGGTTAAGTGCCTGCCTTTAACTTGGGTCAGGATCCCAGGGTCCTGGGATCGAGCCCTTGTGGGGCTCCCTGCTCAGCGGGGAGTCTGCTTCTCCCTCTCCCTCTGCCCCTTCTCCCGCTCGTGCTCTCTCTCTCTCAAATAATAAAATAAGAAATCTTAAAAAAAAAAAATGCAGATTTCCCATAAGCCTCACAGATGCTGCAAACTCATCAAGTTCAAAGCTGAACTCATGACCCTCCCACCCCCATGCCCAGGAAACCTGCCCCTGCACATGAGCCCCATCTCCATTACTTCTACATTACTCCTCTCTGAGGACTGGGACACCCCTGTCAAACTCTTACTCATTCTCACTCGGTTCAAAGGTCACCTCCTCCATGAAGCCTCTCTGAGTCCTCCTGACCCATTAGGGTTAAGTGCCTCCATCATGGCCCCAACCCTGTCTACCTATTTTACAGCCATCAGTCTCTATAGTCCTACCTCCCAGTATCTAGCAAGGGCCACGTGGGGCCTCAGATTTTGTTGAAAGAATAAATGAAGCCACACCTAGTGAAGCCCATTTTATAAATGGGGAAAACTGAGGTCCCGGAGGGGCAAGAGCTTGCTGGGGACAACGCAGTGCTTCCAGGGCAATAGCCAGGGCTTCAAGGGCACTCCTGCTTGCTCAGCCAACCCGGCCAGCCGCTGCCCTACCTGTATCAATGTGGCAGTGCCCCATGGCATGGATGGTATGTTGACTTTCTCCTCCACGTTGGCCAAAGAACCTGGAGGCCAGGGCCTGGGCCACCGGGAAGGTCTCGGGCTGGGCAGGGTCACACACGTTCACCATCTGGTTGGCTGTGTACAGGGCCTGGAAGCTGCGCTGGTTGTCTTCCCCAAGGCCCTGCAGCAGGGTTCTGCCCCTTAATCTCCATCTGGAGCAAGGGGAGTCTCCAGAACTCGGCCCCAGCTGACATCTCAATGGTCCTCAGCAGAGCTCTTCCCTACCTCCAACCCTTTGCTCCTTCTGGTTCCCCCTGCTTAGTACTGTCTTCCTCCTCCCCTTTACAGAGGGAAGTCCTTTCAATACTCAAGCAGGCAGAAATACTCTCCCTCTTCTGGATTCCCAGACTCCCAACTCTCCAACCCAAGATACAACCCCTCCCCTGGGGATGGGGGGGTGGTGGTGGGGGTGGGGCGGGCGCTGGGAAGGGCTCTAGAGCGAGCGGGTGGGGAAGGGGTGTCGATTACCTTGGCTATGCCCAGCAGCAGCTCCAGATCCACCAGGAGTCTGTGGACATCCCGGCAGAACACAGCCAGCTCAGCCCGGCTCACTTGGAACATCTTCTCTGGGTCAGGGGCTGCGATCATGGTTCCCTTCCCGGCCCCCAGGAGCCCATTGCAGGCTACTTCCACATAGACGGTCAGGCTACAAATGTGGGGAGGCAGCCTCAGGCCAAGAGATTGGCAGGGAGGGCTTGGGGAGGGAGGACCAAGGAGGCATCCCACTGACCCGTCCCAGTTCGCCTGCAGGGTCCACACCCCAGAAGATCCCACAGTATGTCAGGGGTGTGTGCAAGAGGGTCCTGTTCTGCTGATGAGCGTTCTGCCTCGGGCAGGGGCAATAAGTAGCCAAGTTGGGAACTGTGTGAGTTATGCTGCTGCCCAGCCTTTTATTTCCATTTCCACAACTGTCTTTACGAAGCACTGCCTTGGTCTCAGAACCCTCTTCACATACAAAAAACATGTTTGGATCCCCCAGGTCCAGTCTTTCAAGAGAGCAAAGATCCAGCAGCCAGCACGGGGCGGGCCATTTTCTGGAGCCGCACAGTAGCCTGTGTTGTTGTTCTACTCAGTCTTCGGAGGGCAAACGGGACTTCCTGGGAGAAGCCTTCCCTGACCCTCCTGCCAGCCCTCTCCTAAGTCAGGGACAGCCGCCCATACTGAGCTCCTGGTGTCTGCTTTCAGAGTCTCATCGGTTTTGTAATTATGTAAGTTCTGTGAGTCCCCCTTGCTGTCAAGGACCACATTACTCACTACCACAGTGCTAGTATCTGGAAGCACCAGCTACAGTGTTCAATAAATATTAGAAATACAGTAATACTATGTCTGAGTTCTGAATGGTGTCATAAAATGCCCATGTTATAATATGGGACGAAAAAATCAGGATGCAAATTATCAAAGAAATACAACCTTAACTGGTAAGAACTACGGTGAGTGCTGAAATGTTAATGCTCACCTCTAGGTGGTGGGATAATGGGAGTCATTTACTTCTTTGTGCTTTCTTGTATTTACCACAAGAAGGCAGACAGTATCTTTCTTTTTTAAGATTTTATTTATTTATTTGAGAGAGAATGAGAGAGAGCACATGAGAGGGGGGAGGGTCAGAGGGAGAAGCAGACTCCCTGCCGAGCAGGGAGCCCGATGCGGGACTCGATCCAGGGACTCCAGGATCATGACCTGAGCCGAAGGCAGTCGCTTAACCAACTGAGCCACCCAGGCGCCCAGACAGTATCTTTCTAGTCAGGGAAAAAAAAACAACCACCCTACTCTTTAAAAACAAACTGTGAGATTTGAGGATGCCTGTGTTGGAGGTGGGCGTTTTGGGTCACTCTGGGCCTCAGTTCCTCCTTACCCACTGGGGCCCCTGCCCCCCAGCATGGTCAACCAGGGCACGGGGACTCCCTCACCTCCGGGGGTCTCCTTCCTCCAGCCTGTCAGTCAGGATGTAGCTGGTTTTCTCCCCCTCTGTGGTCAAACCCTGGTGGGGAGTGGAATGAAAGAGATAGGGCCTGAGGCTTTTGGACAGTTCAGGTGAAATATATAAGCCGAGAGAGGCCAGGTCTCTCCGCCTAGTCCCCAGCCTGGCTCCTCTCTCCTACTCAAGGCCAAGATTGGCAAATCAGGGACCCCTGGTAGCCCGTGCCCAACCCCCACGGCAGCCCGAGTGCCATGATCCCAAATGGCACCTGTTTGCCAGCTTTCACAAAAGCCCCTGATCTTATGGGAAGGGTCTCGGCAGGTACCACGAAGCATGGGTTTGGCTTCTGGTGGCCCCTGTACCACTGAGTAAGTATCTGAAGGGGAACTCTATGAAGTCAGATGCAGGGTTGCCTCATTCCTTGCTGTATCCCAAGTGCTTACCATAGGGCCTGGCCCAGAGAGGGCACTCAGGAGACATCTGCTGAGCCAATAACAGGAGAGAGGGGGAGGGAGGGGTTTACCATCTTTCCATACCAAAAGAACAACAGTCCTACCCTGAGAGGGAAGTTAGTCTAACTGGAATGGAAGCTGAGCAAATGAACTGACCTCTGTATATTTTAGTTTCTTTATCTGTAAATGGGCATAAAGACCCACCACATATGATTATAAAGATTAAACCTGATATTGGTGGATTCAACTTAATTGTTATATAACAACTTAATTGTTGTTATATCTGGGGAACTGGGGATGCTGTGATAGGGAGAGATCCATTACTTCAGGGGAAGAGGACTTGAATTTTTACTTTATACCATCCAGAACTGTTTGAAAGTTTCCCCCCATAAGTATATGCTATATATAATAAAGACTGGTTTATTAAAAACTAAAAATAGGGGCGCCTGGGTGGTTCAGTCAGTTAAGCGTCTGACTCTTGATTTCAGCTCAGGTCATGATCTCGGTTGTGAGATCGAGCCCTGCGTTGGGCTCTGTGCTGGGTGTGGAGCCTGCTTAAGGTTCTCTCTCTCCCTCTACCCCTCCCCCCTCTAAAAAACAAAACAACAACAACAAAAACCAACTAAAAAGTCTGCAAAGCCACTAGTCTGGCACCTGGCACCTAGTAGAGGGTTAATAAATGGATATGCTGCATCTATTATTATTGTACTCGGTTAGCAACTATTTTCAGGACAGAATGGGAAAGTGGCCAGTCAGTGGCAGGGTTGGTTTAGCACTATGATTATGTTAAGACCCATAAGCCATCCAACTTTCCAATATGATAGGGACCTATCACAGGAGGGCCCAACTGGCAACTTCCCCAGTCCTGAAATTCTGATACCCTGCAGGCAGGGCCACTAAGCTGTGCCTTCTTCACAGACCTGGGTTGAAAGGGGGCCAAACCTATCCCTAGGGCTACTCACCTGGACCGGTTCTCCATCTCGCCACACCAGGCCTTCTCCATCACTTTCCCAGCGAAGGTGAACTTCCTGACCCACCCATGCCTCCGGGATGGTCAGCTCTACCCGAAACCAGCAGGTCCACCACCTGCAAGACAGCCAATGGGATGGGCCTAGGGGTCGAAGCCCTTTTCCTTTTGCCAGACTTCCTTGGATTAAGGGTCAGTGGGGACTTGAGACTTTCTCCAAGCATCCACAGCATCACAAGGTATTCATCTTGGTTCCACAAGAAAGAAGCAACAAGGTGTGCAGCAAGGTGAGGGGAAAAGGCAGACAAGTCAGGGGTCTGTGATCCGTCCTAGAGTGTCTTCCTGAGGGGTGTCTAGGTGCTGGGAGAAGGCAGGGGCGGGGGGATGAAAACTCTTCCATGAAAACTGAGGGACCAGGGAGCTGCTTCCAGCAGAGGGTGCTGCTCTGTCCCGAGTGGCTGTCTAGGACCGTGGGCGACCGTGGAGGTGTGGCCCTTCGAGCCAGTGAGCGAGGGAGAGGGCTGCCCGCGGGCCCCGCCTTCCCTCCGGGCGTTACCCACGTGGGGCCGAAGCTGTCGCCGATCTGCGCGGGGCGGAACTCCTGCTGCACCGCCTCCTGGTAGGGAAGCCTCTCGGGCGTCTGAAAGCTGGAGAGCGCGGCCACCGGGCAGCTGTCCCCGAAGAGCCTGGGCGGAAGAAGCCGGTAGGCGCGCGCTCGAGGCCGCCCCCGTTCCGCCCGCGGGCCGGTCGGCAATGGGGATGCGCGTTCCCTCGATCCACCGCCGAGAAGGCTGCCCCCCAGCACAACCTCTCCCCACCCCTCCTCCCGGGCCCTGGCCTTTGCCCTGTCCGCGGCGGGCACTTCGTCCCTCGGCCCGGGTCGCCGCGGCTTCGGTTTCCCCCCGGAAGGGAAGGCTGGGGCTCGCGGACGCGGCGGGCCGGCGCCCTGGGCGAGGGGGCCCCCACCTGCCGCGGAGGTTACAGTCCGTAAAGTAGAGCGGCGACACGAATTTCTCCACCCGCTCCAGCGTAGTGCGCCAGTGCTTCAGGGCCGGCGCCGCCGCCATCGCCGCGCGCCCGCTCCTCTCCCCGGAAGGCCCCTGCCGCTGCCGGCGCGGCCCACGGCCGGGAACCAAAGGTTCCGGCGTCCGAAGGGCGCCTTTCAGCCCCGGGCAGCTTTTCTTGGAACACTGGCGGCTCTCGGAAGCCCCGCCGCGCTGAACTTTGAGCGGGCAGCTGAGAGCCAAGAATGCGGCTTCCGAGGCTCTCCTCTAGCTCTTCCGAACCGGCGGGCCACCGGGCAAATCCCTAAGTAGAACGGCAAGTTTGTCGCTTAGATTCTCCGAAAGTCCTGACAGAGACCGGGGACTTTAGGCAGGACGGGCGGGAGCCCCAGCTGTTGCAGACGCAGGTCACCAGGGCTCAGAAGCCACGTGCGGGAACCGGCTAGTTCTCCAGGTCCAGCCAGACCTCTGGTGCTAGCTATCTCGAAAACCTGCTTAACGTGGGAAGAGCTAGGAGCCAGGACCTGTGCTTTGAAGCTGATCGGCAGACATGTGTTAAATAGGGAGGGCTTTGCACCCCAATAACCGGAGCTTCCTCCTACATATTTTGTGTATATAGCTGTCATCACCAGAAACCCTGAGAATATTTTGATGTGATGGCAATCACAGTCATAGCATTCAAGATCCCACTTGAATAACATTTCACCACACAGGACTGGAGAGTTCAGAAAAGCCACAATGCCAGAAACACCTCCAATTTCATCCTTACCCTAGTAGTCCATTGGCAGTTTCTTTTTCCCCCTTCTAGGATTGCCAAGCAGTGCTTGTCTATAAAATCATTACTAAGAAAAGTATATACACATTAGCCCTGGTATTTTAATGGAAATACTGACCAAGTTCACATTTCAAGTGCAAATCACAGGGAAAGGTGACTAAGTACAGAATACCAAACGTGATTTAAACTAAAGATAACTCGCTGCTATAACACAGGTTGAGTTTAGAGTTGGGAGTTCAGTTTTCAGACGGCAGGAGGCATCAAGATGGTGCTTGTGAAAACCCTGGCAGTAGGTGAAGCTCCCTCTTCTTTTGGTTGCCCTGATGGGTTGCATTTTCTCCTGAACTTGGCCCTGAAACCAGATCCTGACCTGCAGGCAGGTAGGTCTGGACGTAACCGTGCAAGGACAGCCAACAGCTGCGGCTGCCCCTGGCCAGACCCCATCAATTTCTCCCGTAATTCCAAATCAACATGACCTTTCTTGAGTGAGCAGAGGGGGATAGGTGAGCTATTGCTGGGAAAACCCGAAGATCTTTCCCCTCAATCAGTATGTATCACTGTACCTCCAAGTCAGGCACTGCCCTACCTTCACCCTACAATCGCCTCCCACAAGGCCCTTTTACCACCCCCTACACTTTGGGGCTCAGAGTCTCCTTTCCCTCTGCAACAAAAAGGTCTAAAATTGGAGAAGTCTATACCATGTGTTTTTAAAGTTCAGAAGCCCCCAAATTTGTAGTCTTTGGTGGCAGTGTTGGGGGTTTTTAAGCGAACAAAACCAAACACTGTTGGTTACTTTACAACTGAGACTAGGGCAATGGTTGATGGAGAATAAATCTACCAGAGTACTGGGAGGGGTTGTTGGTCTTTGTTCAGAAACTCCAGGGTGAAGACATACAAAACTCCTAATCACTCAGTTTAAATGTCTGGTCTGCTGGTCTAAATTTACGTAATTAAAAATATATATATTCCATTTGCAGTTGCTAATAATGTAGCAAATCTTCTCTCTCCCAACCCCATTTATACTACACACCTTGTACACATTTCTTTCAAATACTGGTTTGGTACTTAAGTTGTTCACCCCCATTTCCAATTAAGGATAAGAAAAACAACACAGAGAAATGCAAACCAAAGAGCCAGACAACTACCCAAAGAGAAAATATTTCCAAACAGTTGAAATAAGGGGAAAAACATGTACTAAAAGAATCAAGTATTCTTTTTTAAAAATTTGGAGTATTTTGATTTGGACAAGTGCAATGAACTGCTAACTATTTAAAGCAAATTGTTTGTGCCGAGGGTAAGGAACTGTGGCCCAAATCCCTGCTCCCCAATAGTTCTCTGGTGAGGACAAGGGACTTGGGTTGAGAGTTCATTCCTTAAGTAAGAACCAAGCTTTATTTATTTACAAAAAAAGAGAGAGAGAAAGAAAGGAAGAAAGAAGGAAAGAAAGAAGGAAGGAAGAAAACGAGAAAGAAAAAAAGGAGAAAAAGAAAAAAGTTGGGGCAAGGGGGAAGACAAGTTTTACACAAAAGTACTACAACGGTAACTCCCTTTGGTAAAAAGTGTAATAAATGTCTTGTACATCTGTTCATAGGTACTAAATCTGAAGCCACATGGAACTATGGTACACAAGAAGCTAGAGCAGTTGTGCTAGCACATCAAAGCATATTTCTTTTAATAAAAAATCGACAGTATGTACATTATTTACAAAAAAAAAGAAAAAGAAAAACCAAGTTAAAATTGTGTGCGTGTGTGTGTGTGTGTCAGAGAGTAAAGCTGGTGGATGGCACTAGGGTAGACTAGTAAAGAAGCAGGTACAAAACAGTTCCACGGGAGCTAAAAAGGACGACGGATTTGAACTTGCTGAGGCTGAGAACCAGAGGAGAGTGTAAAGGGTGGGCAGCGAGGGATTCATCAGGAAAAACCCACAAGATGATCAATCCCAAAGCCAAACTGCAGGTCCCAGATAAAATCTAATGGGTGATCTAGATGTGCTTGAGTGACCAGGAGGGAAAAAAAAAAAAAAAAAAAAAATCAAATCCAGTTTTTTTTTCCTTTTGGGGGGAGAGGAGAGGAGCAGTGACCATCAGAGTTACAATCCATCTGAGCGGTGAGTCCTTCCCCAGTCTGTCAGTGCACGCCCATCCAGTCAAGGTGTGAACAGCATCTGGCTCCTTCATCGAAGGTCAGGCCCCAGGAGACTCCAGTCTTGGCTCTGCTGGTGTGTGCAAGCAAGCTGCATGTCTCTGTGCTTGCATGGATTTCCTTCCCCTCCGGGGCAGGCTAATACCCCAGACCCCTTAGGAAAAGTTCCAGCTCCGGCTTTGTAAGGTATCCACGTTCCTTATATGTAGCCCACTTGGTGCCAGGTTGCACCAGCCACACACTGATCAGGTGGCCATGTCCCAGAGAGGCCCAGTGAGGCTTGAAAGGCATCTTCCTTGTTTCTTCAGTGTGCGTGAGTGCACGCGCTCCCCACACACACCCCCCTCAAGTTATCTGCTCTCGCTTTGCAGTTACGGGGCTTTGAACACTGTGCCATATTTGACACGGTACTTGTTAATGCTCACAAAGTGCAGGGTCTCTGTGTCACAGGTGGTGGTACAGGGCACCAGGCCCTCCAGCCCCTCACCCATGAGCCACTTGCTGGTCTCTGCTGCCATTTCACGGGGCACATGCTCCTTGGTCCATTTATCTACCCAGGCCTGGAACCTCTGATGTAGCCGCTTGCTTACACGTTCATGGGACTGCAAAACAGAACAAGAAAAAAAAAACCAACCATGAACAAAACAAAACAAGCCAAAAAACACCTCTTCAAATACAAAGCCTAATTTTCTCCTAAAGTAGCAGAGGAAAAGATGTGGGGTCAAGCCTTTGATACTACTGGTTAGTTAGGAGTCTCTGTTTAAAGAAGAAAATTGAAAGAGACTAAGAACACAGAGCGTGTAGAGTTGGAACCCGTAAAGCCCCTTAAGAAATGCCAACATGGGGTCTGAGCAGAACGAGCCTAGTAGTTCTCATTTTTAGCATTCATTAGTATCAAATAGGGAAACTGATAAAAATACAGATTTCCTCGTTTTCATCAATCTGCTTTTTTTTTTTAATGTTTTTTTTTTAATTTTTATTCATTTATTTTAGAGAGAGAGAGAGCACAAGAGGGGGGAGCGGGAGAGGGAGAAGCAGACTCCCTGCTGAGCAGGGAGCCCGATGCGGGACTCGATCCCGGGACTCCAGGATCATGACCTGAGCCGAAAGCAGTCGCTTAACCAACTGAGCCACCCAGGCGCCCTCATCAATCTGCATTTTTAAACTAGCAGCCCAGCTGCTTCTAATGTACCCGAATGAGACACAATGAGTTGCAGCTATTAGGTCATTCTGTCAGCATGGAAATTCACAGAGCAAGGCAAAGGGCTTAAAACCCACCTTCCCTTCAGGGTATTACCCGACCCTGCATAGCAGGGCGTGGGACACGGCTGACCTTCAGGGGAGGTTTATGCTCCCACCTATCCATCCAGTAAATGTTTATCAGTGCCTATGTGTGAGGCAGAGCAGGAGATGCAAAGATGAATTAGGTGTTACCCAGCTCCTCAAATAATGTGCATCAGACATACAACACACATCATCATGAGAGAAGTCTATTAAACCTCCCACCCATCATCTCCTATTTGAATGATCTCTAGTCCTTTCAAACTTCACCAGTTCAAAACACAGGCTTGATGTGCCCTCACCCCCCTTCCTATCAACAGATTATACCCCTAAACTGCCCATTTATTCAAGCAGAAGCCAACAAAAACAAAACAAAAAGACCAGGCATCATCCTTGATGTTCTACTTTCTCTTACCTACTCACATCCGATCATTTCCACATCCTGACAATTGTTATCTCCAAATTGTACCTTTGATCTAATTCTTACAATTTCACTGCCACCCTGGTAGCCTGGGTCACGGTCACATCTCACTTGGACAAGAGCATCTTTTGAGCATTCTCTGCCTTTCCAACTTCATGCCCCAAATCGTCCCCACTGGGATGGACAGCAGTCCAAGCCATCCTGTCAACAATGTCCCCATGTACTTACTGCAAACAAAATCCAAACCACGGTCTATGAGACTAGTGATGATGTCTCTGCCCACCCTTCAAGTACGCCGCTCTACTTCTGGCTCAAGCCACACTGATGCTTTCTAGTTTCTCAAACATGCCGAGTCCTTTCCTCCCTTCCGGCATTGCATTTGCTGGTTTCCTTCATCTAGAAAGCACCAACCCTCAACTCCTCACCAGGCTGGATCCTGATCACTGTTCCAACCTCAAGCGTCACCTCCTAAGGGAGATCTCCCCCACCACACAAACAGAGCCTGAATGCCAGCTCCCCACAATCACTTCACCTAGTTTCTCTCCTTCCTGGTTGTCCCCAAGGTCTAGTACAATCCTGCTATAAAACTGCCCCAGGAAGCTTTCACAGTTGAGACAGCATGTGAGAACAAAGAGAATTCATAAGCAATACCACTTGAAATGCAAAAGCTGGGAGTAGCTTCGCTGAGGTGTCACTGGCTTTTGTGGATTGAACTGTGTCCCCTGGAAATCATTGTGCTGAAGTCCTCCCCCCAGTACCTCAGAATGTGACCTAACTTAGAAATAAAGTTGTGGCAGATGTAATCAGTTAAGATGCAGTCAGACTGTAGCACGGTGGACCTAGAGTCCAGTATGACCGGCCCCCTTTAAAAGGGGGACATCGGACACAGGCACACAGGGAAAACGCAACGTGAAGAAGATGAAGGCAGAGACCTGCATGCCAAGGAAGGCCAAAGACAGCCAGCAAAACACCAGGTGTGAGGAGAGGCATGGAAAAGATTCTCCCTCACAGCCCTGGTTCAAACCAACTCTGCCACACTTCAATTTTTGACTTTTAGCCTCCAGAATTGTAGGACAATAAATTTCTGTTGTTTAAGGCACACAGTCTGTGGACCTTTGTTCTGACGTCTTTAATAGAATACACCTGTTTACTCAACAATTCTCAAATCCAAGAGGTGGTTCTCATAAAGGGAGAGAAACAGTCAGGAACCTCTGCAGTAGGCCTGGGCCTGGCAGGGGAGGGAGAGGTATGGAGAAATTCCAGTGACCGGTTCTTACCTGATGAGCCCGGAGCAAGGCAGTTCTCCGATACATGTAGTCCTCTGACTTGATCACATACACCATCTTGTAGGAATTCAACTTGAATCTACACTCCAGTTTATCCAGGCTATCCACATTCTCCATGGTTTTTTTGCTGTTTCCTTCCTTCCCTTCCTTTTCCTGCTGTTCTCGACCACGCTGACATTTCCGGATCCGCCTCAGATTCCTACAAAGCAGAGAAGCCCTGCAGGATCAGAGCTCCTCCAGATGCGGATTCCTATGAGTCCCCTCAAAGGGGTTCTCCTTCTCGTATGCCTTTATAGCAGTTATCACAATTTCAGTTACATATATCTCCAATGGTTTCATTGTTAAAAAAAAAAAAAAGTTTCAAATGCAGAAATACATAGAATATAAAGTAGAAATCTTTAACCATCTCTTACCCCAGATTCTCCGAATCCCATGTGCCTTGGCAGAGGTAGCCACTGATAGTTTTGATTTTAAACCTTCTAAGCATCTCTGAATTCACATACGTAATCACTCACTATAGTTCTGCTTTGGGATGCTTTTAAAGACAAAACAGGATCATACTATAAAGATTTTATTATTCTCCACTTTTCACTTAATGTGAAGGTTTCTTTCATTTCACCAAAGACTTGTCACATTCTCTTGAATTGCTACAGAGTAACATGCCTTAATTGAACCATTCCTTAATAGGAATCAATCAGGGCTCCTCACCTGAACCACGGAGCAAAGATGATTATTTGCCTATTTTTTCTTTTTTTTGAAGATTTTATTTATTTATTTGTGAGAGAATGAGAGAGAGCACATGAGAGGGGGGAGGGTCAGAGGGAGAAGCAGACTCCCTGCCGAGCAGGGAGCCCGATGCGGGACTTGATCCAAGGACTCCAGGATCATGACCTGAGCCGAAGGCAATCGCTTAACCAACTGAGCCACCCAGGCGCCCTTGCCTATTTTTTCAATCCCCCCGCAAAGATAGTACATAACTCCTCTGTATTCTACCTACACAGTTAAGAAGACAATTCACATCAATGGATGCCCTGGCAGGTATTTAGAGCTGAATTCTCTCCAAAAGCAATTAGAAGAAAGCTTGTCAGCCAGACAATTATATTGTTTCTAATACTTTGCTATGAAAAAAGATTGCTTCAGTGAATATCTTTGTATACATGTATTTCTGTAGGACAGCAGTTCTTTGGTCCAAGGACCCTTGGGGGCCCCCAAGACTCTCTTCAGGAGATCTGTGAGATCAAAACTATTTTTTTTTTTTTTAAAGATTTTATTTATTTATTTGAGACAGAGAGAATGAGAGACAGAGAGCACGAGAGGGAGGAGGGTCAGAGGGAGAAGCAGACTCCCCGCCGAGCAGGGAGCCCGATGCGGGACTCGATCCCGGGACTCCAGGATCATGACCTGAGCTGAAGGCAGTCGCCCAACCAACTGAGCCACCCAGGCGCCCTGAAGTCTATTTTAATTAATAGTTTATTTATTTAAAGCCTGATATCAGTATAGCCACCCCTATTCTCTTTTGGTTACTATTTGCATGGAACATCTTTTTTTATCCGTTTGATATCAACCTGCTGTGTCTTTGGATATCAGGTGAGTCTCTTACAGAAAGCACAGTTGGATCATGTGTTTTGTTTTGTTTTGTTTTTAAAGATTTTATTTATTTATTTGAGAGAGAGAATGAGATAGAAACAGAGAGAGCATGAGAGGGGGGAGCGTCAGAGGGAGAAGCAGACTCCCTGCCGAGCAGGGAGCC
>NC_138377.1:101767795-101778574 GCF_054177405.1 Leptonychotes weddellii
TAGAAAACTTATTTTCCTATGTTAACATTTACACTGGCAGTGCAAAAGTAATGGTGAATAAAAATGCTGGTGGCACCAAACTGTCCTTAGAAACCTTTATATTCTTCTCTGGCCATGCTCTGGCAATTAAAAGAGGAAAGCTGGGGGACGCCTGTGTAGCTCAGTCAGTTAAGTGTCTGCCTTTGGCTCATGTCATGATCCCGGGGTCCTGCATTAGAGCTCAGTGGGGAGTCTGCTTCTCCCTCTGCCCCTCCCCCTGCTCATGCTTTCTCTCTCAAATAAATAAATAAAATCTTAAAAAAAAAAAAAAAAAAAGAGGTAAGCTGGTTTCACTTAAGAATGTCCATGATGGGGATGCCTGGGTGGTGCAGTCGGTTAAGTGTCCAACTCTTGGTTTCAGCTCAGGTCATGATCTCAGAGTTGTGAGACTGAGCCCTATGATGGGCTCCGTGATCAACGCAGAGTCTAAGTTTCTCTCTCCCTCTCCTTCCACCCCCTCCCCATGCTCTCTCTCTAATAAAAAAATCTTTTTTTTTTTTTTAAGATTTTATTTATTTGCCAGAGAGAGAGAACACAAGCAGGGGGAGTGGCAGGCAGAGGGAGAAGCAGGTCCCCCGCTAAGCAGGGAGCCCGATGCGGGACTCGATCCCAGGAACCTGGGCTGAAGGCAGATGCCTAACTGACTGAGCCACCCAAGCATCCCTAAAAAAATAAAACTTAAAAACAACAACAACAACAAAAACACACATCCTTGAGGGGCGCCTGGGTGGCTCAGTCGGTTAAGCAGCTGCCTTTGGCTCAGGTCATGATCCCAGAGTCCTGGGATCGAGCCCCGCATCAGGCTCACTGCTCGGCAGGGAGCCTGCTTCTCCCTCTCCCTGCCTCTCTGCCTACTTGTTCTCTATCTCTGTCAAATAAATAAATAAAATCTTTAAAAAAAAAAAACCAAAAAAACACACATCTTTGATGAAGCAGTAACATATTTTTCAAATCCCAGCCCCTTAGTTCACATCCTTTTAATATGCTATGTGGGAAAATGGGAACTACACATACAGCACCCTCGCGTGCCAAAACACTATGGGATTCTTCAAGGGAAGCACTCGAGCACTGCCTGAGTGGCAAATGGATCACTTTTTTTACCTGAAAGAACAATGGACTAGCCATCCTGGAGTATGTGCTGGCAGCTATTTTCTCAAAAAATGAACAGTGGGGCACCTGGGTGGCTCAGTTGTTAAGTGTCTGCCTTTGGCTCAGGTCATGATCCCAGGGTCCTGGGATCGAGTCCCACATCAGGCTCCCTGCTCAGCGGGGAGCCTGCTTCTCCCTCTCCCACTCCCCCCTGCTTGTGTTCCCTCTCTGTGTCTCTCTCTGTCAAATAAATAAATAAAATCTTAAAAAAACAAAAACAAAAACAATGAAGGGGCGCCTGGGTAGCTCAGCTGGTTGAGTGTCGGACTCTTGGTTTTGGCTCAAGTCATGATCTTCAGGGTCATGAGATTGAGCCTGGGAGGCCAGGCCCGGGGCTCTGCGCTCAGCGGGGAGTCTGCTTGAGATTCTCTTCCTCTCCCTCTGCCCCTCCCCTACTCATGCCCCCCCAAATAATCTTTTAAAAAATGCTACCTGATATAATCCACATAAACAAAAGCTTTTTGAAATATTCAGTCTCTAAGAATATAAGGGATCTCAAGGCCAAAAAGACTGAGAACCTCAGGTATAATAGCTGTAAGGCAAATTATTAGAAACCAAAGCTGTAGGGTAAAGTTCCCATACATTTTAATTGCCCTGGCCCCAGAATGATTGTATCAATTTATATTTTCCCCACAGAATATGAAAGTGCTTTCCTAGCCCACACCCTCTACAACACAGGTTATAAATCTTTCAAAAACTTGGCCAACCTGGGGAGAAATACAGGATACGTTTACTGTACTAGTTCATAAACCTGGAGATGAAGTCTGTTTTGTTGAAGAGAGGCCTGGCACAGAGCAGCTGCTCGAAGTCTGCCAAATGAACCAAGGAATGAGGAGGCTGGCAGGACCCTTCTGCTCACACACCCCCTTTTCATGTTCTGACTAGAACTCAGTCTAATAGTAACAACAACACAGATCTTCCTTGACTTAGGGGTTACATCCTGATAAGAAGTTAAAAATATTGTAAGTCAAAAGTGCATTTTATAAACCTAACCTACTGAATGAACATCACAGCTTAGTCTAGCCCACTTTAAAGTGCTCAGAACATACTTTAGCCTACAACCGGGCAAGATCATCTAACACAAAGTCTATTTTGTAATAAAGTGTTGCATATGTCATGTAATTTATTGACTACTGTCTGGAAAATGAAAACGAAGTGGCCGTATGGGTACAGAATGGTGCTAAGTGTGTCAGTTCTTGACCCTTATGCTCGTAAGGCTGACCAGGAGTTGGGGCCCCTGCCCAGCATCGCAAGAGGGTCATACCACAGATCACTAGCCTGGGAAAAGACTATTCCAATTCCAAATTCAAAATGGTTTCTAGTGAGTGTGTCTCACTTTTGTATCACTGTAAAGTCCAAAAATCAATAGTCAAACTATCCTAAGTGGGGGACCATCTTTATTGGGATAATACCTTTCTGGAAATGTAAGACGTGGGATTTCACGTATGAGCTTCTGGGAAGGAAGAAAGCGACTCTACTACAGCAAAACCTCTTTTCTACTTTTGAAACTCCGATTTTCATCCTCAGATAGAGGACCAACAACACACTGCCCATAAATAGGGAGGAAATTTTCAAAATTCTGTGAAGTGAATATAGCAGACCTAAGACTATCTTTTGTGAGTTTTTCCTATTATCTTCAAAAGAGAGCTCTACTTTATTATTTTTTAAAAATGTAATTCTAATATAGTTAACACACAGTGTTGTAATAGCTGCAGATGTACAATATAGTGATTCAACACTTCCATACATCAGCCAGTGCTCATCTCGACAAGGGTCCTCCTTAATCCCCATCACCTATGTCACCCACTCCCCCACCCACCTCCTCTGGTGACCATCAGTTTGCTCTCTAGTTAAATGTGTCTGTTTCTTGGTTTGTCTCTCTCTTCTTTCCCCCCTGTGGCTGGTTTATTTCTTAAATTCCACATATGAGTGAATTCATATGGTATTTGTCTTTCTCTGACTTATTTCACTTAGCTTATACTCTATAATACCCTCTAGCTCCACCCATGTTGTTGCAAATGGCAAGATTTCATTCCTTCTTATGGCTGAATAATATTCCATTGTATATATATACCACATCTTCTTTATCCATTTATCTATCGATGGACACTTAGGCTGCTTCCATATCTTGGCTATTGTAGATAATGCTGCTCTAAACATAAGGGTGCATGTATCCCTTTGACCTAGTGTTTTTGTATTTTTTGGGTAAATACCCAGTAGAGCAATTCCTGGATCACAGGGCAGTTCTATTTTTAACTTTTTGAGGAACCTCCATACTGTTTTCCACAGTAGCTGCACCAGTTTGCATTCCCACCAACAGTGCAAGAGGGTGCCTTTTTTCCCACATCCTTGCCAGCATTATGTTTCTTGTGTTTTTTGATGTTAGCCATTCTGACAGGTGTAAGGCAATGTCTCATTGTAGTTTTGATTTGCATTTCCCTGATGATCAGTGATGTTAAGCATCTTTTCATATTACCTGTCAGCAACCTATAGGTCTTCTTTGGAGCAATGTGTGTTCATGTCTTCTGCCCGTTTTGTTTTTTTTTAAAGATTTATTTGAGAGAAAGAGGAAGAGCGAATGAGCAAGCAAGCGAGTGCACCCATGCGGGGGGGGGGCGGGGCGCATGAGGGCAGAAGGAGAGAGAAAATCTCAAGCAGACTCCCTGCTGAGTGTAGAGCCAGACGCTTTACTGACTGAGTCACCCAGGCGCCCCCTGCCCATTTTTAATTGGATTATTTGTTTTTGGGGGGTGTTGAGTTGTGTTAAGTACTTTATATATTTTGGATACTAACCCTTTATCAGATACGTCATTTGCAAATATCTTCTCCCATTCTGTAGGTTGCCTTTTAGTTTTGATTATTTCCTTTGCTGTGCAGAGCTTTTTATTTTGATGTAGTCCCAAGAGTTTTTGTTTCCCTTGCCTCAGGAAACTTATCTAGAAAAATGCTGCTACAGCAGAGTCACAGAAATTACTGCTTGAGTTCTCTTCTAGGATTTTTATGGTTTCAGGTCTCACATGTAGGTCTTTTAAAATCCATTTTGAATTTACTTTTGTATGTAGTGTAAAAGCGGTCCAGTTTCATTCTTTTGCATGTAGCTGACCAGTTTTCCCAACACCATTTATTGAAGAGACTGTCTTTTTCCCATTGGATATTCTTTCCTGCTTAATTATTTGACCATAAAATCATGGGTTTATTGCTGGGTTTTCTATTCTGTTCTATTGATCTACGTGTCTGTTTTTGTGCCAGTACCATACTGTTTTGATTACTACAGCTTTGTAATATAACTTCAAGTCTGGAGTTGTGATACCTCCAGCTTTTCTTTTCTTTTTCAAGGTTGTTTGGCTATCAGGGTCTTTTGTGGTTCCATACTAATTTTAGGATTATTTGTTCTAGGTCTGTGAAAAATGCTGGTGGTATTTTGATAGGAATTGCATTAAATGTGTAGATTGCATCAGGTAGTGTAGACATTATATTTCTTCTTACAATCCATGAGCATGGAATGTGTTCCTACTTCGTTGTCTTCTTCAATTTCCATCATCAATGTTTTATAGTTTTCAGAGTATAGGTCTTTCACCTCTTTGGTTACATTTATTCCTAGGTATCTTATTATTTTTGGTAAGACTGCTATCTTTTGAAAGGTCTGCTTTCAAGGTTGTCACTTGGCTGGGTTCTGGAATCTTGGATTTGGGGAGGGTTTCCACCATTCCCTAAGCAATAAAAGTGGCTCACTGTACCTAAACTGTTCACACAAATATGTGGTTTCATCTGAAAACCTGCTTTCTTTCTGGGAGTCTGGAATTTTGTTACATGCTAGGCAGACAGTGCCTACATGACTATCACCCAATAAAAAACCCTGGCACTGAGTCTCCTAATGAGCTTCCCTGGTAGACAGTGTTTCAAACATACTGTCATCATTTGTTGCTTGGAGGAATTAAGAGCGTCCCATGTGGCTGCAATAGAAGAGGACTCTTGGAAGCTTGCACCTGGTTTCCTCTGACTTTGTCACAGATGCCTTCTCCCCATATTGACTTAGCTCTGTATTCTTTCACTGTAAATCATCACTGTGAGTATGACTACATGCTGAGTCCTGTGAGTCTTCCTCATGAATCATCAAGGTTTGGAGACTCCGCCACACACTCCTCTCCAACACAGGAAAGTTACCGTTGATTCTCTAAAGCTCTCACTTCTCTGATGCTTTGGGGCACATGTTCCAGGTAAGCTCATGGTAGAACAGCCATAGAAACCTTGAATTAGTGTCCTCAGTGTCCTTGCTGTTCAGCAGACAGAACAACGAACTGAGTAAGCGAAAACCAAGGATCTGAAAGTCATTTAACTTTCTGTTCCTCAACCCTGTGCAAGTATATACTGCCAATACGTGACTCAGGTCACTCACCTTGGGAGAAATACTGGTTTCCGTGCCAGGTGCTCACGAAGCTCAGGAGAGGTAGTATCAGAATTCATGTATCGTTCCACATAGTCTGACCAACGCTAGGATTATAAATACAAAACGGGGGTGGAGAGAGAGTACAAAAACTGGACTCCATCCTTCTCAGGTAGTCTAGCAAATTCAAGGACTAAACTTCAGAAACCCTTAAATTTTAACATCAAAAATATCTTTCCATAATGACACGCTGTTACGTGGTATTGACACATAGCTATAAATTCCTGTTAGGTAACAAAACCCTAAGTTTGTCTGAGATACTTTAAAAGTTATCAGAAGTCATAAATGGGTAGAGACTGGCTCACTGACAAGTTTTATTTCCCCACAGAGGGTGTTGTTAAAGAAGAAAACATACAGTGGCAAATGTCTGAAAATCAGTATCTTTCACATTAAAATCTGGATTTCTGGAATCTCAGAAAATTTTTTCCCCACGATTTGGCAACCAGGAGCCAATATTCCCACAGAACAACAATCTCCCTTCCATAGCCCCTCAACATCATACACATGGCTTGCATCTCTCATTAACATTACCTGCTACGCCTAGCTATGATAACCAACTCACTCTCTCCACTCTGTGGGGTTGACAACTCCTGGCTTCATCTATCCCAATAAAAAGTAAACATGACACAAAATCAAGATGATACCGGGCAGATGGTACCTCATGTGTTGTTTCTTATACTTTAGAAGAAAAACAGGAAAGTTGCCAACCATGAAATGTCCTGAGAGATGGCTTTACTGACGGCTAAATGAGATTGCCATCAACCCTAAATATCTACCACTAGACAGCCCTTCCCTTCCGCTGAACACATGGCTGGAATGGCCTATACTTTAAGCATCAGGTTCTGACCCTTAACATGGCTGAGGCTGTCTTGGCCTTCTAGAAGACTATCACGAGGCAGATTCTCAGGATAGGACCGCTCTCTAAGCACACAGTTTCTGCAATATACTTGTCCATACCTCTGCTTCTACAGGGTCATCGGAGTTCTCCTCTTCCGTGTCCAGGAGCTCAATGGTCAGCTGAACCTGGCCCTGGCTCTGAATAAACATAAGCTGCAAATAAGAAACCAGGATGTAAACAAAAGACCATCTCCTCCAAACCTATAACCTAGCTACTCAAGGGTTGGGAGGTAGGGAGGCAATAAAGTTATAAAACTTCACTCTAATTGAAGAGATGAGGCAGGTACTCCAAAGTTTAGGAGACAGGTGATAAAAAAGGCAAAAGTCCAATTTTGCTACCAGCACAATAAAAGTTTAGAGCAAAAAGTACCATTTCATGTTTCATACCTCTTGTATTAGCTGAAGCAATAATCAATGTAAGAGTGTTTTAAACCTATTTTGTTCATTGGAAAGAAATATAGCATAAAGCCAGAACCATAAAATGTCAATGCCATTTTACCCAATAATCCCATTTTTGGAACTTAATACAAAAACGTTAAGCATGAAAGAAAAAAGAGAAGAAAAGGAAATAAAGAAGGAAAAGGAAAAGGAACTTCTTATACTAAAGTGAAGTAGAAAACATCAAACCCAACAGAGAGCAGCAATCAATTCTACCGCCATAAAGATGACCACCCAAGGGGGCACCTGGCTGGCTCAGTCGTAGAGCATGTGATAGTCAATCTCTGGATTGCAAGTTTGAGCCTCATATTAGGTGTAGAGATTACTTAAAAATAAAATCTTAAAATAAAATAAAAAGACTACCCAAGCCATCATACACACTGTGGTGTAAAGAACACAAAGCATCCACGTATTAACAAAGTGATCTGCTGTAATGGTATCAATCATATTTGAAGTTCTCAAAATTCTGATTTCTAACATTTGTTATGATTTTTTAAAAAATTCCTATTTAAAAGCAATACACTGATTAGAGGCAAAAAACAAGTCATGCTTTGCATAAAAAACTATCAAATGGTGGTGGCACATGGGACCTCCCCTGTCAGAATCCCAAGATTTTCAATGTCCTTATCCTAATGGCTTACTGCAGATAAGATCACTGTCCAAATCACATGGAGAAGATCATTTTACAAGGAAGCTTGAGAATCATCTATTTCAACCTTCTTCATTTTACACAGGGAAAAACCTAAAAATCAGAGTTCTCACTTCTCAAGTCCACTGAGTCAGTAAGTAAACAGGACCAGAAGCCAGTTGATTCCAAGTGTTCTTTCAGAGAAGCTTTAAAAATTCCTACCTGCTAATAAAATTTAAAACATGACAAGAACATAACACATACAACATAAATACAAACACAGTTACTTCCAAAATAGATTTTAAAAAACTGTCCCTAGGAGTTTGCTCCTCCTCACCCGACCAGGGTGACCTAGAGTGTCAAGATTTATCCTACTGCTTAAGGAAATCAGTCTTTAAGGTGATATTGAGAAGACCGTCTCCTTTCTACTTAAAACTGAACTTAATCTCACCTGTCACCTGTCTTGTTAGGCCCTTAACCATGCGTTTACCCTGGTTATTGCATCTCTGCAACCACTCCCCAAGTCTTGACTAGTCTCATTATTTGACTGCCCACATCCATCACCCAAATGGTAACTGCCTCCAGTTGTAAACACACCTCTGGTTCCTCCACTCCTCCTTACTCAGTGCTACCAAACTGATCTTCCTGAAAGCTCAAATCCAGTGGGATAGTCCTTAAAAATGCTTCACCACTTACCAACCACATTCGGAAAGTTCAAGCTTTTACTTAGTATGGCTGAGGATCCTCTACTATTTGGACCCTCTTTCTACATATCTCCTTCACCAATATCCTATACTTCATTCATTCAACATATGGTCACTGAATGTCTATTATTTATCAGGTACCTTTAGAAGACAACACAGTTTCTAGCTCGGAGGAGCCCAATTTAGTAAAGGAAACAGAAATATAAACAGCTATATTTACATTACAACTAAGGTAACTACCAAGGTACATTCTAGAGACATGGGCAGTATACTATGGGAATAAACAATTGCTCCTCGGTGAGCTGAGAAGGATTTCATGTCACTGAAGTGACACTCAGGTGGCCACTGAAGGATACAGGGGAAGTCCAATCAATTTCAGAGAAACTACACCAGAGAAAACCCTATTTTTAAAAGTACATAAAAAGAACTATACATCCCTCCCAAACACAGGGTGAAAGATATGAATAAGCAATACACAGAAAAGGAAACAGAAATGGGCAATGATAAAGAACGGGGAAATATGAATCAAAATAATGTAATTTTCTAGCCACCCAAATGGCCAAAATAAAGAAGTTTGATAATACCCAGTGTTAACTAAGGATGGGGAAATAAATGCTCCTATAGAAGTGCACCCTAGGGGAGCCTGGGTGGCTCAGTCAGTTGAGTATCGGATTCTGGATTTTGCTCAGGGTCATGATCTCAGGGTCGTGAGATTAAGCCCTGCACTGGGCTCAGGCTGAGCATGGAGCCTGCTTAAGAATCCCTCTCTCCCCCTGCCCTTGCCCCCGCTCACGTGCTCTCTCAAAAAAATAAAAAAATAAAATCTTAAAAGAAAAAAGAAAAGAAAAAGAGTACTCTAGTATATACAGCCTGTGGCTGTAGAGAGTGAGATGGCATTCTCCATTAAAATGCAACATTCAGGGCGCCTGGGTGGCTCAGTTGTTTGGGCGACTGCCTTCGGCTCAGGTCATGATCCTGGAGTCCCTGGATCGAGTCCCGCATCGGGCTCCCTGCTCGGCGGGGAGCCTGCTTCTCCCTCTGACCCTCCCCCCTCTCATGTGCTCTCTGTCTCAGATAAATAAATAAAATCTTTAAAAATAAATAAATAAATAAATAAAAATAAATAAAATAAAATGCAACATTCAGGGACACTTGGCCAGCTCAGTTGGTGGAGCGTGTGGCTTATGATCTCAGGGTCCTGAGTTCATGCCCCATGTTGGGTGTGGAGCCTACTTAAAACAAAAATTAAAAGAATATATATACATATATATGTATATATATGTATTTATTTGTTTATTTAAAATGTAAAATACACACATTCTTTGACCCAGTGATTTCATTTCTTGGTCTCCACTTCAAATTCTAACATATGTGCACTAGGATACAAGCACTAGGATGTAGCACTATTTGAGAAAGTAAAAAATGGAAATTGTTTAAATGTTCACCACGAAGGGAATGATTTTTTTTAAGATTCTATTTATTTGAGAGAGACAGAAAAAGGGCGAGAGGCGGGGAGGGGCAGAGGGCGAGAATCTCAAGCAGACTCCGCACTGAGTGTGAGCCGGACATGGGACTCAATCTCACGACCCCAAGATCATGACCGGAGCAGAAATGAAGAGTCGGATGCTTAGAGTGTCCTGAGCCACCCGGGTGTCCCAGGAATGATTTTCTGAAAATTTTTTAAAGTTTTTTTTTTTGACACAGAGAGGGAACACAAGCAGGGAGAGTGGGAGAAGGAGAAGGAGGCTTCCCGCCGAGCAGGGAGCCTGATGCGGGGCTCGGATCCCAGGACCCTGGGATCATGACCTGAGCCGAAGGCAGGTGCTTAATGACTGAACGACTGAGCCACCCAGGGGCCGCCCCCCCTTTTTTTCAAGACTTTTTTTTTTTTCCAGGAATGATTTTTTTTAAAACTATGGTACATTTTTAAACTATGGTACATTTTTACTCTTAAACATGACAAAGCAGGTGAAAAAATGAGCTGGATCTATATAAATCAAAACAGAGAAATTCTAAGCCATACTAAATGAAAAAAACCATGATGCAGAATGTGCAGCCTAATGTCATTTATTTCCATATACACACATGTATGTACGTAAAGGCACAGAAGAGGGTCTGAATGGATACACAGAGAGCTAAACGTGGCTGAGTTTTTAAAAAGCAGTGTACAATGTACACAGAAACAAAATGGAGAGGAGGCTGGGGCTCAGGGGTGGGCAGGGGATCTGAAGGGCTGCTTATGCTTAATGTTAATAGTATCAAATTTTGTTCTCCATATGAACATTTTTTTTTTATTCTTATGTTAATCCCCATACATTACATCATTAGTTCTAGATGAAGTGTTCCATGATTCATTGTTCGTGCACAACACCCAGTGCTCCATGCAGAACGTGCCCTCCTCAATACCCACCACCAGGCCAACCCATCCTCCCACCCCCCTCCCCTCTAGAACCCTCAGTTTGTTTTTCAGAGTCCATCTT
>NC_138377.1:101778674-101859449 GCF_054177405.1 Leptonychotes weddellii
CCATATGAACATTTTAAAGGATCACTGACATAATTTTTTTTGGTTCCTAAGCCTTTGTTTCTGCTATTCCGTCTGCCACTCTGAAAAGTATTCTTATCCATAGGGTAAGTCTACCCATTCATTCCTTCATAGGCCTTCACCACACAATGTAATCCATTGTTAAGTCATTGTGGGTGAGGACGGTAATTCCACTCACCATGAAAAACACACAGTAAACTTCTAATAAACATTTATAGGTTTAAAACCCTGAAGAAAAAAATCAACAACCCCGAAAAGCTTAGGAAATGTCTTCTGTCCTGCAAAGAGTACAGGTGATGGATTAGAAACTAAAGAAATAGGGGCACCTGAGTGGCTCAGTCGTTAAGCGTCTGCCTTCGGCTCAGGTCATGATCCCAGGGTCCTGGGATCGAGCCCCACATCGGGCTCCCTGCTCCGTGGGAAGCCTGCTTCTCCCTCTCCCACTCCCCCTGCTTGTGTTCCCTCTCTCGCTCTGTCTCTGTCAAATAAATAAAATCTTTAAAAAAAAAAAAGAAATGAAACTAAAGAAATAACTGAAAGTAGAAGCAGACAACTAAGTGGACGATCTGGGGTCAGATCATTCAAGTACATGGAACATATCTAACAAGGATATGTTAGCTCTCTCTGCTTGGCCAGCTACAAACCTTATTCTGGGCCACAGGAACCTGCCCTTCTTATGTAAATACATACACGTTTTGTTGGTTACATAGCTGCAATCATAGTACACACAGCTTTGTATCCTTTTATTTGATTCAGTATTTTGTAATTTATGATTCACTATTACAGGCTCCAAAATATGCCACCTGGAATTCACACAATAGGCTGCTATTAACCATTCCCACAGTGGATTGGACATCTAGGTTGTTCCCAACTACTTGTTTTATTAACTAGCAACAACAGTGGAGTAATGGTGGAAAATGGAAAACACCTAAATGACAAGACAGTCATAATTCTCTATAAAATATCAAACAGTCATGAAAAGATGAAGACCCAGGTATTGCTAATTGAGCAAAATAAGTTACAGACCATTTTGCCCAGTATACCCTCTTTCAAATCCTATAAAAGCACAGAGAAGTCTAGAAATGTCATCAGTAATTATTTCTGGGAAGCACTACAGGTGACAATTTTTAGCTTTTCTACAACAATCATGGATTATGTGTATTAGCATATTTATTTATTTATTTATTTATTTTAGTGATGGGGCTTGAACTCATGGCCCCAAGATCAAGAGTTTTATGCTCTTCCAAATACGCCAGCCAGGTGCCCCTCTGCATTAACATTTTTAAACAAAGCATTATAATATTTACAAAGCATTATACTATGAAAAAACATCCAGAGAGAAAAAGGCAGAATACAAAATTGTAAAAATCATATTTGACAACTAACTTTTTTAAAAGGCAAGAAAGTAACAGACCGTCCACGGGAGACGGTCTTTTACTTCCACATTTCCATGTTTTTTATTCCCTCCAGTGAGCTCATAGGAACTCTAAGGAGTTCCAGGAGTGGAATCACTGGATCAAAGTATCCTGGTATGGCTTTGATTTCTGATGGACATAGTTCCAACAACTTATACTGTCACACCAGCATGGTCCTTGACTACATGAGTAACTCTCACCTTAAAGCAATTCTCATCTGACATGAGTTGCTCAGCCTTCCGTTGATATGTTGACTCCAGGAGACTCCTGGAAGTCTGCGTGTTCAACTGGCCTCCTGTGGCTCCATTATTGTTTTCTGCCAGGTAAAGGTCAGTCACCTGCACACAGATTTCATCACTCACGATGTGCTGCAGCTGGAATTAAGCAAAGGCAAGTCATCAGTGAACCAAGAAAATATTTCTCCCTTTCATACAGTCAACCTTCCTTTGATAGTTCCAGTGACTCAGCTCAAAAAGTTTTTTTGGTTGGTTACTTTAGAAAATTAATCACACAAAACCAGTATTTCATATTCTTGGAGAATAACTAAGCCTAAATCTTCAACAGTATCACTTGTCCATGACTAAAGCTTTCCTATTATAATTTTTTTTTTAAAGATTTTATTTATTTATTTGAGAGAGAGAATGAGATAGAGAGAGCATGAGAGGGGGAAGGGTCAGAGGGAGAAGCAGACTCCCTGCTGAGCAGGGAGCCCGATGCGGGACTTGATCCTGGGACTCCAGGATCATGACCTGAGCCGAAGGCAGTCGCTTAACCAACTGAGCCACCCAGGCGCCCCATCTTTCCTATTTATTTAAAAGCAAAACTAGGGTGCCTGGGTGGCTCAGTCAGTTAAGTGTCTCAGGCTCAGGTGATGATCTCAGGATCCTAGGATCAAGCCCCACATGGGTCTCCCTGCTCAGTGGGGAGCCTGCTTTTCCCTCTCCCTCTGCAGCTCCCCTTGCTTGTGCTCTGTCAAATAAATAAAATCTTAAACAAACAAAAGCATAGGCAGCTCATGTTAATGTGCTGCTTAAAGTTCTAAGGAACTGTAAAAAAATTTTACATGAAAGAAATTTCTCATGGCTTCCTGTTTTTATGGTGCTTCTTTACCATTTATAACTTGCTTTCACACTCCTTTTCTCATTTGATCTACACAACTACCCCAGGCAGGAGGCTGAAGAGGGGGTGCACTGTTACACAGGAGACAAATTTCCATTTTAGATAAGAACACTCACTGTGTGCCAAGGTGAGGACAGGGGCTGTGGAGAATCATGAAAGCTAAATCCCTGTCTATATTCCCAGCCTGAGTACAAAGTCTGAAACTCACTAGGTGTTCAAGAATTGGTTGCTGAATCACTTACCCAGGGGTTCCCAGCTGAAGGAATAGAGTTAGGACTAATATTCAAGCTTCCTGATGCCTAGGCGGATATTCTTTCTAATACATTACTTATTTTTCTACATTAGATAAAAAATATAGTACTTAAATTGTAAATGTTAATTGACTCAATTTCAACACAGGTCAATCACTATTGACTGCTGGTAATTATTGAGACTATGTTCTTTTTTTAAGATTTTATTTGTCAGAGAGAGAGAGCACAAGCGGGGGGAGTGGTAGGCAGAAGGAGAAGCAGGCTCCCTGCTGAACAAGGAGCCTGATGTGGGACTCGATCCCAGGACCTTGGGATCACGACCTGAGCCGAAGGTAGATGGTTAACCAATGGAGTCACCCAGGTGTCCCACGACTCTGTTCTTAAACTATCTGATGACTGGGAAGTTGAACCTTTTAGAGTTTCCATTCTCATAGTTATGACTAATTTTCTATGGAGGAATAAAAATTCCCTCAAATGAAACTTTACTCATAAAAAATGCCAGAGAATGTGAAAAACATACACAAGAAAAAAGCAAAATGTTAACTGCAGTATCAATTTGTCTATTTTACTTTAAAATTCTCAAAAACCACTAAGCCATTCTATTTTTAGGAAGATACATCCTTTTTGAAGTGCTAGTAACTATGACAACTACTTATTTTTAACTTAAAAAAGTCTTAAATGACAAGTATGTGTATTTGTAGATAAATGGACACAGTGCAAGGTCAGAAGGGTGACTGATCTGACAGTGGTAGAAAGGCCAGCAACTGGAGATGGTTAAATTATAATTAGTCCAGACAATGGGTTCTAACGTGGCCATTAAAATAATGCCTACGATAACCTGGTAACATAGGGAGAAGCTTAAGATACAGTGTTCAAGAGAGGGGGAAAAAAAGGCAGTGTAAAAAAAGTGTATCTAAAGCATGGTCTCTATCACGTGGACACTTCTGGTTAAAACAGTCTTGATGAAACAGACCATGTCACTGACTCCCCATCCACACCCTCTTCTTGGATATCTGGTCCCTCCTAGAGTCTTTGAAAAGGGCAGCCCTATAAAATCAGGGACAACTTGAGGCGCCTAGGTGGCTCAGTTGGTTAAGCGGCTGTCTTCGGCTCAGGTCATGATCCCAGGGTCCTGGGACTGAGCCCCACGTCGGGCTCCCTGCTCAGCGGGGAGCCTGCTTCTTCCTCTCCCTCTGCCTGCCTCTCTGCCTACTTGTGCTCTCTCTCTCTGTCAAATAAATAAATAAAATCTTAAAAAAAAAAAAAATCAGGGACAACTAGACAGCTCACGCTCCCAAGCTAGGCTGCTCAGATTCTCTCTTCTGCTAATTTAAAATGACATAATGAATGTGTTTGGTAGACAGACGAGCATCTAGATGGAAAGGTCAAGCAATGCTGGGGCCAGAGGCACTGCCATGGCAAGCCAAAGTCCCAGGGGGCTGGAGAAGGCTTGAGTACGTGTCCAAATGTCCATCTGCAGAGAGGAGCATGAGAATGAAGCAGATTTCCAGAAAGAAGGCATGCAGGAGAGAGAAAAAAACAAAACTTCCCAGTCCAATCCCTACATTGGCCATTTTCTGAGTTCTGTACTAGATATCTGTGAGACCGCCTATTGTGTTCTTAAGACAAATCCCTATTAAATTACATCTGATCCTTGAACAATGTGAGGGGTAGGGGCAATAACCCTCCACAAAGCCGAAAATCTGCATGTAACTTTTGACTCCCCCAAAACCTAACTAGTCATAGTCTACTAGTGACCGATAAGCCTTACTGATAACATAAACAGTCAATGAACAAATATTTTGTATGTTATATGTATTATATACCATATTTTTACAATAAACCTAGAAAATATTAAGAAAATCATAAGGAAGAGAAAATGCATTTACAGTGCTATGCTGTATTTATTGTAAAGAATCCATGTGTAAGTGGACCAGCACAGTTCAAAGCCCTGTTGTTCAAGCATCAACTGTACTCTGAAAAAGGTAAATGTATGGCTTGACCTTGAAATATATGTTCTACCTCCAGTCAGCAATGAACTCTGGGAGAATATCAAACAGGATGAGGAGAATGAGAGAAGATATGCCTCCAATTGAGGAATAAGATGAGAAGCATGAACATAGGTTTTAAAAACACTGGATTTGGGGGCGCCTGGGTGGCTCAGTCGGTTAAGCATCTGACTCTTGATTTTGGCTCAGATTGTGATTGCACAGTTGAGGGATTGAGCCCCACGTTAGGCTCTGCGCTCTGTGCTCAGTGTGGAGTCTGCTTGAGATTCTCTCCCTCTGTCTCTCGTGTGTGTGTGTGTGTGTGTGTGTGTATCTTAAACGAAATCTTAAAAAAAAACCCACTGTATTTGGGTTTCTGGACAAAACCTGTTTCTTAAAAAGATTAGACATTATGTATTACTGACTCAAAATCATAACCAGGTGCTTCTAATAAGTGGACAATTATATATAGCTTCAAAAACCAATCTCGGGTTTATACAAGTTAATTCTACTGGATGTTTAAAGGTGCTGGGCTGGCAGTGTGTAAGACTTTACTTCTAGCTGTAGCAGCAGCACACTTAGAAGCAGAAGCAAATGATAACTGGAGTTTCTAGTTTACATATATTTAATTTTACATATGTTTATGTTTGTACCCATATAATGATTTCAATTAGGAAGGCCTCTTAACTTCTTCGATTTCCAGGAAAAAACTGAATACCTGACAACCTTCATGAAGATGCCAAGATTCAGTTATGTGAAGTGTTCTTCCTTGACTCTGAGGAGATCCTGTAAAAGGGCGCAGAGCCATGCATCCTTCCGAAATCAAGGCAAAAGCCTGGGTACTTTGCAAAGAATTCCATATTTTACTCCAAGAAAACACTGAGCAACAAGCTTTTATTCCCCATAGTGGCAGTGAAGACTCTAGAATTTTCTTTGTCAAGTTTTCACTTTATTATTATTTTTTTTAAAGGTTTTTATTTATTTGAGAGAGAGAGAGAGAGCATGAGAGAGGGGAGGGTCAGAGGGAGAAGCAGACTCCCCTCGAGGAGCAGGAAGCCTGATGTGGGACTCGATCCCAGGACTCCAGTATCATGACCTGAGCTGAAGGCAGTCGCCTAACCAACTGAGCCACCCAGGGGCCCCAAGTTTTCACTTTAAAGAAAGTGACGACCAACAAGACATTCTGATCCCTTCAGAAATTCAGAACTCAAGGCAAAAGCGGAAACCTTTTTGCTATAAATTATCACTGCTGTAAAGAACATACTTACAAACTCCTGAGGTGCCACAGGAACAAATCACAAAACCAACTACAAATCTAAGTCAAGCAGAACCTCAGATAGGGAGGTAGACATAGTATTATAGAAGATGTTGTATGAAACCATTCCCGCAAAAGGAACTTCAAATATTAAATGAGGACAATACACAGAATCACCAACACAGAAGTGGAAGCGTTACCCACTGAAAGCTCCCCACTGGGCCATTAGATAAGAGCAGGGCCAGTACCAATGCTCGCTCTATAGGTAGGCAATGAGAAAGGGGCAAGACATTGGGTCGGCAGTAGGCTCACTCAACTGTGAGGGCATACCGAGCAGAGCAAAGGAGTCCATTTAGCGGCTGAAGTACTCCCACTTTGTTAACATGAAAGATCCGACATCATGTTAACCTCCCCCCTTTCCTCTAGACAGCCATACGTCCATAAACATCGTTCTATGAGCAAACTGCCCTTTTTTCTCCAACAGAAATCTTGCCTTTTCTCTTTGCCTCATCCATCTTTAGGTAAGGACTTCTTCCCTCACCAAACCTAGCCTCCACTGTGCCCTCACCTGTCTGACAATGCTCTGGATTAATTTGTCCATGGTGAAGGCAATGTAGGCGTGAATGGTGAACATCTCTCTTAGTGAATCTTCGTACTGCGACGAGTCTATGTTGCCATCCAGCAGGCTCCGCACCATATCCAGGAAAGCTGGGTAATAATCTTCTACGTCAACATCCA
This sequence comes from Leptonychotes weddellii, assembly GCF_054177405.1. Taxonomy (NCBI): domain Eukaryota; kingdom Metazoa; phylum Chordata; class Mammalia; order Carnivora; family Phocidae; genus Leptonychotes; species Leptonychotes weddellii. The sequence continues at coordinate 101,785,459 of NC_138377.1, forward strand.
CTGTGGGAGAGATGGGAGAGGTGAGGCCTTACCTTGCTACGAAAAGGTCAGGAGAGAGGGCAGGGCGAAACCCCACAGTTGGCCTAAAGAGCCTCTGATGAAAGAACCCTAGGTATTCAAACATACGCACTCAATCAGCCGTAGCCAGAGGTGACATCTGACAGGTGGCTACAATGGCCAGTGCTATCAGGGGACAGTGACCCTGCAACTTTAACGGGGGCTCCAACACTCTGTCCATGCCAGAAAGACACTTCCATTACACTAGAGCTGCCTGACAGGAGAGCAGAATATCCCAGGGAAGAAGTTTCTTCAAAAAGTTGTTGGCTCTCCTGCTGAGAGAGGAACCTGCCCTCCCAGCCTGCAGAGAGCATTCCTCACATGGGTCACTTGCTCATAAAGCTATTTCAATGAAGCATAAAGTGCAGATGAGAAAAGGCAGACAGCACCACACTCGAGCCCTGGGAAACCTCTCAGGAACAGAAAAATAGGAGTGCAAATTAAATCCCCTATGAATAATGAAGTAATCTGCATTTGTCAAAGTCCTTCTGTTTAAAAATGGATTCCCAACGTTGTACTTCACAAATTGCATTAAATGATCTGTACTTCCTGCACATGAATCACTTCAACCAGCAGCTAGAATCTTTTCAGTTGTTACAGAGACATTCATTTGGCAACTAGCAGAGTGCAAAAGGAAGCATGAAAGGACTCTGCCTTTAACTTACGTAAGACCTATTTACTGATATCCAGTGCTGGCAATCAAGACGGTGGCATGAGGGGGTCACTGGGGTATTGGTTATACTGTTTCTTTTCTTTTTTAAATTAACATATTTGTTTCAGGGGTACAGGTCTGTGATTCATCAGTCTTACACAATTCACAGCGCTCACCATAGCACATACCCTCCCCAATGTCCATTACCCAGCCACCTCATCCCTCCCACCCGTCTCCATTCCAGCAACCCTCAGTTTGTTTCCTGAGATTAAGAGTCTCTTATGGTTTGTCTCCCCCTCTGGTTTCGTCTTCATTTTTCCCTCCCTTTCCCTATGATCCTCTGCCTTGTTTCTCGAATTCCACATATCAGTGAGATCATATGGTAACTGTCTTTCTTTGATTGACTTATTTTGCTTAGCATAATACCGACGTGGATGGAACTAGAGGTTATACTGTTCCTTGATCCAGGTGCTGGTTACACAGGTGTGCTCACTTCGTAAAAATTCACTGAGCTACACAATTTGGATTTGTATATTTTTCTATACGTATGTTGCACCTTGATAAAAAGTTCACTAAACTGAAAAAAAAAAAAAAATTACAAGAACTCTTTTGTCCCTGACATCTGGTTACCCGTTTGTAAAGTCTATACAAGAGAAAACAGACTGAGGAGCAAAAGCTAAGTCCATCTCCGTTTATCTGAAGTGTGATGGGCTCATCAAAGACATGCAAAACAGAGAATACAGTTTAAAAGAAACTGGCTTAACTTTCACCACAGAATATCTCCTTGTTCAGACCCACAGCACAGGCATGGGCTGTGCTACTGCTAGGCAGATGGTCTTACACCAGAATAACGCTAGGAGCCCAAGTCAGACTTGTGCCCACGAGTTATGATCAGTGCGAGACTTGGCGTTACCGCTCAAGACCCAACAACGTAAGCCTCAAACCAGGTTAAGTCAGTGATCAAGCCAGGATTAGACCATTTGCTCTCTCATTTCTACCCAAGCAGATGGAATCACCGCTCTGAGATCCAAAAGTTGTCTCTCTCAAGCTAGGATTATTGAGATAAAGGCTTTTAACATTAATATCCAGTGTCATTAGCTCTTCAACAGATAGAGAGTTAGGGTCACACATGGGCTTCTTACATCAACAACAGTTTAGAAATTTTTTTTTAAAGATAATTCACTCCACAGATTGGCTATTTCTTCAAGGGCACAGAAGAAAGGCTCCACGAAAAAGTTTTTGGTTCACAGCTCAAAAACCTAACTTATGAACGGAATAGTTCTCTAGAAGCCGGTAACAGAGAATTACTTAAAGCACATGGTGGCTTCCTCAGCCCACATTTATTTTCGTTTTCCTGTGTTCTCTATCTTCATTTCTGTTCTGAGGTCTGCTGTCTCACACCATCTCTCGACTTCCAATCTCCTTTCCATAAACTATTTCTATTTATTAAGGAATGAACCATGAACCTCACTGGCTAAGAAGTCCTGCCCAAACATATCTGAGAAAATTCGCATCTGTCTTAGGCATGAACAACTAGGAATTTGTGTTTCGTCATGGAGCAGAATGGACTGTGACATTTTAGTCCCACTCTGTCCTTTAACGTGCTCTGCAATTTGGGAAACTGATGGCAACTGATACCCACTACCCAGGTGTCCACAGCAGCAGCCACTGAATGTCCATGATCCTAGCACTGCACAGGGTGCTTTGCATACTTTCCCCAATCGTCCCAACAACCCCACAAAGAATTAAGGAGCACCTCCATTTCATAGGTACACAGGTTTGGGAGCTGAAGTAAGGTCACACAACCAGTCAATTCCAGAGCTAGGATCTGAACCCTGGTCAGGCTCTAAGGCCTGCCTGCCTGTGCTCTACGCATAAAAGAAAGCAGTCTTGAGTCTAATTCGGCTCTGAGGCCCCCCAACCCCTCACATCATCCAGACACCAACAGTCTAAGCACTCACTAGGTTCTTTGAGACGTAGCTGGATGGCAGGGCTGTCGCTCTTGTCTCGTTTTATGCCCAGCACTTCCCGTTCCCACTCTCTCTCTCGGTTTTCTTCTTCAATTTGCCGTTCAGCTTGGGAACAAATCCGCAGCAGCCGCAAGCAGAGAATCTGGTGCAGTCGCATGAAGATATACCAGTTGTTATTAACATAGAAGAGGTTGTATACTTCATCCATCCCTCTTAATTTCTGAGCTGCTGTGTTACTAAACAGTAGCTTGGACTTAGGGGGACTGCCCCCAACACCATTGTGCTTCTTAGCTGCCCCTGTGGCTTCATCTACATCCATCTCTTCTTCTTCCTCTTCCTCCACATCTGAGAGATCACCTCTCTGAGCAAAGAGCAGATCTGGAATGAAATGATGCATGATCTGCTTGATTTTATACTTGTCCTCCTTCTGAATGCCGGTCTGCCTTTTCACGTGGTGGATAATCAAAGCAGCGGCATCTTCCAGGATCTGTTTGTCTTCGTAGGCAAGTGAGAGGTGCGGGCCAACAGGTACACCGGCATTATCTTCTGTAGCCTGCTCTTGCCTCTAACAGGAGAGAGACGCAAAGTATTATGTGACATGTGTCCAGCAACAACAAAAAGACCTACGAGACCGCGCTAGCAGTACTGTCTTCCAACCCACAACTTGCAGAAACAGAATTAGATAATGCAGGAGGTATGGTCTGACACCAACATACTGGTATCTTCTAGACTGTGAAGACCTACTGGGGACAATGGGACAAAACTGGGACCATCTTTCAAAATTCTGTATTAGTATTTATGGATATGGAGGATACCACATGAGGTCTAGGATTTGAGGTCTCCAATCTGGGGGGGGGGGGTATGGGGAAGGTGACAGATGTAATAAAACTGGCAAAACAGGGATGCTTATTTAAGTTTATGTAAGAGCTCATTTTACCACTCTCACCCCTTCCGTCTATGTTTGACATTTTCATGATAAAACGCTTCTAAAAATTCAAGATCATATAACTTTTAGGAATTCTCAATCATACTGTATTTATGTCTCTATCCACTCCCCATGACTGTGAGCCCCAAGAGAACAGGATCAATTTCTTAATCATCACTGTATCCTGCCTTCCAGTACTATATACACTCCTGGTAAGTATGCTGAATAAACATGGATTAGAAAGTATCTGGGGATTAATGATAAGTGTTTCAGTTGTGGGAAGTTCAGAGGGGCTACGTGAATGAAGACGAGGTACCGTTTTGAGGGAAACAGACGGAAAGACAAGTGGAAGAGGGAGGCAGCAGGCACAGACAAAGCCAGGATGGTAAACTGGGAAACCAGTAAAGCAGCTCAGGAATAAAGGTGAGGCTTAGATTTAAAATGGCAGAATCAGGAATAGAAGTCTATGGCAGTTTTGAAGCAAGAACCAACATGTCTCAGAAGGTCTTGCTTTCATATACCAAAGATGATTTCCAGGAATCAAAGCAGCGCTGAACATAAAGCCTGGGGTCCTCTCACAAATATAAAAACGTCCAGCTCACCTCATCATAGATACTCTCAATCTCGTTGAGTAAGCTCTTTGACCTCAGGACCTTGGTGTCATTCTGTTTAAAGTTGATGCCCTGGTGGTCCAGAGACTTCAGGTAGTATTTCTCATTTTGCTCTCTCCACACCTTGTTAAAGCCTCTCTGAGCTTCTCGCCATTCTTCCTCTTTCATCTTCAACCTGGGGGTGGGGGGGCGCGCGGGGAAGGGGGAAGTAGAAACAAGACATGGGAATTCAGATGTGGGAATTTTAAGGGAGGGAGTTAAACTCCTTGGGTTTGAATCCTGGCTCTGCCATATGAGACGGTTTCCTTATCAGGAAAATAGGGATAACAGCACCTACTCTCTAAGGGTTTTTTATTTTATTTTTTAAAAGATAGATAGATAGATAGATAGATAGATAGAAAGAAATATTTGAATGTTTAATAGCCTAGTTCCACATCCAGTAATAATAAGATCTATCTATCTATCTATCTATCTATCCGAGAGAGAGTGAGTGAGAGACAAAGCACCAGCAGGGAGACGGGGAGGGGCAGAGGCACAGGGAGCAGCAGACTCTCCACTGAGCAGGGAGCACAACGTGGGGCTCGAACCCAGGACCCATGTCTTGGGATCATGACCTGAGCCGAAGGCAGATGCTTAACCAACTGAGCCACCCAGGCGCCCCTCTCTCAGGGTTTAGAAGTGAGAAATATGTCAGACTTACTTTATTTCACATGTCAAAAGATACAATAGGTCAAAATTATTGGCAACTTGGGATACTGTTATTCAAATTGTTATACTGTTATTCAATCCAGGCTTGAACTCTTGTTACATGACGAAATTACTCATCCAGGACTTATTTTGGGGAGGTAATTTGTCCCAAAGTCAGAAATCTTACCTAGAATAGTTATTTCTCAACAGCATTCCACAGAATACCCCTGAAAAGGGGGTTCACTTCCTTGACCAGCTAAAAAAAGCACATCTCTTTGCTGCAGGACTTCTAAGAACATTCACTACGCTAATGTAAATGCAGAAGTCTGAGAGCAGAGAACTCGCACAGTAATGCTCCTTTGAACACACAGTTTGGGAATTTCTGATGGCACAGCCGATCGAGGAGAGTAAAATCAAGCACTAGAACTGAAGAGTATCCTACATCTCAAAGCCAAAAGTTAAATGCTGCCAGCATGGCAAGAAGAGGGACAGCCTGTGCCAGCTCTTGAGCGAATGACTAGGGAGGAACAAGAAAAGCCGGGCATCCGTGAGCTGTGCAGCAGACAAGAGTTCCTTCACACCACCATTGCAGGGGATACTGAGAGAGGACCCAGCTGTTAGCTGGGATTCACAGCAAAGTGCCATGGACTTGAAGGAGCCTGGGGCTCAGCTGTAGCTCTGGCCTCCTTGATGCCTGGTCTTGGGTGGGTACAACAGCCCCTCTACACCTCAGGCTGAAGGCTTGTCAGGAGGAAAAAGAAAGACATTCTTGGTAAAAATGGCAAGCTAGCCTTTTTAAATAAACATCAATTTTACAAAGACAAAAAAGAGTGTTTTCCTTATTAAAAAACAAAGATGTTAACAATGGTTAGTATTGAGTGGCAGGAATGTGGGTGGTTGTGTTCTACTTTGTTCTCTTCTATATTTTAAAATATTCCCTTAAACACACAGAGCATTCCACTGTGGACTTTCAAGGTTTGTTCTCTACTGCTGATTACACAGAACCCCATCAAGAAGCTCCATTATCCCATGCTGCACCTAATTTCCAACAACCAGTGTTGGGGCAAAATGGAGGTCTCGTGGGATAGTAACCAGGTTGAAAATGAGGGACTTAGTTAATGGGACACTGAATCTGTCATGAAGCACACTAAAGCACGAAGGGCACATTCAGTCAGTTACCTTTTAAGGACAATTGGGACGGCAATGGAAGGGTTCTTCCTCAGACCATCAATGATGTCAGCTGCTTTATCAGCATATATCCTCTGGAGTGCTTTTCGATGAATAACTTCCGATGTGCCCCCAAGGGTGTTGTCCAAGCGAAATTTGGCTTGTTCCTCAGCAGACAAGCGAGAAAGCTTCTTCTGTATTGCTTCCAGAACCCGGATCGTTGCCAGATTGGTCTCTAAAACTACATCAAGCTAATTCAAAAGACAAAGTGTGCTCAGAACCCAAACCGGAATAGAAGAGCGGTCAAAAGTATGAAGTAGGGAGCCAAATTCCTTGGATTTGAATCCTAGCTCTGCCATAGTAGCCATACAAAATTCTATTTCCTTATCAATAAAATAGGGATAACATCACCTACTCTCATAGGCTGTTTTCTAGATCAGACGATATAATCCAAATAAAGGGTTTAGTGCAAGGCCCGGCACATAACATCCAATAAAAGATAGGTAAGTGGTAGTTGTTACTTCTAACAACACCAGTGTGCTTTGCTTAGAACTACTGACCCCAGACCACAGGGACCTCACAGGAGGCAACCTTACTGACACTTTCCCCTGAACTTTCCTGGATTGCTAAAACCGGTTACAAATGATAAAATGAAACAAAACAAAATGAAACAAAACACACAACAATCCCCAAAAGATGATAAATGATGATAAATCAGTCTTATGTGTAACGTTTTTCAGGGTAACCTGAAATATTTAAATGTTTAATAGCCTTGTTCTACATCCAGTAATAGTAAGAGCAGCGACTATCATTCCTTAAGGACTTCAATGTCGTGTCTGTAAGTTATCATTTAAATTCTAACAGAACTCCTGGCAAGGGCCTACCCAGATCTGGTTAAGGATATAACTAGCAACCTTTGAGTAACTCTTGTCCTAGGCTTCACACAAGATTCTCCATATGAGAAACAGAAAACGAAGTAAACAAGAAGTCTCAGGGTCCTGTGACCAAATGTCTATGGAAGTGTTCCCAGTGTGGCACAGTCGGTTGAGCTTTCAACTCATGGTTTCGGCTCGGGTCAGGATCTCAGGGTCTTGAGACTGAGCCCCTCACAGGAGCTCAGTGCTCAGCGTGGAGTCAGCTTGAGATCCGCCCCCCACCGGCTCTCTCTGCCCCTCCCCTGCTTCGGCACATGTGTGTGCACGCATACTCTCTCAAGCAAATAAATCTTAAAAAAAAAAAAAAAAAGTGTCCTAAAGTAATTCTGATGAGCAGGATCCCCCACTAAACATCAATGCACATATAGCATGATCAAGAAATAAATCTGTTTTTTCAAGCCACTGAAATTTGGGGGTTGTCCACACTGCAGGATCACTAACCTATCCTGAGGTATAAAGGAATGCTCCTTCAAACTAGCCCATCCCACTCAATCCTAAGCACATGCACACACACCTTCATCCTCATGCCTGTAATCACAGATGGGAAATGCGGATGTTGCCTTTTATAGGCATACCAATTGAGAATAGGTACATCTTGTCAGAAAAAGATGCCAATCTCTGCTTTCTAACTCCTCATCTAACCTTACTAAACGTAGGTAACAAGGAAATGCTTTCTTCAGCCTGATAAAACTTTCCATGGAAGTTAGCATCTGTCATGACTTCATTTTGTGCAAATGGTTGAAACTCCTCACGAACACTGGGGCCAGTCACCTGCCAGTGACTGCCACAACATGTGGCTCTTCATTCAAGACATGTCAGAAACAGCTGAATCAAGTGTGAAGGGAGAATGGCTGGCAGAGCTAAATCAGCATGGATTTAAAAAAGAGCAAGATCTCTCCCATCTATATGAATAAGCAGGGCCAGTCACTTTTATACAATAAATACATTAAATAGGATACACATCATTTTACCTCTTCAGACACTTTGAACATTCCCTTTTTGTTGATGATATCAGTGAGCTAGATGTTTTAACACACTGGGGATTCTGAGCCCACTATCAGTGCTCCTACTCCTGGTACAGAGGCTCTCCCAGCTCACTTATTTACTCCAGCTCTTCCCTTCCCAACTACTTTAAAATAAAGCCCTAATTTCGCTTTCTTTCACAAGGAGCCAAATAAATAACAGATATAGGAGAGAAGAATTCCAGTTCTCACAGGAGAGCTGGTTTGCTAACCATGTCAAGATACCTGCTAAGAATGACAATACACACTTTAAATAATTAAACCTCTTTGAGAGAGCCCAGTCAGCCTTAAGATATAAGATATATATATGTTTTGTATACCCTGTAAAACACAATAAACTTTAAAATGTTGTTAAAAATTCAAGGGATTATTATTCAGCCATCAATGGATAACTTCAAAAGGGTTAAGGTGGCCTAGATAGGTCACACTTGCCCTAAAATATTACTGATATATTTGATGAACTCGGAAAGCATTATAAATAGGACAATAAGCATTTACTAGTGAAGAACATGAGACTTTGGCTCTTTGGTCTTAAAAAGCCAAGCCTCACAGACAGATATTTAAGATGTCTTAGCATGTAGTGCCTCCCATTTCCACAACCTCCAAATGATACAGGAGCTTGTACCTCAAAGCGTTCATCTTCACAACGATAGATGTGTTCTTCATACTGGGTTTTCTTGGAACTAACAAAGGTGGAGTCCTCAGACCAGGAAGGGAAGGAAACCCAAGTATCATTTAAAACCTTTGGGTAAAAGAAGAGAAACTGAAGCTAAAGTGTAACAAAGCTTTCTGGTAATTAAGCATTCTCAGTAAAAAGACAGACATAACTCTAGGGGATGGGAGAAATGACTAACATTACAGCTTTCACCTTTAGCAAGTTTGCAAAGATGGGAAAGGTTCTGGATAGTAGTATAAAACATTTTCTTCTGAGAAAAGACAAAGAAGGGACTTGACTTCCTCATTCACATAAATTCTCAATCGCTGGTGTCACTCCCTTCTGGAGAAAGGAGAAGATTGAGGGCTGATCCTTTCTAGGGAAGGCCTTACCTCTTTACAGAGAGGAGTCCGTCCTGTACACTTGGGCTGCTGGTAACTCTTTGGTAGGGCTCGATAGCTAGAGCCCAACCGTTTACAAGAGGCATAATCTATCTCCATGGCAATGCCCTCTGTGGCTCGTTCCTTTGGAAAGGTTTCCAGATGTACAGACTCCTTATAGCCCAGAAAGTTCTTAAACCAATTAAACAATTCAGGGAATTTCCTAAAGAATCAAACCAAAAACTGGTGAGCAATTAGAAGCACGATGCAGTTATCCTGAGGTATGGCTACTACTATTTGGTGTTGGGTCAGAACTCTGCTACCAGGGACAAATTCTAATTACAATTATTATTTCCTGCCTAAGAAGTCCTGCTTCTGAGCATCTGGCTTCCCCTTTTCTTGTAGAGCGCTCCAAGACCAGTTAGGGTACTGATGGAAGAGTTGCACCGAAACTAAGCAATAACCAGCTGTTCTTCTAATCAAGAAGACCGCTTTAATGCTCAGATCATTCTTAGGTTGTCAAATACAGTCAAGATTCTAGAACCCCAGAAGAGACTGGTCTCTATAAACATCCAGCACTGCTCAGTGCATCGGGAAACCACTAGTCTTGGCCGATGCCCTCTCTGCCTATTTTTCCATCTGTAGAGTTAAACTAGAAGAATTCCTGGAGGACTCCTGTGACACTGACATTTTATGAGTCAACTAACTGACCCACCATGATCAAATCATGTTTGCCCATCACATACCCTCACCTCCATAGCACCCGTCAAGGCTGAGTCCTTCACTCCACTTACCCCAGGAAAGGAGAGACTAGCTGTACAAGCTCAGCCCGAGAGATCACCTCCTGGTTAAAGATAACAAGACAGCGCAGGAAATTCTCATAGGCCTCTGCACTCCGCAGAGCCTTTCGGACCTTATGGAGACAACCAGAAGAGAAACAGTTAGATGGGAAATCAAGAGATCCCAGATTGCTTTTAAAAGATTGGGAAATTTAAATAGTTATTTGATGATACTAAAGGAGCTGATATTAGTTTTTTTAGATGTGATAATGATTATGTTTGAGAAAAGTGTCACTTTAAAAGGAAACTTACTAAATACTTATGGATGAAATAACATACTATCTAGGATTTGTCTCCAAGTAAACCGGGGTGGGTGAGAGTACATATGAAATAAGTACACTGGCTAGTAGGAGGGAACTATGGAGGCTGGATGATGGGTACATGAGGAGTCATTCCACTCGGCTCCTTCATTTCACATGTTTAAAATGTTCCACGATAAAAAAATATATAAATGAGATCCTAGAGTATTACATTTACGTTCTTATATGCTTGATTTTCCAACCATATCAGAGTTACCCTAGTTTTTGTTGCTTCTCCTAACAGATGGTTACAGCAATAATCTTTGTCAACACTGTTTTTAAACTCTGGTAATCTTGAATAATTTTTTAAATAAGACACTTCTGTCCTCTGAACTGATCCTTTTCCTTCCTCCACTTATAATACTGAGCACTTTAACATCCAAAAACCTAAAAATGTTCAATGTCATACACAAGGTAAAACTAGCCTGACTAGATGACCAATGTGGAGTTTCAATTTAAAAGTAAATATTTAGGGGCGCCTGGGTGGCTCAGTCGTTAAGCGTCTGCCTTCAGCTCAGGTCATGATCCCAGGGTCCTGTGATCGAGTCCCACATCAGGCTCCTTGCTCAGCAGGGAGCCTGCTTCTCCCTCGGCCTCTGCCTGCAGCTCTCCCTGCTTGTGCTCACTCTCTCTACCTGACGAATAAATAAATAAAATCTTAAAAAAAAAAAAAAGTTTAAAAAGTAAAAAAAAAAAATGAAAGTAAATATTTAGTATTGTGGTCCTTTAGTGAGGACTGTAGACAGATCCTCACCAAACCAAGCAGTTTAGCAACAACCCCTTCTCCAGGCTCCTGTATACTTTTATAACTATCAGTCAGTAGACATTACATGGAATATGCCTTTTCACAAAGCCAAAGATGAAAGAGAACTGTCCTTTTTGTATACATAATATTGACTTTTAATTTTTTATCAGCCTTTAAACATGCACAAAAGTAGACTGAATAGTCTAATGAACCCCATGTATTTGCCCAGCCTCAATAATATATAGTAAATTTTATTTCATCTATAACCATTTCCTCCACCACTGAATTTTAAAGCAAATTTCAGACATTTCATCTCTACAGCTGACCTTTGAACAAAATAGGTTTGAACTGTGTCCCACTTACACGTGAATTTTGATACATACAGCACTGTAAATGTATTTTCTCTTCCTTATGATTTTAATAATTTTCTTTTCTCTAGCTTATTATACAGTATACTGTATAAATAACATACAAAATATGTGTTACTCAACTGTTAAATATTATCTGTAAAGCTTCTGGTCTACAGTAAGTTTTTGGGGAGTCACAAGTTATACTCAGATTTTCAACTCGCATTGTTCAAGGGTCAACTATATATCAGTACGTGTCTCTAAGAAATAAGTACTCCAAAGACAAACAAAAAAATACCATCACTCTTTAAAAAATTAACTTATTCACACCCCACCCCTCCACTCTTTCATTGTCATTTGTTGGTTGTGAGCTGGGCTTCCACATTTCCCTTAAAAGCACTAAATGCCCAGGAAGCCCTCAGGAATGGTTCAAATCAGAGCCAAAGACTCAACTGTTAGGCAGGATAGCTCACACAGGCGCAGCAGGCTAGAGATCAGGAGGCACCAATCATGGAGATGCTAAAACACCTGCCCTTTTGCAAAAAACCCAAAGTTGCAAGACAGGGTAAATCTGCACCAGATCATTCCAGGCTGGTTCCTGTCAGTGAGAAGTCTGACAGTTACCAATTACCCTGATGAAAGCAGGCTGGTAGTCATCAAGTTGACTCCAAGGAGGATGTCAGACATAGGGGGAGAGTTAAACCAATACACCACACAACACTGTTTACACCAGTAATCACAACGCTGGCTACTTATCAGGATCACCTAGGGAACTTTGAAAACATACAGTTATATCAGAAATCTCACAAACCCTGTATGCAATACCACATATAAGTACCACAAGCAATTAGAAGATCACAAGTTATCTGAAGTCCTCAACAACTGGTACAGACCTGGATATACGGTGGGTAGCTCCAAACATCTTCCAAGAGTAACATCATGCATTTTTTAAAAGCGGTCTTCCACCATGGGAAACGCTGTAAACTACTTCACAAAACCAAAACAGACAATGCTATATTTCCCTACCTGTGCTAATGGTTCCGGTAGCCTGAAAGGACCTACAACTTAGAAACTATGTTAACAAGCAGAAAGTCCTATCAGCTTCAAGTCTCTTTAACAAAATCTTCTTGGGAATAGGGTGATTTTCTTTTGGCATTAATAGCCTATATTAAATCTAATTCAATCATTACTCACCTTATCAAAAAATAATGATTCTGTTCCTACACCATGCTTGCTGGCATCTGCCATGGAAGAATCCTTTAAGCTGAGCAGTTTAGGTTTCTTCTGCAAAAAAGGAAAAATACAAACATATAAGAGCCAAGTAGTGTTCTTGGAGTTTTATTTTCATCTGTGTTCAATGGGTCCATCACTGACCACTGCTGTCAATAATTTGCAACAAATGAGAGAATTCAAATCACTCACTCACTTTACCCCCTAAAAGATTTCCACCCATCTTCTCCATCTCACCCTGAGGTTCACAGATCATTCTATTTCCCAAATATTCTCTCTACAAATGGTCACCTCATTACTGTGATAACAGAACATCCTTACTTTTTCCATTAGCCAAAAGTAACTATTTGGAACCTAGTGCCACTATCTCAGCTTCTTAGAGGTGGAGGCAAAGAGTTGGAGCACACTGGCAGAAGTGGATAGAAATCAATCTTTAACCTGTAACTATAATTCAATTTAAAAATTCATGAAAAAAGGCACAGTTTATTTTCCTAAGAGAAGGAATGACTCTCTCTCGTCAGCAAGATCTACTTGGACCAATTTAAGATTACGTTTTCAAAGGGAATGAGTAGGCCATGACATAACTGTCAAGCAAGAATTCACTTTTAAAAAGCCATCTCTCAACTACCTGCAAAGAAATGCACAAACTTTGGGAGAAGCAGCACATTTACCTTGACCACCTCAGAGTGCACTCTCTCAAGAGCCAAAGCCTCTGCTGCTCAGGCTGCCTAAGGAGAAAAGTAGGTAGGGAATTCTAATCCCCCTTTCTAGTGTTTCCACCTGAGGGTAATCAAGTGTGGGCGGGGACCAATGCAAGAGTGGAGCTTAACTGCCAACCTCATTTTTGCTACCCATATAACACTCTTTACTAAAGTGACAAAATATAAACTATTTCTACGTTCAATCTGCTTTCAAAAGGAAAAGCCATTACAAACACTAAAAAAATAGCCTGATTTCAAAAGTGTGAGCAACACTTAACATGTCAGTCTTTGTAGTCCTCTGCTTGTTCACCTCCTACTGTTAGAAATTCCACTAACTTTTATTATTCATTCATTAGATTCTGCAGACACGTCCATCTCTTCCACATTACATACTGTTTTAGAATTCACTGAAGCAACATTCAGTACATACACCTAGCTCTGTCCCTAACACAGCTGCACCACATCAAAGTGGAAGAGCACAAGCCTAGCTTTCCGCAGGCAGACCACCAATGTTTACTATAACGAGAAGCATTATGTGATACGTCACTAACAGAAATTTAAGATCCCCTCCTGCTACAGCCCAAAGGTCCTGCCTTGGAGATTAAAATGATACAGATAAGATCTTGCAACCCAACAAAGAAACCTGGGCAGGATGGGCCTCTACACCAAAGAGATCTCACAAAGTATACACACTTTATTCACAGGAGGACTTTAGAGACCACTTGACTTATTTCTGAAACAATTAGCTTAATAATCTTCCTTCTTATTATCACAAGGCAGGTTGAAGGCACCAAGTCAGAGGAAGGGAAAAATTAGTCTCAGAAACCTTTAGCATTAAACAAAAAAAGACATGATGGCTAATAGCAAAGAGAGAAAATATAGAGAAAACAATAAAAACTCAAGAAGTTCAGTAATTTGTGTAATCAGTGATATTCTAACATTCTTTTGCAAAGCCAGATAAGAAGCTTTGCACTGAGTTTCTGTGACATACACCAATTCACTCTGAGTACCCATGATCCAACTTTCAACACGCTTGGATAAGAACCCGTGAACAACCTGCAGCCGCCGCCCACTCTCACCTTTACCGGAGGGGTGGTTCCCGATCCTGAGTGCCGACGGATCTGGCAGCCATTCTGGTTGGGCCTCTGTGGCTTGTTGTTCAGCTGCGGCTTCTTCACAGTGCCTCCATGGTCATTTCTCACGGAATCAACCTTCTCAGCCGTTGTTTTGCTTAAAAGCTAAGTAAGACACATGAAAGAAATTATATCATTTGAATAAAGTCAGCTTGTTTTCAGCTTCCTAACTTATTTAAGATAATAATTCTAAATAGTGTAGTTCTTTCTAAGTAAAACTTACCACAGAGCTGTTGGCATCTGGTAGGAACTGTCCAAACTCTGACAACAGATCTTCCTGATTTTTAAAAAGACGAGCCACCTGGGCATAGACCTCCTGCTCAGTCAATGCTGGAGTGTAGTTTCCTCCAGCTTCCTTGGCATTTCGTTGCTCTTTCTGACAGGAAATTGCAAATGGGAAGGTATCATATTAGAGGGCCACTGTTCTGAATGACTCCCTTTTGCACACTTTCTGGGATGTTATCTATTCGGGCTGTACCTAAGAAGAAAAGTCTCTGTTCTTAGCACTTGTTTTAACTGCAAGCTTTTAAGGTGAGAAATGAGTGGAAGAGGGTGGCTGAAAATTTTTTTAAAACTAGGACACGGGTGCCTGGCTGACTCAGTTGGAAGAGCATGCAACTCTTGATCTCAGGGTCATGAGTTCGAGCCCCACGCTGGGTACAGAGGTTAAATAAATAGCCTTTAAAAAATAAAAGAATAAATAAAAGTAGGACAGTATATGTGAATGTCCAGGGGACCATTACCAACCAATAAAACACAAGACATTAGAGAAATGTCTCCTCCTTCAACTGTAGATGAACTACACTACACTACACAAACCATCCTCTAAGCCCCCCAGATAATAAGCATCTGCTTCACAGGGCAGTAACTTAAAAATCCTGTCTAATTGTTATAAAGCAATTAAAGTCAGGCAAATCAAACTAGCTTCATAAACACACATCACAGTTTTTAACCTGTTGACTTCCAGTAACAATTAGAGAACATAATAATGGTTATTCAAGTTCTTCTCCGACCAGATGCCCTCAGCGTGTGACCTGGTTAATACAGACTGAAAGGGCAACTCTCTTACCTGATATGTGTGCAAAATCTCCAGGAACGCTTTGTAGATGTCTGGTTGGCCCTGGAACCTGTTCTTGATTTTATTAACATAGTTGATGGCATGATTAAACTCCACAGGCTGATTGTTCTGCAAGGATGGGGCCGTTCCCAACGAGATTGTCACTGGTGTATGAGGCTGAACAGGTGGAGAGCGCGGGGATGCATACGGTGGGAGAGGGGGAGTCTGCTGACTGGCTGGAGTATGTGCTTGTAGTTGGGAAGGCTAAAAAGAAAAAAGTCATTATTCTCTTCAAGAACACAGATGGTCTGACATAGGAAAAAAGGTCAAGCTAAAGAGAAGCAAGATGTCTGATCAACAAACATCCTTAATTCACTCTGGCCAGGCCATTTTAGCCCAACTCAAATCATACTGGGCAGGGGTAGGGGGTGCAAAGGGCTCACACATTCTAATACAGATATTTTAGTCTCAAATTTTCTAAATACAACCTGAAAAGTGGCTGCATCTCCAATTACAGGGAAGAATTTTTCTAATGCAATTTTTGAGCTCACTCAACAGGTGCAAACAGAAGAGGGGGAAAAAAAAACAACGAACCTTCACTCTCCATAGATCTGTAATGTCAAAAGACACTTGTTGCCGAAATCCACATAAAAATCTTCTAAACTACCTCTGTCCAATAGAAATGAGGTGATGGCAATGTTCTTTCACACTGCACGGTCCTATAAAATACATCCACTAAGCCACCTGGGGCTACTGAGCACTTGAAATGTAGCCATTACAACTGAAAAACTGAATTTATTTTAATTAGTTTAAATTTAAACACAGCCATATGTGGCTAGTGGCTACAGTATCAGACAGTGCAGTTCTAGAATAAGAACATTCCACCACCATCATCACCACCATCAATAGGGTCTTCTGCTTGGCTTGATATGAACTAATCTGGTAAATGGGAGTGACTTTTATAAAATGATGGCCCTGTGGGCAGTAGCATAATCTGATCATCAGAAGACCATTTCCGCCTGTGCTGTCAAAGTACTAGTACACAAGTAAAGTGGCCATCTGTTGGGGTGCTCATGGGTTCACGAGGCAGGAGGTGGAGACAAAACAAGTCCTTATAGATTACTGATGTGTTGATTCAAACAGATAAATAAATATGTGGAAGGTAAATGTACACCATCTTATAGGGATGTGACTATGGCATTTTCTCTGATGAAATCACTACAACTGATGTCTCTAAGTCTTATATAAAGGGGAAATGTCAAAGGAGGGTGCTCTCTAGGGATGCATTTTACATGATGCAAAGTATTCCAAGTGCTCACCTTGCTGACTTTGGCAGGTGGGGGCTGAGGAGCTGGCTGGGCAGGAGCTGGGGCTGACTGGGCTGAAGGCTGGGAAGGATGCTGGGGTGGTGGCTGAGGCTGGGGCTGGATGCCATGGGTGGGGATCTGATGAACCTGGCCAGGAGTTGTCACGTTCACCATGTCATTGGTTTGCACCTCAATCTTGTAGCCAGGGGGCAAGAAGGTATTGAAGCCCATAATCAGGTCAGGGTGGCCTTTGAACAGCTGGGACACACGACTAATCACTCCTGGAGTGTCAATGCTGATTAAAACAAAAAACAAAACACATACACACACACACACACACACACACACAAATTAAAGTGGCAAGCTTGACAACACCCTATTAAGAAAAAAATACACATTCCACTAGGTTCTCTGAACAGGAAAACAAGTAAAAATCAACCTGCATTATTACAAAATCAACAAAACATAAAGAACTCTGACATTGCAAAGCAATTTTAGCCCCATATTCAAAGAGGTTTGGTCACAATTTTGAACAGAATCTACATTCATGATAACAGTCCTAACAAGCAGATACTCAAGAGTTAATCTAAAGCAGCAATTCCCATGCAAGATCCACCCTCTGACACACCAGTATAAATCATTATGTGTCTACGTTTTTCACGAATTATTCTAACAGTGAACCATGCCAGAATATTAGTGTATCTTAAATCAACTCAAAGAGCCGGTAGCCTCATTACCAGTCTACTTCCCTGATTGAGGTGAAGTACTAAGAAAAATTTTAGTTAAGAAAAATTAACCAATAGGGAGAATACAAAGGTCTAGGACCCGTAACTGTCAACAATAAAGCAATACATAAAATAAAAGCAAGACCCTAAAAATTAAACCCCCCAAAAGACGGCACCCTTTATCTTTCAGCGCATGAGAATGAGCCATATCCTCCCTCCAAAATCAACATTTCAAGCACAAAGCTTGAATACAACCACATAGATCTTTTACCTCTGAGATTTAAATTCCTTCATGATGTCAAGGAAATCATTGTAGACCTGAGGCTGACTACCAAATTGCAGCTTCACCTGGTCAAGATAGGACAGCGCATCTTCCACCTGAGGTAGGGATAAATCTCAAGGTTATAAAAAGAAAGTAAGCCAAGAATTATTAAAAAACAAATGATTTATACCTAAATAAAATTAACGTACTAAATGAAATAAAAAATATAGTAAATATAAATGAGAGTATTAAAAAATTAGTATGGATGCCAATAATAAGACTCAAGCTTAAAATAAAAATCAATTCATAAAATTTGTAGCCTTGCCTTGGAAAATTTTGGGGAGAATCATTAGTGAAAAAATCATCACATTAATATTTCACTTATTCATTCATTTATTCGTTTCACAAATATCTACTAAGCTACAACATACTACACCAGGCCCAACATGAGGTACTAAGGAGTCAATGACAAACAAGCCACAGCCCCTGCTCTACAGAAGTTCATTCACATCTAGTTGGGAATTCTAATACAGTGGGGTAAATGGGGGATCACTGAATGCCCAGAGAGCACATGGGAAGGGCACTTCTGCACTAAAAAAAACCCATGGGCACATAAAGGAGGGCTTCCCCAAGAAGTGACGTCTAAATCTAAACTGAGTCCTAAGGATGAGTACAAGTTGCACAAACGAAGACAGACCTACAAAGAAAGTCAGAGGAAGCATCATGAGCAAAATCCCAGACAGGACACCATCTGGTACACTGGGAAAACTGAAAACAGTTTAGTTTGGCTGAAGGATCTGTGGTGAAAAGGAGGAACGTGGTAGGAAGAATGACAAGAGAAGAGACAGGAGAGCAAGCAGGATCTAGATCCCAAAAGGCCTTGTAAATCTTATTAAGAAGCAGTTTAGGGGTGGGGTGCATAGGTGGTTCAGTCGGTTAAGCATCTGACTCTGGCTTAGGTCATGATCTCAAGGTCCTGGGATCGAGCCTCTAGTCTGGCTCGACACTCAGCGGGGAGTCTGCTTGTCCCCCTGCCCCTCCCCTCACTCGTGCTCCCACTCTCTCTCAAAAAAATAAAATCTTTAAAAACAAAACAAAGACCAAAAAAAAAACAGTTTAGGGGTACCTAGGTGGCTCAGTAGGTTAAGCGTCTGACTCTTGATCTTGGCTCAAGTCATGATCTCAGGGTGGTGAGATCAAGCCCTGCACTGGGCCCTGGGCTGGGAGAGGAGCCTTCTTAAGATTCTCTCTCTCCCTCTCCCTTTGCTCCTCCCCCTTCATATTCAGAACTTTCCATACTGAAATGTTTCATTAATGACCAAGCTGATGGAACATAAAACTAAGTTTGCAGAAGAAACAAAGACTTTGGAAGATATTTAAGAATAGCATTCACGGGGCACCTGGGTGGCTTAGTCATTAAGCACCTGCCTTCAGCTCAGGTCATGATCCCAGGGTCCTGGGATGGAGCCCCACATCGGGCTCTCTGCTCAGTGGGAAGCCTGCTTCTCCCTCCCCCAACCCCCCTGCTTGTGTTCCCTCTCTCTCTGTCTCTCTGTCAAAATAAATAAATAAAATCTTAAAAAAAAAAGAATAGCATTCACAACCACATGACAAAGGAGGAACTGTCAAAAATAAACACAAAATTGTGAATAAAAAAGTAAGCATGCTATGGTATAATAATAATTACTACAGAGAGAAAAAGTGCAGATGCCTGAATCAAAGAAATTATGTGATGTGTTTTGTCTAGAGAAAAAAAGGTACTGGTCACAGTGAACTACTATTTAAATTAGTTATAAACCAACACTATGCTTAAAAAATACCCAGAATGACAACCACATTATAAATGAAATATCTGGGGGCCTGGGTGGCTTAGTCCGACTCTTGATTTCGTCTCAGGCCATGATCTCAGGATTGTGAGATCGAGCCCCATGTCGGATTCCGTGCTGGGCTAGGAGCCTGCTTAAGATTTTCTCTCTCCCTCTGCCCCTCCACCCCAATAAACAAACAAATATACTATCTGTATGTAAACACAGTGAGGAAATTCTCTCATTATCTAAAGTATAGTTCAACTCTTTATAAAAGAGTGTATGCGGCTCTAGGAACCACAACTTAGAAGAAAACAACTTGGGGCTGGTCCTTCTGAAGCTACAGTCCTAGGGAAGCACTTGGGGAGGCCCCGAGTCTGCTGATGTATTTTCTTGGCTCACTTCAACAGGCATTTATTATTGAGGTCCCTAACCTCTTAAAGTTCACAATCTTGTAGGGGAAACAAACACAAACAACTGTAAAGAGAACTTGCTAAAGATGTGCCAAATATCTATGCTGCTAGCATTCAACAAGTAGCTAAATCACATCAAACATGGCTGAAATTATTCAAATCTTTCTTGTCATCAATCTGCCAAAGACAAAAAAGAAGGTATAGACAATGCTGATGCTTGAAATAACCTAAGTATTTTCACTGAACACTCCTCATTATAGAATATAAATGGTTTATTGAAGTTGATTCAAATGCTTGTAAAGCATTTTAAGACTGATCCAAAAATGGCAGGCAATGTGGGAATACATTGAATGAAGCTACAATGGAGGCACAAAAAAGCATTTTACCCCTCCTCATCAGAACGGGAATTCAACACGTTATTGTATCCAGGAATCATATACAAGGGTGAGAAGAGAAGGAACAGACAACTGACTCCGCCCATGACTCACTCTATAACCCCAACTCCAGAACCCTTTCTTGCTTCCTTGACAGTTTCTGTAAAACAGACAAAGCACATCTGTATACTTATACCCAAGTGAGGGAGACGAGTAAAATAGTGCTGTGCTTTGATAGGACTGGCTGAAAAAGACTATAGAAATATACATTTTTGTTAGTTTAACAGCAAGTTTAGAAGCTCTTTGGCATCATTAAGGTATTAACTAATTGCTGAATACCGTATTAATATGGAATTAAATCATACCAAACCAACTTTAAAAAATATTTTCAGGACTTTGTGAAATGCTAAGTTCATGGCAATAATACAGTTTGGTACACAGCCATCACTCTACAAGCAGACAGGCAAAATGTTTTAAGAAAAACATCAATATAGCTTACACAAATTTTCCCAAAGATAGAGCCCAGAGTGAAGTTTCAGGCCCAAATAATTTGTATTCTCTTTAAAGACTATGCCTAAGTATAGTCAACTCTTTTTTTTTTTTTTTTTTAAGTATAGTCAACTCTTAATTACTTAATATAGACAAAATAAATTTTACAAAATCCCTCTATATAGTTTAGTTTTGGTATGCTTTATATTTATGTAGCACTTAGTTTCCTTAGGCCAAAATTAAACAAGTCCCTGAGAACTCAAACCAATGTGGGCAGGGATCAGGGGGAACTAGATTAAGTATCAAGGAAAAGAGAGGGCCGAAATGTTTGCTACGCATGGAAGTGTCCTTCAAGAGTATCCTCTTCATTCCTACCTGGAAACTATTTAATTAGGCTGATAGGACCAAATGAAGACCCAACATCCCATTTCTTTATAGTTCTTTAATTTGTATTTCTTGCAACTTGATTTGAAATTTTATATAAATGTAAAATTAGAAAAACTGAAATCTGGAACACTTACTCCAACAATCACTTATTTTGAAAAGTAACATTCCAGTAAGCAGAGAGAGGCTTAGCTGGGAACACAAGCCTCACTTCTCCACAGATGCCTCATGAATTTCAAAAGCACTGAAAACCTACAGCACATACTCAGCAGAACAGATGAAAACACTGACACTTCATTCACAATTATAGTCTTCCCCAATCTTTATAAATGTTCCCAAAAAAGGAGCATGTGTTTTACTAAGGATGGACTGGAAGATGCCAGCCCATTCAGCTATTTATAAGCAGGGATAAAAAGATTAAATCGTAAGGTAATACTGGACCCAGTAACTGTACAGGACCATAGCCAACCATGTGTACGCTCAATAAAACCTTCTGCCGTACTAAGAACTAAGAGTTCAAAAGGAGGTATCCAAAAAAATGGACCTTGTTTATTGCGTACGAAAACAGTCCCTCTATCCTGACACGTCTGAGTACCATGCATTCATACATTCCAAAAACATTTCTTGAATGTAATTCTCTGGATCAGGCACTGAGGGTAAAATGGGAAATCTAAGTAGGCTTCAAAACAAAAACAAAGTAAAACTCCTTGTGATTCAACCCCTAGTCTGGCATGTTAAAAGTTATAATGCCACTACTAATAGACCGAAGCCAATGCTTCCTGCTGAGAGACAGAACTTTTTAATGGAAGAAGAGGAGCTGAATATCACCTTAAGCCTCTGAAATTGCTGCTGTCCCTGCACTGGTGTGACTGGCGGGGCGGGATGAGCGTGACTCTGGACCCCCTGGCCTCCATGGGGCTGCACAGCGGCCGGGTGATGGTGGCCACTGTGAACCGCTGTGATGCTGGGCCCGTGACCGCCAGAGCTCGGGGGCACTGCTGAAACCTGGGGCGACAAAAGGCAGACAAGAAACGTCAAGGCTTCTACATTCTTCCCCAGATGCATCTAGAAGACATGCATGCGTACCGTTGCACACATACACAGAATTACAGCTCTTCCTTGACTTACAATAGGGTTACGTCCCGATAAATCCATTTTAGGCTAAAAATATCCTAAGTCGAAAATGCATTTCATACAGCTACCCTATCGAACATCACAGCTCAGCCTAGCCTACCTTAAATGTGCTTAGAACACTTACAGTAGCCACAGTTGGGCAAAATCATCTCACACAAAGCCCATTTTATAAGCAAGTGTTGAATATCTCAGGTAATATGTTGACTACTATACTAAGAGAGAAAAACTGGAATGGCCTGAGGGTATCGGTTGTTGACCCTCGTGATCGCGTGGCTGACCAGGAGCGGAGGCTGCCACTGCCCAGCATCAGATGAGAGTACAGTACTTCATAGTGCTAGCCTGAGAAAAGACCCAGAGTCAAAATTCCAAGTATGGGTTCTACTAAAAATCACTTCCACATTATCATAAAGTTGAAAAACTGGAGGGGCGTCTGCCTTTGGCTCAGGTCCTGATCCCAGGGTCCTGGGATCGAGCCCCGCATTGGGCTCCCTGCTCAGCGGGAAGCCTGCTTCTCCCTCTCCCACTCCCCCTGCTTGGGTTCCCTCTTTCGCGGTCTCTCTCTCTGTCAAATAAATAAATAAAATCTTAAAAAGAAAAGAAAAAAATTGGAAGTCAAACTACCCTAAGTCGGGGACTATCAGTAATTAGAAACCCAAATTTCCCACAAAAGGGAATTGGTGAAATGAAATCACCCATATTACAACAGAATTCTCTGCCACTATTAAAAATTATATGGCTCAATACTTCTCAAACTATCTATGGCAAAGGACCCGTTTTGTTTGTTTTTTTCTTCAATTCCAATCCATCATGGGCCACTACTTTTATAAAATACAATAAAAATGAATTACTAGAGAAGTGAAATGAAAAATAGGTAAGCCCATAATTTCCATTCCCACATTTTACAGATATATTACAAAATTACTATGTCCAAATCGCTGTAAGTTCCTAAATACTCTCAATTTCTATACACATGTCATTACAGACTAATAAGAAAGTATGCACATCAGCCATCTGTGGACCACACTTTGAATAGCACTGATATAAATACATATATTTTCACATTATAAAATGTTCATAATCTCTGAGTTGAATGTATTCATGTGCTGCATATGGTTTTAAACTTCTAAATATTTTTTTAGAAAACAGTATCTATAAATCAATAAAAAGATTTTAAACCTTAGGTGACAAATATATAGCAAAATGTTAGCATTTTATCTTGTGGTGATGGAATTAGAGAAGACTTTTATTTTGCTTTATTTTGCTTATCCTTATTTTCTACTTCTATCCCTACTTATTTTGCCTATCCTTATTTGCTGAACAAAACTTTCTTCCAAATTGTTAGTGGTTTGGCCTCAAACAATTATTTTCTATTCTTTCTCTCATCCTCTTACAAGCTTAGAGTGAAATAAAGCACAAGCTCCTTTCCTTCCATTTCTATTACGAAAAATGCTACACAAAATTTCCAAAACTTTTTTTATTTTCCTGTTTCAGAACTGTTAATCACCACAGAAGACAACTAAGGAAGGACAATATCCTTGATTTGCACGTCTCCAAAATAAGACTAAACAACAGGAGACTTAATCTAAACAATGGAAGTTGTATACTACAATGTAAGAGAGGATTAATTTTTTTTTTTGAAGTCCCCACAAATTTAAAAGATTCCCCTGGACAGAGGGGAGGGTGGGAAATAGACAACTACTTACAAATCCCCACAAACAATAGTTACACATTAGGAGTAAAAAGAAACTATTTGGACAATTCTGAAAGCTCTACTATATCTCTAGCAAGAAGGGTTATTATTCTGAGCTTCTATATTCCAACATACATGTTTTGAGCAGTTTTTTAAAAGGCTTAATTGGAGCTTATAAATACTTGAGATGACTAGTTTTATATGAGCACATTATAGTTTCTAATATATGAATAGATGCAACTATCCCAAGTATGGGAAACAGTCATCAATCTGTTCAGATAAAAGTAATCACCTAAGAAAAACAAGCAGCCTTTCTTTCTTCTAAGATCTAACTTAAAGATTCGATTTGCAACAGTCCTCTGACTGTGGCCCTCAGTCCCATAGGAGGGCATGGTACTACTGCAAGGGGGACTCCTGAGAAAGAATGACACCTAAGGAATCACCATCTCCTACTTCACCTGGATTCCCCTCTTCCTTGTTTTCTTATAATAAATTCTGAGAAATTTATGGAGTTATGGAATTGCTAGGTCAAAAAGTAAAGAATCTGCCACAACTGTCAAATTGCTTTCAAGAAAGGTTACACTAATTTATGTTCCCAGTAGCAGTCATAACTTTTTAAAAGTCACTAACATGTTAGGTTGAAGAAGGCCTCTCCAGACCAGTTAAATAAATTATGATTCAGACTGACCTAGAATGGAATATTATAAATGCAGTGATTTCTTAAAAACTACTTAGATCTATACATACGTATTTAAGTGGAAAGTTGTCCAGTATATATTAAGTGAAAAGAGCAAATAGCAGAACAGTGTATACTGTATCATTCAAATTACATAAAAAGAGAAGTGTATCCAGATAGGTAGGCAGGTGACTATAGATACCCAAGAAATCACGAAGGGCTTAAAGTCTGAAGGGTCAGAGAAAGAAGTCATCTTGGATCATTTCTCAAAAAAAAACCAAACCATGGTGATATTTACTTTCATAATTAAAAAAGGCAAAAAACAAATTTCTTCCATTTCTACAAAACAGAGTAAAGAGATAAGAGATGAAAGATCAGCACTGGTCAGGGCATGGAATGATAGGAATATACAATGCTGGTGGAAATATAAATTGGTACAATTCTGAAAAACAATTTGACGTTACCTGCTAGAGGAGAAGTCGCGCACACCCTATGACCCAGCAATCCCTCTCCTAGATACCCGAAAAACTCTTCTTCATGTGCCCTCAAACCTGCTGAGCGGGCTGCAAGAAGATAAGGAGTTTGCACCACAATGTAAACCAACTGCTTCACTAATAAGCACACTATTTAATTCAGCTGCCTTTGTTTCCCCATGGCAACACTTTTTTTTTTTGATTAAAAAAAAGTAGCACATTGATTTAAATTCTGGTGCAAGCTTATCTTGTCATGGATTGCCACTGTGAGCCCCACTGCACCAGGAGAAAGTCACACAGCACCTTTACAAGTAAAAATCTGGTAACAGCCTGAGAGTACAGCAAAAGAAAAATGGATAAGTAGATGGGATATATTCATATAATTCATAAAAGAGTGAAAATGACTCAATTATTTACACACAAAAATAGGGTAAGTCTCGGGAACCGCACCGAGTGAAAAAAAGTGAGTTAAAGAAAAAAATATAAGGGTGCCTGATGGCTCAGTGGGTAGAGCATGTTACTCTTATCTCAAGGTTGTAAGTTTAAGCCCCAAGTTGGGTGTGAAGATTACTTAAAAATAAAATCTTTAAGGGGCTCCTTGGTGGCTCAGGCAGTGGAACGTGCAACTCTTGATCTTGGGGTTGTGAGTCTGAGTCCCACACTGGGTGTAGAGATTACTTAAAAACATTTAAAAAATAGAATAATTTAAAAATAATAAAAAATTAAAAACCTGTGTGGTGAGTACCCAAATATACATTGTTTCTGTTATTTGTTATATCTTACAGATACCCCATAAATATAATTTTGTATCTAACTGGATGCTTAATACAATTTTTTTTTCATTGGACATAATCACCAATGCCCCTCCCTCACACTGAGTCCCTTGCTGGGTTCCAGCTTACCTGATAGCTGGGTGTCACGGAGTACTGAATTCCCGTGGCTGACTGCATGGTCTCGGACACTGTTTCATACACAGGAGGGGCAGGGGCAAGCACCCGGTGCTGGTGAGGAAAAGCCTCTGTGCTACCAGGGATCCGACGCTGCTGGGCCGCATACACCGGTGACTCCTGGTCATCCAAACGTCGCTTCATTCTGCGCTCATGCTCAGGGATGCACCACAAAACCTGCAGAAACCAAAAGCATCGATATGCAAACCAGTTCACACTCCAATGTGATGTGTACAACTTAGGACCAGTCACCCAAATTTACTATAAGCTCAACTCCCAAAACCAACTATTTACTTCATCCTGAAGATGATCACTGGCTAGTTTAAGTGCATGCTTGCACACACAGGCCCCACAGTGGACAGTGTATCATAACTCAAAAGACATAAGTTTAAATAATAACATAGTCTGAATTAACCTGGGACTACAGAGTTGAAAAATAACCTCCAATTTAAAAACATGAAAATACACCTTTCCCTTCTTTATTCTCTAGTTTTCTTCTCAAATGCCATCATTCCTAACATCAATGACACATTCACATGCTACAAAAACATTCAAGTGCTTCTTTCTAACTCCTCTCAAAACCTAGTACTATAATTGTGGTCTAATTTTTTTTTTTTTTTAAGATTTTATTTATTTATTTGACAGAGAGAGACACAGCAAGAGAGGGAATACAAGCAGGGGGAGTGGGAGAGGGAGAAGCAGGCTTCCCGCTGAGCAGGGAGCCCGATGCGGGGCTCGATCCCAGGACCTGGAATCATGACCTGAGCCGAAGGCAGACGCCCAACGACTGAGCCACCCAGGCGCCCCAATTGTGGTCTAATTTTTAAAATATCAATTGTTTCAACAATTAAATGCTATCATGAAAGAGCAGTAGGCCTGGAGTAAGAGGACGATGGTTCTAGACTTGCCAACTTAAGGAGCTATGTACATTTCAACAACTTCCTCATTCCGTGTGAGTTTGTTTCTCCAACTATAAAATGACATGATTGGGGGCGCCTGAGTGGCTCAGTCGTTAAGCGTCTGCCTTCAGCTCAGGTCATGATCCCAGGGTCCTGGGATGGAGCCCTGCATCAGGCTCCCTGCTCAGAGGGAAGCCTGCTTCTCCCTCTCCCACTCCCCCTGCTTGTGTTCCCTCTCTCGCTTGTCTCTCTCTGTCAAATAAATAAAATCTTTAAAAAAAAAAAAAAAAAAGACTAAAATGACATGGTTGGAAAAGATCATTTCTAGGTTATTTCTGACTCTAACATTCCTTAACACTAAGGAGATTCCAGAATCCCTTATTAATAATATTCCTCTGTAGAGGGGCACTTTCTTTCCTGCAGGACATAAAAAGTCTAGTAATATTCTGGCTAGGAATCCAGTCTGGTCTTTTCAGGGCTTTTCCAACATCCAAAGCTTCTTCAAGGTCCCTACCTTTACAACTTTATCTGCATTCCCCACAGTCCTACCACATCACACACTCAAATACTGACCATGCAGAGGGAAAAAATAAAGAGTTAATAGTTAATATAATATTTAGTATATAATGAATCCCAAGCACCATTCTACACAATTTATAAATATTATTATAATCCCCACAACAACCCTATAAGGTGCTGTTACTCTTTATTTTATAAATGAGGAAACTGAAATATAAGGATTAAGTAAACTGCCCAAGGCTGCACAGCTAATAGGCAAAGCTGGAATATCAATCCACCAAATCTACCTCCAGAGCCTAAATTCCTAACCACCTCAGTATCTCCTACCTCTCACAGAATAAGAAATAAAGGGAGAAGAGTCCCTTTACTTATTTAAGACACACATGCACTGAGCAACTTCAGCTTTCTTTAACCTCTCCCACACTTAGCTCATTCATCCTTTCACCCTCAACCCAACAAAGTGGGAAGGCTTTGGCAGCATTCACTCTTTCAATTAGCAAATATTCAGGGAGCAGGTAAGAAGGTGGTAGGTGTCCTATAAAAGCTTAAAAACTACTTGGGAAGGCCATATACAGCCTCACTAGTAATCAAAGAAATATAAAGTAAAATGATACTTACCCCCAAAGCAACAGGCAAAAATTAAAAGAAAATGATGATATCGAGTGTGGGTGAGGGTATAGGGAAATACTACTGGCAGAAGTTTTAATTGGCATGGACTATGTGGTTGGCAACTTGTGGTATCCATTAAATTTTTAAATTTAAAATGGTCATACCCTTCTACCTAGCAATTCACTTCCAGGTGTCTATCCTATACATCTGCCAAGTATATTTACTGCAGCAAAGTAAGAAAAATCCAAATGTCTATCAATAACTGAACTTGATACATCCATATTGGGAAAACTACGTAGCAATTAGAAAGATTGGGGTTCCTATATAAAGAAAGTCCTCCAAAACATACTATTAAGTGAAAAGAACAAGCTACAGAATATATACAGTGTGATTTCAACACCCACACACAATGTATTCTTAAGGTTTGTGCATCTCATTGTAAATTTTGCATCAGAAGGAAAAAGCTATAAACAAATACTGAACTCTAGATAAGGATAGCATGCTCAAGTACTTAGGTGAAAGTGTACTGATGTTTGAAATTTACTTTGAAACACATCGAGAAAATAGTTTGGATTAATAGATGGAGGAATGCATATATGACAAAGCAAGTACTATAAAAATGGTAATATAAAATCTAGTGTGTATATGGGTATTCAACTATAAAATTCTATCAACTTTGCTGTGTATTTGAAATTGTTCTTAATAAAATGTTGGGAGGAAAGGCTAACAAAACAAACCAGTTCATGAGTGGTACAATACTATAATAAGTACTAAAATTTGGTAAGGAGTAGAAATGTGTGTACTGGAAAAAACTCTACAGAGAAGGTAAGTGTTTGGTTTTATCTTGAAAATTAGGAATGAGGGCATAGGGGGTACACAGGATGAGATTAAAATATTACAGTAACTTTGGACTTACAGGTGATAACGAGCCATTTACAGTCTTTGCCAATTCATTTACTCCACAAATAATTCCCAAGAATCTACACATGCCAGACCCTGTGCTTTATGTGGGGGACCAGCACTGAATAGGACAGATTTCCTGCCCCACAACGAATCTTCCAAACATGACTGCTATAAGTCAATGTGCTCCTCCCAAGAGTCTTGTCAGATGGGCACACCCAGAACACTATTTAGAGGGAAAGTGATACTCAAAAGAAATTAAGTGACCTGTTCAAGGTCACATGGCAAGGAGCTAGACTCTTTCTCCTTGGAATGCATGACCAATCTGGAGTAGAAATACTGGACAGACAATAGTATCCTGCTTGCAGAGAGGTACAGTGAAATTCCAGACTATGAAGTAGTCGAATGCCAAATAATGGAGCCACAAGAGTCAGACACAGAGCTACTTTCAAGCCCTGCTTCAGCTGACATGATTTTCATCTGCTACTATGGTCTCCAACTGTTTCAGATTTGGAGCTTACCCTGTTACCAGAACTCTAGTCTATGAAGATAGAATTTCAACAAGAAAAAAGCACTTTGAAGGACAGAAACTAGTGAAGAAGGACTAATGTGAACAAACAATGGCAGCAGAACATTAAAAAGTCACCTGGCCATGTGTTATAATAAAAAGTGGGGATAGCTCCAAATCATCATGCGAAGAAATCATAATTCCCAAATAAAGCAAGCAGAGCAGGATAATTCTGATATTGCAGGGCAGTCTTCTGGAATAGGGTAGAACAACTGACAAGTCACTGTGTCACATTTCAGACAAATTTTAGAAGGGCTGAAGTAAAAGCTAACCCTTTCAGAACGATAAATATAAAAACCAATTTTCTAGTTCTACAACCCAAAATGTCTTTCATTAGAGTGAAAAGTTGGCCTCTTAGAAATTCAGACAGTTCTCCATGCTTATTAAAATCCAAATGGAAAATCCAACTTTAAAAAATCTATCTTTTCATTTAGATTATATTATACAAATCAGGGGCACCTGGGTGGCTCAGCAGGTTAAGCATCCGACTCTTGATCTCAGTTCAGGTCCTGATCTCAGGGTTGTGAGATCGAGCCCTGCTTTATTTATTTATAAAAATCAATAATAAATAACAAATTCATAAATTGGCTTAAATACAGATAACAGAATTAATTTAAGTCAAGATAAGCTCAAAGTAAGAGAGTGCATGGAACAAACTAAACTGCTCTATCTGGAGGCTTTTAAGTATACAACTTTCTTTTGGATATGCACTTAATTTATGGTTGACCCTTTATAGTGCCTCTTAATTTTGTACTGTTACCCTGAATTAGCCACATTTTTAAATTCCTTTATTTATGTAATTAAAAAAATCCTCTGAAATTATTCTCTTATAGGCAGTCAGCATCACATAAAATCATATTAAAATGTGTCCTGGTCAGTTTACATCAATAAATATTGTGGAAAAATGGAAAGTTTCTCTTCAAAAGCAAATAGATTTTTATCAAAGCATATAGTGAAATGTAATTAGGTACTTCAATCCAGTGCAATTGCCCACCATAGTCAACCTCAAAACCTGTCCAAAAATCCACTTTTGGAGGGGCACCTGGGTGGCACAGTCAGTTAAGCATCCAACTCTTGGTTTTAGCTCAGGTCCTGATCTCAGGGTTATGAGATCAAGCTCTCTGTGGGGTTCCGAGCTCAGCACAGAGTCTGCTTAAGACTCTCTCCCTCTCCCTCTGCCCCTCCCCCTGTGTGCACACACTCTCTCTCAAATAAATAAAAATGAATCTTAAAAAAAAAAAAATCCACTTCTGGATTTAGATCTGCTAGAAAAGGAAAAGTATCCCAGAATAAATGAAAAAGGCAATCTATTTAGATTTTCCATTTTACAGAGACTAATAGCTCAACAAAATTAACAACCCATTCTTCTTAAAACACAAGATCTAATACCCAAGCCTCCCTGAATCAGTTTTATAGTCTTCTAATGAGGTGGGCCTCAACCAGAATAGTTTGCCACCCTCCCGGGCACATTTGTCAATGTCAGAAGCCATTTTCTGGTTGTCACAGTTAGGGGACAGGAGTGCAACTGGCATCTCATGAATTCCCAAACATCCTAAAATGCACAGGATAACCCCCCACAACAAAGAATTACTTGGCCAAAATATAATAGTGCCAGGTTGAGAAACCTGGATCTAATATAATGCTAACCCCATCTGGTACATACCTTTTGTGAGGTTTGGTGGGATTATGTCATACTGTGGTATGACAACAATTTTTAGCAAGGTAGCTCAGAACAGTCATCTTGGTTCAAAATATCTCTCATGTGATTTACCTTGAACTCTTGGTGTATCAGAAAAACTTATCATTCACCATTTGGGTGAAAAACAACTTTATCAGAAACTTTAAGAACTTCAAGAGAAGGAGCGCCTAGGGGCACCCAGGTGGCTCAGTTGGTTGGGCGTTGGATTTTCGCTCAGGTCGTGATCACCTGGTGGTGGGATCAAGCCTCGCTTTGGGCTCCCCACCCGTGGAGTCTGCTTGGGTATCTCTCCCTCTGCCCCTTCTGCCTAATCCCTTCCCCCACTCCCACAAGCACCTGTGCACACACACTCTTTCTAAGTTAAATAAATAAATCTTAAGGAAAAAAAAGGGCACCTGGGTGGCTCAGTCAGTTAAGCATCTGACTCTTGATTTCAACTGGGGTCATGAAGGGTTGTGGGATCAAGTCCCGGGTTGGGCTCCACACTCAGCAGGGAGTCTGCGTGAGATTCTCTCTCTCCCTCTCCAAAATAAAAATAAATAAATTTTCTAAAAAAGAATCTGAATAGCAAATCCTAATTTTTATTTCCTATTTTCCTGCTTTTGAAGATATAAATACCCAAAATAGGCAATATCCTTTAAAATGCAACTGAGTAGTCACCAACTATCACAACATGAAGTTGGAACATAGCATTTGATAAATTTTGATTTCAGATACATCTCTAGTAAAGTTCTAGCTTATCATCACTTTGGGATTTTTTTTTCTTTTTTTGCATCACCACACACAGTACTTTGAGAACTTAATTCTTAATTTTATTGGCAAGGACAATCATCTTCTTTGCTCCATAACTGCAAGCACTCTCAGTTTTAGGCTAATAAACACCAATTAGAACAATCGACCCAATGTTGTTTTTTCATTTCTATGTCCTGTTTCCTTCCAATCACCTCTGTACACCTGCCTTTAGCAAATGTCCACTCACAAGTCAGTTTTGGTGCATAAACATCCTAGAAGATGAAAGGATACAATCGTATACCCTTTTAGCAAATTGAAATGGTTTTAATTCATGGTGAAATACTTCATTCTGAAGTCCTTCCTGCTGAATGACTACCTGGATGAGGATATTATTATTTCTTACCCACCCCCCAAAAATACATGGTGCACGTGTTAAGTTCTTCATTCTGAGAAAATTCATCATATTGTCATCTAAAGACTACATAGTCTGTGAACTGGCTCACAGTCAATTTTACCATCATCACCCCTGTCTAGCCTGCTTCTGTCTGCTGGACTGCATTTGTCTGCTAGCTCCTCTGCTGTGAGGGGTCTTCCTCTGTTCGTTTTCTTCTTTTTGCCATTACAGGAAGCAAAAAAAAAAAAAAATCAAGGATTACCAAATATGTTTCCTGAAAGCTTAAAAAGGTTGTAAAAATAGTATAAAAAATGGTCATATAACTTTCACTCAGATTCCCCAGATCCTAATGTCTTATTGATTGTTTAAGATGGTATCTCCCAACTTGTACAGTCTTGGAAGATGCTGTAATGCTTCGGGCAAAGCAGTAAGAAAACTGAAGTGTAACAATGATGATTTATTTTACCACTGCATTATCCTTCTAGGCAATGCCATCATTCTTCCCTTTTCTTATTATTTTAGTTTTTTTTAGCATAATAGGGAATAACTGATGAGCAATGATGAAATAGTTCCTAGGATGATGAAATACCAAAATGTTTCAAGCTATAGGAAAACTAAGATCACTAAGATCCCAGAATATAGTTCAGATGTATAAATGGTAATAGCTAAAATGAGTTTATCTCATTAAAAAGAAAATAAGTAAATTCTCTCTTTGTTCCTTTTTTTTGGGGGAGGGAGAGAGCAAGAGAGTGCGGGGAGGGGGGGAGCTACTTAACAGACTGAGCCACCCAGGTGGCCCTCTTTGTTCTTTTAAAGACCTATAATAAAGAATAAAGTCATGAAATATAAATCTTTACAGGTAGTTAGTACTGCTCAAAAAGAAACTCAAAAACTAAAATTGGGTCCTAATGATACTGATTCTGTGGCAGAAAATGAACAGGAAACTTTAGTTCAATTCAAAAGGTATTAAAAATTGTATCAATGTTAACTTTTTGATCTAGATCACTGTACTACAGTTTTGTAAAACACATTTGGGAAATCTGGGTGAAGGTTATACAACAATTCTTTACAGTATTTTTGCGACTTCTTTTGAAGTCTAAAATTATTTCAAAGTGAAAAGTTAAAAAAAATTTAAGTATTAATAGTATGAGAATAGGAAAGAAGGAAATCATTCTGTAGTCCTATTCTAAAGGATATGAACATTTAGTTTATGTGACAAGGTTTCTTTTTTTTAAGATTTTATTTATTTATTTAAGAGAGAGTGAGCGAGAAAGAGCACGAGCAGGGGGGAGGTGGAGAGGCAGAGGGAGAAGCAGACTCCCCACTGAGCAGGAAGCCCAACACAGGGCCCCAGGATTATCACCTGAGCTGAAGGCAGATGCCCGACCAACTGAGCCACCCAGGCGCCCCGTAACAAGGTTTCTCTAAATTAACTGAGAATGGTATAAAACAGACTGAGCATAAATAACAGAAGATAAGCTAGCTACAGCTATCAAGAAAGCATTGTAAATAGGACTTGAGGGGTGCCTAGGTGGCTCAGTCAGTTAAGCCTCCAACTCTTAATTTTGGCTCAGGTCATGATCGCAGGGCCGTGAGATTAAGCCCCCCTTTGGGCTCCGTGCTCAGTGTGGAGCCTGCTTACAATTCCCTCTCTTGCCCTCTCTCTCTGTCCCTCCCTGCCTCGCACTCTCTTCCTCTCTCTCAAAAAAGAATAGGACTTGAGACAGTTAACGGGATAGGTAGATGTGTCACTTAACCTCATCCTGTCTTTATCCTATTAGCTATATGTCTGCCCCCACACAGGCCTGGGCATGTACACCTTTAACCAGCTTTGTATCCACCACTGTGCACAGCATACAGTCTTGTCTATGGTAGAACTCAAATCATTCACTCACTCATGCATGCACCCTCTAATATATATTGAGCACATACTATGTGCCAGGCATTCTTCTAGGAGCTGGGGATATAGCAGTAAACCAAACAAAAATTTCCTCCTTCATGAAGTTTACATGAAGAGGGAGAAAAGGCAGTACACAAAGTGTTCAGAACACTAGACAGTGACAAGTGCTAAGAAGAAAAAGAAGGGTTTTTGAAATTTTAGATACAAGTGACCAAAGAATACCTCACTGATAAGGTAACTTTTGGGTAAAATAGTAGAGAGCTAACCATGTGGAAATCAGTGAGGAAGCATTACAAGCAGAAGGAACAGGAAATGCAAAGACCCTGATGCATATATGTGCTTAATATTTTCCAAGAACAGCAGAAAGGCTGTATAACTGGAACAGAATGGAGGAAAGACAGACTGGTAGAAAATGAAATCAGAGAAGTAATGGGGTTGGGGTTAGTAGGTAGAGAGCATATTGTGTTTCTTCTCAGAGGTCATAATAAGGACCCAAGCTTAATAATCAGACTGAAATGGGAAGCCACTGGTGGGTTTTAAGCAGAAAAGTGACATGATCTGAGTTAAGTTTTAAGACTCACCTGGCTGCTGTGCTAAGAACAGCCTAAAGAGATGCTGAATAACAAAGCAGAGGGAACAGTTAAGGTAACTGATAATCCAAGCCAGAGATGTACTTCTGATCACTGCTATAGTTGGGAGTAGGGTGGTGGTGGTGGTATTAAGTGATCAAATTCCGGGTAATATTTTGAATATAGAGCAAATAGGATTTGCTGAAGATCAAATATAAAAAAGACAGAAAAAGGGCGCCTGGGTGGCTCAGTTGGTTAAGCGACTGCCTTCGGCTCAGGTCATGATCCTGGAGTCCCGGGATCGAGTCCCGCGTCGGGCTCCCTGCTCGGCGGGGAGTCTGCTTCTCCCTCTCCCACTCCTCCCTCTTGTGCTCTCTCTCTCTCTCACTCTCTCTCTCAAATAAATAAGTAAAATCTTTAAAAAAAAAAAAAAGACAGAAAAAAAGAAGTCAAATGCCTAATAAATATCCAAGAGAAAATATGAAGTGGGCCACGGGTTATGTTTGTCTATAGTACAGGGGAGAGGCCCCCCGTTAGAGAAATTTGGAAGTTATCAGCATTGTTTGGATTTTAGAAAGGTGATAGAGTATACAAGGTAACTCTCCTTAATTAAGCACATTCACATTTCTGCATCAAGTGAGACAGCCTAGACCAGGCTGGTGGCCCTTAATTAGTTGTGGAACCAAACTTACCAAAAAACAAACAAACAAAAATTCTTGTGTTTTAGAGCTGCAGATTAGGGACTATAGACCTGTATATCCTTCATTAACCCACAAATCAGCAAAGATATCATATCAGCAGGACTGAGGAAGCACCCGCAGCCATGATTCTCTAAGTACAAATAAAATGC
Source organism: Leptonychotes weddellii (assembly GCF_054177405.1). NCBI lineage: Eukaryota > Metazoa > Chordata > Mammalia > Carnivora > Phocidae > Leptonychotes > Leptonychotes weddellii. The sequence goes on from NC_138377.1 coordinate 101,821,189, forward strand.
AGACACACAAGACAGAAAGATGGTGAGTAGTACAAAAGCAAGAGAAGGGGGCGCCTGGGTGGCTCAGTTGGTTAAGCGACTGCCTTCGGCTCAGGTCATGATCCTGGAGTCCCTGGATCAGTCCCGCATCGGGCTCCCTGCTCGGCAGGGAGTCTGCTTCTCCCTCTGGCCCTCCCCCCTCTCATGTGCTCTCTCTCATTCTCTCCCTCTCAAATAAATAAATAAATAAATCTTCAAAAAAAAAAAAAAGCAAGAGAAGGGAAGGTCAAAAAAGAGATGTATGCCTTCGAAACTGCTACTAATAAATGCCTAACTTTGAAGCTAATTGCAACTAAACAGATGTAGCCTCTAGTTAACAAACTTTAAATTGCAATTTGAGTTCAGTTTGTATACTTTTTATCACCTATTATGTGCCAATATCATCCTAGGCACTGAGGCTATCACGAAAGTTAAGTCCCAGTCTAGATGGACTAAGTCATTGGTGCAGCTCTTGCTGAAGAAAACCAGTTGCCCCACAAACGCACAGGGACAAAAACCTCTATACGTTTGATTATATATGAGAACAAATCTCACTAGGCATGTCTTTTGAAGAAAGAGACCCAAAAAGAAAGTTACATAATTAAAGGAAGCCAAGGTTTTTTGGTATTTTTAATATGTTGTTAAAAGACAATTAAGACAGATAATTGTCTAAATACAATTAGAATTTATATTTAGGGGCACCTGGGTGGCTCAGTTGGTTACACATCCGACTCCTGATTTTGGCTCAGGTCATGATCTCAGGGTCATGGGATCAAGCCCCACACTGGGCTCTGTGCTAAGCAGAGTCTGCTTGTCCCTCTCCCTCCGCTCCTCCCCTCCCCGCCCCTTGCCCTCTCTCTCTGAAATAAATAAAATCTTAAAAAAAAAAAAAAAAAGTGGCAGGGGGCGCCTGGATGGTTCAATCGGTTAAACATCCAACTCTTGATCTCAGCTCAGGTCTTGATCTCTGGGTCATGAGTTCAGGCCCCACGTTGGAGGAAGCCTACTTAAAAAAAAAAAAGTGGCACAAAACCAAAATTCTTTGAAATATTTGTAAAGAATATAATGCAATAATGGCAGAATACAGACTACCCTGCTGGGTATGCTGCTGGATAACCTTAACCTTAACAAAAGAGTATCCAGAATTATTTACTTAAGCTGTAACCAGAAAAAGATAAAAGTCCCAAGATATTACTTCTTCTACTCACTTACTGAAGTAGAAATAGGAAGACATGTGAAGGAAAGGAAGTATTAGTAAACAATAGTTGGCCATATTAATATATCTTGAGCTTGACAGGGTAACAGTGACATACGTGCCAAGTCCATTATTTCTTCACTATGATTCTTAAACACCTTCCAAAGCAGTAGAAGCAATCAGGTCTGTAAACTGAAGAGAACAGGATTCACAAACTCTGGAAGAGACTACAATTCATGTGCGAATTTCAACATAATGCCATTCCTTCTAACACCCCAAAGCACTCTCTGGGGGTACTTTCAGATGTCTAAGGTCATTCATTTAACAACCTGCTTCAACTGGATCTATGATTTCAGGCTTCACCCTCCTGTTGCTCATTCAGTGTCCTCTCCTCCTCCACCCAAGGTAGGCTCTCCCTCCTCTGAATTCCTTTCAGCTCTCTGTAATTCACTCTTACGGCACTCAATCTCCACTGATGTGTAGTAAAATCATCATGTGAATATTTGCCTTTCCTTCTAAGAATGTAAACTTTTCCGGGACAAAGACTCTTCCTGTGTCAGCCCAGGGCTACTTAAGAAGGTGGTCAAGAAATGGGTGTTGACTCAATTCCCCTTTAGAATCTGAGTCCCAATTTTTTCCCTCAAAGCTGCTTTCAAAAGCACACTGCTAGGTCCTCAAAAAATTAAACACAGATTTACTATTTGATCCAGCAATTCCACCTCTGGGTATATACCCAAAAGGATTCAAAGCAGGTACTTGAAGAGATATTTATATATCCATGTTCTTTATGGCGTTATTCACAATAGCCAAGAGGTGGAAACAACCCAAATGTCTACTGATACATGAATCAACAAAAGATGATATATACATATAATGCAATATTAATCACCATTAAAAAGGAAGGTAATTCTGGGGCGTCTGGGTGGCTCAGTTGGTTAAGCGACTGCCTTCGGCTCGGGTCATGATCCTCGAGTCCCTGGATCGAGTCCCACATCGGGCTCCCTGCTTGGCAGGGAGTCTGCTTCTCCCTCTAACCCTCCCCCCTCTCATGTGCTTTCTCTCTCATTCTCTCTCTCAAATAAATAAATAAAATCTTTAAAAAAAAAAAAAAAAAGGAAGGTAATTCTGATATGTGCTACGACATGGATGAACCCTGAGAACATTATCTAAGTGAAATAAGCCAGACACAAAAGGGCAAATACTGTATGATTCCACTTATGTAAGATACCTAGAGTAGTCAAACTCACACAGACATAAAGTAGAATGGTTGTTGCTAGGGGCTGAGGAGAGATTTAAAGGGGCTGTTTGTTGGAGAGTCTTGGTGGTTCAGTCGATTAAGCGGCCGACTCTTGATTTTGGCTCAGGTCATGATCTCAAGGTTCTGAGATTGAGCCCCACGAGGGGCTCTGCACTCAGCGGGGAGTCTGCTTCTCTCTCTCCCTTTGCCTCCCTCTCCCTCTGCCCCCACCCCTGTGCACACACTCATGCTCTAAAATAAAAAATTTTTTTCTTAAGATTTTATTTATTTATTTGACAGAGAGAGCGAGCGAGAGCAGGAACACAAGCAGGGGGAGTGGGAGAGGGAGAAGCAGGCTTCCTGCTGAACAGGAATCCCAATGCGGGGTTCAATCCCAGGACCCTGGGATCATGACCTGAGCTGAAGGCAGACGCTTAACGACTGAGCCACGCAGGAGCCCCCCAAAAATGTTTAAAGAGAGAGAGAGAGAGATAGATAGATAGACAGATAAAGGAGCTGTTGTTTAATGTGTACAGTTTCAGTTGGGGGAAGATGAAAAAGTTCGGGAGAAAGGGGCGCCTGGGTGGCTCAGTTGGTTGAGCGACTGCCTTCGGCTCAGGTCATGATCCCGAAGTGCCGGGATCGAGTCCCACATCGGGCTCCCTGCTCGGCGGAGAGTCTGCTTCTCCCTCTGACCCTACCCCCTCTTGGGCTCTCTCTATCTCTCTCTCTCAAATAAATAAATAAAATCTTAAAAAAAGTTCTGGAGATGGATGGTTGAAACAGTTGCACAACAAAGTGACTGTACTTAATGCCACTGAATTGTACACTTAAAAATAGTTAAAACGGTAAATTTTGTTATATATGTTTTACCTCAATTGTTTTTAATAGCACACTGCTCCTTCTCTGTTTACTATCCTTAGACCAGACATAAATGAAGTGTAGAGTTAAGAGCAGGGACTCTGGAACCAGAACACCAGGGTTCACATCTGTCATGGCCACTTACCACAGTTCTAATCTCTGTCAGTGTTTCCTCATCTTTAAAACAAGGACTTCATAGTACCCACTAGACAGGGTTATCATGAAGATTACGTGGATTAATAAATGTACAGTGCCTAACTCAGTGCCTGGGACATAATAAGGGCTCAATAAATGAAAGTTCTTACTGGGGTGTGTGGGTGGTGCAGTCAGTTAAGCCTTCCACTCTTGGTTTTGGCTCAGGTCGTAATCTCAACCTGAGCTGGCACGCAGTCTGCTTGAGATTCTCTCTCCCTCACCCTCTGCCCCTCCAGCTCATATGGGTGCGTGTGCTCTCTCTTTTTTTTTTTAATTCTTTTTTTTTATTCTTATGTTAATCCCCATACATTACATCATTAGTTTTAGATGAAGTGTTCCATGATTCATTGTTTGTGCATAACACCCAGTGCTCCATGCAGAACGTGCCCTCCTCAATACCCACCACCAGGCTAACCCATCCTCCCACCCCCCCCTCCCCTCTAGAACCCTCAGTTTGTTTTTCAGAGTCCATCGTCTCTCATGGTTCGTCTACCCCTCTGATTTCCCCCGCTTTCTCTCTCTTTCTAGGATAAATAAATCTTTATTTTTTTAATTTTTTAAAAAATAAATCTTTAGAAAAAATGAAAGTTCTTATTTTTCATGTAGACAGAGGGTATAGTTTTAAAAGGCATGTTAATGGGGTGCCTGGGTGGCTCAGCTGGTTAAGCGGCTGGCTCTTGATTGCGACTCAGGTCATGATCTCAGGGTCCTGGGATGGAGCCCCCACATTGGGTTCCGTGCTCAGCAGGGAGTCTGCTTGAGGATTCTTTCTTTCTCTCCCTCTGCGCCTCCTCCCACCGTGCCTCCCCCCACCCCACCTTGCATGCACACGCTCTCTCAAATAAATCTTTTTTTAAAAAATAAAAAGCATGTTAACTATCATTTATCATTTCTAGGAAAATCTACAGAAAGTAAAGCTTAACAACTCTTAGTAGTATTAGAAGAAGGAGAAAACCTTTTATTTTATTTTTTTAAGATTTTATTTGTCAGAGAGAGTGAGCAAGAGAGAGAGCGAGCGAGCGAGCAGCAGGCAGAGGGAGAAGCAGGTTCCCTGCCCAGCAAGGAGCCCAATGCGGGACTCGATCCCAGGACGCTGGGATCATGACCTGAGCCAAAAACAGACGCCCAACCAGCTGAGCCACCCAGGCGTCCCGAGAAAGTCTTTTAAAGCACTTCACTAGATTACTGAATGACATGGACATAACCTTTTAATTCTGACTAAAATTTGCAGCCATTAACATCTGCCTTGAAAAGATCTCCAGTTATCTTGTCTGTACATAAGATGTAAACAGGACTATGCTTTGCCAAGAATCTTATCAAATTACTACATACCTCTTTCCTCAAAAAAACACAAAAAACAAAAAAACCCCTTACTCTTAGGGTAAAACCTTCTTAATTACAAAATGCCAATCTATCTAGGGTCTTAACTCTGACAAAACTATAGTATATACCATACTGCTATTTGGAAAGGTAAGAAGCATTTATAAAAACTTTCCTAATATAGTACATCCAGGTTCTTACTTGAATCCTTAAAGCATATATGGGACTTCTGACCCTGGTGCCCCAAGAGACAACATATTAAGTGCATGATTTAGGTCTTCCATGTTTCCCAGCAGACAGCACTGCAAATGGTGGGAACAACTTTGTGTTGACCAAACCTTCCTCTCCACTATCTCCACTATCTTTGGCAGTTTATAACATCAGAAAAAACACCCAGGCTTTCTGTATCCACACCAATTCTAACACAGTCACTAGCATTCAAATGAAAAAGCTACCTTTGCCATTGCTACTTCCTTAACTGAGATGGGACTTACTCTCTTCACATGAATATAGGGCAGGACATCAAGCTCTCAGGCCCACCTGAACAAAGCACAAATCTAGAATTTAACTTCAGGTATCAGCCAGATAGCTTGCTCAGATATTAGTCTATAAATACATTCCTCCAATACATTCCTCCGTGTTTATATTTTCATGAAAAAATATCAAAAACATGTAATTTCTCTTAAGAAAAGAGAACGTATCAAGTCAGAGCAAAAACCTCATTTAAAATAATTCATTATGGGGCGCCTGGCTGGCTCAGCCAGAAGACCATGTGACTCTTGATCTCTTAAGCTTGAACCCCATGTTGGGTACAGAGATTACTTAAATTAAAAAAAAAAAAACCTTAAAAAAATTAAATAGTTCATTAAACATGAAATGTCCTAAGGCAACTCCCCAATACAGGTCAGAGGGCAATGCTATGAAAGTCACATACACAAAACTACATTAGTCCTCGACTTCACCCTCTCTGTAACAAAACAGGGCAAGAACACTATGTTTTATAGAATATAAATAGAAATGGTCTAGATGTTCTAACAGAATTACATAAAACCAGAAGAGAAGATTTTTCAAGAACACCTCTAATTACCTAAATTGCAACTTATTTCTTTGTGAAATTAAGCTTACATAGCAGAACCACCTGTATGTACAATGAAAGCATTCAAAAATGCAAGAGCAGAAGAAATCAGAGTATTTTATTCAGTCTGAGTTTTTTTTTTAAATCACCATCTTTTATAAACATATAGTTTTAAATAGTAAAATGTAAATCCAACCCTTCCTTTTCTAAATCTCAGCTTAGTTAAAGACTTTTTCTGGCTAACTGGGTTTGAAGTCCTAAGGCACCTAACAGTGGCCAAGTCTAACTACCCACCACCCTATTGGCTCAAAGGAAACCCCGCCCCGTACAGCCACAGTAACTGAACCTAAGGGAACTCCAAGAAAGGTTGTCCCCGGCCACATTTCTAGTCTCTGATGACTCTCCGCCCCTCCCCCCACAATCACCGCTGCGGAAGCATGGTCACAGCACGAGCAGCCACTCCACTGCAAGACTCCCAACGAAAGGACCTTGAGCACCTCGCTCCAAAAATTACAAGCGGCGGTGACCATGCTCCCACTCTCCAAGGCTGAACGGTGCCATCTACGCTGCGTGCAGCTAAGACAGACAACAGCTCTGGCACACAGCCCTCTTGCCCCAGGCAAAAGGCATGGCCGAGCCACAAGAGTAAGTCCTGACACCTCCGCAGCTCAGAGTCGGCGGGAGCCCCTCCCACCCCACGGAGACGTAGGGCGGGGCAGATCTGGGCGCCGCGACTCCAAGCCAGACCGGACAGCGGGCTTTCCCGAACCCCGCCTCACTTGCCAAGGAGGCGGAAACCGGGGGGAGGGGGGAGGACGGCCTGGGGGAGTGGCATCGCCGCTCCGTACGGCCCCTCCGGCCAACCGGATCCCGAGAAGGCGGAGGAAAGCAGACTTCACGCCCCCTCCCTGCCGCGCCCCGAAACCACACGCGGGAGACCCCTTGCCCGTCCCCCAACCCCAGCATGCCAGTGCGCGGCTGCCCAGCTGAGGCCCCGCCCACCTCGGGAAGATAGGAGGGGTGGTCGACCGCAAACAGCACTTAGCCAGGGCCGGCCCCGCCCCTTTCTCCACAATCGCACGCGCGCGCCGGCCCCGCCCCTGAGCGGCGGCGCGAGAGCCCGCCCCCTCCGCGCGCACCGGGACTACGCTCTCCTCCCCCTCCCGCACGAAGAGCTACCCCGCTCCGCCCCCCACCCCCCTCACACATCCACACACCTCCCGCCCGCCTGCTCTACGGGAAGCCGAGGAGGTCAGCCCCCCTAAAAATACACACCCTCGAGTCCAGCGTTACCCGCCACCAGGCTCCCCGCCCCGACCCTGGCCCGGCGTGCTCTCACCGCAAAGCTGCTTCGGCCGCTCCTCACTGCGTGTCCCTCTCGGCGTGAGCCTCGGGCTCAGCAGGGAGGCCCCGAGAACGGCGAAGGCACAGGCCCGCCGAAGCGGACTGGCAGCCTCCTCTCCGCTAACGAAACGGTCACAGGCCCCGGTGCCCAGACTGGGAAGGAGGGAGGGAGGGAGGGAGGGAAACTCCGAGGGGGGAAGGGGAGGGGGGGAAAGATGGAGAAACCGTCTCCGCCGCCTCTACCGCCGCGGCCGCTTCTCTGTTACCCGGGAAATCCCGCCCACTCCCCCGGCCCGCCCCGCAGAGGGAAGACTCAACTTCGCTCCACCACAGGCCGCATTATCCGCCCGTCAGAGGTTTAACCAATCGCTGTGCCCTGCCTGCCGGCTGCCCGCCCCTTCCCCCTCGGCTGGGAGGGGAGGGGGAGCCGCTCACCTTCTCCACGCCCCTATTGGCGGGGAGCTTCCCTAACTCAACCCCGCCTATTGGAGGCGAATTGCTGAATCCCACCCCCACGCCTCAACACTATTGGAGGAAGCAGGGGAGCTCTTCACGTCTCATTGGAGGACTCCACATATCCCGCCCCGTGCGGTCTCAGCCACAGGCCCAACAAGTCGGCTCCCGCCCTCGCCGGTCATCGCATTGGAAGGCTACCCCTGGCTCTCTTGCTGCCCCAGGAAGGTAAGTAACCGATGTGGGGTAAAATGTCCGTAAGTGAGGCAGGCCCCGCCCCCAACCACCCGATTGGATATCTCAGCGCCGGTAGCAGCCTCCATTGGCCAGGACGCCCGTCTAGAAAGGAGCTGACTCCGCCCCGCGCGAGGAGGCTGAACCTTAGCAGTCCTTTTGTGGAATGTTTACACTAGAGACTGAAGTGCAGAGAGTTCCAGGGCCCGAAACAGGAGGGGGCGCGGAGCTCAGCAGCTGAGATCCGAAGCCTTGGGATTTGAAAGGGAGAGGCAGCAACACACCACCGTGGAGGGCCCCTTACAAGAAAAAATAAAAGAAAGAAAGAAAAAGAACCTCATCCTATCCAGTTCTCTTTACAATTTACATTTCCGCACGCTGCCTCCTTGTAAACACAAATATCCGGAGCAACCGGATCCGTACAGCTCCTTTCAGTACGTACAGAATTAAGAGCTGGAGACCCAAGCCGAAAAATAGTCCCAGTGGTTGCCAGCCCGCAGCTAGGTTTGGCTGCACACTTCTAACACCGACAATCCCTAAACTTGAGTATGCAGTCCTAAGAGGGCGGAGATAACCAAAATGAAGGCAGGGCCCTAACAGCCACCGCCCTGGCAAGCCTCCGGAAGGCGGAGCGTGAGGTGTAAAGCGTTTGCGATCTCCAGGGTATATCTGGAGGCATACTCGGACTCGAACTGAATAAGGAGACCAAAAAGGCCACAGCATAAATGAACCTTCACCCCACACTTCATACAAAGAATAAAAATTCCACAGTTGGTGACAAAAGATAAGAATGGCTGTTCACCTACTCCTTTGGCCAACAAGTGTTAATGTCAGTCCCTAGGCCTTCTCTGTGTAGGTTATAGTGCTTCAAACACACAGAGACAAAGTGCTTGCAATGCCTAGGTTGCTTTTATTTATTCACCAAATGGGGCGGAGAACGGACGCTGGCCCTGCTTTGGGGGGCGCTCAAGGAGCGCCAGGAAAGGAGGGGGCGGGACTAGAGTTTTCCCGCTCTCCAGCAAAAGCCTACTCCCCCGAGAGCCGTGTCAGTCCCCAAGTGGCAGGCCCCAGGGAACCCGCTCCCAGGTCCTATCTTGTCCTCCCTCTGCAATCCAGGGGAGACGGCAAGAAAACCAGCGCTGGCAACAGGTGGGCCTGACTCCAAGGATGGCTTCGAGCCGTAAGGACAAGGCAGTGAACTGTGAACTCCATGAGTAGCTTAAGATGAGAGCCAAGCCCTGCCCAAAGACGGAGCTCTAAAAAAAAGGTCACACCAACGAAAGCGACGCTCGAGTCAAATCTCTTCGAGGTTAGGAAGAAGCGGCACTTTTGCAGAACTTATCGACGGTACCTTTCACTCTGGGCCGTCCCCGTCTCCCTGGACTGGGTGCCACACGACGCTCCACCTGGACCTCAAGAACCACTTCGAATCCAAGCAGGGTTGGGCCGACCCCGACTTCTCTGTCAATAGGGGATGAACCACCCTGTACCTTGCCTAAGGCACCCAGCCCAATCTTAGGTTGCTCAGAGTTTTAGTTAAAGCCACCTAAGGCCAAGCTGCCGGCGTCCGCGGCGTTCTCAAGCTTAAATTCAGGGTGATCTCCGGGAAGTGAAGAGGCGCGAGAATAGCCAGGCCGCAGGGTCAGAACTTTAGTAGTTGGCCCGGAAGGCCAGATCCCACCCCTCCTCCCCACCCCTGCAGAACCCCTGGAGCCGAGGGCCCCGAAATCCACTCATGCCGTTAACCCCTAACTTCATCGCAAAGCTACCAGAATCTCCAGCCTTAGAGGAATCATTGTGTGCCTTCTCCGCTCTCTTCGCCCCCTCCCCCCCCACTCCCCGCGCCAAGGACTCCAAACCCGGGACTTCCGGGCGGGAGGACAGTTCGAAGGAGCAAGGCGGGACTCACACATGTGCCGAGCGCGCACACAGGCTAGGGGAAGGGGCGGAGAACAGGGGGTGAACTTCCCCCCCATCCTAGCTCGCTCCGGCGGAGGGGGCGGAGACTACAATCTCACCAATCAGGAGTGGGGGCGGGACCTTGCGCCCCACGTAAGTCGTAGGAATCCTCCCTCCGCCCTTCACGGAAAAAAATCCTAGCAACTTAAACTCCAGCCCGGCCTCCGATAGGCGGAGCTCGAGATAATGTCATCCAGTCGAGAACCGAGAAGGAAAAAAGGGAGTCTCGCCCAGCCAGTGGAAGACAAGAGAAGGCGGGCCCTGTGGAGGAGCCCGAGGTGGGTGGAAGAGAGAGGGAAAGGCCCCGCCCCTCAGCTCCCCTCCGGGCGGGTTGCACAAGCGGCGGCTGCTGGAGTAGATAGTAAACAGGCTAGGCCAAGGAGTGGAGGCAGGGGCAACTCGGCGCTCCGTGGGCCGGGGCCCCGGCGCCTCCTCTCCCGGCATCGCCCCACCCGACCCCGGCGGTTAGCGCCGGCGCCCCGCCTTCCAGCCCGCGGCCGCCATCCCGGCTGACAGGCGCGCCCCCCGCGCCCCTCCCCGCCCGCTGATGCATTTCCTTTTCCCGATTCCTAGCGTGGAGACTGTTTTCCCAGTTTCCGACCTTCACTGCCCCTTTCAGGCCACCCCCTCGTGGGCGCGCTCACACGCCCGCGCCCCCGCCCCATCAGCGGGCGAGCCGCACGGCCGGGGGAGGAGAAGGGAGCCGCCACCGCCGCTGCGGCCGGCTTGGGGTGGGCGGGGAAGGAGGCAGCTCCATGTTTGCAAGGGGATCAGCTGGGGCCGCGGGTCGAAGCCGCCACCGAGTTCCTGGAGGTTTTCCACACCCCCGGGCCGAGTTCCGCGCGGGCTCGCGGCCTGGCGGGTTCCGACGCCGAATGCTGGCTCTACTGCCACGGCCCGGGAGTTCGGAGAACACAGACCGGCGCGCGGAGCTAGTGGCCAGGCGCTGGGGGCTCTTTCCGGTGGCCTCCCCCGCCCCCGGCCGCCCCTCCCGCAAGTCCGGCGTTGCCCCCGCCCCCAGAGTCCGTAACAACCGCGGCCCACGGCGCCCGCGCCTCACCGGATCGCGCCCACCGCCCCCTCCGTCAAGTTTGCGGGCCGAAACAAAACCCTCCGGGTGGCTGCCGCCCTCGCACAGCATGGTTAGCGGGGAAAGCCGCCGGCTCCGGGTCGCTAGCTAACTCCAGCTCTCAACCAACTCCGGGAGCCGCGGGCTCAGTGGGCCTGGCCTGCCGGGCTCAGGCCGCCGCCCCCTGCCGAGCCCGCGCGCCGCAGCCCAGGCTCGGTTCCAGTCGGCGTACGGAATATCCCCTATTTTCTTCTTTACAATAATTTTTTAAAAGGCATTCCAGGAGCGAGGGGGGAGGGAATCTCCCCCTGCCCGCCCCTTACCCAGTCCGCCGCCGAAACCTACCGAAACCGATTGCTCGGTGAAATAAACTAGGCAGCACGGCCGGCGCACTGACGACCCCGGGCCGGGCCGACCCCCTCCCCACGAATCCGGCCCGGCTTGGAAAACACACACACTGGCGAGCGGGCGGCGCCAAGAGCTCTCCTTCCTGGCCTGCCCCGTGCCTCCCTCGGCCGCCGGACTCCGAGACTCCCCTAGCTCCGTCCCGGGGCCCGCGGCGCCCGCACCGTGGCGGACCGGCCTGAGCCACTGGCCAGCGAGCTAGCCCCCCAAACGCCCGAGATTGGGGAGACCAAATTAAAAGCAGCTGTTTAACATACCTTCCGAGCCAGGCGAGGAGTCCTGAATGGGGAGGAACGCCCCCCACCGGCCATTGGCTCCCCGGCGCTAGCGTCAGTCAGCCTGGGCCCGCCTCCTTCCCTCGCTCCACCTCTTCCCCTTCATTGAATGCTCCCTCCCTCCAAAAAAACATTAAATAAATAAATTAAACTAGCCGCGAGTGGGAAGCGCATCCGTGGTAAAGGCCCCTATCTCTCCGGTACCGCCCCTTCGAGTTTCTTGAGACCCTTGGACTGGAAGGACACCTGAGACTCAGAGATCCGCAGGGTGGACTCGGAGGAGGAGCCAGCGGGGCTACCCGGCCCCACTTCCTTCGCACTCACACCCCATTTGGAGCTGGGTAGCGGAGGCTGGTAGGGACATCCTAACGACTGGCTGGAATGGCCCAATTCCCCAGGCTGTGTAACCTAACCGTGTCCAGCCCATTCTGTTAGGTGGCTACCTAAACATGAGTGGTGTAAGCGGCGAGTCCTGTGTTCAGGCAACAGGCGCTTATCTAAGCACCTACCGTGGGTGAGGCAGACACATTCATCCTGCACCTGCTTCTGAGTGCGATTACAGAGGCTGGATGAGATGCTCTCTCTATACCCTTCAAGGGCTCCAGACCTACCCGAGTTGATGCTACAGCAAGAGCTAAGTAAGGCAAGGCAGAAATGTGTATATAAATAGACCTAGGAGCTCAGAGCAGGGAGATTCTTCCTAGCTGAGGAAAACTGGGAAAGTCTTCATGGAGGAGATGGCTGGCACTCAAGTAGGGTCTTAATGCTTTCATCAGGCAGAAATGAAGGGGGCAAGTCATTTTTAACAAAGGGCACAAAGGGGTAAATGGAAAACATTGTTAAGGACCTTCTAGTGTGGCTATAGTAATGAAAATCAGGGTTGGAAAGATGGAACCAAATAGCAGAAGACTTTGATACCTGGTTAAAATTCTTAGACTCACACAACATAATGTGCTAGCAGCATAGTCACAGGCTACAGGCTCAGAACTATGGTTTAAGATGCTCAATATCCCAGTAGCTGGGTTGGTTCTGAGAGTGGTTAAGTGAGGGGTGCCTATAGGCAGCAAGGTGAGGCACAAAGGCTATTGTAATACTGGGTTTGGAGACAACAGAGATACATCTTCTGGTGGGAGGGGTACATGGTGGAGCCAAGGGAAATTTTATTTTCTCTCTCCCAGCCACCCAATCCAGAAAGTCTTCAGTAGCCCTCAAGTCAAAAACTCTGACTCAGATCCTTCCCTGAATCATTTGCTGTTTGTCCTAACTTTCAACCAGAAGTTGAAAGAGGCTACCCTACCTCTCTGTGTTCAACAGAACTGAGCCTAGGGCCAGAACACACGGAGTGAGCAAGAAAGACCTGTTGATTGAGGCATCCAGGAAAGGAAGTTTAGGTGGCGGATGTGGGGTGTGCAGAATGTGAAGAGTCCTGTGGGCAGAGTGGGGCCTGATGCTAGTTAGGCTGTCCCAACAATTCAGGTGAGATGTAATGAGGACTTGACCAGAGCAATGGCAATGGGAAACAAAAAGAACTAAAAAGGAGAGGGGCGCCTGGGTGGCTCAGATGGTTAAGCGTCTGCCTTTGGCTCAGGTGATGATCCCAGGATCCTGGGATCAAGCCCCGCAACGGGCTCCCTGCTTGGTGGTGAGCCTGCTTCTCCCTCTCCCTCTACTGTTCCCCCTGCTTGTGCTCTCTCGCTCTGTCAAATAAATAAAATCTTAAAAAAAAAAAAAATTAAAAAGGAGAGATGTGTTTGAGAAAGACTCAAGGGGCCTGGGTGATTAATTCAGTTTGGGTGATGGAGGGAAAGAAGTCTGTGGCCTGGTATATGAAGAGGTAGTGGAGTTTGAGGCTAAAGGCTGGGTAATCTGGGTTCTAGACTTAACCTGGCCAGTGACTGGTGATATATTTTTAGGCAAGTACTTCTTCCCCTGGGCCTGTTTCCCTCCTGTGAAACAGGGGTGGAAATTGGAATAGAAAGACAGGCTCTAAGGACCCTTCCCTCACTCAGGATCCATAGGAAAGGAGGTTTTCTAATGGGGAGGGAAGCTTGCCATTAAGGAGAGAGGACAGGTGGGAAGAAATACTTATTTGGGAAGGGCAGTGGGTCATCCCATGTGAAGTGGGGACTAGAATTTGGGAGGTAGCTTGGTTGATGGAATCATTGAAGGAGAGGGTGTGGAGTGGGAAAGGCCAGGAGGTGGGGACTGTGTATTCAGTGGGAGGCCCACCACCTAGCAGGGCCATGGAGGTTGAGGTTCATTCTCAGACTGGGGGGTCCCTAGGGTGAGAACCGAGTTTTTCTAATTCAGAACAGAGATCCTCTGATGTCTGGAGCCCCATCTCAGATTTCTACTCTATTTCCAAGAGGTTCTGCCCTAGATGAAGGCATAAGATACTGTGTGAGTATGAGATGAGGCATAGTAGTAGACCAGAAAACATTAGTCTGGAAGTTGAATCCTATGTTCTCACTTAGTCTCTTCTTATTGTCTATGGATCAGCATCCTGTCCTATACAAGAGTGTAACAGCAATCCTTGCCCTGTTTTGAAGATCAAATGTGATGATTAAATGTACTTTAATATACCTAGTAAAGTTCTGAGCTTCTGTGGAGGCCAAAGGCCCAAGCATTTGACTGTCCTAAACAGCAAGTGGTATACTGTGGATGAAGTTATGGAACATTTGCAACCAGAGTAGTTACTCCCATTCAGAGAACCAGATTTTGCTGACACTCCTTGAGGATAGCCACTCTAATTCACTCTGAGCACCCAGTGCCCATAGCAATCAGGCATGGGAGCCCCTTGGAAGGGGTCCAGGGATTATTGTTTCTGACTCAGTACATTGATGCCTACATAGGAGAACCAGTCCCGGACTCTTTGGGAAAGTGAGTATTTGTTTTGGTGACACTGACCCTCCAGCTGTATGGGTAACATCCACCCTACCCCTCCCCTACTCTATCAGGACAAAACAGTGAATGGATACTGATGAGGGCCTTCCTTTGAGAAGTCACAATGGGAAGCCAGGTTCTGATTCCCAGGAGGCCTCTTCTGTATGAGTTAGGGATTATTATCCTAATTATAGTTGAGTAACCTGAGCAGTAGAATGACTTGCCCAAGTCAAGTCTGTCTGGACCCAAAGCCTGAGCTTTGTCCACTCCCCCCTGTGCTGTCTCTATACACACTAGGGCCCATGATCCTGTTGGGACTTGTGGAGAAAAACGGCCTCCCTCCTGCCCCATCCCCCTTACCTCCCTAATTCCAAGAGCAGTTTGTCCCCAGATAGTTCTAAATGGTTTCTGGCCCTTTCCAAAAAAATTATCTTCAAAGAAGCAAGATATTTCTCCCAACCACATACATACATACATCCTTACCTCACAACACCACTCAAAACTGTCACACCCACTGACACCCTGTCTCACAAGCATCATGCATGTGCATGCATGCACACACCGTCATTCACAAAAAGGACTCATTTAGTTCTTTAGGGTGTGTATGGTAGGTGGTGACTGAGACATTTAGGGCCTACACTTTAGTGACTCTGCCAAAAAGGTATCAGTGCCAGTACCCTGCTGACAGAACCTCTGCCAGCTATAGAAGACCATTGCCAGTTTAGGAATATGCAGGTGAGGGGCATCTGAGGCTTGTTCACTCCCAATCCAAACCGCCCTATAGGTTCAGGGGGGCAAAGCTCAAACTATTGGTCAGAATCCCAATTTAGTCACCTCCTAGCTGGAGGTCTTCTGCAAGTTATTTATCTTCTCAATTTATCTATAAACTAAGAATAAGAATACCCACTTCAGAGGCACCTAGGTGGCTCAGTCGTTAAGGGTCTGCCTTTGGCTCAGGTCATGATCCCAGGGTCCTGGGATCGAGACCCGCATCGGGCTCCCTGCTCGGCGGGAAGCCTGCTTCTCCCTCTCCCACTCTCCCTGCTTGTGTTCCCTCTCTAGCTGTCTCTCTCTCTCTGTCAAATAAATAAATAAAATCTTAAAAAAAAAAAAAAAAAAAGATGGGCGCCTGGGTGGCTCAGTTGGTTAAGCAACTGCCTTCAGCTCAGGTCATGATCCTGGAGTCCCGGGATCGAGTTCCACATCGGGCTCCCTGCTGAGCAGGGAGTCTGCTTCTCCCTCTGACCCTCTTCCCTCTCGTGCTCTCTATCTCTCATTCTCTCTCTAATAAATAAATAAAATTAAAAAAAGAAAAAAGAAAAAAAGAATACCCACTTCAGTGGGCTGTTGTGAAATTAAAAATAAAGTATGCCTGGGGCGCTCAGTCTGTGGAGCATATGACTCTTGATCTTGGGGTTGTGAGATCGAGCCCTACACTGGGCATAGAGATTACTTAAAAAAAAAAAAAAGTATGCCTAGCATTTATTCAGGGCTTCACAGACTTTTTTCTCCCTTAACTCCTCACCATTCCCTCTCTGCCTGGCCTTTCACATGCAAAGTCCCTGGTGTTGCAGTCTGAGAGAAGAGCCCAGGACTGGCCTAAAAGACCCAACAATCCCACTATATGAAGAAACCATTTCTCTGGCAACCAACTGGCTTAGGTTGTACATATTCCATATTCCTAATTTCTGGGTAGTTTGGAGGCTTGGAATTTTTTAGTGGGTTTTAAGATTGCTACTCACTGCCATGAAATGTCTTCCCTTCACTGAGCATTAATAAAAAATAAGTATAATAATATGTTCCCCAGTTTACCTGGCTTTACATTTTCAAAATGTTTTCTTCTGTATGTCAGTTATTTGGTGACTTTTTTTTTCAAAGCAGCAGGTTATTTTGTCCTATTGCAATCTTACTCAGAGCCCTAATGTGGAAGAGATAAATGTGGGCCTTGCTGTGCTTGGAGACAGCCCAAGCACTGCAGTGTCTACTTTCACCTGCCATTCACACCACCTCCCTGTCAGCCCCTGCCCTGAGACCACCAGTGAACCTACATTTCCGAATCCTGTTCATTCATCCTAACTGCTCCCTTCCACTGACCAGGCTGGGAGAATACACCCTGGCCACGTCCTCTGTTACTTCAGTCTATTAATCAGAATTGTTCACAGGCTTTTTATCCTCTTCCTAACATTGGTAACTCCAAATCTCTCCTCTCTTCTTGCTCTCCTCCTTCTGTTCTCACCCACTTCCAAGGCCTCCAGTTTTTATCTAAACTAAGTTGACATCTCCAGCCTAATATCTGTCCTGAACATCAGACTCCGTATATCCACTGGCTGCTGGCCATAGAATAAGGTATTCATTCAAGGTCAAGGAAGCAAAGGAGACCCCACAGGATGAAATGGCTGACCTAGGCTCAGCTGAGCATCTGGCCAGTTTTGAGGCTTTAGACAACTACATTAGCATAGAGAAGTAGCCAGGTTCTGATGGGGGGGGTGGGGGTGGTGGTAGAAGGAAGTGAGCCTGGAGTTGGGAGGGGCAATGTGCCTTTTTTGACTCCCTTCTATTTACATCTCACTGTCTTGCTTTCCTACTTTCATCTCCATCTGAGTCCTAACAACCATCAGGAACATATAACCCTGAACAGTTGAAAAGGGATCGCTGCTCCCAATCTCCATCCAACACTCCTAGCTAGGATTCTGGTGTGGCTAGCTATGTCCATCTTGGCCTTAGCTGGAAAAAATATGGGTATTTAAGACTGCAGAATGCCAGCATAACTTACAGAGAAGTTGAATCACTGTTGTACACCTGAAACTAATGCAACATCATGTGTCTGCTATGCTCAAAAAAAAAAAAAGAAAAAAAAAGACTGCAGCACGCCAGATTTAGCTTAAATAGATTTTTATAAAAGTGATGGTAAATGGTGGAGGGAGATTAAACACTTCAACAGGTTTCTGAGAGTGCTATCCTTCTTTTGTAGTGAAGACCCAGTCTTCTCTGTGGTCAGTTAAGAGTAGCAATCCACAACACTTAATATTCACAACTGTTGTGATGGTAACTATAGGGCAGATACCCCCCAAGAGAAAATATGGTTCCCTCCCTAGTGGGAGCTTTAGCTCCTGCTCTTGGTAAGAGAATGGTGGTCTGTGGGTAGTGACCAAGCCCTGAGAGAAATCTAAGAACCTCAGCAGGGAACTCTGGGACCTTGGTTGGTTCATTCCTTGACTCTGACTCACCCTGTCAGCTCCACATGGAGCAGCACAGAAGCTTTAAAGGCCTAGGCCTTGGCCTGGGGATTACAGGGGAAACTTGACCTGCTTTCCAAGTTGTGGGCCAAGTGGGAAGGGACCTAAGACAATATAGGGAAGTGGCAGCAGCTTGAAAGAAGAGACTTTGAAAACAAGCTTAAAACTAGGGATTGGGAGTGGGAGCTGACCCAACCAGAGAAGGGCCTGATGGTTCCTCTACAAGAATTCACACTGTCCATCAAAGAACTAGCCCCTTACGAGTTGGAAGGCCTGTGGTCGTATCATCTAACGTAGCCCCTTCTTTCACAAAAGGAAGCTAGGAGTTGGCTTGAGTTGAGTGGTGAGACCTCAAAACTACCAAAGAGCTCAGTCACTCTAGGAAGGCTTTCTTCCTGGCCCACTTCCCCCCAGGTCTCTGATTTGTGAGTTTCCATATGCGTGTCTGCTTGTCCCTAGAGTTGGGAAGCTTTTAAGAGGAGTCTCATCTCCCTCAATCTACAATACTAAATAGTCCAGTCTCCCAAGAACTGGTCCCAATCTGTCATTTACCTGCATGTGGTGACATGGAGATTGGCAATGGTAGGCCTCCTAAGCTGAGGGTGTCAGGGCACACTTTACCTCAGGAGTCCCATCCCAGCTGACAGGGACAGTCAGGATGAAGGACCAATGCTAGAGGCAGTTAAGTTAGGTGAAAAAATAGCACTCAAATAGGAAGAAGCCTGAGTTGGCCCACAATGCTCTCCCCCCACCCCGAACACTTTATCTTATGTTCTCAACTGTACAGTCCAGCATTTGATAGTGGATTCTCTTGCTTCATTCACCAACCTCCTGTGTGAGAGCCTTGACTTCCTGAACAGATCTAGGCTCCTTCTCGGTCTTCCCCTTTCTTTCCCTCTTTAAACACCTAGCACAGGGGCGCCTGAGTGGCTCAGTCATTAAGCGTCTGCCTTCGGCTCAGGTCATGATCCCAGGGTCCTGGGATCGAGCCCCACATTGGGCTCCCTGCTCGGCGGGGTGCCTGCTTCTCCCTCTCCCACTCCCCCTGCTTGTGTTCCCTCTCTCGCTGTCTCTCTCTGTGAAATAAATTAAATCTTTAAAAAAACAAAACAGGGCGCCTGGGTGGCTCAGTTGGTTAAGCGACTGCCTTCGGCTCAGGTCATGATCCTGGAGTCCCGGGATCGAGTCCCACATGGGGCTCCCTGCTCAGCAGGGAGTCTGCTTCTCCCTCTGACCCTCTTCCCTCTCGTGCTCTCTGTCTCTCATTCTCTCTCTCAAATAAATAAATAAAATCTTAAAAAAAAAAAATTAAAAAAAACAAAACAAAACAAACAGCTAGCACAGGTAGGCTCACATTTTGGGAAGTCACTCTCTTCACAATGTAAAAGCTACAAGTAAACTATGGCAGTAGGGGAAAGCTATTGATCCCTTGCTCTCAGATTTAGTAAACATCAATTTGCTAACCTTCCTCAGAGTCAGGGACACAGATTAAGACAGTGCTTCTGACCTGCCTCATCCTGTCACTCACTTAACCACCTACCAGGCAGGACCCAGGAATCTGCGCTTTTATTGAGCTCTTACAAGTCATAACCTCACCAATCCTCAGATGTGCAACTCATGTATAACTTCTGAATTTGCAGAGCACTTTGGTTACAGCCTCTTCAAACAAAAGATAGTTCAAGGCTACCTCCTCCAGATCTCTTATCATTAATCCTGTTTCCTCCACATTTCACCAAACCCCTCTGATTTCCCTGTTCACCTCTTATGCTCGCTTGCCCCCAACAGAACACAGACTCATCCAGGGAAAGGGTTGGCTTAAACTTTTGTTCTACACTTCAGCTCTTGATTGAAGTAAGAAACTCAAAACATCTGTTGGCAGATCAGGAGATGGATCCTTAGAGGAAGTCTAGTGTAAGAGTTAACAAGTGGTTTCAAGTCAGATGATCTGGGTTCTTGATTGGCTAATTAAATTTTCCTGTGCCTCAGGTTTTTTATCAATACCTACCTTCAAAGATTGTTTTGAGGGTGGTGAATAATATCTAGAAAGCACTTTGAACAGTTTGTGGAACAGAATTAAGGACCCAGTAGATGTTAGCTATCACTTTTATTAAAAAACACCCCAATATTTGCACACTCTCCAGGCCAGAACTGCCCCAACTGGGCAGGCTGTCACTGGTCAACAGGGAGTAGCTACATGGTACGGGGCATGGTGCTACATGGACAAAGCTTCTGGTTCCATTCTAAGAGAGAGATGCAAATGAATGACTCGAGATCTTCCCACAAAACCCAGTGTACCCCTATGTATGGTGTTTCCTGGGAGAATGATCCCTTTGGTACTCTGCAGACCTTAGGACCCTACACCAGGAGGTCCTACCTGGGAGCCCCGGTCACCAACTCTGTCACCCTACATGCAGCATGGGCTCAGGGTCAACTACCTGGAATCTAGAAACTGTTCATACTCTGAAAGGAGAGCTAAAAAATATTCCCTCTGGTTTCCAAGGACAAAACACTACCTTGATCTTTGAAAGAGAGCAACACAGTGAAGAGGCCAATGGCTTTGTGAGCAAACCAACCTGAGCTCCAGTTCTAGAGCAAATCACTATAATCTCCTGGACCTTACCTTCCTCATCTATATAGAAATAGAAGGAGTGAGCATAATAACCTCACTGGATTATTGTTAGGTTTGAATGAGGTAATGGGGGAGGAAAGCAACCCAGCACAGAGATTGGCACCCAGCAAGCACTCGACTGGTGGTTCCCTTTGCCTGCCCACAGCTAGGGCTATGGCCTATGGATAAAGTAGATGGCTCTGAGAACTGAAAGTCTCAGATACCCAGGCCTTGGGTCCCACCCTGCCTCCCCATCCCTCCCAGACCAGCTCTTGGACCCCTTTCTCACCTTCCCAGCCCAGACTGCTACTAAATTGATGAAGCTAAAAAGGTTTGATCATGTCGGTATATTTATATGTAAATACAAAACTGTATCGCTATAAGATATTGAATATGAACATTTACAATTATTTTCTGAATCTGACTCAGTCCATTGATGTTAAATACAAAATGAAAAGATTGTAAAAATAAGAATATATACATTCAAAGAGCTTATTACAGTATAAAAGTATTGAGGTCTGATCAGCTGCCAACCTCATCTGGGGTGGGAGGTTTATGGGTTCCTAGGATTTTCTTGCGAATGTGGAGTGCTGGGGACTCTTTGATTCCATCCCTGGCACATCAGGCTGGGCAGGCTGGGAGCAGACAGGGACAGGATGGGTGAATAGGGGGCAAACAGTGATTGCAGGCAACTGCCCTACCCAGCCAGGGGTTAAGCTTTTTATTGACACAGAGCCCACCCAGCCTGAGCTCCAGGGTTTTGCAGGCTGCTAGGAAGGAAGAGATGGACATTTAAGTGGACAGGGCCAAGGTGCATAAGGAAAGGAACTTTCTAGCAAAAGAAAAAGGGGCCCCAGTTCATTCTCCCAAGGAGGGATTCTCATAGTAGTTTCCTTTCTCTCTCACACCTGGGCTCCCTCTCTTTTCTTCTAAGACTTCGTACCAATTGTTCTTGGCTCTGACTGCTCATCTTTACTCCCAGACCCCAAGCCCCAAGGGACAGAGAGAGGAAAGAGGGGTCTGGAATCACAGTGGAGGTCTATTCCCCAAATTGGCAAAGTAAACAGAGTAAAATCATTAGATAAGGGCAATTCATGCTACGTTAAACCAGTGTCACCACAAATCAGAATTCTTGGCTCCAGTATTCTGGAAAGAGGTAAGTCCTTATGTAAGAATGAGGGCCTGTGGCAGGAGCATGAGGAGCGGATGTGTGTGTGTGTCCTCTTCCACCACTCTGCAGTCTGATAACAAGGGATGTGATCCCCAGCCCCAGCTAGTCCAGGATAAACAGTTGGGTCCAAGAAGCAAAGAGTCCTGAACTGCAACACGGAGCCCCAGGAAAGTCTACAAAGGAGTATCTCTGTGTATATGTATTTATAGAATACGACCATATTATCACATACAATATATATTATATACACACGTACATATGGACCCATACATGTAAGTGCGCGCGCACATGCGCGCATGCACACACACACACACACACAGAATGACAGAAAAGACTGGAATACACGCCCTAGGTATAAACGTGCTTGGCACTCGGGACGTTCTCTAGAGTATGTAACTTGGTCAAGCTCTCTGGGAAGGAAGGTGGATGCTCACCAAACCTCCCCATCAAATCCTAGCAAAGGGAAGGAATGGAAAAGAGACCTCAAGAAGGAGAATGGCATTGGGAAAGGGGGGAGGGAGTTTCCTTCCCCACTTACCTCGGGGCCCCTGGCAAAAACCGATAGCCACAATTTGGTTTTAATAAGGCACAGTTCGATAGCAGGTGCTAGGAATTAAGAACACATTGCTGCTGGCCCTTTCTAGTGGCAATTTCACCACATCTATCTAGCCAAAGGGAAAGGCTGCCTTGCGTGCACGAGTGCGCCAGGAGACATGAGGAAGAGGTTGGTCCATTGCTTCAGCATAACTGATGGCAACCTATAGGCTCAGCGGTGTCCAGGGTAGTTTAAGGAAGGCTGCCAGCACGTGGGAGGATCGTGGGACAGTTACTGACCCTCCATGGCCAGGAGATTGTGACTGGAGGGCACCATGCCCTCCCTCTCTGCGAACTCCAGGATTGCCTTGTAGCAAAAATAGTACTGCTCAGGGGTCTGGATGCTGAAGGCCCTCTGGGTCCTCATGCGGGACACCGTCTGGAACACATTAAGGGTGCCAAGCTCCTCCAGCTGTGCCAGGCAGATGTCCAGTGAGCAGAAGGTACCTGAAGGAAGGAAAGAAGTAGTCATACCTGGTCTATCTCTCCTCTGTCCCTCCCTCTACCAAATGACCCAGGCAGGTTGGATGAATGAATTCAAAGGCAAGGTGCCTTATGGTAGATGGCCAGGTGGCCTTAGGCCTGAAAGGATTCAAGGAGGAGGTCACTTTGGAGTGTTGGGAGTCCAGAGAAATGAGAAGGCCTCTTGTCTCCTAAGACAGTACTGGAGGTAACAGGAAGAGAAGGTGGGAAGGTGACATAGAAGAACTGCCTGTCTTAGACAAGACAGAATGACAGCATTCCCACACCTGGGCCCTAATTTTCAGAGACTCCACAATTCTTCCACAGAGACCTAACAGAAACTTATTCTTCCTGACTTTCTCCCAAAGGGAACTCTGAACTAAAAAGACCAGCAGTCCCTGCAATGCACATCCCTTAAGGTAAAAGCTGCTAACTAGCTCCAGAATGAGAGCACAGCTTAGGGTGGGGATCTCCTTAGGGAGGGGGATGAGAAGGAAGCAACAGCCCAGCTGAGCTCTCTGGGACATCCAGGTGACAGTGATGGGGTCAGAAGATAATCATGCTGATGGGATGTATAAAGCATCAACCCCCAGGGGCCCTGGCCCCTGAAGTGTGTATTTTGGCCAGCGCAGCTGGCGCTAGGGATACCAAAAGGACATTAAAGAGGAATTTTTCATGGCAATTTGCTACCAATGAATCAAACTCTCCCAAACTGTCAACTAAGAGCTTTGTTATTTCTCCCCCATCCTTATTGCCTCTGGATGCTCAGAGGGCTGCTGCACCATCAGGTGCATTACCTGTCCTGCCAATGCCCGCACTGCAGTGGACGACAATGGGTGGCTCAGGGCACTGCCCTTTGGAGCGCGCTCCCATACTGCTGACAGCCAGCCTCTGCTGGTTCCTGACCACTCTCAAGAAGTCGATGAGAGAAGCTGCCGAGGAAGGGACACCATAATCTGGCCAGCTCAGGAACTGAAAGTGGGTCACCTGGCGTTTCTGCCGCTCCTTGGATGAGAAAAGAAGCAAAAGTTAATGAGGTCATTTCTACTTGCCTCTGACTACATTTGGCTTTTCTAGATTCTCAATCCCCTGGTATCCTCACCAAGGTTCCTGCCTACCACCGTCAACTTTCTCCACAGTTGCTTCTCTACAAACCCAAAGGACAGGTTAAATGTCTGGAGAGGATAGAATTCCCTACACAGGACCCAGATTTCTTGTAAGTTTTATTCCTAAGTAATACCACTGTTGCATTGAGACAATATGGCTATATTGGCTCTGAGATGAATATCCACATCCTGTTCCCAGAAAAATGAAAGTAACTTATAAGCTGCCTGGATTCCTGCCTATTCCATTTGGAGATTTTCTTTACAGTAAAAGTTCTCCCCCAGGATAAAAACAGTGAGAAAATAAAATCGGGATTTACCTCTATGTTGTGAATTTCTAGCGTTGTTTTCTTATAATGGTTCATGTTCTCCACGCCTAGATTGGTCACCGTGAGGAAGCCAAATCTGATCCGAGAGTCTCTTTCTAATGGCCAGTACTGGCCACACTTTCTCCTGCCGCCTTCCTCAAACCTGAAGACCGCAGAGAGCAAGGTAAGCCTTCCATCCTTCCTCTCCATAGTAGTAAGCTATGATCTGCTGTACCCCTAGCAGCAATGTCATCTCTTGCATTGCTTCTAACTTATACCTTTGTTTCTTGGCAGAAAAGGTGGGAAACCTTCATTCTAAACAGATGTAACAACAGCTAAAGTTTCTGCATGTACTCATTTAGCAGACATTTATTGGGTGCCTGTTACACCATTTGGCACCTATCCTGATACCTCTTGCTACTCCTCACATATCCAGGATAAACACTGGGTGGGCAAAAAAAGACAGCAGAGAAACTATGGTGGGCCAGACTGAACTCTCTGCCCTATATCTCAGCCACTGTTCATTCTCTTCCCCAGTAAGGGCCCTCGGCTGAGAGGAGTGGGAAAGCCACACGTTTTTCTCCTCATCTGAAATAGGTTCTAATTATCATAATGATAATGATGATACTAATGAATTTGTAATTCCTCAAGTTTTGGCAGATATGTAGACCAAAATTTCAAAAGGACTCCTTTCATCCAGAGCTTCCTGCCTGACCAACTATGTTTCATCTCTCTTTCTGTAGTTCTCTTATAGGTGGAAATACGAATGAGCAGAAAAACTGTCAAAAGTGGTAGGGAAGGGGAGCTGGTAATTCAGAAGCCAAGAAGACAGCTGCCCTTTGGAAGTAGGGAGCAGATTAAAAGTGAATTGCCCCACGTTTCCCACACTTCCTTTAGTGGATAAGGCCAGGACCTCAGAGTAGCCTGTAACTGGCACAGGGTCACCAGAGCCAAGGATTAAAACTTTGACAAGTTAGATCTATCAATCTCCACCATATCCTGGCTACGTTAATTCTGGGTCAACTAAGAAAAACCTAAAACATCTCAAACTCTTTGCCATGGCTTTCCTAATCCTCATTGTTCTATGAGCTAAACTCCCATCTTGAATCCCCCCATGCTTGGGAACAGGGTGGGGGCAGAGTGCAGAGGGAGGAAAGGGGAAGAACTCACCGGGTAGTCATGACAATCACCAGGACTTTTTGCTCCCATACCATGAGCCAGAAATCACGGTAAGTATTCTCCAAAGGGCCTGGAATGGAAGGATAAGACAAGGAACATTACCCTGGGAAGCCCTTCTTTCCTCCTCAGGCATTTCCGGTTTTGTCCCTAGCTAATAACTCCAAAGCATAGATGCTGGCTCCCTGCTCTTCTCACTGCATCCCTGCTATTCAGGGTGGTCCTTTACCACCAGCTCTAGCATTGTATGAGAGAGTATTAGAAATGTGCAATCTGCATTTTAAGAAGATCCCAGGTGAAGTTGTAGATAAGTTACCAGTTTGAGAAATACTGTTACGTACCTTCTCAAGAGCCTTACCATTAGGGCTTGAGCTGGCACATCCAGACAGTGTCAACTGTGTACACGTCTCTAGCTGTTTTCATCTCCCTAAAGCCTTATAATCATCAGCAGCCTACTAAACCACTCCCCTTCCATGTCCCATCATGGGTCTCCTCAGACCCAACATCCCTGCCATTCAATCTCTTCCTTCAAAATCAGCCTTCTCTCTCTACTTTCCCATCTCTGTTCAAAAAAGTATTGGCATTCTTAAAAAGTTGGAGTCAACTCTGACTTATCCATTTCCTTTATCTTCCAGAAGCAATCACCAAGTCCTAGAAATTTTTTTGCCTTTGGATTGTTTTTGGTTTTTATCATGCCCTCCCGACCCAACTTCACTGCCACAAGGACCACATCATCTTTTGTCTGAGTTACTGTAATACCATTCTGGTTTATTTTTCTGAATAGGACTCCTTCCCTTCCAGTCTATTCTGGACACCCCTGCCAGCTGAATCTTTCTAGAAACTTGCTTCATCACAGGGGCACCTGGGTGGCTCAGATGGTTAAGCATCGACTCTTGATTTTGGCTCAGGTCATGATCTCAGGGTTGTGAGATCAAGCCCTGTTGGGCTCCACACTCATTGGGCTCCACACTGAGTGTGGAGCCGCTTAAGAGTCTCTCTCTCCCTCTCCTTCTGCCCCTCCACTGCTCGCACTTTCTCGGTCTCTAAAAAAATAAATTAAATTAAATTAAATTAAAAAATAAAAACTTGCTTCATCATAATATAGATAGCTCTTGATGGCATAGCTGGATCAAAACAGCTTAACCATTTAATGTATGTGGTCTTACATCAGTCATTTTACTTTGTGAGAATGAATCATGTCTCAACAAACATGGTGCTGAGGGTAAGAGCCACACTGTCAAGTTCTCCTTTTAGAGTTAGAACCTTCACAGGGCTGGGCACTCAGGGGAAACTCTGAAGACACCTGTGGGCCACCAACTCCCTTTTAAGCAAGGAAGTAACAACTTGGGATAATTCCATGTATTTTCCCAGTCCTTTTTCCTCTGCTTTTAGGGAAGAAGGGCAGTATCAAGGGTTGATTTTGTCCTGGAAGTCTGCTGGTTTTACTACCGTTTTTGCTAAAGCCTTTTAGCAGCATTAATGTTTTATGATACTAGAATTCCCTCTTGGCAGAAGTGGACACTGCCAAAAGCATGTGAGGTCTTGGAAGCAAGCTAAATGTCTATCAAGAGAGAGTTGTTAAATTATGGCATATCCCCGATTTAAGTAGTCCATAAAGGTGATGTTGTAAGATCTGTTATTTTTGCTCTGGAAAGGTATTCACAAGATACCATCAAATGAACAAAGGAGTAACATATAGAAAGAACCCATCTTGTTAGATATTTTATATGTCTGTATCTATTTGTTTGCACAGAAAACAGTTTGGAAGGAAATGCTACAGAATGTTAACATTATCTCCGGGTCTTAGGGTTAGGAGTGAATTTCATTTCCATCTTCTAAATCTCCTACAATGCACTTACATTACCATAGTATGTATGTGAAGAAGATAGTAAGAACTCCTGTTCCCCATCTCTGACCCCAGCCTTGTCCACATCCTACGACCCTGTACCACAGCAGCAATCATATGCTTTATTTTCCACACTCAAATCACTGGCAAAAATGGTTTTTCCCAATCAGAGCACCTGACCACCCAGGTACCACTTAGACTCAGGCTTTGCAAAGAGGGGTCATAATATCTTCCAAGGCATAAGAGAGATTTAGAAGGGAAAGCTGCACCTCCCAGATTACTCTTTAACAGTGAACTTTTCTGAAGAACTCAAGTCAGTGGTTTATGCTGACATGGATGAAACAATCCTCTGACTTGGCTTGTGAGGACTTTTGAATCAAACAGACATACTTTCAAATCCTGGCTCTGCCACTTACTGTGTGATCCAACATCGCCTAACCTCTTTGGGCTTCAGTTTGTTCATGGGTTAATAAACCTTCCTTGCAGAGTTTCTGTAATAATTAGATGAAGATTATATACCTGATATATAATAGATATTCTCAATAGATAACAGATATTATTAGTGGAAATAGTATTATTAGTAAGAATCAAAATACTGAATATAGCCAAGAAAGTTAGCTAGGCAAATCAAATCAGCCTTCTCCACATCACAGGACCCCCATCTTCCAGTCCTAAGAGAGTACTGATGCTGTCTAAAGGTGATCTGTGCTTGACTCAAAATATCTCTCTCATACTCTTAGGGGAGTTTCTTCTGGATAGGGCCTTCAAAGCCACCCTAAAGAATCAAATTCCCGCAACTCTGAGTAGTAGCTTTGCCTTCTAAACCTGGAGAAGGAAGCATTCTGGGGTACCCTCGAGCCAATCCTTACCCTCCATAAGCCCAATCTACCAATGCCATCCTCCCCAACAAAGCCCCTACTCTCAGGCAGATCATGTCATATTGTATATGCCAAAAATTTTTCCTGATAATTCTCATTTCTTCTTAGGGTCTTAAAAGGACTCTTCTAGGAGGGAGTGATCCCTCCTAGGAGAAAAATATAAACCTGTGACCATCAGACCAGTTAACAATATATCAAGAATCCATTTTTTTCTCCCTCATTTTATTTTGAAAAATTTGAAACCAACGAAAAGTTGGAAGACTACTACTACATACTCATAAATTCTTTAGCTCAAAAGCTATCATTTTTAGCTATTATTTCAACATTTATTTCTATCTATAAATACACACACTTTTTATTTTGTAACTATTTAAAAGTTAGTTCCAGAAATTATGACATTTCGGGGCTCCTGGGTGGCTCAGTTGGTTAAGTGTCTGCCTTTAGCTCAGGTGATGATCTCAGGGTCCTGGGATCGAGCCCCACATCGGGCTCTCAGCTCAGTGGGGAGCCTGCTTCCCCCTCTCTCTCTGCCTAGCCCACCTCTATGCCTACTTGTGATCTCTCTCTGTCAAATAAATAAATAAATAAAATCTTAAAAAAAAAAAAGAAAGAAATTATGACACCTATTCCTAAATACTTGGGCACATATTTAGAAGAACAAGGACTTTATCCTATAGAATGATACCATTATCACACTGAAACAATTAAACACTGATACAATAATATTATCTAATATACAGTCCCCAATTATCCCAAGTTTGTCATTAACAGTTTTCTTCTCTAAACTGAAATTCCAATAATGGGCACATGCCTTTGGTTACCATATCTCTTTAGTTTCCTTTAATCTACAATAGTTCCCTGCTTTTGTTTTTCTTGGCATTAACTTTGAAGAGTCTAAGCCAGTTTTCTAATAGTATGTCCCACCATCTGGATTTGTCTGGTTTACTTTTCATGATTAGATTCAGACTTAAAAACTGGCAACAAACAATAAAGGTTATGTTATATAGTTCTCACTATATCACAACAGAGGCATGATATCTGTCTATTATTGGTGATACTAAGTTTGATCACTTGCTAAAGAGGTATTTGCCAGATCTCTTGCTGGCCATGCTCTGCAATGGTCAAAGGGCCTAAAGCCCATAGGGTGGCCTCTTATGTCCTCCTGTGTTCTGATCTCTCCCCACCCTTTTTGAAGGCAACTTGGTATTCTCCTTGAGATGGCCGAGGCCAGATTAGGAGGACTACTGGAGCCCACAGGAGCATTCGTAGAAACTCTTATCTGAAATCTTCACTGTCAGACCTAGTATAGACTATCCATATCAGAAGACTGCTGGGTACTCTCTGATGGTATAGGAACCAGCAAAAGTCTCTTAGGACAGCAACACCCTTTTATAGACTGGACTCAATCTCTGAGAAGCTCCACTGCCACTTCTGGCCTCCTACTGGACATAAAGAGCATCTCACTGGCCAGTGAGTTCTGATGTCCCATTCCCCTGGGTTGGCAATGCATAGTCCAAAAACTTGTAGTAGTGTTGTGTGTTCAAATCTCCAGTTTATCTCTACGCAGCAAGTTTCCACGCATATCTGGTATAGAAACTCTATACCTCTCCTTTGCCTTCTCAATAACACCCAAGCTTTATGAAACGCCAGGATTTAGTGGCCACAACATCACCTCAAGTTACCTTCAAAAACTATGCAATCATTTGGTGCAAGAGATCATAGGTAGATGACATAAAACCAACTTGTAAAGAGCACCCTAACTTACCTTGTGTACCAATGTAAGCATTCTTCTGCTTGTAGCCATCCATGAAACTGGCATTGATGTAATCTGTCTAATGATAAAAAGGAAATATCATTGCAGCTGTGTGGAATACACCATTTGGGTGGGAAAATTATGTACCAGGTAAATAAAACCCAAGGTGTAGATATTCTTTTCCTGTCAGACAGCAGTGAGGAGCAAAAGCATCAGTTCAAAACTTTGTTTCTACAAATGTTACTGGAACAACTGGATATCCACATGAAGGGAAAAAAAAATCAAGCCGGCCTGTTCTTCACACTAAACACAAAAACTGACTCAAAATGGATCACAGACCTAATGTTAAGAATTAAAATTATAAAACTCCTAGAAGAAAATGTAGGATTAAATCTTTGTGACCTTGGGTTAGGTAAAGCCTTTTTAGATATGACACCAAAAGTACAAGCAGTAAAAGAAAAAACAGGTTCGTTGAACTACATTAAAATTAAAAACTTCTGTGCTTCAAAGGACACCATCAAGAAAGTAAAACCATCTACAGAATGCACATATTTGATAAGGGACTTATATCTAGAATATATAAAGAACTCTCACAATTCAACAGTAAAAAGACAACCCAATTTTAAAATGGGCAAAGGGGGTCGCCTGGGTGGCTCTGTCATTTACTCGTCTGACTCTTGATCTCAGCTCAGGTCATGATCTCAGGGTCATGAGTTCAAGCCATACATTGAGCTCCATGCTGGGCATGGAGCCTACTTTAAAAAAAAAAAAAAAACTAAAAATAAAATGGGCAAAGGATCAGAATAGACATTTCTCCAAAGAAGATATACAAATG
This sequence comes from Leptonychotes weddellii, assembly GCF_054177405.1. Lineage (NCBI taxonomy): Eukaryota > Metazoa > Chordata > Mammalia > Carnivora > Phocidae > Leptonychotes > Leptonychotes weddellii. The sequence goes on from NC_138377.1 coordinate 101,851,682, forward strand.
GCCAATAAACTCATGAAAACACGCTCAACGTCATTAGCCACCAGGGAATGCAAATTAAAACCATAATGAGGGGCGCCTGGGTCGAGCGTCCGACTCTTGTTCTTGGCTCAGGTCTTGCTCTCACTGTTGTGAGTTCGAGCCCCATGTTGAGCTCTGCTCTGGTCATGGAGCCTACTTAAAAAAAAAAGTGAAAAGTCAAAACCATGATGAGATACAACTTCATACCCATTAGGATAGCTACAGGTACAAGATGGATAATAACAAATGTTGGCAAAGATGTGAAAAAACTGGAACCCTCATATACCCCTAGTGGGAATGTAAAATGGTGCACTCATGTTGGAAAACAGTCTGGCAGTTCTTCAAAAGGTTAAACACAAAGTTACCATATGACCCAGCAATTCCACTCCTGAGGGAAATGAAAACATATGTCCATAGAAAAACTTACACACAAATATTCATAACAGCATTTTTTATAATAGCCAAAAATGGATACAACTCAAATGGTATTCACCTGATGAATGGGTAAATAAAGGTGGCATATCCATACAATGGAATATTATTTAGCAATAAAATGGAGTGAAGTACTGACACATGCTACAACATGGATGAACCTTGCAAACATGCTAATGTAAGAAGCCAGACACAAAAGCTATATATTGTATGATTCCATTTATATGAAATGTCCAAAATAGGCAAATCCATAGAGACAGAAAGTACACAGACTGGGAGAAAATGGGGTGTGACTGCCAAGTCTATGGAGTTTCTTTTCAGGTGATAAAAATGTTCTAAAGTTCATTGTAGTGGTGGTTGCCCAACTCTGTGAATATATTAAAAAACACTGAATTAGGGGCATCTGGGTGGCTCAGTCAGCTAAGCGTCCAACTCTTGCTTTCAGCTCAGGTCATGATCTCATAGGTCAAGAGATGAACCCCACTTTGGGCTCCATGCTCAGGAAGGAATCTGTGGGAGAGTCTCTCCCTCTGCCCCTCCTCCCACTTGCAAGCGCCTGTGCTCTCTCTCAAAATCAATCAATCTTTTAAAAAAAGGACAAAAACCAGACCACTGAATTATATGCTTTATTTTTTTAAGATTTTATTTATTTATTAGAGAGAGAGAGAGAGAAAATGTGCGTGTGAATGGGGGGAAAGGCAGAGGGAGAGGAGAGACAGAATCTCAAGCAGAACCACCTCCTCCCCCCACCAAGTGCAAACCCAGATATGGGGCTCAATCCAAGGACGCTGAGATCATGACCTGAGCCGAAATCAAGAGTCAGACACTCAACCAACTAAGCCACCCAAGGCACCCCTATGCACTTTAAATGGATAAATTGTATGATATGTGAATTACATCTCAATAAAGCTGTTATTTACCAAAAAAGGAGCCCATTAAGACTTGCAGCACTGGTTCAAAACCAAATGGGAGGCAAGCCAAGCACCCTGAGCAGGAACATCCTGTCCATGCTGCCACACACAAAAGGCAAAGTGTGACTGGAGAAGGAAGAAAGCTATACCTCATATCTAGCACCATCAACAGCATGGGCCAAACACCCAGGCTCCTTTACTACCTGAATTAACACAAAGCAACAGCCAGACAAATTCAGAAAGGGCTCAATGAACAGCTCTTGACTCATTCTCTTCTGGGGTCCTTCTCTCATCTCCTCGTGTCCTCAGTCTTATTTCAACATCATTAGCTATCAGGGAAATTACATAGGATTTTAATTTTTATTACTTTTATTATACCTTCTCACAAGATCTCTGCCAACATCCTTGCTGATAATCCAAGCTGGTAAAAGAGAAACACAGATGCAGCTACAGTGTCAAGTCATAGTATAACTAGTTGAGAGTACCTAGCAGGTACTATGAATAGCAGAGGGTGTGGAGGGGAATAGGAGGACAAAAGACAAAAAGTTTCCATGTCAGACTAGAGAAAACTCATACTTGACTCCACTCTAGGGAGGCCAGAGTGACTCAAACCTGCAGGACCCAGGCAAGAAGGCATAGAAAAATATAAAGGATTTCCCTGGTACATGCCAGTCGACACTATTCTGTAAGTAATGTACAAGCTGTTACTCTTGGAACTACCTTCATGCTTTGAAAAGAAATACACTTCTTTAATGGAGACATACTATTTCTTTATAAATAAGGATACCAGCTTTCGGTATCCTTGTCTCTGAGAGCACTGGGAATTAAAATCAGCAATTTCAGAAGAATCATCAGAAATAAAAACTGAAAATGACCTCAGAGATAAAAAGTATAGATTTGGGGGCAAACTGAAATAGCAGAGAGAATCAAACCAAGTACACTATGTTATGGGCCAAGTTCAACAGAAACTGTGACTAATAGCTTTATAATTCCAGGAGCAAATCTGGTGAACAATTCACTAATAAACCTGAATCCACCATTTATTGTGGAAATAAAGCTTCTGCCAGTGTTTGCAGTAATGAAAGGAATTTAATTCAAGTGATGATCTTTAATTATAGGATGACTAGAATAGTCTGCTGGTACACTGGGATTCACTCATTCCTTCACAAATAATTTACTGAAGGTATGATATGTACTGTTCTAGGTACTGGAGACACAGCAGTCAAGAAGACAGATAAATACAGCTGACTCCAGAGCCCCAACTTAACCATTATATACCACTCCTTGAGAGCATATACTTGATGATCTCAGTAATAGTGATCAACTTACCTTAAGTCAGCCAGACTCTGAGCTAATGGTCCTGCAGGAAGACCCTTTTTTTTTTTTAAAGATTTTATTTATTTATTTGACAGAGAGAGAGAGACAGCGAGAGAGGGAACACAAGCAGGAGGAGTGGGAGAGGCAGAAGCAGGCTCCCCGCTGAGCAGGCAGCCCTGGATCATGACCTGAGCTGAAGGCAGAAGCTTAACAACTGAGCCACCCAGATGCCCCAGGAAGACCCCTTTGTAAGGGTCCTGGACAGGGCTATAAATGCAGTTTACACATGATCTTAGCCAAAAGGCCGAGGATCGATTGAATTCAGTTTATATACTTGAAATGGTAGGGTCAAAAGAGATTAAAACCATGATCCTAGGGTCCCAATCCACGTATCATATATACCCAAATACAAGGCAACAATTTTCTCAAAAATTATCCCCCAGAGGGACGCCTACGTGGCTCAGTCCTTAAGCGGCTGCCTTCGGCTCAGGTCATGATCCCAGGGTCCTGGGATCAGTCCCACATCCGGCTCCCTGCTCTGCAGGAAGCCTGCTTCTCCCTCTCCTACTCCCCTTGCTTGTGTTCCCTCACTCGCTGTCTCTCTCTGTCAAATAAATAAATTAATTAAAAAAAAAAATTATCCCCCAGAAAAAAGAGGGGATGTAATAAGTCCCTATAATGTGTGTCATGTTAAAGGGGCACTATTTAAATTTCTTTACTTTGAACAACAGCCTCAATCAATACTGGTTTTTTTTTTAAGATTTTATTTATTTATTTGACAAAGAAAGCGAGAGAGCACAAGCAGGGGGCGGGGCAGAGGGAGAGAGAGAAAAGCAGACTTCCCACTGAGCAGGGAGCCCAATGCGGGGCTTGATCCCAGGACCCTGGGATCATGACCTGAGCTGAAGGCAGATGCTCAACTGACTGAGCCACCCATGTGCCCCAATGCTATTTTTTTGATGCATATGGAGGGCACCAGACAAAACTGGTATATCCAAAGGAAAAAGAAGAAATGTAACACATACTTAGTTGTTGACCTCAAAATTCTAAGTGTTGGATGATAAAGAGGACTTTAAAAAAGAATGAGTGAATGATTATGCTACAGAAAATGCATGAGATACAGGATGAAAGGAAAGAATAAGCTGTGTTAATGTTATGCTAATAGGTCTTTCTGGTTTAGGATAAACTTTTCAGTGACAATACCATATACTTAAAAAGAAGCAAAAATTGTGTGCTCTGGAAAACTGTTAGATTGACTCAGGAAGTGGCTCAAATGAGGGCAAAGACACTGATGTTAAAGGTGCATGTGAAGAGTTTCACTATAGTGTATATACGTGTGATTTTTTAACATGAAGATATGATCAAATTAATACATTAAATAATATAATCATTTGAACATTTTAACTCTATCCCTAGATATTTATGTGTACACTAGTTGTCCAAAGGTATTTTAAGATCTTCTAGATGAAAAAAATCATAGGTCACTTATAATTAGAGTTGCCTTGTATTGCTACATATACACTCATTAATATGATAGACAATAGGACTATAATTTTACAACTAAGGAGTAAATGGAGAAATAATTGACATTTATCAAGCACCTATGATATACCAGACCTTGCACTATCAGCATTTACATAAATTTTTCCATTTAATCTCCACTTCGTACTGTGAGATGGGCTTATAGGGACTTGCTTATGGTAACAGACTAACTTGTATATAGCAAAGTTAAAACGCCAATCTGATCTCTCTGGCTTAGAGTCCATGTTCTTTCTACTATGATACTAGTAAGCTTCACTTTGGAAAATTTCCCTAAGTGCTCCTGAAAATATAGCATTTATCTGTGTACCTGAGTGTGGCCACTTCGTTTGGTCAACTTCACTCTAGTTTGGTCCAGGCAGGGTACATCCCCATAGCGGTTCTTCTCTAGGTTTCCTGGAGACCTGAAGAAAATGAAACAGACAAACTAAAACAAAGACAAAGAAAAGGTGGAAGCAGCGTGTACGTGTAAACACAAAGTCCAGCGGTGCAAAGGTGGGTATCTGTTACTGTTGGTGTTGGAGACATGGAGCAATGGTCTAGTCTATCCATATTCCATATCATTTAACATTTTTAATATGTATGTATTCCTGTGAAAATAAAGATTATTTCCATTCAAAAGAGAAAATGAGAGGAAAATAGGGATATTGCACCAAAAAAATCTGGCTGCTAAGAAACCTAAGTTCCAGTTGAACATGGTAGGTTTACAACATATGTTTGACTCCACTCTATCTTTTTTTTTTTTTTAAGATTTTATTTATTTGACAGAGAGACACAGCGAGAGAGGGAACACAAGCAGGGGGAGTAGGAGAGGGAAAGCAGGTTTCCCGCGGAGTAGGGAGACTGATGCGGGGCTCGATCCCAGGACACTGGGATCATGACCTGAGCCGAAGGCAGACGCTTAACGACTGAGCCACCCAGGTGCCCTGACTCCACTCTGTCTTGTAGCCTCAGTATAAAGGCACTAATCAGTACAAACCCCAAAAGTGATGGCAGAGACTTCAGCAGATAAAGAGTGAAATCCATTTTGGCAGAGAGGAAACAGATGGAAGAATTCTGGCTGACTTGGCCAAATGCAGAAAACTAGGACCCACAGAGGTATCTACAGAGAGACACAATGACTCACTCTCACCACTCCCACACCCTGGAAAGCAAGGCGAGTCACAGGGTTAAAAACAGAGGAAGAAGTGAAAATCTGAATGACAGACAGTGAGAATTCCCAGCCCTCTTCTCCCTATTCTCTCCTATCCTATACTTACATCAAGCTTGGACCCTCCCAAGCAAAAGAGTGGAGAATTCCTCTATGGAGAAAGTGAATAGCCCTACATTAAAGAATTCTGTCACCTAGAGTACACCAACAACAAGCTAGCTGATCATTTAAATTTGAAGATCATTCACACAAACAGCATTTCCAAGCAGCTTTTAAGGACCTCCCCCTCAACAGTGTAAACTAACAGCCAAAGATTTCCAGATAATTACAGAAGGCTCCAACACAAAAAAGAGACCAATCAAACACATGGCAGGGAAAAAGCACAAAAGAGTGTCAGTAAGAAAAAATAAGTTCTAAAAGGCTATAATTAATATCCTCAGACAGAAAAAGGTACTGTATCTATGAAACAAAAATAGGATGCTATGAGAAAGGAACAGAGAAGAAAAGCTCTTGGAAAATAAATAGGATATCCAAAGTAAAAACTTTAATAGAAGAGATGAAAAAGAAAGTTGAAGAAATTTTCCAGAATAAAACAAAAAGTCAAAGTGATGAAAAATATAAGAAAAATTTAAGAAAACAAGACAATCATTCCAGAGCAGGAGTCAGCAACCTGTTTTTGTAAATAAGAATTTTATTGGAACACAACCAAGCCTGTCAGTTTAGTACTATGACTTTTTTCACACTATAATGGCAGAGTTGATTACACTTGCAATAGAGATTGTAAAGGCCCACAAGCCTAAAATATTTACTATTTTGCCCTTCAAGAGAAAGTTTGTCAATCTCTGATCTAGGAGATCCAACCAGACTGAGAGAAATAGTCCAGAAAGAGAGCACTGACATAATACAAGGAAAGAGAGAATGAAAAACAACTAATGTAAAAAAAAAAAAAAGTCCTAGAACTAAAAACACAAGCCTTCAGAGTGCAAGAACCTATCAAGAACCCAATAAAATGAATGAAAAAAAAGGACCCACACCAAGCAAGAAATATCACTGTGAAATTTTTAAATGGAAAGACAGAGATTATCTAAAAATGTCCAAAACGTCTTGAGAAGGAATAAGAATAACATCAGACTGTTTAGTTGCATTGCTACTAATTAAAAAGGGATTGTTTTAAAAGTTCTGTGGTACAATTATTTCCAACCTAGAATTCTATGCTCTAACAAAACTAAGTAAAGAAAGAAGATGGGGGGGCGCCTGGATGGCTCAGTTGGTTAAGCAACTGCCTTCGGCTCAGGTCATGATCCTGGAGTCCCGGGATCGAGTCCCACATCGGGCTCCCTGCTCAGCGAGGAGCCTGCTTCTCCCTCTGACCTTCCCCCCTCTCATGTACTCTCTCTCATTCTCGCTCTCTCAAAAAAATAAATAAATCTTTAAAAAAAAAAAAAAAAAAAAAAAGAAGATGGGGGAACCAGGAAACAAGAGCCAATAAAGGAAAGTGGGGGCGGAAATCAGGAAAAAGTCCAGACAACACCAACCTCAGTTTAGACTGGAGCAAAACCCCAAAAACTTCTGGAAGTGAGGTCTCCAAGGGGAAAAAAAAAAAACAATCAATTCATTATCTGATATATTTGACCACTTGGAAAATACTAATAATAGTGTAAAATAAATTTGATTAAGCATAGGGAAAAAAATAAAGATAGGAACATGGAAAAGTAAAAACAGATGAAAAAATTAGGTAACTGGGGCGCCTGAGTGGCTCAATCAGTTAAGTGTCTGCCTTCAGCTCAGATCATGATCTCAGGGTCTTGGGATCGAACCCCGCATCGGGCTCCCTGCTTGGCAGGGAGTGCTTCTCCTCTCCCTCTGTACTTCCTTTCTCTCTTAAATAAATAAGTAAAATCTTTAAAAAAATTTTTTTTAAATTAGGTAATTAACTCCAGAAGAAACAAGAAATTGAATTGATAAAACTTAATATATTTGATTTCATAGAAGCCCATCTCTGCGTTAGAAAAATTTACATAGCCATAATAATTTAAACAATGACTACTGATTTAATAAAAAAAATATGACATAATTATATTGGAAAAACAGTGAAAAGTGAACTGGAGACAGGGTGTTAAGAACCAAATGCTTACCTACCATAAAAATCAATGAAGAGTATTTTAAGTATTTTATTTAGAATCATAGAAGAAATACCAGAAGAAACAGCTATTAAGAGTTGAAAATGGGGGTGCCTGGGTGGCTCAGTCTTTAAGCCGTCTGCCTTCAGCTCGGGTCATGATCCCAGGGTCCTGGGATCGAGCCCCGCATCGGGCTCCCTGCTCAGCGGGAAGCCTGCTTCTCCCTCTCCCACTCCCCCTGCTTGTGTTCCCTCGCTTGCTGTGTCTCTCTGTCAAGTAAA
>NC_138377.1:101859949-101891722 GCF_054177405.1 Leptonychotes weddellii
AACATACATCTAGAATATATTTTAAAAAACCTCAAATCTCAATAGTTTAAAAAAAAAAGTCCAAATGGAAAATGGGAAAAAGGTATGACATTTTACAAAGAGGATATATAGATGGTAAATAAGCACATGAAAAGATGTTCAATATCATTAACTACTAGGGAAATGTAAATTACACTGACAATGGGACCTCATTGCACACGTATTAGGACAACTAAAACAGAAAATGGTGTTGGCAACAGCAACTGCTGGTGAGGATGCCAAGAAACTGGATCATTCAGACATTGCTGGGGGTACGTCAAATGGTACAGCCGCTCTGGAAAAAGCTGGGCAGTGTCTCATCAAACTAAGTATCTAATTACCATATGACCTAGCCATCACACTCTTGGACATTTATCCGAGAGCAATGCAAACTTGTGTTCATACAAAACCTAGACACAAACATTCATAGCAGCTTTACTTTAAATGCCAGAAACTCTAAATAACCTAGGTGAACAGTTAAACCATTCATACCATGGAATAGTACTTAGCAATAAAAAGGAATGAACTATCGATACATGTAACAACAACAACAACTTGGGTGAATCTCCAAAGAATTATACTGAGAGAAAAAAGCCAATCCCAAAAGGTTACTTATGGTATGATTCCATTTATATAAGAACATTCTTGAAATGAAAAACTACAGTAACAGAGACCAGATTAGTGGTCTAATCTAATCAGAATCTAGTCAGAACAAAGTTAGGAATCCCCAAGTCAAGTATGCATCCTCTTAGAGCAGCCCAGTACTCCTCTCTGTTCCATAATACTTCCTTGATTCAAAAGTACAGGGGGAGGGGCGTCTGGGTGGCTTAGTCATTAAGCGTCTGCCTTTGGCTCAGGTCATGATCTCGGAGTTCTGGGATCGAGCCCCGCATCAGGCTCCCTGCTCCTCGGGAAGCCTGCTTCTCCCTCTCCCACTCCCCCTGCTTGTGTTCGAACCCTCTCTTGCTGTCTCTCTCTCTCTCAAAAAATAAATAAAATCTTAAAAAAAAAAAAAGTTCGGGGGAAAAACTGGTTGGGAGAAAGACTGGATGCATATAGAGGTTGTGAACTGCTAAGAAAGAAACAGCTGTGTGGGAGAAAAGGACACTCTCTCCACTTTGATATATGCTCTGCTTTTTTTTTTTCCCTCTTTGCTTTGCATTCTTGCTCTGCCTATTGACTTTCTTCTCAAGTGTTTCTTCTCTCTTACTGGTTTCCTAACTCATTCTTTTCCCTCTTTCCTTTTGCTAAGTCTCTCTCTGCATCTTCTTTACAGTACACTGACTAAGCTGGACAGGAATTACAAGGGGCAAGACGTATTCACGGAATCATGGATACCTAAAACATTTAAGCTACACAAGCAGGTGGATATCAGAGTCTAACATCATATATTACACACAGGAAAACTGGGGTGCAGGCAAGGGAAATAACCTGCATAAATCACAGAAGGGATTTTGGGCTATGCTGGAACTTGAGCCTGGGACAGTTTCTCTAGTTTTCAACAGAGAGACAGAAATTTCTACTGCAGCCAATGAAAACAGGGTAAAACGAGAGCAGTAAGAAAAATGATCTATGCCCTATGGCCAACAATAGTTACAAAGTAATTATGAACCAGTTATAAACTAGCCAGGTAGTTCTGTAGTAAGATTTGGACAGAAAGAAAATCCTACAAGGCCAAATTCCTAAGAGTTAACTCTTTTCTCTTACTGACTGTGGATTATTTTAAATGCACCAGCACCCCTCCTAAGAAAGTAATGTTATACTATAAATGCTCTAGGGAGAAACTGCCCAAATGTAAGGTCCAGAGATCACACTGAAGACAGGAATAGAGAGCCTACATTTTTGAACCTACTTTTGGAACCTATATTTTGAACCTATTTTCTTCCCCAAAACATTTGCATTCAGGAAAATCTTTTATGCATCCATTATTACATGGTTCCCCTGTTGGTACTAAAGACCTTCAGAAATTCAGAATATAGGATATTGGCAATAGGCACCAAAGCAGGAGGTGCCTCTTTCTGGATGAGAGAACCATCATCTGAGTGAGACTGATGCTCCTTAACATAAGGAAGAGCCTCTGTTAAGGAAATGAGATGTGGATGGAGCTGTTGCCAGCATGCACCAGAAGCATGTTGGTAACCCACTGTCGGCCCAAACTTTTCCTACTTACATAGAACAGTGGAAAGTGCCAACAGGGTTCTCACGGCGGATGTCTTCATACTCCTCATATATCCCCCGCTTTTGCCTGGTGCTAACATAGTCCATCAATTCTTGGATGGTCATGGCGTGGGGGCCTGGAACATGTACTGAGTCCCAGTCGAAGGCAGGAGGGAGGGAGAACAGGATGATCTCATCGAAGGGGTCTGGGTGGCCATTCATCTGGGGTAGAAACTGGAAATTCCAAGTCGCGAGGTCAATTTTGACGTACCCACCCAGGTTTTCTGGAAGGCACTCCCTGGGCAGGTGCTGGGTGACCTCAGATGTCTTTAATATCTGAATCTGGAAAGCCAGAAAGAACCATGTGAGTATGGACAGGAAAAAAAGACAGTGAAGATAAAGAACAAATGTGTTTATATTAGGTTTGAAGAATGGGATGAGATTTGCTTGAAATACTTGGTATACTTGTAAAAGGAGTAGACTGCATTTCATCTGCCTGGGATTAAAGTCCTATAATTTCCCCAAAGGTCTGACTTCCTAGAATGTATATCAAATTCACTCCTAGAATTTGTCCCTGCCTTTTTAAAGATTTTATTTTTAAGTAATCTCTACACCCAACATGGGGCTCAAACTCACGACCCTGAGATCAAGAGTCATGCACTCTACTGACCAAGCCAGTTAGTGCCCCGGGAGCCTCGTTATATACCTCAAAAGGAAGGTACAGTTAACAAAGCCTTTATACTATTAACAACGCTTCCCAGTGACATCTCATGCAGGTATTTGCCATTTTGATTATTAAGAATGCACAGGCAGTGATTTTTTTTGGTCAACTCCACACTAAGGTAACCAACTCTAAGCCCGGTGCTTTACTGACAGCTCAGTATGGATGTTCTCAAAGGTAGCTTTCTAGGAAAATAACACTAGACCAGTCACCCAATACAGGGTAGCCCAGGAAAACTGCCAAAAAAGTAATCCTAATTCTGCTCTCTGCTTAGACACAGCCTTACTGGACAAAATTGGCCTAGTTAGTTTTTCATGAAATCTGTGTGAAATGGGAATGTTTTTCACTCTTGCTGTTGTCCCTTCTTGGAATGCCCTCTTTTCCTCCTCGGCCTCTTCATGGACAAGCTTATAAAGCTCACCTCTTCTGTGAAGCCCTCCCTGACTGCTCGATACAATATTCTCCTTTGTGCTCCTGTAGGGCCACAGTTCTCTGTACATGTCTACCTCTGTGTTCCCTATCAGGAACATGAGCTCTGTAAGGGTAAGGAAAATCTCACTCCATTTTTAATTCCCAGGGCCCAGAGCCTGGACTGTAAAGGTGCACATATATTTTGAGTTTATACACACATTAATACTTCTATATAACAAGTGCAAGAATTTGCCTAAGGAGTCCTATCAAAGAGTACCTCGGAAAAAATTTCTCCTACTCTCCTTCACTAGATCCCTAAGTACTTCCACAGAGCCAAACGTCTTCAGTTTCCCCTCTCCAACACAAGTCTCCCCAGCTATAGAGATCTGCATTGTTGTTGATATAACCTCGTAATTCTATACTACAAAAATCTCCAATAATATTTCACAACAACTATAATTAGATTGTGTCAATGTTTCATGTGCCCTTTCTTTCAAGGGTGAGAAATGAAAGAATGAATAAAACCATAATCTTTCAGTCCTAGAATACTCAGGGGTAATAACAGAATTACGATAATTTTAGACAACACTTTTGAAGTTAGGAAGCAGCAGGGTGTTTTAAGAGAAAATGCCAGTAATGGAAGTAGACATATAAAGAAATATAGTGAGAAATTCTCCTCCACCATGCTGGTGGTCAAAGGACAGATTAATATTTATACTTGAACAAATTCAAACACCAGTTCAACTAATGCAAGTCTATTAGAGATTGTTAAATATGCATGAAGAGCACTAGGCTAATTTTTGGAAGGAGTAGCTATCCCTAAGTTATCCATGGGACACACTCCTTCAGTGCTATCTCTATGTAAGGTGCTATGGAGGGAGAGTGCCAGACAAACTATGTCTAGCTCCTAACTTCAAAGAACTTGTAGTACAGTGAGAGAGGAAGCCTGTACTGACCTGAGTAAAGAATAAAGCAGAGAATATAAGTCGATACACTAACAGAAGCAGAAAGCACTTTAAGAGACAGGCCGGAAGAATTTTATTGAAGGTAAAAAATTAATTGGCAGGTTTCAACAGTAGAAATGGGAAGTTCACCACCTTCTTCAAATAACCACCTCCACCTACAAATAAAATAAAGCATGCCTTACCCTCTCCCGGACTTTGTCCTTCAGGAGGAGGCTGATGATGGAATAGGGCACTCGGAACCATATTGGTGCTCCCACAATCAGTACTTTTTTCAAACGAGCAGGAAATGCTCCCTGTGGAGAACACACATGAAAATTTAAAGATATCAATTAAGGCACTGGAATCTGTGACTGTTCAAACCCAGAGTGTAGGTTTTCTGCTCTTTTCCCCATCCTTACCCAGCAGGGGGAGTCTAAAGCCTAATTCAGGTTTCATTTCAGTAATTACAGAAGTGGTTAAAAATTTTAAAATTATACACCTGAAACTAATATAAAACTGTATGTTAACTATATTGGAATTAAAATTAAAAGCTCAATAAAAAAATTAAAAGGTGATTTACTTTTTAAAAAAAATTTGACAGAGAGAAAGAGAAAGAACACAAGCAGGGGGAGCAGCAGGCTGAGGGAGAAGGAATCAGAGGGAGAAGCAGACTCCCCGATGAGCAGAGCCTGACACCGGGCTGGAACCCAGGACACTGGGATCATGACCTGAGCAAAAGGTAGATGCTTAACCAACTGAGCCCACCCAGGCACTTTTAAAAGTTCCAATGTTATGTTCTTGTCAACATAAGCTTTATGGATCAAAAACTGATACTGACTCTTGTCAGCATATATGTGTGCGTCTTTAAGTTCTGCTTATTAAAACTTTAAAAAAGGGGCGCCTGGCTTGTCAGTCCATGGAGCATTGCAAACTCTTGATCTGGAGTTGGTGAGTTCAAGCTCCATGTTGGGTGTAGAGATTACTTAAAAGTAAAATAAAATCTTGGGGCACCTCTGTGGTGCAGTTGGTGAAGTGTCCAACTCTTGGTTTTGGCTCATGTTGGGATCTCAGGGTTGTGAGATCCAGCCTGATGTCAGGCTCTGCTCTCAGAGCAGAGTCTGCTTAAGACCCTCTCTCCCTCTCCCAGGTGCTACCCTATGCACTCTCTCTCTCTTTCAAATAAATAAATAAATCTTTAAAACAATGAAATAAAATCTTTTAGAAACTTTAGGAAAAATTAGATCATGAATAAACAGAACATGAAAGAAACATCTCTCATAACCTTTTATTCTGACATCTGTGTGTTTATAATTCTTTTTTACCCATCTCTTCATCTAGTTATGTATTCATTTATTCAGTCAATAAATATAATCTAGTGGGCACAAGGGCAAATGAAATCTAAAGGGAAGGAGACACCCTGATCTGCACAAAGCACAAAAATAAAAAATTATTCATTCCTAATTCACAGCTCTAGGTTTCATTTAGTTTAATATCCGAGCCCTTCTCACAGGCAGGGATACCAAGTAACTGGGAAGAAATTATTCCCAAGGAATCAAAAAAACAAAAAAGACAACAAAAAAGAGGAAATTGTAGTTAAGTATCTTCTACCACTTTCTCCCTATTCTTTTTCAAAAGACTGATTCTCAATTTGACATGTCACTCTCTGGCTACTCTTCCACTGATTTGGGGGGTCCACAAACATTCCCAATAGAGAATATACAGTATCTAAAACAAAATGCTCCATATTCCTCTTCACTAAAGTCTGAGATACAACAATTTAAGGGAACCTGGATGGCTCAGTTGGTTAAGCATCTCTTCATTTCAGCTCAGGTCATGATCTCAGGGTCGTGAGATGGAGCCCCGCATTGGACTCTGTGCTCCATGCAGAGTCATGCAGAGTCGGCTTGAGTTCCTCTCTCTACCTCTCTCTGCCCAACCCCCCGCTTGCATGCATGTGCTCACATGCACTCTCTCTCTCTCTAAAATAAATAAATAAATAAACTCTTCAAACAGCAACAATTTATTTCAGGATCTAAATAGCCAAGGCCCCTGCCAAGTCAAAAAGCAGTCTGGAAAAATACCTATATTTCCACAAAATGATAACTAAAAAGCAGAAGCCATTATATCTACTTCTTCAGAGCAAAGAACTACACACTCAGGCCTGTTCCATTTAAATGACTGTATAGCATCCACATATACTGTTGATGGGACAGTAGTTACATCTTCTAGAAGGCACCTAGCATTATATATCCTTAAAAACGTGCATATTTGGGGCACCTGGGTGGCTCAATCGTTAAGTGGCTGCCTTCGGCTCAGGTCATGATCCCAGGGTCCTAGGATCAAGCCCCGCATCGGGCTCCCTGCTCAGCGGGAAGTCTGCTTCTCCCTCCCTCACTCCCCCTGCTTGTGTTCCCTCTCTCGCTGTCTCTCTGTCAAATAAATGAATGAAATCTTTAAAAAAAAAAATGTGCATATCCTCTGATCAAGTAATTCCATTTCTGAGACTATCCTAAGGAAATAACCAGAAACACAAAGATTTATGAACAGAAATATTTATTGCATCTTTATTTTTGATAGTTAAAAATAGTACTTTAAAACTGGAAAGAATATATATGTCTGAAAATGGGTAGGGGTTAACAAAAATGGTATTATCCTATAATAAGATTATATAACCTTTAAAATGAAGATTTCAAAGATTTTTTTGCCACTATGGAAAATGCTCACAATATAATCTTAATTAAACAGGATCAAAACTATAACCTTAATTTTGTTTTAAAAATGACACACACGGGCGCCTGGGTGGCTCAGTTGGTTAAGCGACTGCCTCCGGCTCAGGTCATGAGCCCGGAGTCCTGGGATCGAGTCCCGCATCGGGCTCCCTGCTGAGCAGGGAGCCTGCTTCTCCCTCTGACTCTCCGCCCTCTCATGTGCTCTCTGTCTCTCTCATTCTGTCTAAAAAATAAATAAATAAAATCTTTAAAAAAAAAAAAAATGACACACACACACACACACACAAAAAATGACACACACATTGGGCGCCTGGGTGGCTCAGTTGGTTAAGCGACTGCCTTCGGCTCAGGTCGTGATCCTGGAGTCCCTGGATCGAGTCCCGCATCGGGCTCCCTGCTCGGCAGGGAGCCTGCTTCTGCCTCTGACCCTCCCCCCTCTCATGTGCTCTCTCTCTCTCATTCTCTCTGTCTCAAAAAAATAAATAAAATCTTTAAAAAAAAAAAATGACACACACATTTATACTTTCACAGAGAAAAAAGATTATAAGAATTATATCAAAAGTTCAATAGTTTATCTCTGAAAAGATTATGAGTTGTTTTTGTTTTTGTTTTTTAAAGATTTTATTTATTTATTTGACAGAACACAAGCAGGGGAGCGGGAGAGGGAGAAGCAGGCTCCCCACTGAGCAGGGAGCCTGATGTGGAGCTCAATCCCAGGATCCTGGGATCATGACCTGAGCCGAAGGCAGACGCTCAACGAACTGAGTCACCCACGCGCCCCAGATTATGAGTTGTTTTAATTTTATTCTTTTATTGTATTTTTTATAATTCTTTGTATTACTTTTATTTTTTACAACCTTATTTAAAATGTTTATATCCTGGGGCACCTGGGTGGCTCAGTTGATTAAGCGTCGCCTTCTGCTCAGGTCATGATCCCAGAGTACTGGGATCAAGCCCCATGTCGGGCTCCCTGCTCAGGGGGAGCCTGCTTCTCTCTCTCTCTCCGCTGCTCGTGCTCTCTCTCTCGCTATCTCTCTCTCTCTCAAATAAGTAAATAAAATCTTAAAAAAAAGAAGATATGAATATAAAAGTGTTTGTTGAAAGAACTTTATTATAAAAAATGGGAAAAAATATCCAACAACATAGAAATGGTTAAATAAATTATAGTAAATACAGGATAGACTATTATTCACCAATTACAAATATTCATAAAATAAACTTTTTGGAGCTTATTGTATATTGAAATTGTATGAACATAATTAAGATCATATTGAAAAACATCTAGAAGAAAGTGCCATACACCAAAATGTCAACAGTGTTTATTTCTGCATAATATAAATCTTAATGTCTGAGTTGTCCAAAATTTTCTACAATGAAAATTTTTTTCTGATTATAACAGTATTTTAAGTAAAAGATAAATTATGAAAAAAATTAGCCACCCTATAAATAATAATCAGCATAAAATTATAATGGTAAAAACATCTGATTTATAATAATTCTTAGGCACACATAGGCTATTTCTATCCCTCTCTTTTTCTCCCTGTAAGTTACTGGTCTTACAAAAAAGATAATTTATCCTTGGTGTCTGCTGTGTTTTTAAATACATGAATATATTTTTTTAGCCTAGGAATAAACTACATAAGACACATGTAACAGAGATAAAGTAATTTTAAAACTTTGTTGAAAGACCTAACAAGGAGCACCTGGGTGGCTTTAAGTAGGTTGAGGGTCAGACTCTTGGTTTTAGCTCAAGTCATGATCTTAGGGCCATAGGCTCTAAGCTCAGCACGAAGTCTGCCAGGGATTCTCTCTCTCCCTCTCCCTCTGCCCCTTCCCACCCCCCCCCAAATAAATTTTTAAAATCTTAAAAAAAAAAGACATAACAAAAGACTTTTTAAAAAGTATAGCATTCTTTTTTAAAATTAGTTACTTGAGAGAGAGAACATAAGCTCGAGGGGCAGAGGGACCCAGAGAGACAATCTCAAGCAGGCTCTGCATTGAGCACGGAGCCCTAAGTGGGCCCCATCTCAAGACGTGAGCTGAAACCAAGAGTCTGACGCTTAACTGACTGTGCCACCCTCGCACCCCAAAAAGTATAGCTATTCTTGGATGGGAGATAATAAATTATAAAGATGTCAATTCTCCCTAAATTAATTTAATTCATTATAGCCAAATGAAATCCAGAGTCTTTCATTTCCCCAAACTTGACTGAATGACTCTAAAGTTCATCTCATCAAAAGATGATGATTTTTTAAAAAAATTTTCTCAGAGGCGCCTGGGTGGCTCAGTCGTTAAGCATTGGCCTTCAGCTCAGGTCATGATCCCAGGATCCTGGGATCGAGCCGCTCAGCGCCTCCTCAGCTCATTCTCCCTCTCTCTCAAATAAGTAAATCTTTAAAAAGAATTTTTTTCTCATCAAATTTAGATCTAAAATTTGGAAAAAGTGGGTACCCTCTGTGCAATGGCACTGGGGTGTCTGAGGGAGGGGGTCAGAGACATTTCCTTGAATTGCTTTTTAATTGCTTTTATAATAAAAAAAAGAACGAGGGGGTGTCTGGCTGGCTCAGTCAGTAGAGCATGCAGGTTTTTTTTTTTTTTTTTTTAAGTAATCACTACACTCTACATGGGACTCAAACTCACAACCCTAAGATACGGAATCACGCTCCCCACCTACTGAGCCAGCCAGGCACCCATGAGCATGTGACTCTTGATCTCAGGGTTGTGAGTTCAAACCCCATGTTGGGTGTAGAGATTACTTAAAAATAAAATAAGGGGAGCCCGGGTAGCTCAGTGGGCTAAGCGTCTGCCTTCAACTCAGGTTATGATCCCAGGGTCTTGGGATCCAGCCCCGCAAAGGGCGCTCTGTTCAGTGGGGAGTCTGCTTCTCTCTCTCCCTTTGCCTCTCACCCCACCTTGTGCTCTCTCTCTCTCGCTTGCTCTCTCTCAAATAAATAAAATCTTAAAAACAAATTTAAATAAAAGCAAACAAAAGTACATGTAAAAAGAATAAAAATGCAAAAAATATAGTCAAAACACCTTTTAGAAATAAGAGTGTGACAGGAAGCTTGACCTATGAGATATTAAACTTTATTTAAGACTATAATAAATAAAACAGTGCATATATTGGTCTAGATGGCTAGATCAATAGAAAAGAGTGTCAGAATAGACATGCCTACCATGGGAATTTAGTGTAATATAAAGGTATTATCTCAAATGAGTAGAAAAAAAATGTTTTAGTTAGTAAATGTTGCCTGGATAGCTATTTGAAAGCAGATTATTTTATCTATAATATTATGTATCATATATGATATATATTATTAAATAAAGTATATAGAGTATACGAAAATTACAATGAAAAAATAAAGAAACATGGCAGTATGAGAAAAGACACCATAAAATTGAGTAAGAAACTATAAAAAATGCTGGTAACACATACTTAGTAATATATTTTTTTTACTTAATAATATTTTTAGTAACAACTCTTATAAATTAATAAGAGATAAACACTTTTGTAAAAAATTGGGTAAAGTATATGAGGGGGGCCTGGGTGGCTCAGTAGGTTGAGCAACTGACTCTTGGTTTTGGCTCAGGTCATGATCTCAGGGTGGTGCCCCAGGCTCTGTGCTTAGCGGGGAGTCTGAGATTCTGTCTCTCCCTCTACCTCTGCCCTTCCCCCAACTTGTGTGTGCTCGTTCTTGTGCACCCTCTTCTCTCTCTAAAATAAATAAATATTTTTTAAAAATTGAGTAAAGTATATGAAAAGAAAAAATATTTAAATAGCTCTTGGCAATAAACATGAAAATACACTGAAGCTCATCAGTAATAAGAGAAACACCACAAAAACGTGAATATGATTAAAATCCAAATAACAGGGGCGCCTGGGTGGCTCAGTCGTTAAGCGTCTGCCTTTGGCTCGTCATGGTCCCAGGGTCCTGGGATCGAGCCTCGCATCGGGCTCCCTGCTCTGCGGGAGTCTGCTTCTCCCTCTCCCACTCCCCCTGCTTGTGTTCCCTCTCTTCGCTGTCTCTCTCTGTCAAATAAATAAATAAAATCTTTAAAAAAAAAAAAAATTAAAATCCAAATAACAAATCAATGTTGATAAAACTGGTGAAAAAGGATGTTGATGGGAGTGTAAATCTGAGCTAAGTTTTTAGAGGGCTATTTGGCAGTATTTATCAAAATTTAAATGTGTGAACTCTTTGACCCTACAAATCTGCTTATAGCAATTTATCCTGAGGAAATGATTGGTCAAACAGACAAAAATGTATGTAAAACAATACTCACTGAAGCCTTTATAGTAACACACAAAAAATGGCATGAACTTCATTTTTTCTGCTTGATATATCCATAAAAAGAATACTCTACTGCCATTAAAAAAAGTGAGGAAAGGGGTGCCTGACCCGCTTAGCTGCTAGAACACGCAGCCCTTGATCTCAGGGTTGTGAATTCAAGCTCCACGTGGGGTGCAGAGCTTACTTTAAAAAAAAAAAAAAAAGTGAGAGAGAAAAGAAATGAGTAATAGCTATATGTACTGACATAGAAGGATGACGAAGACACAACTGTTAAGTAAAAAATGGCAAGTTATAACCATTGGATATAGTATTACTCCATATTTGTAAAGAAAAAAAAATCATATATCATCCTCATCAATAAAAAGAACTGAATCACAGCTAAATGCCATAATAGGGATTTTAGTAATATGATGATGAGTGACCAATGGAAGTACCAGAAAACAACATGCAATAATAATACTCTCTTTATATACTCTGTTATAAACCTGTAACAGCACTTCTAAAAAATCTAGTTCCACAGTAATCCCAAGTTAGATCCTAGAACAAAGGCTACATAGACTCCTAGATCAATGATTTTCAAACTGCAAGTTGTCACTCAATGGGTCCTCAAATTAATTTAGTAACTCACGACTAACTTTTTAAAAATATGAAATAGAATAATTAAAGTGACTGCACATAGTAATGGGTAAAGTTTGTTTTGTGAAACTTTTTTGTTCTGTGTATAAATATGTACACAAAGATCTACACACCTTCCTCATCCTGGGACTCTGAAATCTAAACAGCTCTGAAAACCTCAAGTTTCTTTTGAAGTCTGGTGCAAGAATTCATGGAGCAACAAAATCTGACCTGAAATGCCACAGGCTATTATAGCCTTTATTGTTCTCCACTCATTATGAATAATACATTTCACTGCAAAAATATTAATGTGTTTGATAATAAAGTGGCACATATACCATATTATCTTTTAAAGTTCGAAAGATTACAAAATACCTCTGGACTTACGAGTTTGGGATAAGAGAGTAAGAACTTATCTATATATAGAACTCCACACGTATGTGTATAGGTTAGTGTACATATACTTTTGTGTATGAAGTCAACATGTAAAACCTATTTCTGACTAGATGGAGACAAAAAGTCTGAAAATCATTGGCTATGTGACATTTTTCAGACACTGGACATACCTAGGCCTTCATTCTTATTCTACACAACTCCAGGAAAGGGGCAATGCTCCTTTATGACTCAGAATGTTCCTGTGCATTTTCTTTTTTAATTCCTCCCACTTCACTTTTAAGACCATTTTGTATTCTGAGGAAGCACATATTAGTCATCATTTACAGGTGACCTTTACACTGAACATAATGTCTGAAGTTTACATCATTCCTAAGTCTCCCAAAGAACAAAAAAAAGTATCCCAACCAGTGAAGAATTGAGGGGTCCTCTCATAGCCTTACCTTCAGCAGGTTTAGGACTTTCTTGCCAAGATCCAGCTCAAAGTTGGTGTAATTAGAACCACACATGTCATAGATAAACACCAGTCCGTTCCTCTGAGTTTCAAAGCTGTAAACCAACCATTGAGCAAAAACATTTATAAGTAATAAGATAGATGAGGGCTGAAAGCCTAGGGTAAAAAACTGAGTTATGGGACACATGTGGGACCAAAATATAACTGGTCTTACAAAAAGATGATTTATCTTTGGTATCTGCTATACTTCTTATGATATTATAATAAAAAATATATATTTGGTTGCTGGCACAGAGCTCCTTTAAAACTCTTGGAATTTCGTAAGTGAAGAGTTAAAGGTATCTTTTGTGATGTTAATGAGACAACTGGAATGCCCCTGGGTCACATAAGGATGGGGGTGGTTGCCAGGGGAACCAATCTTGTGATTACAGAGGGTTGGTACTTTCATCCCACACCCCGCCTCCCCCACCTCCAGGGAAGAGAAGGGGATGAGAGATTGAGTTCAATCTCAAATGGCCAATGATTTAATCAGTCATGCTCATGTAATGAAGCCTCCATAAAAACCGAAAAGGTTTAGGGTTTGGAGCTTCCAGATGGAGGTACTGAAAAGAGTGGCCCTCTCAGAGAGGGCATGGAAGCTCTAAGCCCCTTTCACCATACCTTTCCCTATGCATCCCTTCCATCTAGCTATTTTGAGTTATGTCCTTTTATAATAAATTGGTAACCTAGTAAGTAAAATGTTTCTCTGAGTTCTGTGAGCCACTCTAGTAAATTCACTGAACCCAAGAAGGGGGTTGTTGGAAACTTCAATCTATATAGCCTGTTGATAAAAAGCTCAGGTGACAACCTGAACTTGCCACTGGCATCTGTGTGTGGGAGTTGGGGTTGGGGGATTAGTCTTATAGGATTGAAAACCTTTAACCTGTGGGATCTGATCTATCGGGCAGACTGTCAGAATTGAGTTGAATTGTAAAACACTGAGTTGGTGTCAGAGAACTGCTTGGATGGCAGAAAACCCCCACATGTTGGAACTGGAATTATGCTTACTGATGTATATTTATCAAGTACCAAACTCCTAGGTTGAGAATGTCCCAGAACATCTAGGTTATCAAAATTTGAACTGTTTCCTCCCAGGTTTCTGAATCTGCCTATCCAAATTTCATAACATTCCATGTTCAACTCAAAAGCTTCCTCTTCCGTGAAGACCTCCCTGATAACTGTGATCAAAATGCACTACTGTCCTTCACCCCCTTGTAGCCCCATAAATCTTCCTGTAGGATTTTCTTGTGGTTCTTAAAGCATTTCAAGTTCGTTTTGTTTTTTGTTTTATTTATTTATTTATTTAAGATTTTACTTATTTATTTGACAGCGAGAGAGGGAATACAAGCAGGGGGAGTGGGAGAGGGAGAAGCAGGCTTCCCACAGAGCAGGGAGCCCAATGTGGGACTCGATCCCAGGACCCTGGGATCATGACCTGAGCCGAAGGCAGACGCTTAATGACTGAGCCACCCAGGCGCCCCTGTTGTTGTTGTTTTACAGATTTTATTTATTTATCTGAGAAAGAGACAGAGAAAGCACAAGCAGAGGGAGGGGCAGAGGGAGAAGGAGAAGCAGACTCCACACTGAGCGTCTGGGGGCTCGACGTCTGGGGGCTCGATCCCAGGATCCTGATTGAGCCAAGTCAGATGTTTAACCAATTGAGCCACCCAGGTGCCCCAAAGCACTTTAACTTTGTATAGCCATCTGATTCTCTCCTGGGAGCAAAAACATGTTTTGTTCACCTCATTACTCCCAACAGTCCCTGGCACAGTCCTTGCAAATAGGTACATGATAAATGGTCACTGAATTAGAATTCAGTGGAACTGGAAGCCTACTGCTAAGAAAATACTTCAGACCTGTGGGAAACTGTGAAACAAAACTCTAAGCTCAGTGATGGTAAATGTAACTCTTAGGACTTGGAGGAAGAGAACAAACCCATACATAGTCTTAGGAAAGCATCTTGAAAAGTAAGAGCTTATTACCACACTGAGTAAGAACACGTGAGGAGGGGCACCTAGGTGGCTCAGGGTCATGAGATCGAGCCTTGTGTTGAGCTCCCTGCTGGGTATGGAGCCTGCTTAAGATTCTCTCTCCCTCTCCCTCTGCCCCTCTCCGGCTGCATGCACTTGGGCTTTCTCTAAAAACAACAACAACAAAAAACAAAAAATATGTGAAGATATGAAAAGTATTCTTCAGTTCAATCTCCTTACTGCTTAAAGACTTCTCAAAGTTGTATTCTTCCACCAAGCCAGATCCTTACCTATTTCAATTGGCATGCCTAAAAGATCATTAGGAATAAATTTTTTGTTTGATTACTCATAGATGATAGCATAGCAATAGCTTTCCTCCCTACTTAAAATTAAAAAATTTTGGGGCACAAAAGAATCCTGAAATCAGAGATCTCAATGTTATTTTGTATCCTAAATTTTTGGCATGGTGGAAGTACCCACCCATGAAGTAGCATTTCAAAAATCTCAGTTCAAAAATCTCTAATTCTGAGGTACACCCAAGTACACCCAAGTTTTACCAGCAGTTTCTGAGTTTTGAATGGTCTTGACAGGTTACAGTTAATACTAAATCTTGACTCCTTTTTTCATGATTCCAGAGAGACTATGATTCACCAAGATCAAAGATGGCGTTACAAGAGTAGCACAATTACTGAGTAGACTATCCAGGTCTAGAGACTTCCCATTTCTCCACAAGCTCATCAACGGCCAAATTCAAAGAACTATAAAGGTTTTCCCCTCACAGCACCAGCCTGTTGCAGAGGACTGAAACAAAGAGAAGTCAGTGCCAGGGGAAACAGAATTTAATAAAAAGAAGCTATGGTTCATAATGATGCAGGTTCTATATTCCTAAAAATTATTCTTCCTATAAAGGCACATGAAATAAATATAAATGTGGTAGGATCTTTGTTTTTCTGTGTACAGAATATGAGGTTTACAATGATAGCTAATTCCTTACTAAGAATAAATGTTTTCCTACTGAGTTTGATTCCTGAGCTGGATGCTACCTGAGAACACCAAGATGTTTAAAACACAGTCCCTGACACTTGTTTCAAAATAATTGAGGGTAGGGGATGGGTGAGAGGCTATCAGTGAAATAAGATTGGTTATAGATCAGTCTGAAAACAGATGATGTGTGGAAGTTTATGATACCATTTCCATGCCACCCGTAGAGATCTGAGGATTTTCTATTATATAATGTGAAAAAGAAGGTTCCCCGCCCTCACAGGGCTTACAATCTAGTGGTAAATATAGAAAACAACAGTATAAGATAAATTACATCATAAGGCTGTGTAAAGTTCAATACAAAATAATTGGTATTATCAATAACTGCTGCTGGGGCACCTAGGTGGTTCAGTCAGTTAAGCATCTGCCTTTGGCTCAGGTCATGATCTCAGGGTCCTGAGATGGAGCCCTGTGTCGGGCTCCCTGCTCAGCGGGGCATTTGCTTCTCCTTCTCCCTCTCCTCCTCCCCACCCTACTCCTGCTCTCAGTGAAAGTTAACATAGGAAAACAAGAATTTCTACTCACTAGTGAGAATATTTTGCTTGGAGAAAAGGTTTCACATTTATTTATTTTATATGCACCTTCTGAATAATGAGGAGTCACTAAACGTTTTTAAGAAAAGGGTGGACATCATGAACACAGTTTTAAGTATGTTTACCTGTGTGGTCTTCTGTGGGATTCAATCAATACAAGAAAGCTTTGGCCACTGCCATGCCTATAGGAATGCCCTGACTGTAAGCTGCCCACAACAGAAGGCCAGTGAATTTTCTGACAAAGGAGTCTTTCATTTATTTCTCCTGAGCTAAAGCATTTCAAAGGAACCTATATTCTGGAAATAATGCCTGAAGACCAATCACAGGAAAGAAGAACTGAGAAATTTCACACTTCTGATTCTGAATAATGCCTGAAGACCAATCACAGGAAAGAAGAACTGAGAAATTTCAGTACAGGGGCCCTGAGACCACTGGTCCTCTCTCCTTACCTTAGTAAACTTCTGTTTTTCAGAATAATGCTATGTGTGGCGTGGATATATCTCCCTATTGAGCATCAAAAGCAGAAGATAAATACTATGGAAATAACATTAACAAGGCAGTAACAAGTGAATTAGACAGAGAGACCCACTTCAGACAATCATTTGGCTATCCACATCCTCTAAGTCCACGGTATGACTGAAGTTGTGCATAGATGTCGTTCACTATCTTAGGTTTTAGCCCTTGATACATCACTTCTAAGCCAGAGGATTAGCCAATGACATCCAGCACAATATTAAACTGTAAATTTTCACGAGGGAAAAATTCACCAGGGTTAAGGAAGTACGGCAAGAGGACAACATAATAGGGTACAAATAGCTCTGGCCAAGAGCAAAGAAACTAGGATCCTAGGCCTAACTGGACTGGTATGTGATGACTGTAAAAGAGTCACATAACTTCTTGGGGCTTCAGTTTCTTTGCCTAAAATAGTCATAATACCATTTACCTTGGAAACAGAAGGAGAAATGACCTAAGCGGATTCTTTTTGCTCATGCACCTGTTTATAAAGATGATTTTGCCTAACTTTGTACTTTTGGACTCTTCTCTCCTGAATGTTGATTCTCAAAATCCTGAGCTAAATGGCATTATTCCTATTTTACAAAGAAAGTGAGGCCCCAGAGTGCTTTGAAAATCAATATTCAGGGCAAATGAGCAAAAGGTCAGCACAAGTCATTTCCCCTTCATATTCTCTCAATAAGTGATTCTCAATACAATGAGGATAATTAGTTAATTGGCTTTCTCAGCTTCTGTGATCCTAAAATAGAGCCAAGCAGGTAAAGATACAAAGAATACCCTCTATCTTGATAGTACCTGGAAACCTGCCAAGCCCTTAAAGACATGGAATGTTTTCTATTCATAGCACTTCCCAGGGCACATTCCAGGAGCATGGTGAAGGCACTGCTGAGTTAATCAACTTAGTCAAGGACTATCACTTCCCCATCTGGATGTAGACCAACCAAAAGATATCTTTATGCTCACCTATCCACAGCTCTGTCTAGCAAGTAAAACAGAGCCTGAAGTACCACATGTTGGACTGACTTGTGGGGGTGATGCAATCTGGCAGTGAAGAGGGCAATGGAGGCTCCTGTTGGGTCCCGAACATTCTAGAAGCAAATAAAACAAGAAATATTTAGAAACTAAATAGAAAATCACAACAATCACTTAGGCTTCTATATCCTAGACAAAAATTTCATATCAAGAGAAGAGATGCTGGCAATACTTTTCTGACTTGCATCAGTTACTCCAGGAAGAGAAGAATGTTTATTTCATCCCATGCCTGATTCTTAGCAGCCCCTGGATCATATTTGTGTGGTAGGGAAAAACTACATTCCCTTAACTTGTCAATGGCAGAGAGATTAAAGGATGGTCTACACTGGCTGCCTAGCTAATTTCCCAGATAGGATGGCAAAAGAAACACACATCAGGGGAAAACCACAGAATACAACCATGGTTTCCACGCTCTGCCTTAAAAGTACCATCGTACACTTATTCAAAAGGCTGTGATCTCTAGGTGGAGAGAGCTTGAATCCAATAAGAATGGGCCTCTGAGCCATTGTGTACCCACCCAAAGACCTTGACTAACCTTAATAGACCAATGAAGAACTCTGCTTGACCTATGGTATAACTGATTCTTAATAATTTCACTTGTTACTAGAATTATTTTGTGTAAACTACACAGCTGCTTCACGTCTGCTCCACAATGTTGAGACTCTCTAGGTTCAGGATAAGGTATCTAGGAACAAAATCCAAAGAGGACAACAGCTACAAAAGGAAGTAACGAGACACTACAAGAAGGGTTCATAAAGACTCACTAAGATGGTGAATTTCCCACTAAGGATCTCAGAACGGAGAGGTTCCTCATGAGGTTTCAGCTTCACAATGCCTTCCTTCCTTCGTGTTTCCTAAGAATAAAGCACAGCAAGATAAATTAATATGGAAATACTGTATAGCCAGGACAGCTTTATGTAACCATCAAATCTCAGAGATAAGGGACTTCAGAAGTCAATGAATTGAATCACGAATTCCTTTGTAACATCCTACAGGCCAACTGAGTGTTATCTGAATTTTTGCCCAATGCCACCTTATCAGCCTCTTAGGTATGATACTTTCCTTTTAAATCAGTGAGAACCCTAACCCTGAAGATCAACTAATACGTATTGTTAGAGTGCAGGGTCAAAGTTCTTAAGCATACATCAGCAGTGATATTGCAACAAGATATTAAATATGCACCAAAAAAATGTCTGGAAGCAGACATCCTCACACATCCGAGGCTGAGGCCTCCCGCATCTTAAAAAGGAGCCATCCGTCCCCTCGATATGTTCTCCAACAAGACCTACCATGACCTCATTTTTCTTATCTCCACAGCAAGATTCTCTAAGCTCATCCTCAGTTCCCTCATACTCAGTCTACTGCATTCTCATTCCCCCCAATCTAACTACCGCCTGTAGCTCACCTGTCAGTGAACCCAGTGGGCATTTTCATCTCTCCTTTTATAGGACAAGGTTGACCACTCACCTTCCCTTTCCCCTGAGACATTCTCTATCAGAGATAGAGAATACTCTCTCAGTTTTCTTATTTCTTCAACTACTGCTTCTAAGTCTTTTTTTGGTGTTTTTTTTTTTTTTTTTTTTGAGAGAGAGAGTGAGGAGGGGAGGGGCAAAGTGAGAGGGAGAGTGACAGGGGGCTAGATCTCACGACCCTGAGATCAGGACCTGAGTTGGACACTTAACCCACTGAGCCACCTAGGTGGCCCTTGTGGGTTTTTTTTTTGTTTATTTGCAATCATTTGCTCACTCAATTAATTCACTGGCTCATTCATTTATTCTGCAAATATTTGTAGAGCAATTATTATATGCTGGGCACTGAGCTAAGTGCTAGGAACACATTGGTGAATGAAACACACTAGGTCTTTGTTTATATTCTCGCCCAATTCATCCTTAAAATCAAATTCAAATGCCTTCAGAGGCAGGGCAGCAAGTGAAGACAGTATTTGTGCTAGGATTACAGAAGAGTGCATGCCCTACCTAAAGCATTCAAATTCAACTCTTAAGACATTACTGAACCAAAGATAGCAAAAAGTCTGAGGTGATATTCAGCCCTACATATCTTCTCATATTCTCCTGGAATGACCTCACTCTTTCTCATGGCTCCAATATTCAGCTCTACTTTGGTCATTTGAAATCTCTATTTCTGGTCCAGATTTCTTTCCTGAACCCCATTCCAACTTCTTAGAGAACATATCTATTTGGATATCCCAGTGACACTTCAGACTTAACACGACCAAACTGAACTCATGACCTATTTCCTAAAATTAGTGAATGCTACTACCATTTACCCTGCCACCCAAGTCAGACCTGGAACGCTTGACTCTTCTTTCCTTACACACCAGTTTAAGCAACACTGTTTTACCAATTTCACTTCTAGAAATCTGCCCATTTTTTCTCTATCTCCCCTGACACTACACTTAATGACACCACAATCTTCTCTCTCTCTATAAGTACAATGGCCTTCTAATTGGTCTGTCTCCAGTAGAGCCCTTCTGATCCATTCTCTTTTTTTTTTTTTAAAGATTTTATTTATTTATTTATTTGAGAGAGAGAATGAGAGAGAGAGAGCACATGAGAGGGGGGAGGGTCAGAAGGAGAAGCAGACTCCCCACTGAGCAGGCAGCCCGATGAGGGACTCGATCCTGGGACTCCAGGATCATGACCTGAGCCGAAGGCAGTCGCCTAACCAACTGAGCCACCCAGGCGCCCCTGATCCATTCTCTAAAGCACAGTGAGATAATCGTTCCAGAATGCAAATCTCAGGAAGTTATTCTGCTGTTTTTACCTTCAGTGAATTTCTCTGCCCTTAAGAAAAAAATACTCTATGATCTGGCCTTGTTTA
Organism: Leptonychotes weddellii; assembly: GCF_054177405.1. Classification (NCBI taxonomy): domain Eukaryota; kingdom Metazoa; phylum Chordata; class Mammalia; order Carnivora; family Phocidae; genus Leptonychotes; species Leptonychotes weddellii. The sequence continues at coordinate 101,880,653 of NC_138377.1, forward strand.
CTTTTGCTGCTCACTCTCTTGACATGCTGCCACTCCCAATGAGCATTTCTGCTCAGCTCAATTTCTCTATTGTCACTAGGAATCTGAACTTGCTATTCTCTCTGCCATACTCCCCTATCTGTCCAATTCCTACTCCATTCTTCAGATCTTAATTTAGAAATCATTTCCTTCAAGAAGGCTTCCTTGACCCTTCTAAGTAAATGTGCTTCCGCAGAACCAAGTAGTGCCCTATCATAACTTTCTATAATTGTGTGTCTACTTTCTCTTTCTAAATAGTAATCTCTGCACCTGGAACATAGTACATATCCAATAAACATCTGTTGAAAAAATGAGTGAATATTGTAGGAGATGACCCACAAGATAGGCATAAGTGAGCTTTTTAGTCTTGCACTAATCCTGGCATGCCTTGTCCTCCTTGTTTAATTTAGAGAGATTCTACATGTCTTCAGAAGGATTTTCTGACTTCAAGGTAGGGCTCCTAGATACTGACCTGCTTTTTTTAAATGAGAGTGGGGAGAACACTCAGAGAACCACTTCGTGTAGTGTGTGGCACAGAAAACAGCAACATAGAGAGCCCAACTGCCACAGATCTGCCCCGCCGCCCCGCCCCCCCCCAAGCTACATACTCTGTAGGAGTGGAACAACTCTATGGCACGGAGCACATCAAACTTCCGGGCCATGAGGAACTTGACAGCCACATTCCAAGAGAGGGGGGAAACATTGTACTGAACTGTCCACTTGTTAATCTCTTCAAGAAACTGCTTGGTGGCCTGTTTGACAAAGAAAATAAAGAAAATTTAGTTAGTAGAGAACATATTTATGGAAACAACAAACAAGCAAGATCATCCTCTCCTCAAGCAAGTCTGAACCCAAAGTTTCCTACAGGGAGCAGGGAAAGACAAAAGCTGGAAAACAGGTCTGAAAGCAGAAATAGTTAAAATTCATACTACGCAATGAGGCCAGAAGCCAGAGCTAGGTTCAGAGAGCAGGGCTTAGCACAGGGATGCATGAAGAAAAACTGAGGGGGGAGACCAAGGCACCCAAATGGGATGCAAATTACTGGCCCCAAAGCAAAAAAACAGCAGTCTGGGGTTTTTTGTTATTTTTTAAGATAAAAGAAGGGGGATGAGACCCTTGAAGGGTTATTGCATAATGTGCATCATGGTACAGCAGTCTCAGCTGCTGTTTTGGTCCCAAAAAGCCAACTGTATATACAGCAAAACCATCAGAAAATGGTTTCGGCTTTGGAATTAGCAACACTATTTGAGAGCTGCAAAGCTATTAAGAATTTAACAAATCAAAAGGCCAACTGTTCTTTGCCTGACTGACCCCACAGGACCTCTTCATGCTTCACATGGCATCCCAAAAACCAGACACTAGTGCCCAGAGTCATTAACAGCCCCTCTGGATAGGGGTTGCTGGGAGAGGGGTGGAAAGCCTCATATTGGGGGAGGAGGAGTAGGAAATTTTCATTTTCACTGTCTGATCCCAAGCTGGCAAGATGCCTGTTTCTAGAATTGTGCTACCCCATGTCCTTCTATCCTCTCTCAACCTATTTCTCCTTACATTTATAACCCAGTTTCTGCTCTAGCCAAACTACTCTTCTGTTTCTTGAGTTTTTTAATAGGATTTACATCAGGATTTTTAAGACTTTATTTTTTTAAGTAATCTCTACACCCAATGTGGGGCTCAAACTCACAACCCCAAGACCAAGAATCACAAGCTCCACCAACTGAGCCAGCCAAGCACCCTACATTGGGATTTTTTGCATGCGTGTTCTCAATTGCTAAACACTTTCTGCATGGCTATCTGGTCCCTTCCACCCAGAAACTTTTCTCACATGTTGGTCCAAAATGTGACCAAATCGATGAGAATTCTGAAATTTAATTGATCATCCAATCAACCCACAGTTAAGATGCATTTATTTATTTAAAGATTTTATTTTTTTATTTGACAGAGAGAGAGCGCGAGCATAAGCAGGGGGAGTGGCAGGCTCCCCGCTAAGCAGGGAGCCCAATGTGATGCAGGGGCTTGATCCCAGGACCCCAGGATCATGACCTGAGCCTATGGCAGATGTTTAACTGGGTGAGCCACCCAGGTGCCCCATTATGATGTATTGATTTTTTTTTTAGGATTTTATTTACTTATTTGACAGAGAGAGACAACAAGCAGGGGGTGCGGTAAGCAGAGAGAGAGGGAGAAGCAGCCTCCTGCAGAGCAAGGAGCCCAATGCGGGGCTTGATCCCAGGACTCTGGGATCATGACCTGGGCCAAAGGCAGCCACTTAACTGGCTGAGCCACCCAGGCGCCCCAATTAAGATGTATTTATTAAACTATTACATATTTATTAACTACTTATTAATATCTGTGCTAAGAAATACAAGGAATGCAAAATAAAGTTTGCTTTAAAAGGTGTAATACTAACCTACTATGTGGCCATGGACAAGGTAATATTCTCTTCATCTCTAATTTTTCAATTGAAAAACAAGGGGAGGGGCACCTGGGTGGCTTACTTGGTTAAGCATCTGCCTTCAGCTCAGGTCATGATCTCAGGGTCCTGGGATCGAGCCCCAAGTCACGCTCCCTGCTCAGGGGGAGTGTGCTTCTCCCTCTCCCTTTGCCACTCCCCCACCACTCATGCTCTCTCTCTCTCTCTCAAATGAATAAAAATCTTAAGAAAGAAAGAAAAAAGAAAGACAACGGGAGAAAGGGTAACAAGCAATTGACCTACTTCAGAATCTTGGCAGTAAGTCCTACCTTGCAAATACAATTTGAATTGCTACATAGTATTTTTTTTAATTTTTAAAAAGATTTTATTTGTTTATTTGACAGAGAGAGACAGCAAGAGAGGGAACACAGCAGGGGGAGTGTGAGAGGGAGAAGCAGGCTTCCCGCTGAGCAGGAAGCCCGATGCGGGGGCGGGGGTCGCGCTCGGGGCTGGATCCCAGGACTCTGGGATCATGACCTAAGCCAAAGGCAGACGCTTTAACGACTGAGCCACTCAGGTGCCCCGCTACATAGTATTTAAACAACTAGCAAATTAGAGTCCCAGGAAAGTCAGCAATACCTCATAAGAGAGCACCTGATTCATTGCCCAATTTCTAGGAAAGTAAAAAGACACTTTATAAACCAGAGTAAAATCTAAGAGGACAAAGGCTGCACCTGAGCTTTAGAACCTTTCAACGGAGGCAATATAACTTACACCACTGGAAAAGGAGAGAACCAGCAAAACTAATCAGGAAAAGTACATAAAAAGAGCCAAGAAATAAAGGCCATGAAGAAAAGCTTTCAGATGATCACTTTGGCCCAGAACCAGTTTAAGTGGGACCAGAGAAATGAGTCCCGGAGAAGACAACAGGACAAACTTAGAATGCTCCACCAGAAAACAGTTTGAGTTGCCTCTGTGGGGTGAGTGGCCAGCATCAGAATGAGGAAAGACGGAAGGGAAAAGAAGAGAAATGGGCACAGAAAGATCCCAGAAACAAAATCTCAGCCAGCCCGGAAGGTCCCCAGGAGATTTTGTAAAGGGTTGTTTTTTAATTAACATATCATCTTTAAATCCAGCCCTCTCCTGGGCTTGGCTGAAGCTGCCTATAGAATGAAACACCAGAGTAATAATAAACAGACAAATCAATATGCAGGTAGGAGGGGGAAATATATAGCTAGGGGGTGATATGAACTCCTAACACATCCAATTACTAAGATGGTTTTTCATTTTTCATAAATAAGCCACGTCTCAATAAGAGACATGCAGGTTTCACACACTTCCTTCTAAGTTCGTACATATTGTCTTCCTTCTTATTAAACTCCGTTCCTTCAAAGTTCTTAATGTCCTGTAGCTCCCAAGAGCTACTGCCTTGAGCTGACCTCTGTCCCCTGCTGGTCAGGATGTTATTCTTGGCTTTAAGCACGGGAACAATTCCTCCTGATTTGGCCTGACTAGGCCTTGCATGAACAGAGTCCAGTGTACTGTAAACAGTGATGTGATATTTACAGATACAAATACACATACACACACACCATCTGTTATGTTCAGCCTCAGATTCACCATCCTGCATCCCTATCCCTCTTGTGGAAGAGACAAACCTCTTAAAGAAGTCAGAAAAGATGGCCTCAGCTTCAACAGTTTTTCTCTAGAAAGTTAGTAAGTTATCTTCCTCTGTTTACACATGAATTCAGCACAACCACTAAGTATAGACCAATTTGTGGTCCTATTGGTACCAGAGAAACAGTCCCAGCAATTTTAATGAGCAACACACTCTTCATAAGGGATAATCAAAATTCCTGAAATTAATATTGTGTTATTTCCTGGTGAACAGAAGAATGAGCCAAAAGATGAGTCACAGCTTATAAAATACTTCAACTCAAGGTCAATGGTTTGAATCTATCAAGGTTTATGAGTTAACTGTAAGTTGTTAACACCTGGCAACTAAGGCATGGGTCACAGTTCAAACAGCTTTGGTATTCCTTTGGGAAAAAGGTCTGAACTGAAGTACAGAAAAACTAACATTACCACTTATAACCTTCCTCAACCCACTTTTTAGGTAAGATTGGTTTCAGCACTGTCAAAAGCTTACTGTAATTATATACTATTCCCACAATTATGTTTAAATAGATAAAAACAAGTTTCTGGACTACAGCCATGAGGATAAAGATACTAGGGAACCTGCTATAAGAGGGCTGAGATATCTGTCAATTAAGTGGATTACACCCTAGACATTATCCACTGGTGTTAAATATGTTACTGGAGAGAATAAAATCAAAAGTCTTCATGTTACCTCAAATTCTCAAGAGCAGCTATGATTTTGAGATGAGCTCTAGGCAAAGGGCTAGCCAACCAAAAGATCAAGAAAAAAGGTGCTGGCATGCTCAGTTCCACAGTATCTTAAATCCTGTGTTCCAACACAAATGGGAGAGAATGAAGAGCCAGACCTATAACAAACCTCATTTGAAAGAAACAGAAAACTTCTGCCTCCTGGGATATCAGCCACTGAACCACCAAAGAACAAATCTACTAGTCTAGTGGGTTTGGGAGTCAGAAAGAACCCATCCTCTCACTCTCTGCTGTGTGATATTTGGGCAAGTCATTTAACCTCTCTCAGCCTTAATGCGCTCTGTAAAGATAAGGCATGAATGAGACAACTGATAGAAAAGCACCACAGTATCTGGCAAGTAGGAGGGAGTCTCTGAATGGATGTTCATTCTTTTTCTTTACTCCAGTCATTTCACATTAAAACTTATTTCAATAGAGTTCCTCAGAATCAAGTGATCTGTTTCTCTTTAGCCTTTAGCAATTCAATCTCTGTAATCCACTTTACCCAAAAGCATAAATTTAAATTAGAAACCTCCAATATGTGTTCAACTGCAAGACAAAGTCTCTAAAGGAGCAACTTCTCATTCAGGGCTCTGCACATTACAGAAGAAGCTGGGTTGGGAAGTATTTATACCACCCCCCCCTCCCATCTCTAAATCCTTTTGTCCCTACTTTCAGACTACACTGGCAGCTCTGGGGGATTAACACTGCCATCCTGAGCATTAAACTGACTAGAGAATATTTCTCATTAAAATAAAGGAACAACTTTGTGCAGGACACACACCATGCAAAAAAATGCAGTTACTCTGCACTGAATACCTAAATAAGGAAAGTGATTCAATAGAAGTCTACGACTGCCTGTTACCTCTAACATGTTTTTGATGTTACCCCTGTATTTTATCAAATATGCTTTTTCCTCATCAGTTTCAGTGACAGACACATTAGTAAACTATCTTTCTCTTATGCCTGTTTTCCTATCTTTCCTTCATTGCGAACAATTGTGTTTTTTCTTTAAAGATTTTATTTATTTATTTGACAGAGAGAGCACAAGCAGGGGGAGTGGCAGGCGGAGGTAGAGGGAGAAGCAGGCTCCCCACTGAGCAGGGAGCCTGATGTGGAGCTCAATTCCAGGACTCTGGATCATGACCCCAGCTAAAGGGCACATGCTTAACTGACTGAGCCATCCAGGTGCCCCACGAACTGTTGTATTGTTAAGCCTAAACTCTTCAATTCATATCAATCTGCAAGGAAACAGAATCTAAGCTAAGGCACACTAGCTTGCTACCATGCAGCGAGGTGATCTTTGTTCCATTTCTAAACTGAAAACTATCATCTTTCCATTAGCCCTTTGTTATTGTGCCAAATACGGAAATAAACCTAGTTCCTTTGAATTAATATTTACTTGTTTATCTCAAATATCTTCACTTTATCCGGAAAAATTTGCCTTTCTTTAAAATGTAATTTTGGGGCACCTAGTTGGCCCAGTTGGTTAAGTGTCTGCTTTCGGGGGTGCCTGGGTAGCTTAGCTGGTTAAGCGTCTGCCTTTGGCTCAGGTCATGATCCTGGGGCTGCATCGGGCTCCTTGCTCGGCGGGGAGCCTGCTTCTCCCTCTTCCCCTGCTCGTGCTCTCTCTCTTGCTATCACTCTCTCTTTTTCAAATAAATAAATAAATACATAAATAAAATCTTTAAAAAAAGGGGGGTCTGCTTTCGGCTTGGGTAGTGATCTCAGGGTCCTGGGATCCAGCCCCACATGGGGCTGCCGAGTAGGGAGCCCGCTTCTCCCTCTCCTCCCCATTTGTGTGGGGGAGAAAATTACATTTTTTTTTTTTTAAGATTTTATTTATTCATTTGAGAGAGAAACAAGCAGTGGGGAGGGACAGAGAGAAAGAGAAGCAGACTCCCCAATGAGCAGGAAGCCCGACGTGGGGTTGGATCCAAGGACCCAGAGATCATGACCCAAACTGAAGGCAAATGCTCAACCAACGGAGCCATCCAGGCGCCCCAAGAAAATGTAATTTTAAAAGAGCCAATGTGGGCGCCTGGGTGGCTCAGTTGGTTAAGCGACTGCCTTCGGCTCAGGTCATGATCCTGGAGTCCCTGGATCAGTCCCGCATCGGGCTCCCTGCTCGGCAGGGAGCCTGCTTCTGCCTCTGACCCTCCACCCTCTCATGTGCTCTCTCTCTCTCATTCTCTCTGTCTCAAATAAATAAATAAAATCTTTAAAAAAATAAATAAATAAAAAAATAAAAGAGCCAATGCTTTCTTTTTTTCTAAATTTTAATTCCAGTATAGTTAACATAGTGTTATGTTAGTTTCAAGTGTACGGTAGAGTGATTCAACACTTCTATATATTACTCAGTGCTCATCAAGATAAGTGTACTCTGAGCCAATGCTTTCTTTTAAAAATTATTTATTTATTTTAGAGAGAGCATGCCCAAGTTGGGGGAGGGACAGAGGGAGAGAATCTTCAAGCGAAGCGGACTCCCTGCTGAGCTCGGAGCCCACACCAACACAGGGTGCTAAATCTCACAAACCATGAGATCATGACCTGAGCCAAAACCAAGAGTCCAATGCTTAACCGACTGAGCCACCCAGGCACCCGGAGCCAATGCTTTCTTAAATAGGATTTTATTGCATCTGGGAAGGAAAAAGTTTTAAGAAAAATTTCTGATTTTATCATATTTTAAAACAAAGTAATAAAGGAAATCTGCAAAAAAGAAAATGTTATCCAGGATCCAATCATCCTATATAGTTGTTTTCATATTTTTAATAATTTAAAAATTAAAGTCAACGGAAAAATACCAATAAATATATAATTATCTAAATATACATCCCACAACCTCCCCCCCCACAACTCTTGTGGGGTGTGAAGAAGAAAGAGGGACTATTCAAGTGTATATTGTTCTAGTTGAGGGAATCCTGGCCTCTCTGGGAACCTGCCATAACTAGCAGCAGTCGTCTTCCCTTCAAGGTGACCAAACAGTAGAGTTCTTTCAGGCAGGCGGTCATGTAGTCAGGCAAACATTCATAAGTATTTGCTGAGGACCTACTCTGTGCTAAGCAGTATAGTAGCTGTACAGGAGACACAATTTAGAGAGATAAAGACTCTACCCTGAGCACTTTACAGTCATTTAAATATGGAGACAGAAATATAGTCATTATCATATAATTTCATACATTCTAGGACATATCTACACAGAGTGCTATGGAAGTCAAACTATCTCTAGGACAATTTTTTTTTTAACCTTTTTAGAGGAGTGCCTTGAAGGGTGCGTAGGAAATTGCCAGGCAGACACAAGCATTCTAGATGGAGAAAACAAAATGTGTAGAGACAGAGTAGGGAAAGAACAGGAATTACTGGGGACACAGTATAGCTGGTGTGTCCAGTTTGTATCACAGAGAATGGAGGGAATGACCTGACTTGGAGATTAAGCCACAATTGGAAGGCCCTTGTATACTGTGCTCTAGATTCCAGGCATGATCCTATAGACATGAAGGAGTCAATAGAGATCTTTAAGCAAAGGGCTGAGATGATCACTTTGGTCCTCCTGTCCGCCCCCAAAATTATTGTTAACAGTAGGGAAGCCAAACTGGAAAAGGAAAATTTAGCAGCAGGAAGGCAAGTTCTGTGAAGGCAGGGATCACTGTATTTTATTCACTAGTTCCTAGCACTATGCCTGGCACAAATAAAAATCTCTAATAATATCTCCTAACAAATATATATGACAAGTGAATGAACAATAGAACTCTGAAGAACATTAACATTTAGACAGAAGAAAGAGGAAGAGCCAAGAAACTTTTAAGATTTACTTTTAAAAATGCCAGTGATTACTTCTGAAACCAATATATTATGTTAATTGAATTTAAATAAAAATTTAAAAAAATAAAAAATAAAAATACCAGTGACCACTGAGTATCAAAGAAATGTAAATTAAAAAACAAGATTTGTCAAATATCCCTTATTTAAAAAAAAAACACCAACAGACTCAGATTAGTTTTATATAATGTTCTCTTAAACCTTCATGGGACAAATAGCTCTCATATTACATAAATTGCAGTATAACAGAGGAAATACACATCATAACCAAAGAGGGCTTATCCCAGGAATGAAAAGGCAATTTAACATCAAGAGATCTATCAAAGCAATTTTTATATTAACAGATACTAAGGGAGAAAGAGTATATAACCTTATCAACAGATGATGAAAATGATGGGATAAAATTCAACACCTATTTCTGATTTTTTTTTTAATGTAGCAAACTAGGAATAGAGGGAATTACCTTAATTTGGTAAGGGTTATTTAACAGAAACCTAAGCAATAATCACATTAAATAATGAAACATTAGAAGTTTTTTTTTTTTTTTTTTTCTGTTAAAGACTGAAAGGCCAGGAGGCCGTTTACTACCCCTCCTATGCAACATTGTACTGAAGGTCATATACTGCAACTAAGACAAAAAGAAACCTGGTGCATAAATAGAGGAACTTCAAAGAACAGAATAAAATCCAGACATAATCCTATGTATACAGGACTTTTGTATCCATTCCTTTGTATATGTATGATAAAGTGATATGCCAATTAATTGAAAAAGCATATTTTAAAAAAGCACATTATATGAATTTGTTCATTTATATGCATAAAATACTTATAGAAGGATACACAAAAACCAGAGAATATTGATCACCTCTGGAGAGAGGAACTGAATTGGGAAACAGGCTAGGAAAATATAAACTTTCATGTCTTTTCAATTTTAAGTCATGTCCCTGCATAACCAAGTCAAAAGCTAAATAAAATGTATAGATTTAAAAAGATAAATGTTAAAAAGATGCCATTTGTCTACCAATTAACAAAATTAAAAAGACTGAAACCATACAGGATAGGCAATAATATGGGAAATAGGTGCATACAATGTGGCAACTATATATAATTCATGCTACTTCTTTCTATCAATTTGGCACTGACCAAGCACAGTTTTAAAAGTACAAACCCTATGACCCACACCACCCCTCCCAGGAATCTAGTGTACAGAAATATAAGCATGAAGGTACAAAGCACACAAACACATATATATATATATATATATATATATACATATGGGCTCATGTTGTTTCTAGTATTTTGCCATTAGAAACAATATTGCAGTGAATACTGGATATGTGGATATTCACTGTAGAGTTTTTTTTTTAAGATTTATTTATAAGAGAGCAAGGGAGCATGAGTGGAGGGGAAGGAGAGAGAGAGAATCCTCAAGCAGACCCTGATGAGCATGGAGCCTGATCTGAACAGAAATCAAGAGTCGGCCCCCTAGGGGTGCTGGGTGGCTCAGTTGTTAAGCGGCTGCCTTCAGCTCAGGTCATGATCCCAGGGTCCTGGGATCGAGCCCCGCATCGGGCTCCCTGCTCAGCGGGAAGCCTGCTTCTCCCTCTCCCGCTCCCCCTGCTTGTGTTCCCCTCTCTCACTGTGTCTCTCTGTCAAATAAATAAATAAAAATCTTAAAAAAAAAAAGAGTCGGCCACCCAATGGACTGAGCAACCCAGGGGCCTCTGTAGCATTGTTTCTAATGACAAAATGTTAGAAATAACCTAAATGTCCAACAATAAATAAGAAAATGTCCATATAACAGGCCACTATCCAGCCAAAACACGTTACATTTTTCTGTTAAAAACACTAAGACACCCCAAATATGGTATTAATCTGTAAAACACTGAATCAAAACCTTTTGCTTCCACATTTTTTAATTTTCTTCTAGAAGAAATAAAATGGAAAAATATACATGAATTTCAAATTAAATCCAAATTAGTTCCATTTGCTTACTTAAATTACTATCAATATACTTAAATTAGGGGCGCCTGGGTGGCTCAGTCGGTTAAGCGTCTGCCTTTGGCTCAGGTCATGATCCCAGCGTTCCTGGGATCGAGCCCCACATCGGGCTCCCTGCTCAGCAGGGAGCCTGCTTCTCCCTCTCCCTCTGCCTGCCTGCCTGCCTACTTGTGATCTTTCTGTCAAATAAATAAATAAAATTAAAAAATATATATATATATACTTAAATTATACTATAATTACTACTACCATTAAAAACTTTCTAAAAATGAAAAAAAAAATCAAAACCTCCATGGACATTTGGACCTCCAAATTTCTAATAAAAAAAGCTGGAAATTAAAACCAAATCTGTACAGCCATTTCTAACTGTAAATGGTCCTCATTTTAAAGGCAATACTTTTTCATTTATTTTCCTTTTTAAAAAAATTTAATTCCAG
>NC_138377.1:101892222-101943500 GCF_054177405.1 Leptonychotes weddellii
TGGGTAAATACCCAGTAGTGGAATTACTGGATCACAGGGTAGTTCTATTTTATTTTTTTTTAAAGATTTTCTTAAATAAAATCTTAAAAAATATATATATATATTAAAAAAAAGGGACGCCTGGGTGGCTCAGTCAGTTAAGCGTCTGCCTTCAGCTCAGGTCATGATCCCCGGGTCCTGGGATCGAGTCCCACATCGGGCTCCTTGCTGAGCAAGGAGCCTGCTTCTCCCTCTGCCTGCCTCTGTCTCTCTCTCTCTGATAAATAAATAAAATCTTAAAAAAAAAAAAATATAAAAGACTTTCTTGGGGCGCCTGGGTGGCTCAGTTGTTAAGCATCTGCCTTCAGCTCAGGTCATGATCCCAGGGTCCTGGGATCCAGCCCCGCGTCGGGCTTCCTGCTCGGTGGGGTGCCTGCTTCTCCCTTTCCCACTCCCCCTGCTTGTGTTCCCTCTCTGGCTTTCTCTCTCTGTCAAATAAATAAATAAAATCTTAAAAAAAAAAAAGAAAAGATTTTCTTCATTTGAGTGAGCAAGCAAGCACAGCAGGGGGGCAGAGAACAGAAGAAGATGGAGAAGCAGGCTCCCTGCTGAGCAGGCAGCTCAACTCTGGGCTAGATCCCAGGACTCTGGGATCATGACCTGAGCCAAAGGCAGACGCTTAACAGACTGAACCACCCAGGCGCCTGGGTAGCTCTATTTTTAGTTTTTTAAGGAGCCTCCAATAGTATTTTCTACAGTGGCTGCACCAGTTTGCATTCCCACCAACAGTGCAGGAGGGTTGCTAGTTCTCCACATCCTCACCAACCCTTGTTGTTTCTTTTTTTTTTAAAAGATTTTATTTTTATTTATTTATTTGACAGAGAGACACAGCGAGAGAGGGAACACTGGCAGGGGGAGTGGGAGAGGGAGAAGCAGGTCCCCGCAGAGCAGGGAGCCCGATGCGGGACTCGATCCCAGGACCCCGGGACCATGACCTGAGCCGAAGGCAGTCGCTTAACCAACTGAGCCACCCAGGCGCCCCAACCCTTGTTGTTTCTTGTGTTTTTCATATTAGCCACTCTGACAGGTGGCTAATTTTCATTTATTTCTTAAAAAGAAAAAACAATTTTTTCATTAAAAAATGAATATACCATAGATCAATTAACAAGTAAAAAACTGTTAACCTTTCAGTGGTTTATCATGTGCATTTCTAGTCTACCTCCAGCTAGGATCAGTTCCTGGATCTTTCGTGGAGCTGCCAAAAAATATATACAGGAAGGCAGGTAGTGCTTTCAATCAGACCTGCTTCACATCACTTTTTTTAAAAAGTATTTATAGTGTGCTCAAGTTTAATCTATTCTACTCATGTAAGGGAGGGCAGGGGCGCAAGAACACCTTGCTCCAGGGGACCTAAACAGACCAGGTTCCGCCACTAGCCACTGACAGAATCCAGAGGCACAGAGACAAGTGGTAATGAAACAAGAAAGGAGGTTATTGCAGCGAGGCTGACCCCGGGAAGACCGTGGACTAGAGTCTCAAAGACTGTCTCCGAAGTGTCGAAAATACTTCAGGTTTACATCAGCAAAGTGTGGGACAAAGGTGGGTGGGTACACACAGGTAGGAAGTAAACGTCAAGTTGAAAATTGTCTTGAAGTCAGTCACATTGTCTTGCTGCTCAGGGGAGTCCTTATTCCTTGAGGGAGTCCTTTCGGTTCCTAATACAGGATGCTTTACCTCCAGGGTCTTTTGCTTGAGTTAAGAGATAAGCTGGAAAGAATTTAGCCAATTAAAAAGTTTGAGGTCAGAATGGAGGTAGCTGAAGTCCTCTTTCACTCACTTTTCCTTCATTGTCTCTATTTAACTGCTCTATTTCCAAGGACCAAACTTTTTTTTTTTTTTTTTAACATGGATAGAAGTTTTTTTTAGGTGGGGAGGGGGAGAGGGAGAGAAAGAATCTTAAGCAGGCTCCACACCCAGCATGGAGCCCGACTCAGGGCTCAAACTCACAACGTGGAAAACATAACCCAAGCAGAAATCAAGAGTCTGACACTTAACCAACTGAGCCACCCAGATGCCTCCCATGGATAAAACTTTTTAAAAAATTATTTTCATCTTCATTTTCTTTTTTATTTTTTTAGAGATTTTATTTATTTGACAGAGAGAGACACAGTGAGAGAGGGAACACAAGCAGGGGGAGTGGGAGAGGGAGATGCAGGCTTCCCGCCGAGCAGGGAGCCAGATGTGGGGCTCAATCCCAGGACCCTGTTATCATGACCCGGGCCGAAGGCAGATGCTTAACGCCTGAGCCACCCAGGTGCCCCCATTTTTTTTTTTAAATATTTTATTTGTGTGTGTTTGTGTGTGTGTGTGAGAGAGCGAGAGAGAAAGCATGCAAGCGAGCAGGGGGAGAGGCAGAGGGAGAGAATCCCAAGCAGACTCCCTGCTGGGTGAGGAGCCCACTGCAGGGCTTGATCCCACAACCCCAAGATCATGACCTGAGTCAAAATCAACAGTTGGATGCTCAACTGACTGAGCCACCCAGGAGCCCCTCTTTCTTTCTTTTTTTTTTTAAGATTTTATTTATTTGACAGAGAGACAGTGAGAGAGGGAACACAAGCAGGGGGAATGGGAGAGGGAGAAGCAGGTTTCCTGCTGAGCAGAGAGCTTGATGCGGGGCTTGATCCCAGGACGTTGGGATCATGACCTGAGCTGAAGGCAGATGCTTAACAACTGAGCGACCCACATGCCCCTCCTCTTTCTTTTTTTAATGCTATCCTTCAAAAAGTTAGAGAAACTACAGGATATTTTAATGTTTCCAAAATTTTTTCTTCTTTGTGCAGGCCCTAGCTGTAATAAATTCTGTATCTCACACTTCCTAATAAATAAGACATGACATACAATTCCTAGGCCCATATATTATAATGGGTAAACATTTCTATCTTCCAGTGGTTCCCCAATTAGGTTCTCTTTACCAATATTTCAAATACCAAGTCCCTTCAGAACATACAGTAAATGTATCTATTTATGAAAGATAAATCATTAGTAAGACTACTCCCAGCAATCTGGATAACTCAGAACCAGTGGCTTTGGGAACTCACAACCAGCGGCTTAAAATATCTAGCATAGAACACTACACGGTGGGTATTCAAAAATTCTCTTACTTTAAAAAATAACCCCACATTATCAAGTCTCTTTATTCTGGTATCCATGTGTTTCTTTTTTTAAGATGTTATTTATTTAAGAGAGAGAGAGATCACAAGTAGGCAGAAGGGCAGGCAGAGGGAGAGGGAGAAGCAGACTCCCTGCTGAGCAGGGGCTTAATCTCAGGACCCTGGATCATGACCTGAGCCTAAGGCAGATGCTTAACCTTCTGAGCCACCCAGGTACCCCTCTGGTATCCATGTATTGCGAGATATAAAATCTCTTTTACACATGAAGAGACCAAGTGAACTTCAAACATAAAGCCCTACAAATCCCATCAAAAATACTAAGGCCAGGGATGCCTGGCTGGCTCAGTAGGTAGAGCATGTGACTCTGGATCTTAGGGTCGAGTTTAAGCTCCACGCTGGATGCAGAGATTACTTAAAAACAAACAAATAAATAAAATGAAATTACAGTTTACTTTTAAAAATGCTAAAGCAAGATAACCATGGAGAAAGACCTAACACCAACCTCCTGATGAAATAAAATGGGAATGGTACTAAACCCCAGACTCTTCCATCTATTACATCGAGCACTGTGTAAGAACCAAAAAGAAAAAAGAGCTAACTGCTATTAAAAGGGTTAACATCAGGGGCGCCTGGGTGGCTCAGTTGTTAAGCATCTGCCTTCGCCTCAGGTCGTGATCCTGGGGTCCTGGGATCCAGTCCCACATTGGGCTCCCTGCTCTGCGGGAAGCCTGCTTCTCCCTCTCCCACTCCCCCTGCTTGTGTTCCCTCTCTCTGTCAAATAAATAAATAAAATCTTCAAAAAAAAAAAAAAAGGATTAACATCACACCAGGAACTGGACAGCAGGAAACTCAAAGTAGGGCTGACCAAGTTCTAAGCTTCCCACAAGAGTCCAAAGCTTCAGGCAATACAGAAGGGCCAGAGTTAATTGAGCTATTAAACATGAAAATCTCCCCAGTGTTAAAAACTTCCTACCCAGTGGAGTGAAGAGCTAGGGTTTATCAAGCACTCCAACAGTCAAATGTGAAGGCCCCAGATCAGGAATAGCCAGTCTTCAATTGAGGAGCAAAAGACGTTCTATTCCTTTCACAACGCATAGTACTAACCACTATATGATCACGGCGCGCCACCCTCTTGGCAGCCTATTCCTTTCAAAATGCTATTTCGGTCTCTGCTGGCTCATGATTCCCATCCATATGTAAGAGAGCATTTATCACATATTACAGTAAAGAAAGCATTTTAAATCCATTCACTTCTTGCTTCTCCCAGTTCACATAGGCCAATGAGTATGGTGCAGTAAGAAATAACAAAGGTACCACCCAGGTGTGAAGCATTTAACATGCACCAAAGAAGGATATGTACCACAACATACTCAACAGCCTTGGCAAGCTAAGTATTATTAACCACATGAAGAAAGCACACAGAGCTTATTAATAAGCAAGTTGCCCAAAGTCACTCAACTAATAAATGACAGAGCTAAGGTTTTTAGGTTTGAATTTAAGTCTTTTCAAATCCTATAGTCTTTCCATTCCCTAAGTGGCCTTGAGAAATACAAGACACTTACCATTCATCTTGTCAGATAATATATATGTCATGTGTTTGCCTAAACACAAAATTACTCTGGAAGAATATATAAGAACTGGTAACATTGGTCGTCTCTGTCAGGGGAAAAAAAGACCTTACTCTGCCCTTCAAGGTCCTTCTAGATGGACTTAGTATCAAATTGACATCAGACAGATTAATAGGAGAAAATAAAATTTAATAGAGTATATATGGGGAATCCACACAGATAAGAAATTCCAAAGGCAATGACACAACATGAAGTTTACAGAAGCTAAGGAGAGGGGTAGGTCTGAGGATACAAAGGGGAAGAAAGCCAACAGCAGGAAGGTGAAAAGAGATATTTTGAAAAACAAAGGTTGCCCTATTATGCAGATAAGTTTCTTAGGTAAAGGGGAGCCTGTGTTAATAGCTCTCTTCCTTGTATAGGCTCTCCTTTCCAATGTAAATTTAGGCAGCTGAGGACCAGGAAGATAGCTTCCCCTGCATCCGCTGGGTTTTGATTACTTTTAACCCAAAATAATGTTCTTGCCAAAGTGGCCTCTCTTGGGGCAGTCTACCTCTCAGAGAAGAGCTAGGTGGCTCACAGACATGGCAAGAGAAGGGAATATTTACCATTTTCTCTTCTGTACCTTTTTTTTTTTTTTTAAAGATTTTATTTATTTATTTGAGAGCCAGAGACAGAGATAGCGAGTGAGAACACTGAGCGGGGAGGAGAGGGAGAAGCAGGCTCCCCACTGAGCAGGGAGCCCGATGCGGGGCTCGATCCCAGGACTCTGGGATCATGACCTGAGCTGAAGGCAGACGCTTAACCGACTGAGCCACCCAGGTGCCCCTGTACCTTTTTAAGTTTAAATCATGTGGCTACATTTACTCAAAAAAATAAAATGTATTAATTTTATATAGCTTTCAACTAAAATATATATAATAGGGATATTTGAACATAATGCTTTATAAAGTATTTTAAACTATGCCACCAAATGATTGTTGACAGTCTTCATATCAGGGCAAAAGGGAATGAGTTAGGGAGCTCTACAAAGGGACAAACGATTATAGCTACTTTTAGGAACTCCTAGCCCTAGGGGCGCCTGGGTGGCTCAGCGGTTAAGCATCTGTCTTTGGCTCAGGTCATGATCCCAACATCCTGGGATCAAGCCCCGCATCGGGCTCCCTGATTGGCGAGAAGCCTGCGTCTCCCACTCCCACTCCCACTCCCCCTGCTTGTGTTCCTGCTCTCGCTGTCTCTATCTCTGTCAAAAAAATAATTAAAAAAAAAAGGAACTCCTAGCCCTAAACAGGGGATGCGCCAAGGCACTGCAGAAATTGTGCCACACTCACTTTCTTGCTGGAGGCATTTGTGAAAAACCTGTTTAGTAAACACAAGCTGGCATCTCTCCTCTCGGGCTTAAAAACCTGACTCTCCAGATAAAATTTATCAAAGAGGATGAAGAACACTCAGAGACCATGGAGGAAATGATTCAACAAGAAAGCAAGGAAGTAAACATTTCTAAATTGTCGTAAGAGAAAATTCATGTCAAGGGATGGGGGTAGGGGTGCCTGGGTGGCTCAGTTGTTAAGCGGCTGCCTTCAGCTCAGGTCATGATCCCAGGGTCCTAGGATCGAGTCCCACATTGGGTTCCCTGCTCGGTGGGAAGCCTGCTTCTCCCTCCCCCACTCTCCCTGCTTGTGTTCCCTCTCTCGCTGCGTCTTTCTCTGTCAAATAAATAAATAATCTTAAAAAAAAGAGAGAGAGAGAGATGGGGATAGAAGACTATAATACAGAGGAGAAAAAGAAGAAAACAGAAAGCTCCTCACCATCAGCAAGAGCACAATCATCCAGGTTCCCAGATGGAGTCAAGGGGAATGGGGTGGGGGGTAGGGGGGCTGGGAGGGATAGTTGGTCACTCTCCATAAAGAAAAACCTGAAGGCATTTTCCCAGCTGCTACCCACTCCAGTTGGTAAATGAAGGGGTGAACTAAATAACCAGAAGAGG
The DNA here is from genome assembly GCF_054177405.1 of Leptonychotes weddellii. Lineage (NCBI taxonomy): Eukaryota > Metazoa > Chordata > Mammalia > Carnivora > Phocidae > Leptonychotes > Leptonychotes weddellii. Next base: position 101,898,924 of record NC_138377.1, read on the forward strand.
GGCGCCTGGTGGCTCAGTCTGCCTTCAGCTCAGGTCGTGATCTCAGGCTCCCTGCTCAGTGGGGAGCCTGCTTCTCCCACTCCCCCGCCCCTCCCATGTGCCCATGCGCCTGCTCTCTCTCAAATAAATAAATAAAATCTTTAAAAAATAAACAATCAGAAAAAGCCTGAAAAGTCGTTCTAGGGGGAAAAAAATCTAAAAAATCTAAAGGACATGGAGGACCTGCTGGGTTAGGGAGGCCTTTGCTAACAACATTTATCTCTTTTTCCAATGGATAGCTGAGACCTTAGAAAAAAAAGGAGACATGTGAGTGTCTGTCAATAAATTGGAGTTGACTTTCCAGATCATACTAGAACATTCTTCTTCCCCTACACCCAAACCTGGTTTACTCCTTATCACTCTTTAGGTGTCAGTTCTAAATCCTACGTCTTTTTTTTTTTTAAAGTTTTTTTTTTATTATTTATTTGACAGAGATAGAGAGGGAGAGCACAAGCAGGTGGAGTGGCAGGCAGAGGGAGAGGGAGAAGCAGGCTCCCCGCTGAGGAAGGAGCCCGATGCGGGGCTCGATCCCAGGATCCTGGGATCATGACCTGAGCCGAAGGCAGCCGCTTAACCGACTGAGCCACCCAGGCGCCCCCTTACGTCTTTTTTTTTTTTTTAAGATTTTATTTATTTGTCAGAGAGAGCACAAGCAGAGAGAGCGGCAGGCAGAGGGAGAAGCAAGCTCCCCGCTGAGCAGGGAGCCCGATGTGGGACTCGATCCCAGTACCCTGGGATCATGACCTGAGCCGAAGGCAGACGCTTAACCGACTGAGCCACCCAGGCGCCCCTAAATCCTACTTCTTTATCCTGGAAGTTTTTACTGCCTTCCAGCCAGGCACACAGTATTATAAAAGCTTATGCTACTATCTAAGCTCCCATTAGACTGTAAGTTTAGGGAAGTGCAGGGGCCACATCTTCCAGGGTCACAATTGCATGCTCAACACCAAGCACAGTGCTTGGCACCATTCGGATGAGTAAATGTATAAAAGATTATGGGCTCTCAGAGTGCTGTTCACAGGGAGTAGGAAGAACATGTTTGCCTGAACACTTGCCAAGCTGATTATGAGAGCTCAAAATTGATAACAGAGGAAAAGAGAAAAATTCCAAGATCAATAGGATTGCAGTGGGAGGATGGATTTTTAAAGGATACAAAAAAGATTATATATATATATTTATTTTTTTTTTTTTCTTTTTGAGAGAGAAAGGGAGAGGGAGAGAGAGATCCTGCGGGGGAGAGGCATAGGGAGAAGGAGAAAAACAATCTTTTTTTTTTTTTTAAAGATTTTATTTATGTATTTGACAGAGAGAGAGACAGTGAGAGAGGGAACACAAGAAGGGGGAGTGGGAGAGGGAGAAGCAGGCTTCCCGATGAGCAGGGAGCCCGATGCGGGGCTCGATCCCAGGACCCTGGGATCATGACCTGAGCGGAAGGTAGACGCTTAACGACTGAGCCACCCAGGTGCCCTGGAGAGAAACAATCTTAAGCAGGCTCCACCCCCAGCCTGGAGCCCAACTCAGGGCTTGATCCAATGACCCTGAGATCATGACCTGAGCCCAAATCAAGAGTTGGACGCTTGACCAACTGAGCCACCCAGGCACCCCCAAAATAAAAAGATTTTATTTTTTTAAAGATTTTATTTATTTATTCATGAGAGACAGAGAGAGAGAGAGAGAGAAGCAGAGGGAGAAGCAGGCTCCCAAGGAGCAGGGAGCCCGATGCGGGACTCGATCCCAGGATCCTGGGATCATGACCTGAGCCGAAGGCAGACGCTTAACCGTCTGAGCCACCCAGGCGCCCAATAAAAAGATTTTAAAGGAGGGCGCCTGGGTGGCTCAGTTGGTTAAGCGACTGCCTTCGGCTCAGGTCATGATCCTGGAGTCCCTGGATCGAGTCCCGCATCGGGCTCCCTGCTCGGCGGGGAGTCTGCTTCTCCCTCTCCCACTCCCCGTTTGTGTTCCCTCTCTCGCTGTGTCTTTCTCTGTCAAATAAATAAATCTTTAAAAAAAAAAAAGATTTTAAAGGAATTCCCTGAAAGGAGGGAGATAAGTAGACTAATGTTTATTGAAAGCCTACTGTATGCTAGGATGTCCATGTCCTTTAGATTTTTTAGATTTTTTTTTCCCTAGAAGGACTTCTCAGGCTTCTTCTGGTTGTTTTTTATTTTATTTATTTATTTGAGAGAGAGCGGGTACACGGGCACGTGAGGGGGGGCGGGGGAGTGGGAGCAGCTCACAACCTGAGCTGAAGGCAGACTGAGCCACCAGGCGCCCCTCTTCTGGTTGTTTAGTTTGCCCCTTCCTTAACCAACTGGAGCGGGTAGCAGCTGGGAAAATGCGAAAGCACTATGCGTCCATGTTTTATTCACCCTTTCCAACAGGCCCATTTGTAGGTATTAAGGCATTTTACATATAAGGAAACAGAGGCCTAGACAAGTTAAGGACCTTGCCATGTCACACAGCACTTGGGATGATACAACCAAGATTCCAAGACCAAATCTGACTCTAAAGCCGTGCTCTTTTCCTTGATTTGCTCTGCATCCATCTCTGGCCTGGTCCCACTGTTATAAATGACTTAGGTAACAGCAGTGGGTCATGCTGACCATATGAGAGGGCCTTTAGCTAAGAGAACAAATATATTTAAAATAGAACACAGATCTCAAAGATCAAAACAGGATCGAACAATGGCTGAGGATGAGATTCAAAAGAAAGAGACTTTGGAGTCAGTCAGATGGGTTTGAATACCAGATTCTATCAATTCATTGTTTTGAATGCAAGCAAATTACTTAACTTCTTTGAGCCTTAATTTCTATTCTATAAAAGTGGACTTATACCTCACAGAATTGTTGAAGATGGGAGAAACAGTAGTATTTGTAAAGTTCTTGGCACATAACGCTTAACAAAAATGTTCACAAAATGTTCAGTGAACATTCAATCTAACAAAATGAAATTTATATAGGATAAGTGCAAGAAAATCAATTTTAGAAGCACCAGAAGAAATTTAACAGAAACACATAAGAAAAGACTTAGAGGGGGCGCCTGGATGGCTCAGTCATTAAGCGTCTGCCTTCGGCTCAGGTCATGATCCCAGGGTCCTGGGGGGTCTTGGGACTGAGCCGCACATCGGGCTCCCTGCTCAGTGGGAAGCCTGCTTCTCCCTCTCACTCCCCCTTGCTTGTGTTCCCTCTCTCACTGTGTCTCTCTGTGAAATAAATAAATAAAATCTTTTTTTTTTTAAAGATTTTATTTATTTATTTGAGAGAGAGAGAATGAGAGAGAGCACATGAGAGGGGGGAGGGCCAGAGGCAGAAGCAGGCCCCCCGCCGAGCAGGGAGCCTGATGCGGGGACTCGATCCAGGGACTCCAGGATCATGACCTGAGCCGAAGGCAGTCGCTTAACCAACTGAGCCACCCAGGCGCCCTAAATAAATAAAATCTTAAAAAAAAAAAAAAGACTTAGGGATCTCAGTTGACTTGAACCTATGAGTCAACAGTTTGCTAAGACTGCCAAAAATTATTGCAAATTTGGAACACATTACAGAAGCACAGTGTCCAAAACAAGTAAGCCCAAAACAAGGAGGTCTATCAGACTTTACTTGTAAGACCATCTTCAATCCTGAAGTGCTAAATTTTAAGAAGGTCACTGGGAAATTACAGTCAATTCAGGAAAAGATCAGAATGTTGAGAAGCTTTGAAAACATAGTAACTAGGGAAAAAAGAAAACATAGCAACTAGTTTCTTCCTTGCTGGTTCTCTATTTCCTCCACTTCACACAACTGAAATAACCCTTCAACTGCTTCTGTTTCTCAATAACTAAAACATTTCTCCCTTCATCTTCATCTCCTTTTTCTCCATCTTTCTTTCCCCCTTCCCCTCTAACCTCTCCCCACATGCACCTCGAATTCAATTTTGCCAATGTCACATGGATCTGACAGGAGTGACCTGATGACTTCTAGCTTAAAACTCTAGGACCTGGCATGTCAGACCTGTTGCTAATCTGGCCCTGGCCTGTAGATTAGACCTGCTACTGCTAATCTACACCAAATTTAACTAGCCCCTCTTTTTTTTCCTGAGATAAGCCCTACAGCTTGTGCCTTAGGTAACTGAACGCTAAGTCTTCATCACATACTCAAGAAACTGGGGTTCTTCCTACATGTCTCTGTACCCTGCAGCTCCATTACCCCTGAAGGGTACAGCTGGCCGGAAGACTATAGTAGGCAACATCAGCCATTGCAGACCTCAGCCATTTCAAACTTACTGGATCAATACTTCCCAACCTAAGGAAGCTGTCAGATCAACTCAGGGGCAAACCTATGCATGCTCATAAAATAGTACAAGTAGAACAGTTTACTGTACCTAAGGGGCCACTTGCAAACCTACAAAGAAGGAAGCCTGGAAAAGCTAACTACAATCTGGTTGTCCTCACTGCAGCGCCCCATTTTCAATTCCAATTAGAACTGGGCTCAGCTCCCTGGCAGGACCCAGAAAATAAAATCTGGTAACTCCTACGTCCAGATTATCAGGGCAACTGACATTGCAGTAACACGAGCTTCCCTGTGGAATAGCCTTGTCAAAGTTGGCAGGTTTTCCTGGCTGAATCAGAACAGCCTGTGTCTCCTTTCATTCAGTACTCCCTTGGAAGCCAAGCATCTCTCTAGGGAATGCCATCTGCAATGGACATCAGGTGTCTCAATGCCCTGTTGTTTTAACCATGCAGACATTGTGGTTCCATTTCTATTTCTCAAGTAGACAGAGGCTCTGCTCTTTCTATGGATGAGAGAAACCATGGTAAATGCTAGTCTTTTGAGAGCTTTGTCTTACTGTTCCTTTACCATGGAACAGTACAGTTCTAATTTAGAATCAGATAATTCTTGGAGCTTTCATCCAGTTCAAACTAGTTCTATACCTACAGTTCTAGACTCAATTTGTAAATCCAGGTCTTCTCTTCCTGAAGTGAGCCTAGGTATCTAAACTTTTAGATGGTTCCCCTACTAATGCAACAGCACTCTACTTATTCTCTAGATCACTAGTTCTCAAACTTGAGTGAGGCCTGTTAAAATGCAGATTGTTGTACCTTACTGATTCAGTAGGTATGGGGTGAGACTTGAGTATCTGCATTTTTAACAAGCTCCCAGGGCATGCTCATGTTGCTTGTCTGGAGACCACTCTTTGAGAACCATGTCATTCCCAGAACTATATTAGGAGTGGGGCAGGGGAAAGGAAGATGCTATAAAATCAGGTCCGTCTGCATCATAATATTCAGTGCTTTGTCCTACAAAGAAAACTCCTTCTTCTGCTACACAGGAGACCTCAACTGGATCTCACAGGTGAAATATTCAGGAGTTTAAAACATTACAATTTACATCCTAACAAATTATTAACATAGATACATTCTGTAACCAAGAAATGGCACTTACATAAGTGATTCTAGGTTCAAAATCAGCAGCCAAACCAGAAGCAGAATGAACACCTATTCTCCTTCCTATGCCTCATGTTATTCATTAAATGAATTAACACCTGTAAAACACTTAGACTAGTGCTTAGCCATTATTTCACTGTGGTAAAATATATATGTAACATTTATTATTTTTGCTATTCATAAGTATACAAATCAATGGCATTAAATACAGTCACAATGTTGGGTAACCATCACCACTATATATGCCCAAACTTTTTCATCAACCCCAACAAAACTCTGTACCCATTAAACAATAATCCTCTTTCCCATCTCCCCCCAGCCCCTACTGCTCTATTTTCTCTCTATAAATTTACCAATTCTAGCTTCCTCATGTAAATAGAATTATACTTTCTGTGTCCAGGTTATTTCAATAAGCATAGTGGGTTTGGGTTTCTTTTTAAGATTTTATTTTATTTTTTTTAAAGATTTTATTTATTGTCCCTCATCGGGCTCCTTGCTCAGCAGGGAGCCTGCTTCTCCCTCTGCCTGCAGCTCCCCCTGCTTGTGCTCTGACAAATAAAATCTTAAAAAATATATTTTATTTATTTGCCAGAGAGAGAGAGAGAAAGCAAGCAAGCACAAGCATGGGGAATGGCAGGCAGAGGGAGAAGCAGGCTCCCTGCCAAGCAAGGAGCCGGATATGGGACTTGATCCCAGGAACCTGGGATCATGACCTGAGCCCAAGGCAGACGCTTAACTGTCTGAGCCACCCAGGCATCCCCAAGATTTTATTCTTAAGTATTCTCTACACCCAATGTGGGGCTTGAACTCACAACCCAGAGACAAGAGTCAACATGCTCCACCAGCTTAGCCAGCCAGGTGCCCCAATAAGCATAGTGTTTCTGAGGTTCATCTACATCGTAGCATCTATCAAAATTTCATTCCTTTTTAAGGCTAAATAATATTCCGTTGTATGTACACACCCCATTTTGTTTATCCATCTGTCGATGGAGTCTCAAGTTGCTTCTACCTTTGGGTTATTGTGAATAATGTTGCTATGACATGGACATACAGCTAGCAGTAAAATTGCTGGGTCATATGGTAGTTGTTATGTTTAATCTTTTGAGAAACCACCAAACTGTTTTCCACAGTGCTGCACCATTCTATATTCCCACCAGGAGTGCCAATTCTTGTTATTTTCTTTAAAAAAAAAAATTATAGCCATCCTAGTAGGTAATGCTTAGCCACTGTTATTATCACAAGTTTTGATGTGCACTTTTACCAGTATTTGAAGCACTGTAAGGACAGCACCACAACAATTAGAGGTTCTGACTAGAGTTCCAAGCATTTTCATTCAAAACACAAATTTCCAGTTGCTTCTAATTTTCTAAAAAATCACCTCCAAAGCTAGCATTTCCTTAGTTTGACATCAACCAAGAAAGAAAATGATGCTTTGGGGGGCAAGCCTGGGTGGCTCAGTCAGTTAAGCGTCTGCCTTCGGCTCAGGTCATGATCCCAGGGTCATGGGATTGAACCCCATATCAGGCTTCTTGCTCAGTGGGGAGCCTGCTTCTCCTCTCCCTCTGCCTGCCCTTCCCCCTGCTTGTGCTCTCTGTCAAATAAATAAATATAATCTTAAAAATAAATAAAAATTAAAAAATTTTTTTTTAATTTGGAAAAAAGAAAATGATGCTTTGGGTAGCTAAAGAAAAAAAAGATGAATGGTTATGTTTTTGAAAACAAAAGTATGCTGGAAATCCTGGATATTTTAATCTTGCTAGCTATATCACTTTTAAGTCCTTGACCTTCATCAGAAATACCATTTTCTCTTCACTTTTGGGGTTTTCCTGGCATGGAAGAGCTAAACTCTCAGTGAAACAACAACTTTTCCCAAATAAAACTGTTTTCTTGTGCTCATGTATTATGCTCAAGGTTTCAGGACTTCCTCTCAGTAACTTTTTTTTTCCTTTATGAATTTAAGAAGGAGAAAATCTGTGAGTACAGAAAGTAAAAACAAGGGGCACCTGTCTGGCTCAGTCGATTAAGCGTCTGGCTTCAGCTCAGGTCATGATCCCGGAGTTCTGGGATTGAGCCCCACATTGGGCTACCTGTTCAGCAGAGTCGGCTTCTCCTTCTGCCCCTCACCCCACTTGTGTTCTCTCTCTCTCAAATAAATAAATAAAATCTTTTTTTAAAAAAAGTGAGTAAAGGGTGCCTGGGTGGCTCAGTTGGTTAAGCGACTGCCTTCAGCTCAGGTCATGATCCTGGAGTCCCGGGATCGAGTCCCACATCGGGCTCCCTGCTTGGCGGGGAGTCTGCTTCTCCCTCTGACCCTCCCCCTCTCATGTGCTCTCTCTCATTCTCTCTCTCTCAAATAAATAAATAAAATCTTTAAAAAAAAAAAGTGAGTAAAAACAAGAAGAAAAAAATCCTTTTTTTTTTTCTGGAAAAATTTTCCTCTACTTTTACACTTGGCAAGAATTGAGAAATAAACTCTAGTAGGAACTTAAGTACAGCCAAAAAAAATGGGCAATGTGTAGATATCATGGGAAAAACAATCTAAAAAGCTGTAGTTTCATCCTAGTTATTAGTAGGCAAGTATACTATATATGCTTCCCCATTATGCTGATGTTTATATATGAAAGATTAAACTTTACATATAGAAAAAGACTGGATTTATAAAGGCAAAGAGGAGACTTATGACATTGTGAGAGGTACAGCCAGAGGCCTACATGAACCCCCAAGTTCACTAACCCCATTAAAGCATAAAATTTCTTTCATAAATAAATGTACAATAAGGGGTGCCTGGGTGGCTCAGTCGGTTGGGTGTCTGCCTTCGGCTCAGGTCGTGATCTCAGGGTCCTGGGATTGAGCCCAGCATTGGGCTCTCTGCTCAGCAGGGAGCCTGCTTCTCCCTCTCCCTGCCTCTCTGCCTACTTGTGATCTCTCTCTAATAAAGAAATAAAATCTTTAAAAAAAATAAATGTACAATAAGCAGCCAGTAACAATGTAGCCCCATCTCTGTAGGAAAACTTGTAAATGGCAGAAACCAAGAATGTTCAATCCCCAAAAGCCAAGAGAGCTATTTTTGGTGTATATGTATATAGGTATGTGGTCATACACAGAAACATGTAGGTAAAACAGATGAAGTTTACTAGAAAGAGCACTGCATTTAGTCAGAGTTTGAGTCCCAGTGCTGCCTTCTTGGTAAATTACTGAAAGCTTTTGAACATCATCTCTATTATCACAAAGACAATTATCCTGAGCAAAACAATACCAGCTTCATAGGTTGTGTGAAGAATTTCAATATAGTTTCACTCATTCTTCAGTAAATGTATTTTGAACTCTCACAATGTACACTAAGGATGCAGAGAAGACTGAGACCCCGCCCTCACTATGTATAAGAAAGAGGTTCTCTTCCTTGGTGGGTACCCCACAATTCAAGAACTGCTTAGAGAGAACTAGAGGGCAATTCCTCAAAGACAGAGAGCCCCTCAACCATGTTCAAGAACTTGGTACACAATGGACAATAAATGATTGTTGAACAAATTGTATTTTGTTTATAATCTTCCTCTCAGTGAACATTAACATGAAAAGGAGGAGACCAATACATAATAATCACCTCACTCACCTGGGAAACAGAAACTCAGAAACATTAAGAGGGGAAAGCAAAAATGACACTTCCCATTATAATCATTACATGACAGGGCTCAGTAGTGTTCGGCTAGTCCTATAAACCGCCCCCCCCCATCTCTGAAAACCCATGCAAATGGCTCATTTTATCCTGTGGGATAGTTATGCTATAAAATAATAGACTAGAGTTTTTCATTTTTTCAGTAGGTAAAGTTAATGCCCGAAATCATTATCTGGGGATACATATCTGAATAAATACTAAATGTGTTAGCCAAAAACCTATCTTTAACTAAAAAGTAGGAACTTGTATCTCTGTTCCTAAGAACTACAAAGTCCTTCAGATATAAACTAGGGTTTGTTAACCTTGGCACTATTGCCAGTTTGGGTCAGTAATTCTTGGTTGTGGTGGGCTGTAGTATACATTATAGGATGTTTAGCAGCATTCCTGGCCTCTACCCACTAGATGCCAGTAGTACCCTCCAAATGTGACAATCAAATGTATCTCTAGACATAGACATTTGTTTGGGGGTCGGGGGTGTTTGAAATCATGGTGGTTGAGAACCACTGAGATAAACAATGGAATGAGAACGTTTTCACAAAGGCTGTAAGGCTGTTTAAGAAAGATATGGAAGATAAGATGTTATTCTTTGTACTCCACGTATGAGTCATTTTTAGATCAGACGACCTTTTAAAGTTTTATCTGGGAAAAAAAAAAAAAGACAACGATGACCAATGCACCTAAAGGTAATCTATAACCTAGAAAGAAGAAATTAATCAGTGAACCAATGGATGGTACAGAAAGTGTTAACAGCATAAAATGAGTTACAGGCAGCCCTGCTACCATCTTGTAGATACATTACTCATGCATGGTAACTGTCAGAAGTCAGACAATCTTGGAATCATCCAGCTCATTGCTACAAAGTCAGATTCTTAATTTTTCTTCCTATTCTTAGCTGAAAAAAAAAGTTTGTTTCCTGTAGCACAGGGAACAAGAATACCATTATCACAACTATTTATTGAGCATTTTGTAACTCTAAGGGATTTTACTTATATAAAATAAAACTCCTGGGCGCCTGGGTGGCTCAGTTGGTCAGGCGTCTGCCTTCGGCTCGGGTCGTGATCCCAGGGTCCTGGGATCGAGTCCCGCGTCGGGCCCCCTGCTCTGTGGGGAGCCTGCTTCTCCCTCTCCTCCCCACTTGTGCTCTCTATCTCACTATCTCTGTCTCTCTCAAATAAATAAAATCTAAAAAAAAAATAAAACTCCTGAGCCACAAAGGAAGCTGGGGATTCCTGATGTTTACTTAAGACTCATAGGCATCACCTCCCCAAAGGCCCAGGTTTTACTTGCAAATAGTTCTGTTTAGAAAAAGGTCAGGGGCGGGCGCCTGGGTGGCTCAGTCGGTTAAGCGACTGCCTCCGGCTCAGGTCATGATCCTGGAGTCCCGGGATCGAGTCCCGCATCGGGCTCCCTGCTCAGCGGGGAGTCTGCTTCTCCCTCTGACCCTCCTCCCTCTCATGGTCTCTGTCTCTCATTCTCTCTCACAAATAAATAAATAATAAAATCTTAAAAAAAAAAGAAAAAGAAAAAGAAAAAGGTCAGGGGCGCCTGGGTGGCTCAGTCGTTAAGCGTCTGCCTTCGGCTCAGGTTGTGTTCCCAGGGTCCTGGGATCAAGCCCCGCATCAGGCTCCCTGCTCGGCAGGAAGCCTGCTTCTCCCTCTCCCACTCCCCCTGCTTGTGTTCCCTCTCTCGCTGTCTCTCTCCCTGTCAAATACATAAATAAAAAATCTTTAAAAAAAAAAAGGTCAGATTTGCATTAATTTTAGATACTGGGATCTCAGCACTTAATAACATAACCCCAAACTTGTATAGAGCCTGCAGCACCTTTTACAAGATGTTACTGATTTTAATTATAAAAGAAATAAATGGTCATTGCAGAGAATCTAAAAAGACTATTTTTTTTTTTTTTTTAAGATTTTATTTATTTATATGACAGAGAGAGACAGCGAGAACAGGAACACAAGCAGGGGGAGCAGGAGAGGGAGAAGCAGGCTCCCCGCGGAGCAGGGAGCCCGATGTGGGACTCGATCCCAGGACCCTGGGATCATGACCTGAGCCGAAGGCAGACGCTTAATGACTGAGCCACCCAGGCGCCCTAAAAAGACTATTTTTAAAGAATTATTTTAATAATGATGTATATCATGTAATAATTACGTATATGAAAGCAAATGCAAAGGTAGAGACTAGCCAGTTGTTCAAGGAATGAACAAGTAATTCATAGATTAATGTCCCTAGAAACCTCAGTACTAAAGTCATAGATGGCTCTCTTTAAAATCTGCCTACCGATTCTGAGAATAAATTCTGGTTTCATAATAATTCCATAAGCCTAGTCAGATCTGTGGCACCCGTGCTGGATAAAAAGGCAAGAACTATGAATGTGTGTTTTGAATGGGTTTGGTATTTTAGAGGAAACCAATACATAAAACAGAAACTGTCTTTCCTAGAGAAAAATGGAATGCTTTTCTTAGAAGGAGAAACTAAAAAAAAAGTCACTTCTAATCTACTGTTTTGGTCTATTTTATAATGTGGATCTAAGAGATAACCAATCTTTAACAAAAACTCTTCCCATGGGCTCTAGAGCTTCTCAGACTCTCACCCCTATTCCGCTGCCTATCCCATGCCATCTCAGTTAGGTACTCAAGAGATCTTTTCAAAGTCAGATATGAAAGTGCTCATTCCAGAAGGTACCAGCTCTCCAGCTCTGAAGAGTGCAGGCTAAATGACCGGTTTAAGGAACATCTGCCCCTACTCCGGAGGAAGAGGAATAGAAAACAGTGACTATTCCAGGGGCGCCTGGGTGGCGCAGGTCGTTAAGCATCCAGCTCTTAGTTTCCACTCAGGTCATGATTTCAGAGTCATGATCTCAGGGTCGTGGGATCAAGCCCCATGTGGAGCCCTGCATGAAGCCCTCCCACTCAGTGTAGAGTCTGCTTGAGATTTTCTCCCTTTGCCCTTCCCCCTTCTCAGTCGTGTGGACTCATAACCCCCCCTCGCAAATAAAATCTTAAAAAACAAAACAAAACAGTGACTATTCCAGTGGCCAGAAAGAGCAACCAAGGAGCTCTTATACAGAAGTATGCATAGGGGGCAAATGTGATAATGATTGATTTGGAAAAAGAAAATACCCCCAGTTATGTGAGACATCAAGGCAGGATGGAAGGACAAGTATGAAATGGCTGAAATTGCACTGCAGATTTTAGTATCTGAACAAATAATCAGAGTTAGGGTAATGGCGTCTAATCTTGACACTGCTGTGGACAAGCCATTCTGCTATGAGGCTTAAATGAGGAACCTGGCTGGCTCAGTCAGTAGAGCATGTGACTCTTGATCTCCAAGTTGTGAGTTCAAGCCCCACGTTGGGAGTAGAGTTTACTTAAAAAAATAAAAATAAATTAAAAATAAAATAAAATGAGGCTTAATATTTAGAAGACAAAATTGGAGTATCCCAACATTACTATGTCTTTTCCAATATAATAAAGGTATATAAGTCAGAGAATGAGACTCAAATGTACTGACCTACGAGGAGTTTTTTTTTTTTTAAAGATTTTATTTATTTATTTGAGAGAGAGAGAATGAGAGAGAGCACATGAGACGGGGGAGGGTCAGAGGTAGAAGCAGACTCCCCGCCGAGCAGGGAGCCCGATGTGGGACTCGATCCCAGGACTCCAGGATCATGACCTGAGCCGAAGGCAGTCGCTTAACCAACTGAGCCACCCAGGCGCCCCCGAGGAGTTTTAACTATTATCTCTGTGAAACAGTTCAGCTCCTTTCCAAAGCACGGTCTGTCTTACATTTCAATTCATTAATAAGTACTAAAGGTCACGTTCCTTTGAGAAAACCTCCAGGTTGCTTAACATTCACAAAAGTGAAGTCAAAGACCCTTGATATGCTCAGAAATTTTAACAGAGTAAAATTCTAACATCCAGATGAGATTTTACCTGACTGTTAATTACAACATCAGTAGTTACTGGCAATAACAAAAATAATGAGAATTCTTCACCTTTCCCTCATCTTCTTTCCCTTTCTGGAAGGCCTCTACTTAACGTTATGAATCATCTGGTCCTTGACGTATGGTTACTTCTGGGGGGACAGATGACATTTAGCACAGGACATGTGAGGCTGTGGGAAAAGGGAAGTTCTTGGCCACAAGAACCAGCACAAAACCCTTGCCCTTGGGAAAAATGCCAAAAATCTCTGAGGTCCACTGCAAGGCAGTTAAAATTTTAACTTTAGATGATCCCTGTTGTAAGAACACAAACCACAGCACAGAATTAGACTAGGTTTTTGAAACTACATTATAAAGTTGCAAGATAACTTTTTTTTATTTTACTTTTTTTTTTTTTTTTAAGATTTTATTCGACAGAGAGAGAACACAAGCAGGAGGAGTGGCAGGCAGAGGGAGAGGGAGAAGCAGACTCCCCTCAGAGCAGGGAGCCCGATGTGGGACTTGATCCTAGGACCCCGGGATCGTGACCTGAGCTGAAGGCAGACACTTAACCGACTGAGTCACCCAGGCAGCCCTATTCACTTATTTTTTTTAAGTAGGCTCCATGCTGGGCCTCAGGACCCTGAGCTCAGATCAAGACCTGAGCTGAAATCAAGAGTGGGCCACCCAACAGACTGAGCCACCCAGGGCCCCACAAGATAACTATTTTCTGACATTCATATGAGTCTATGCTAAGTGATGGTCCCCAGGGTGAATACAAATATTTTCCCCCTTGGGATTAGTTTAACCTAACTTGGCTCTAAAATCTTTCACTATTCAAAAACGGAGAATACCATGATAATGGCTAACTTTACAGAGTGCTTACTAGGTAAGTGTTCTATGTGCACCAGCTTATTATCCTTACAATAATGCTCTAAACAACATTAACTCTAAAATAGGAATTTTCTTGGGGCGCCTGGGTGGCTCAGTCGTTAAGCGTCTGTCTTCAGCTCAGGTCATGATCCCAGGGTCCTGGGATCGAGCCCCGCATCGGGCTCCCTGCTCCGTGGAAAGCCTGCTTCTCCTTCTCCCACTCTGCCTGCTTGTGTTCCCTCTCTCGCTGTGTCTCTCTCCGTCAAATAAATAAAATCTTTAAAAAAAATAAAAATAAAAAATAAATTAGGAATTTTCTTTAGAGGTTTTGAAAATAAATATTATTTGTTACAGCAACTTTAAAGAAATTCATGAATTATTTTTAATGTGAGAGAAGCACTATACAAGTTATTAAAACCATCTTTGGTCTAAAATGAAAATATGTATAAATGCATAAGTATTTTAGAAAACTAATTATTCTAGCAATCACTACTGGGAAATCCATGCAAAATCAAAAGACCCTAAAAAGCTATTGCAGGGGCGCCTGGGTGGCTCAGTCGTTAAGCATCTGCCTTCGGCTCAGGTCATGATCCCAGGGTGCTGGGATCGAGCCCCGCGTCGGGCTCCCTGCTCCGCGGGGGAGACTGCTTCTCCCTCTCCCACTCCCCCTGCTTGTGTTCCCTGTCTCACTGTGTTTCTCTCTGTCAAATAAATAAATAAAATCTTTAAAAAAAAAGTTATTGCAGAATTCGAATATCCTTAGAATCCTAGTTGAATCTTTATTTTATGGCTTATTATGAAGAGGGAGTTCTCCTCACAACTTATGCCCAAACAGATGTAACCCAGGGAGCCCCACTTAACTTTCTGAAGGTTTTAGACCTAGAGCAGATGAGGAAATCCTTAATAATCCATGATGGTCAAGCTAATTATAATTACACAGAAAATTCAATAAAATTATCAACTTCAGGTCCACTTACAAATGTAAGTATATGCTCTGAGAAAGTAAAATTAAGACAGTAACATAATAAGAATGGAGGTCGAAAATAGCGGCAGCGGCGGCAGCTGTGTCCCACTGTCCACGCTGCTAGGTCTGTCCGGGGCACAGCCATGTCGAGTGGCGCCCATGGCAAGGAGGGCTCAGCTCGCATGTGCAAGGCCCTCATCTACTTCGCAGGTGCTTCGTAGAGCTCCCCGGCGTGGGAGTGAGCATGCTGAATGTCTTCCTCAAGTCGCATCAGAGAGCACAATCGCCCACCCTCATCTCTGCACCAGGGCCCAGCCCTTTCCCTGGGGAGATGGTACTCATACTCTATTCCATAACTCTCACGTGAATCCACTTCCAACCGGCTATGAAGATGAATAAAGAGAACCTGGACCACCACCCAGTGGGGACCACAGCACTGGTTTGGACCATGACTCTGTACACGGACCAAAAAAGTCTATGGGACCGTGGGACCGGGGCGCCTGGGTGGCTCAGTCGTTAAACGTGTGCCTTAGGCCCAGGTCATGATCCCAGGGTCCTGAGATCAAGCCCCGCATCAGGCTCCCTGCTCAGCGGGGAGCCTGCTTTTCCGTCTCCCACTCCCACTGCTTGTGTTCCCTCTCTGTCAAATAAATAAAATTTTTTTAAAAAAAGAAAAGTCTATGGGACCTTAAGCTCACCTTCCTTACTTGATCAAATGACGACCAGTATACTGATCTTCCATCCCTTTGCTTATGGCAGGAGATGGCTTAAAAAAATAACTTAGATTGGTCCATGGAAAAGAAAAAAAAAAAAATTAAGAATGAAGATGAGTACTGATATGCAGAAATTACCCTTCATACAGCCAGATTTACAATTCTGCCAGCCCATTAAGAAAGGCTTTTATAGGGGCGCCTGGGTGGCTCAGTCGTTAAGCGTCTGCCTTCGGCTCAGGTCGAGCCCCGCATCAGGCTCCCTGCTCGGCAGGAAACCTGCTTCTCCCTCTCCCACTCCCCCTGCTTGTGTTCCCTCTCTCGCTATGTATCTATCTGTCAAATAAATAAATAAAATCTTTAAAAAAAAAAAAAAAGAAAGGCTTTTATATTTACACATAAACACAAAAAATGCATTCCTGACACAAAACACTTGGCTTTTTAAAGTTTAGAGAGATAATATTCTTCATATTTGGCCCCATGAATAGTTATTTCTCTTGTACAAAAGATAAAGAAGATATCAAAAAATTAAATTTTTATTGTGACCACCTCAAAATGGAGAGCTGTCAACTCTATCTTAAGGAACACATTTTGGGGGGGGGGGCACCTGGGTGGCTCAGTCAGTTAAGCATCTGCCTTCAGCTCAGGTCATGATCCCAGGGTCCTGGGATAGAGCCCTGCATGAGGCTCCCTGCTAAGCAGGGAGCCTGCTTCTCCCTCTCCCTCTGCTGCTCCCCCTGCTCATGCGCTCTCTCACTCTGTCTGAAATAAATAAAAATCTTAAAAAAAAAAAAAGAAACATTTTTTCCCTGGAGTACTTTCATCACAATTTCTTGCAGAGACTGGATGATATGTCTCTGTTGACAATACATAGGTCTGAATAAAGATTTCCAAAATTTTTCTTCTGTGCATTTAAAAAAAATTTATTTATTTATTTGAGAGTGAGCAAGAGAGGGAGAGCACAAGCAGGGGCAGAGGGAGAGGGAGAAGCAGACTTCCCGCTGAGCAGGGAGCCAGACACCAGGCTCTATCCCAGGACCCCGAGATCATGACCGGAATTGAAGGCAGATGCTTAACTGACTGAGCCACCCAGGCACCCCTCTTCTGTGCATTTTTCAAACCATATTTTAAGAAGCATCATCAAAACCAAATATACACATATCCATTCCAAAACCAACAAAACTGGCTAGTATATGTCCATGTAGACATTTTAGTAAGTTGACGAACTGCTTCATGAAAGGTTACGTAGTATAATAGAGGGAACCTTTGCAGTGGAGGCAGAATAACCCAGATCTGAGTGGAAATCATGGTTCCATCACTTGCTAGCTATGTGACTGACCTTGGGCAACTTCCTTCTCTTAGTCTGAGTTTTTTTATTTGCAAAATGAGATAATAATTCCAATCTTGTGAGGATTAATTGTATGTGAAATGCCCAGCACAGAGCCGGACTCAAAGCAGGAGCTCAGGAAACAGTTACTGTTATTATCCTGTTGTTATTCATGTAAGCCCCTTAAAGGCAAACCACACTTTTTCTTGTAACTCAATTGTAGGCTCTGTAATTACTGAGAACTGAGAAAATAAAGGCAAGGAACATCAAAGTTACAAATAAGGATGTGGGGGGCGCCTGGGTGGCTCAGTCAGTTAAGCATCTGCCTTCAGCTCAGGTCATGATCCCAGGGTCCAGAGATGAAGCCCCGCATTGCATTGCATTGGGCTCCCTGCTCAGTGGGGAGTCTCTTTCTCCTTCTCCCTCTGATCCTCCCTCCCCCAGCTTGTGCTCTCTCTTCTCTCACTCACTCTCTCTCTCTCAAATAAATAAAATCTTTAAAAAATGAGGATTTGGTATAATATCAGTTCAACACATGCCTAGATAGGAAAGGAGACTATGAAGCAATAATGATGACCTTTAGACATATATATCAAAATGAACAATATCCTTAGCATATCAAAATAAACAATGCCCTTATTTTTATAAGCCCCTCTGAAAGGAGATGCTGCTGCCTGTGTACAATTCACGTACAGAACCACTCTTCGTTCCACAAGTATTTCCAGAATGTCCATACACTAACTGCCAGTCATTATGCTAGGCAATGTACATATGATAGTGAGCAAAAGCAGACACAGTTCTGATCCTCATGAAGATTCCAGTCATGCAATCCCACAAATAGTGTAAACTTGTGATAAGTGATATAAAGGACAGTACATGGTACTCTAAGAGCCAGTAACACAGATCTAAACTAATTGGGGAGATCAAGGAAGGCCTTCCTGAGGAAGCAAAAGCTAAGAGCTGAAGGCTGAAGAGGGAGTTAATAGTGGAGGGTGTTTCCAGACAGGCGAAAGCAGTTTGTGCAAAGAGCCGGTAGCAGGAGAAAACAGCAAGAATAAGGGACCAAAGGGCCAGGGTGTTGGGAGGAAAGATGAGTTGTGAGAATTAGCTAGGGCTGTAGACCACACAGGGCCTGAGGCATTGTAGATCATGTTCAAGAGATGTAACATTCCAAGAGAAGTGAAAAGCCACTGAAGGGTTTTATAAATGCTTATTTTAGGGGCAGAGAGGCTAAAGGGAAGATGCAATTCGATTTGCAATTTGCCTTTGCCTTCTGGAATAAGAGCAAAGGAATGCAAATAGATCACGTAGGAAACAAAAGTTCTGTCAGGATTTGACAATAGCTTGGGGAGTAGGGTGATGGTGGTAGTGGAAGAAGTAGATAAATTCAAGAGATATTCAGGAAAGTCTGATGATGTGTTGTGTACAGGGGCTGAGGGAGAGCAAACTGTCCAAGAAAACTTCTGGGTTTCTGATTCACATGACTGTAGAGAAGGATACCTATATTCAGGAGAGATGTGCTCCAGAAACATCTTTAAGGTAGTTAGTTACTTACCCTCAAAAGGACCAAAAAGCATAAATGCATTTTACTTTTGCCTGAACCTGTGTTAACCCAGTGTGATCTGCTACTTTACTTATGATACAGGGTTCCAAAAGACTTTTTGCTATTTCTGAAAATCAAATTGATCTCAAAAGTGCAAAATGTTTCCAACACTGAAGATATTTCAAAGATTCTGCCATAAGCTTTGAAATCAACTCCAAATGAGTTCTAAAACTGGTTTGAGCAATGGGGCAGCATTATGGAATGAATGTGTCATTTCCCATGATGACTACTTAGATAAGACTAACACGAATTTGCTGCTGCTTAAGGTAAACATTTTAAATAAATCTTAACAGTGAAGAGTGCTCTTATGTGATATTAAACTAAAATATGACACTTTATCAGGCATTACTATTGGAATTATGCTACTTTTGTTTCAACATTTTGAAATGCCTGTAGAAATTTTGACATTTTGTAGGAAAAGGTATGATTTTAAAAACCCCACATTCCTTGTTGATCTTAATATGTATTTTACTGTTCCCATCCTGTTCTTGTTAATGCCCATCACGTTATTCACTGTAAAAGATTTTTACTAAACACACTGGTATACGTATATATTCTATGCAGAATAAAGCACCGACTTTATCAATACTTCAATACTTAAATATTTACTTTCCTTAGTTTTAATTTTTTTAATGTGCACCCTACTGCCACTTTCATAGTGGAATACTAATGCCTTGAAGTATTAGAAACATAGAAACTCTAAATCTAACTAATCCAAGGAAAAGAACTGAACGAGTTTTGCCTCTTTAAAATCAATCTAAAACATCACACCATAGTACTGAAGTATTTCCCTAATTCTGAAACGAGAGGGGCTCCTTGGCCACCTGCTTGCACTAGGCCCTGACAAGCATTTTATTAACACTCAACTGCAATTACCAGGATGTTACCACTGCTGGTACAGAGCAGAATTCTTTTTTTTTCTCCCATGCTGATTTTATCTCAAGGCGTGAAAGGCAAGACAGTGGTCTGAGGCCAAATGTGAAAAATGTCATCTCCACAAATGAGGAGAAAAGTCAAGAGCTTTTTAAAAATTAGTTTGTAAAATCGGACTGTCTCCACCCTAGAGATTGTGCTACCAAAAGTGGTCCTTAGGAATAAGGGCTGAAGAGCTTGAAATGAGTTACCAGTATGGTTCATCTTTTTTATTTCAGGGTTTTTGTTGTTGTTGTTGTTTTAATATGAAATCAGACTATGGCTATATTTGAGCATAGCTAAGGCCGGGTATGGGCAGTGCCAAGGAAGAGACAGTGAAAAAGGCTTTAGGGTTCCCAATCTCAGCCTGCAGACTTTCCGATCTTCCCCTGAAGGAGCGGTCCGTGTCTCCCCAGAAGGAATGTGGGGGAGGGAAAGTTACAACGCCCCTGGGCTTTTCCCTTACCCAAACCCCCAGAATGACACCGCAAACCACTTCCTTCTGGGAACTGAAGGTCATAAGCTTTAAGGGACAATGGAGCTCAATGTAGGCTCCAGAAAGATGGAGACAGCGAGATGAGATGGGAGGCAGGGAAGTGGGGGTGAAGGGATGCGCCCAGTCTGAGAGAGCTGAATAGGGCGGTCCAGGCCAGGGACTTCGGGAACATGAAAGGGCCTGGATCTTCCAGAATCTGCCTAAGTAGGCCTGCCACAGCCAAATCTAGGGCATCTATGTACCCAGTGCCTATCACCACTCTCCTCGGGAGGGGGGATGGTACCCGCTAGGGCCCTCCCCCCAAAGTGGGGCTTTGCCTGTCCTTAAAAAAACCACAAACCCTCAAGTAAAGAAGCTGAACATTTATAGGGGTGGAGGGGCCAGAGGACAAGTAGGTGTTCAGCAAATATCGCGGGTTGGGGGTGGTCAGAGGGACAGGGAGGCTCCCCAGTCCGAGGAACTTTAATTACCACCGGAATGGGGGGGAGGGGGCGATGTGAGGCCCGCAAGCCTCAAGAACAGAAGAGGCCGGGAGCCGCGTCCAGCGGCGTCCCCCGGCTCGGGGGCTGACGGCCTGGGGCGCGGTCGCCAGGGGAAGGGGCACCGGGGGCCGTGGAGCGCGCCGCCTCGGTGAGCAGAGGCCGGCCTAGGCCTCGGGGGTCCGGACACACCCACCGCCGCGGCCAGGGCCCCGCTTACCTGCTCCTCCTCCGGGGTCAGCTCCGGCGCCATGTCGGGCTGGGGCGCGGTCGCGGGCTCCATCCCGCCGCCACCACCACCGCCCGCCCGGCCGACCGAACGCGCCTGGGAGCGCGGGGAGCCGGGTGCCGCCGGCCGCCGCTTCCGCGTCTCAGCAGCGCGAGGCCGGCTCGCGCATGGTGGGGCCGGCGGGGCCGGGCGGCCGCGGCGGCCGCGAACGCCGCTTCTGTCTCCTGAAGGAAAAGCTCTCACAACTGTCGCTCTCTTCGGAGCGGAAATCCTTTTTTATTTTCTTCGCTCTTTTCCCCGCACTCCCCCTCCTCTCCCGGAAAAAAACAAAACAAAACAAAACTAAAGTGCCGACGAGGAGCTAATAGTCGAGCGGGATTTAAAAAGGAAATAGGAACTCAAGAACTTTCTACGCCCGGAGCGGGGGGTCGCGGCGGAAATTTCCCGAAGGCCGCCGGCCTCCTCGGCGTCCTGCCTTCCCCCGCCGCGCTCCTGCTCCTCCAGAGCGTGAGGAGTCGTCCTCGGGGATGCGGGCCCCGGCGACCTGCGCGCGGCCTCTCAGCCCCGTTCCTCAAAAGCCGCGGCGGCGAGAGGGAGGGAAGGGGAGAGGGAGCGAGGAAGAGGCGCCCCCCTCCGGGCTCAGGGCCAGCGCTGCGGCCGCACCGCGTCCGCCCGAGCCCCCCGCGGCTCCATTGAGAAACCGAGCGCCTCATTCACAAACAGGCGGCGGAGAGGGCCGGCCGCGCGCGGACGCTGTCCGGGAGGGGGAGACAGAGAGGAGCCCGGGCGGGGGAAGCAGGGGGCGGGGGAGGGGAGACCGGAGGGACCCGCGCGGGGAGGGGCTTCGGCGTCTCCGGGCTGCGGGGACGCAGAACGAGCGAGAAAGGGGCGTGAGTTTTACGGTTCAGCTCCGTGGAGGAGGAAAAGAATACATTCGTTTGCAAACGAACTGCTGACGGGCACCTCGCCGGGGTTATTTGCTGCTACCCCCGACGTGTGAGGGGCCCACAGTCCTCGTCTAGCTCCATGTCACATGTGACTGGAAGACCCTGGAAATGTTGCCTGCGAGGTCCAGGATGTCTGGTGAGGGAACAGACCCTGCTCATCGAGGCGCGCGCGCTCTCGTTCTCTTTGCTGGCCGTATCCTGTAATCCCTCGCCAGTACAGCTGATTTTAGTACCTCACAAGAACAGCAACCGATTTCAAACCTCATTCAGGAATCATGCAACCTTTGCAAACCTTGGATTTTCACTCTGGCAATCACAGCAAAGAGCTTGGGGGTGTTACAGGATACAGTCTTGGAGTCAGTTTGAGAGGCACAGGGAAGGCCAGGGCTGGTCTGCTATGTTGTTGTTGCATCATTTCAGACCAAAAAGAAATATTCCAAAAGGGATCCAGCTAACAAGCAACAGGTAGTCCCAAGGGCTGAAGCCCTGGAGAGCTAGGGGAGAAACCCAAAGGAAAGATCTGCAGACAACTGAGGAAGGTGCTCTGGCTTCTGATGCTCCTTCTAGGACTTCAGAAGCAACCTCTGACTTCACCTTATTTCTGCATCATAGCAATAGGAACTTCAGGTTGCCCTTGGTTAGAAAAGTATTGTATTGTGCACTGACTTGTCACGATTTCAAATCTATGTTTTGAAAGCTTGTTTTGGACAAAGTTATTTGTGGTTTGAATTTGTTTTGATGAAATTGTTTTGAAGTTGGGTATTAGGACTTTCTTATCGAACTCTTGCACCCTGAATGGAGAGGACCATTACGTCACTGACACCATAGTAACAGCAGTAGTGTCCATCATGTGATGGACTTTTAAACTTTAAAAACCAGGAGGTTTGACCAGTAACTCTAGAGTGTTCAGTTTGGGCAAGGCTATTCACTGACCTAAATGGCTCTCCAAAGATCTTGAGACACTTTGTTCCTACTGTGGCCAGGCTACTCATGGTTAGCAGTGGTGTTAAGCTGTACAGCAGTCTGAGGAAGAGAAGGGATATCTGTTCCAGCTGTGGCCAGGCTACTCCTTATAGACAGTGGCACAAGACTTGTAAATATTCCTGGAGTGATAACCTTCGGAGCAGCCCACTCTGCCTGCCAACACTAGTGCTGTAGCCTGCTAGCCACATGCCCCAAGCAGAGAGGGACCAAACCTGGCAGCTGATAGCTCGCTTTTATTTGGAAGGGCTAACTCTACCAAGAACCAACTGGTAGAAATGTACACATCATCTAAATTTGGACTTTATTTCTTTCATTGTCCCTTTGCCTGAAACAATAGTGTAATTAATCTATCATTGGTTTAGAGTATGTTATTTCTTTATTGACTTATTAAGAGACATTATCCTGTATGCTACTAGCTTGTAAAATATTATTATAAGTTATAATTCCTGCAGTGAACCTGTGTTAAATTATTGGCAAAGATTATCTCAGTCTCTGAGCATAATTTGCTATGAATAAAACAAGTAACCCCTGGTACTTGGATCTGTTTCTATCTCAGGTAGGTCATCACCCCATACAAGAGTTACAGTTTCAGTATTGCAACCAGATGCTCCTCTGGATGACAGTCTATTTATTAAACAAGTATATTTTTATGCCATGCACTGGGATATCCACTGGGGTTACTACAATGAAGAAGACATGGTCTCTTCCACATGTAAGGATATGGAATGATCCTTGAGTTACACTGTAAAGTGGAAACAGCAAGACTCAAATAGTATATATAATGATGTCATTTGTACAAAGGAAAAAAAAGAACATATAAACTTATTTATACATAGAAAAGGTTTGGCAGGATACACAAGAAAGGTCACTGCGTCTTTCAAGAGGGGAAAGAAGGGAGAGGGAGACTTTTCCCTATATGGTCTTTTGTACATTTTTTTTTTTCAAAGATTTTATTCATTCATCTGAGAGGGAGAGAGTGAGAGAGAGCATGAGAGGGGAGAGGGTCAGAGGGAGAAGCAGACTCCCCACCAAGCAGGGAACCCGATGCGGGACTCAATCCCGGGACTCCAGGATCATGGCCCGAGCAGAAGGCAGTCGCTCAACCAACTGAGCCACCCAGGCACCCTTTTGTACATTTTAAATTGTTTGTTTGGTTTTTTTTTTAACTTTTTATTGAAATATACATACAGAAAGAAGAAAATGTAAGTATACAACATGATGACTTTTCACCCATGTAACCAGCACACAGATCAAGAAAGAGAACATTCCCGACTTGCCAAAGTCCCCCTTATGTCCCCTCCTAGTCCCTATTCTCAAGACTAACCACTATTTTGGCTTCTAATGGCATAGTGTGTCTGTGTTTAAATTTTGCATGTGGATCTATAACCTTTCCCCCAAAATTTTAATAATAACTTAAATATAGTTTTTCTCCCAGAGCAGGCAAATGGCTCTAGGACTAAGCTGGAGTGGGGCGCCTGGGTGGCTCAGTCAGTTAAGTGTCTGCCTTGGGCTCAGGTCGTGATCCCGGGGTCCCAGGATGGAGCACCACTTCTCCCTCTCCTATACTCTACCCCCGCTTGTGCTCTCTCTCTCTCTCAAATAAATAAATAAAATCTTTAAAAAAAAACAAAGGATGAAGCTGGAGTAGGAAATGGCAGGACCTGAGCAGTGCACACCACTGAGTGGACACAGGAGAGGTTTTGCCTAGTGATCCTCAGGACACCAGGGGTCAGTGATTTATCCAAAGTCACAGCTGATTAGTATTGAGCTAGAACTTGGATCCAGGCATTCAAACTCCTAGTACAGGGATCTGGTGAAGAGAGTAATAAAAGGAAAGGTTTCACAGAGTGAGCTAGGAAAGAGAACTCAGCAGTGTTTTTGGAGGCACAGCTGTGTGTGTGGGTGTATGGGTGTGTAAGGGAACGGTTCTCCAGAACTGCTTGCCTATCACAGTCCTAACAGGACAATGTTCGGAAGTTTCTGAGCAGACACATGGGTAACCAAACTAAGTGCAAGGGAGCTGGCTGGATTTGCTCTGAGTGGTCATCTCAGGAGAACCAGAGTACAAAGTCTTGCCTTTAACCACAGGCTCGAACCAACAAAATCAAGTATGGTACTGTCATCCTGCTCAGTCAAATCTTAGAGAGGCCAAATGGTTTCTAATAGCAAAAGACTGGAAACAATAAAGTGGCCCATCAGTAGAAAACTCAATAAATAAATTATAGTACACATATACACTGAAATATTAAGTTCGTATTTATTCATTATGTCCCTATCATGTGCCAGGCACTGTTCTACATGACTTTCATTCATCTAATCTCACCATCTCAGTTTGAGAAAGCTGAAATTATCCTCATTTAAAAAAAACATCAAGGTAGATCCACATGTATTGACATAGCCTCCTCAGATTTTTTAATGCTTGGCTACAGGGCCTTGGGAGGAAGGTGAGGGTAGGGTTGGGGGAGTGTAGGTGACAGACAAAATGAAATTTTTTTTTTAAGATTTTATTTATCCATTTGACAGAGAGAGAGAGAACGTGTGGCAGGCAGAGGGAGAGGGAGAAGCAAGCTCCCTGCCAAGGAAGGAGCCCAATATGGGGCTCAATCCCAGGACCCCAGGATCATGACTGGAGCCGAAGGCAGACGCTCAAATGACTGACCTAACCGGGCACCCCTTAAATCACATTTTTATTAAATTAACATGAACTGAAATCTGAAAGTAGAAAATAAATGACGAAGAGGGAACCTTGGGGGGAGGGGTGTTATGAATTGCACTTTTGTCTTTTGCTTTTTTTTTTTTAAAGATTTGTTTATTTATTTATTTGAGAGAGAGAGAATGAGAGACAGAGCATGAGAGGGAGGAGGTCAGAGGGAGAAGCAGACTCCCTGCCGAGCAGGGAGCCCGATGCGGGACTCGATCCCAGGACTCCAGGATCATGACCTAAGCCAAAGGCAGTCGCTTAACCAACTGAGCTACCCAGCCGCCCTGTCTTTTGCTTTTAAGGCAAAGGTTTCAGGTCTCTGTCTAGAAAGCTTTTCCTCCCCTTCCTCCCACCTTCTTCAGCAGACAAATGTGACTCATCCTTAAGGTCTCAGCTCAAAAGTCACTTCCTCAGCAAGATCTTTCTTGGCTACTCCCTAAACTGAATTAGATGCCCTGTTGCTCTCTCTCCCCCTCTTATTATTAGTTTTTTTTATCAGAGAGCTGATCACAGTTTCTAACTGTGCCCTTGTTTCCATGTCCATCAGCCTAGTCTCTGCCTGTATTACTAGACTATAAGCTCCAGGAAGGCAGGAACCACCTCTGTCTTGTTGGCCCCTGGCCCCTCAGAATCTAGAGCCTGGTACCTAGTAGGCAGGCCCTTCATAAATGTGTTAAATGACTGAATCAGTGAAGACAGCCACCTTATAAAAATAAATAAATGAAATAAAATTTAAAAAGATAGCCACCTTAACTCTGAGACCTCTAGCTTGCCATTTTCTCCTGCCTTTCTTATACTTGCTCAGGTATATTTGTTTGGAAAAGAGATATTTCCAAAACTATGATTGGAATTTTACAACACCTTCCCCCAAAACACCTTTACTTCTAAAATCCAAAGCTTGGGCTGCCTGGGTGGCTCAGTCATTAAGCGTCTGCCTTCAGCTCAGGTCATGATCCCAGGGTCCTGGGATTGAGCCCCGCATCGGGCTCCCTGCTCAGCTGGAAGCCTGCTTCTCCCTCTCCCACTCCCCCTGCTTGTGTTCCCTCTCTCGCTGTCTCTCTGTCAAATAAAGAAAATCTTAAAAAAAAAATAAGTAAAGTAAATAAAATAAAATAAAATGCAAAGCTCATGTGGTGCCCGGGTGGCTCAGCCAATTAATTGTTTGTCTTTGGCTCAGGCCCTGATCCCAGGGTCCTGTGATCAAGCCCCATATCAGGCTCCCTGCTCAGCAGGGAGTCTGCTTCTCCCTCTCCCTCTGCCTCTGCCTCTCTCTTTCTCTCTGTCAAATAAATAAATAAAATCTTAAAATAAAATAAAATAAAATCCAAAGCTCCTCTCAAACATTGCTCCAAAATGACTACTGCCTATGGAAAAGATATGTTGTGTTATACACACATGCTTTGGCTATAAAGGATCACCCCAAAATTCTTACTGCCTTTTTTCTAAAAGACAAACAGATACAGGCTAAATAAGGTCATACTGCTAACCAATGTCTAGGGGGGACTTTTTTTCTTATTTACTCATAGGCTAAATCTATCACCACTAGAATGTGCTTTGCAAGGAAGGTGAAAAACCCTATCCCATGTAGATTACATTCCCCCATTACCCAAAATGCTCCAGGGACCATCCTTCCCTGTTGCTGTTCTTGACCGTTTTTGCTTCTGTCTTCTTTTTAAACTAGAACATGAGCTGTCTCTTTATTTATTTATTTATTTATTTATTTATTTGAGACAGAGAGAATGAGAGGGAGGAGGGTCAGAGGGAGAAGCAGACTCCCCGCCGAGCAGGGAGCCCGATGCGGGACTCGATCCCGGGACTCCAGGATCATGACCTGAGCCGAAGGCAGTCGCTTAACCAACTGAGCCACCCAGGCGCCCGAGCTGTCTCTTTCCACATTCAATTTTCTCATCTGACATCCTATGCACCACTCCTAAATCACGGGTTAATCAGTCACTATTCTATGTTACTTTTGTATCTGACACCTGTGTCTAGAGTTTATCTAACACTCTGAGGACAATTATTTGCTTCCTTGCCCATTTCTCCCACTAGACCACGAGCTCCTTGGGGGCAGACACCATGTCTTAGTCACTCCTCTTTCTTCAGAACCTAGTGCGATACACTGGACACAGCAGGTGGTGCTCAATCAATGTTTGCTGAAAGAATGGATCTGTCCTTTCCTAGCCAACGAGGTCCCATTTTTATCAAAGAATACCAAACTGGTTTGGTTACCCTGGATACTTTGTTGCTTATGAAAAAACATTCAATGTAAGAGGGAGGTACCATCTGGGCGCCTGGGTGGCTCAGTCGTTAAGCGTCTGCCTTCGGCTCAGGTCATGATCCTGGGGTCCTGGGATCGAGTCCCACATCGGGCTCCCTGCTCAGCAAGAAGCCTGCCTCTCCCTCTCCCACTCCCCCTGCTTGTGTTCCTGCTCTAGCTATCTCTCTCTCTGTCAAATAAATAAATAAAATCTTTAAAAAAAAAAAAAAAAGAGGGAGGTACCATCTGAGTTACACTGCTTTCACTCACTTTGACTTTATCTGTGTTAACGGGAGTCCAGAACAGAAGGGATAAGTTAAGTCCACAAATAGACAGAACCTTGTCTGAACCAGTTTCAACTTCCTCCCTTACAAAAGCTTTTGTTAACGTTGCCAGCGAGAAGCAGAACTGACAGACGAGTTCCATCTTTTATTTCCCCAGTTTGACAGCGGAGAAAACCTGCAGGCAAAAGCAGAGGGAGAGGCTTGAAGGGACCGCCAGCCAGCTGGAAAGAAGCTTGCTATAAATGCTAGTGGTCTGTGCCAAGTCTTGGCCAGAAGAACTCTCTAGGTTTCAAATTTTGTCTCTTCTCGTTCCATACTGTCTCTGAGGATGAGGAGAATGCCTCTGGGCTGGGCCCCATAGTGAGGCCTACCCCCCAGTTTCCCAGGCTGCCTCTGGCCACTTCTCTGCCTCCTCAAAACAGACACAAAAGTCCTCTTTTCAAAATAATCACTATCACTGGGAATGGATGTGAGAAACAAATGCACACATCCTAGATTAGGGACTCTGTCTCTTCCCTCAGATATTTCCTGCCTGAGGCTACTCTTGATTCATCTTCACTACCGCCAACCTCCCAGCTCTCCCAGGCCCCTCCTCCTTGCCTCTGCCTTGCCCTAGACCCACTGGGGAGGGGCGTAGAGGGTGAGTCACAATCAAAGCAACACCCAAGACCAAACCTCTCAAGACTTGGTGGGGAAACAAAAATTTTAAATTAATTTGGTTCTCGGGGTGCCTGGGTGGCGCAGTTGTTTAAGCGCTGGATTCTTGGTTTTGGCTCGGGTTGTGATCTCAAGGTCGTGAGATCTAGCCCTGCAATGGGCTCCATGCTCAGTGCAGGGTCTGCTTAAGACTCTCCCTCTCCCTCTGCCCTTCCCCCTGTGCGCGCACGCACTCTCTCTAAAATAAATAAGTAAACTCTTTAAAAAAAAATAAATTTTCTTCTTTTTTGACATAAGCACTGGGTGTAATCACAGAATCCTAAGACAGGGTAGGAACTCAGAAATCAGCCCATCTTACCAAAACAAGCAGTCATACTCTTGCCAAGATCTCAAGGCTTTTGTCCACTTTTCCTGCCCTACATATCAGAATGCATAAAACAAATGGCCACATCTGCTTAAAAATATGTATTGTGAGGTTTTTGCTCACTTCCTTACTAGAGAGGAAATCTGTAGCTGTGAACATCATTTCTTTCCCTCCTCCAGTGTATGAGAAGTTTTTAGGTTGTCCTGTTAAGCACATTCAGAGAACTAAATATAATTCTTGTTTTTAGAACTCTGCAGCATATCCATCCACCCATTAGCAGCCCACCACACACTTCCACTCAGCCTCCTCTCCAGGGTCACTGCTCTGTGCAGAAGAGAAGAGGGACTGCCTTCTCATTCCAGCTCATCATCTCATTCACCTAAGCAACATTTTTTTTAAAAGATTTTTTATTTTATTTATTTGACAGAGAGAGACACAGTGAGAAAGGGAACACAAGCAGGGGGAGTGGGAGAGGGAGAAGCAGGCTTCCCACTGAGCAGGCAGCCCGAGGCGGGGCTCGATCCCAGGACCCTGGGGTCATGACCTGAGCTGAAGGCAGACGCTTAATGACTGAGCCACCCAGGCAGCCCCACCCAACCAACATTTTAATAAATGCCAGGCACTGGGAAGCTAAAGATGAATAAGACCAGGTCTCTGACCTGAAAGAGTTTGCAATCTAGGGGCGCCTGGGTGGCTCAGTTGGTTAAGCGTCTGCCTTTGGCTCAGGTCATGTTCCTGGGGTCTTGGGATCGAGCTCCGAGTTGGGCTCTCTGCTCAGCTGAGAGCCTGCTTCTCCCTCTCCCTCTCCCTCTGCCTACTGCTCTGCCTACTTGTGTACACACGCTCTCACTCTGTCAAATAAATAAATAAAAATCTTTGAAAAAAAAAAAAAGCTTGCCATCTAATAGAGGGAATGTGTAGTAAGGAATTTAACCTTGCTCAAAGAGAAGTTGGCCTTTGCCCTTGGCTCCTAGGAAATAACCTCTAAGCCTTTGGAATGTCCTAAGAAAGTTTGTTTGCCTGAGGGTCTTTGGCCACACCAGATAGTCTAGCACTGTGACTGGGGGAAAGGAGGACTTTGGATCCTGTGTTATCAGCTAGACCTCTGGAGAGGCTGGAGAGTGAGGTCAGCCAACCGGGTCCAAATGACCAAGCTCCAATAAAAACTTGGGACACCAAGGCTCAGGTGAAATTCTCTGGTTGGCAGTTCTCCCTGAGTACTATCATACACAGGTCCCAGGGAAGTTAATGCTATTCATGATTCCACTGGGAGAGGAAAACGAAGATTCACATTTGGAATTTTCAGGACTCTGCCCCATGCATTTCTTCCCTTGACTGACTAATCTGTTTCCTAACACTGTGACAAACTCTATCCATGAGTATAACAGCTTTCAGTGAGTTCTTCTGGTGAATTATCAAACCTAAGTGTGGTCTTGAGGACTATCCCTAAATTTGGGAGAGATATATGCAGTGGGATGGGGAGGGCACAAACATGAGAATGGCTAATTCTACCTGCAGAGGTAAAGGTTCAACCAGGTATCTGTTGAATGGAGTTTTCCAAAGATGAGTAGATATATTTACCAGATGAATGAAGTCTGAGTGAAGAGGGACATGGTGGTGGGGGTGGGAGGATGTGGTATGAAACACATGTTTTTGTACAAGGAACTGTAAAGCAGCATCACTGGAGAGGAGGCAGCAAAGGAAGGAAGGTAATTTATGAGGCTGGACAGACATGCTAAGGCCAGGTCATGAAGAAACTTGCATGGCAGGCTGAGAAGCTTGTAGGCAATGGGAAATCCTTGAAGCAATGCATTTTTAGAAAGGATCACTCTGCCAGTTATGGCAGGAGTGGATGGCAGCGGGGGGAGGATTGGTGGCAGGGAAACTAGGTAAGAAACTCTGGCAGTACTCCAGGATGAAGAAGACTTGAATTAAGGCTTTAGGTCATAGAGGAAATGGAGAAGAGAAAGGTGGAGTTTAAAGGATGTGGTGACTCACTAGCTGTGAAAGGTAAGAAATGTACAGGAATCATCAGAATAATACCTAGGTTCCTAGCTGGGGTGACTAAATGCTATTAACTAAGACAAGGATCGCAGGAAGAGAGCATGATTGAGAGGGACTGTGGGGGAGAGATAATGAGTTCAGTTTGGGACATGTCGAGTTTGAAGTGACTGGGAGATTGACTGGTAAGGAGTTAGATACATAGATAGGGCTGGAGCGCAGGGCAGGCATCAGCACATACACAGCAGTGAAGCCAGGAAAGAGAAAGGCTGGGAAATGCCCCTTACATTTGGAAAAGAGGAGACCACCAGTCCCTTGATGAGAGCACCCAAAAGTGGTAGGAACAGAAGTCAGATTTCTGACACAAGTAAGTGTGAAGTGAACTAGTGAAAAAACAGTGATTATAGGGGTGCCTGGGTGGCTCAGTCGTTAAGCGTCTGCCTTCGGCTCAGGTCATGATCCCAGGGTCCTGGGATCGGGCCCCACATTGGGATCCCTGCTCCGCGGGAAGCCTGCTTCTTCCTCTCCCACTCCCCCTGCTTGTGTTCCCTCTCTTGCTGTCTCTATCTCTCAAATAAATAAAATCTTTAAAAGAAAAAACAGTGATTATAGACAAACTAATATCAAACACAAGTGAATTAGGATGACACCAACTCTTTGATGCAGGCATTAGAACCTAGCATGGCTTTCTGAGTTAACAGTAAAACAACCAAGACTGCTTACTTTGTATCAACTGTTTGAAGAGCCTACTCTTTTCCAGGTGTGTGGGTTCCACTGGCACTTGAGATGAAATAGGTGATCTCAACTAGTAGTCCTTAGTTAACTCATGCCAAGCTGGCCCTCTAGCCAAGGCAAGCAGGATAGGCCACAGGCAATAGTATCAGCTAGGATTCTTTGGTTGCAAGTCCAGAAATCAGCTCTGGCTAATTTTTTTTTTTTTTTTTTTTCTGGCTAATTTAAGCAAGACTGAATTTACTGGGTGCTCGTTGGTTTAATAGCAAGAACAAGCAACACCCCCTACCTTTCCGAGGGCAAAATAAATGAATTCCAACAGATTCACTTTCTTTGTTCCTCTGCTCAGGATACAGATTCCTGGTGAGGAGCAGGTGATTGGTCCATCTTGAGTCATGAGCCTGATGTTTGGCTAAAGGAGCGCAGCTCCCCCAGATTACAGTCCCATCAGATCACACTGCATAAGGAAGAGATAATTCCACAAAAAAAGAAACTGGTCGCTATTCGGAAGGGTGGCCAGAAAACATATCCAATCACAACAACTTATTTACACAGCCATCTTTGAAACAGGTGGCAGGAGGTGGTTTTACAATTCACAAGAAATATGACCAGAGGACATGCTATTCAGTGATTAATAATATTGGCTCCTCAGTTAAAAATAGAAGGGGCACTCCTCTGAAATACATCCTTCAAGCTATCATTCAACAATATCAAGTTGTGCTTGGTGATAAGTTTGCCTGGTATGTTCTGTGACTCGCGCATCTGTCTCCCAAGAGTGTCCTTTTGTGGAAGTAGTCTCTCCAGACATGCTTATTTCTGAGCAGGGCCCAGCCAAGTCTCTACTGATACTAGCTAGCATGCACAGCTCCTGAAATGATACAGTTGGCTTGCTAAGAGCACAGACTAGTGCATTCTCCTTGGGAAGATCATGTAGCATCTAGGCAGCTGACAACATGCTCCTTGGCAAGAGGAATACAATGTTCCTATTGCAGCATTGACCCAAATTCAGAAAAGAGCTTATTGATGTAGGCATGCTTAAATCTGCAGCCAGCAGGATCATAATTGGGGGGGGGTGTTGTCTTCCTTCTCCGATTTTACAGAGTCAGCTTGAGCAGCTCTGTAAAAGCCCAACACTGAGGCTAGTTCCACTGATGTGCTGAATTTGTGTAATCAGGCTCCACTTAACCACAACTTCTGCCCAGATCTGTTCCCAGAATTAATCAACCCAAAGGAACCAACTGCAAGTCAGACAAGATCCGACCGGCATGCCTCCAAAATTTTGCCACAGGACGCTAGCTAGTATTGTGGGAGTAAAATAGTGAACTCTTTTTGTCCGATAAA
The DNA here is from genome assembly GCF_054177405.1 of Leptonychotes weddellii. NCBI lineage: Eukaryota > Metazoa > Chordata > Mammalia > Carnivora > Phocidae > Leptonychotes > Leptonychotes weddellii. The sequence continues at coordinate 101,931,838 of NC_138377.1, forward strand.
AGAAATCCTAGAAAGGTGGAAAGCAGTGAGAGCAGCAGATTGAGGCCACGGGAAATGGGACACATTTCCTGAACACAGAGCAGAAATGAATTGGTTAGTTTTAGACACTATCTTCCACTGCCACAGCTGCCAAAGAGCCCTAGTTTACAAATCTAAATGGATCTGGCCTGCTCAAAGCTCTTCCATGACATAAAATCTAAAACCTCTGCAGAATACCCAGGCCCACCTCTCTCTCCAGCCTCCTCCTGGGCAGCTCCCCAACCCTCATTTAAGCCTGAGGCATGCTGAACCTGCTTCAGGTCCCAGAGTGAGTCTGACCCCGCTCCAGAGGGGGCGACTGCATACCCTCCTGCCTCTGTGAGAAACTCCTGCTCTCCTCCTCTGCAGAGCCCTTTCTGTCCTTCTCTGAGCCTCAGTCTAGCTCCAACCTCCTCTACGGAGCCTCCCTCTGCTTTCCTGCCCAGGGTTCTCTGCATCTTTCAGCCCGAAAGCAATCTTCTCACCTCCATGCCAGTGGGTTTCTTTCCTCAACTGGACTGTTAATCCTCAAGGGCAGGGTCTGAGTCCTATCTATCCCCATAACCCCCTCTACATCACTGGGGCCTAGCACAAGGCTTATCTTCTGAAAGGCGCACGGTTTGTCGAAGTTGTGAATGAACTCCATTTGCATTTTATCTCTGGCATTGTCTAAACCAAAGAGAATCACACTTCTCAGAAGAGGGAACATATTCAAATACCAAGAACTGCAGTTCCTGGTAAGACCTTTTAGAAAATGACGTTACTAACAGCAGCGACTGGAAACTCAGCAGAATGCTTAAGTGCTAAAAACAGTGAAATGGGCCAAGACTTGAACAGTCATGGTTTAGGTAGCCGGGGGAGGGGGGGGGAAGGGGGGGGAGAAGGGAAGGAGGTGGGGGAGGGTCACAACCATCTAAAGTTTAAGAACCACAAACAACTTCTTTCGTAAGAATTACATATATTTACATTGTGGATATCTGGGATACACTTTTCACAGGAATTACTGCTCAAATCCAAAGACCACCCAATCTGGGAACATCTCTCAACGGTCTGAGCAAGCATGTCAGATAGGAGATAAGCTGTATCCAACTGGAGTGGCTTGGGAAAGGCCACTCTAAAACGAAATAACCTGTTGTTGTCACTGTCTTCCTCCCCAGACTTCTTTTTGGGATGAAGCACCATCCTGTGACTCCCCAAGGAGCCACCCTGTTCAGTTCTCCATGAGGCTCCCAGGGGAGTCCAGGCTATAGGGAGGGCTCTTCAGCTTGGGGGTAGACAGGTGTTCCAACTCATAGCGTCCGTCCTCAGACGCCTTGTGTGTGACATTCTCCTTCATGCCTTCCTGGCTCCTCTTATGCTCAATAATCTGCTGGAGCTGGTACCCAGCATATTCTGGCTTGGTGGTCAGAGGGCCGGCTGGCACGGCTAAGCCAAGAACATCGGACACCATGTAGGGACGCAGCCAGCCCACCAGAGGAGTGCTTCCAGGGCTGTAGTGGGTCTCCTTGTGGTAGAAGAGAAGTCCATCTACCTATAAAAGGGGAAACCAGGGACCAAAATGACTTCTGGGGCCCCATGTTCCAGGAGAGTCTATGCACACCGGGGCCGCTCTAGGGTGCGAACTCCCTTTCCTGGATCACTGCCAGGGGAAAAAGAATCCTTGTTTCTCACACATGCAATTTCTCTAAATGAAGAAATGGCCTAGAAAACTAAATTTTAGAAAATAAAAACGTAAATAGCACTTCTTGTTTGCAGGGTGCTTGCTACCCACTACTTTATCCTCTTACCCACCGCTGAGGGTGTTTAAGAAAAGGGGCTAGGGCTAGTTCTGAGGTCCTCCCTAAAAACACAGTATGGGGGAGCCTGGGTGGCAGAGTCGGTTGAGTGTCCGACTCTTGGTTTCAGCTCAGGTCGTGATCTCAGAGTCGTGAGATCGAGCCCCGCATTGGGCTCCATGCTCAGCACAATGTCTGCTTGAGATTCTCTCTTCCTCTACCTCTGCCCCTTCTGCTCGGGCTCTCTCTCTCTCTCTCAAACAAATAAATCTTAAAAAAAAAAAAAAAATAGGGGCACCTGGGTGACTCAGTTGGTTAAGTGTCTATCTTTGGCTCAGGTCATGATCCTAGGGTCCTGGGATCAAGCCCCGCACTGGGCTCCCTACTTGGTGGGGATTCTGCTTCTCCCTCTCCCTCTGCCTCTTCCTTGGCGTGTGCTCTCTTTCTTTCTCTTGCTCACTCTCTCTCTCAAGTAAATAAATAAAAATCTTTTTAAAATAAAAAAAATAAAAACACAGTATGAAGCAGAAATTCAACTTGAACCCAGGTTTTCTGTCCCCAGATCCCATGCACTTTTCACCACTCAGACGTCTTTGTAATAGGGAATGTGCTCCACACAGGGAACAAAGCAGGGGAATTGGACAGGCCCCTCCAAGACGCTGGACTGCTGAGCACAGGGGAAACAGACTGTCAGGAAGCCCTGTTCCCCATGCCATTGTTGGCTGCCTAACCTCCCCCTAAATTATCTGCAAGCTATGTTCTGGGAAACTCAGTTTTTCTCAACGGGAAGACCTCCTACGGTCCCACATTTTCTTTTCCATGATTCAGTGACTCATCTCTAAAAAGCATTTATTGTCACTGGGGCATAAGGATTATAAATAAAGATGGTGTTTTTACCACCTTCTTAATTGACTCCCAGAAATGAAGGCAACTCGGCCTTTGCCATTTCCTCATTTGGGAAGCTATGATCCCTTTAGCGAAACTATATCGAGTTCAAGCAAATACTTGTGGGTGACTAGGCAGAATTTTAAAGGATGTGAGGGGCAAAGGAAAGTTTGTGTGCTGAGCCTGGAGAGGGTAACTGCAGGTTCTGAGGATGACAAAAGACTGCCCAGGACTGAGGAACTTCTAGGGACATGAGACTTTCAGTGCTAAACTGGGACAGTTTTGGACAAACCAGGGCAGCTTGGTCACCCTGCTCCTGCGCCACTGCTCAGCAAGCGGCACCACCCCCAGGAACCATCTACTCTTGGGAGGGAGGATAAGGAGTTCGTGCCCCCTTGGTCTGTCAGTCACAGGAGCCCCCAACTTTACCATTGGCTACGGCAGTCAAACAAGGGGCCTGGCTATCAGGCTCGCAGCAGAACACAGGCACCCAAGAAGGACCTGGGGATGGAAGCCTTGGTCCTCCCTGTGCCCCTGCCTCTCCATCTGTACAATGAGGGGTGTAAATGAGCTGTTCTTGCAGGGCCCTTCCAGCCCTGGCATTCTGACTTCTCTAGCAGGGTGGAGCTGAGGCTCTGAAGGGCAGTGGCACATCCTTTCCCAGGAATCAGCTTTCAGCCCTTCTCTGATGCTCTGACACAGCAAACTCAGAGGATATCCTAAGACTCTGTGTAGCCAAGCGTCCCTGCATCCTGCAATCGGGTCAGAGCAATAAAGACAATGGTTGTTACCTCAAAAGGGAAATCCATAGACAGCACCTTACACAGGCTCTCAGGAGTACAAGGGAAATTCTTTAGCCCCACAAATTTAAACTAAAATATAAATTAGAGCAAAGAATTAGTGCATGTTACAAATAATATTGGTTCCAGCAAGTGAAAAACTGTATCAAAGAAGAAAAGTTCAGTCTCATCCTTCCCTACCCTCTTCAACCCTATGAATTACTGGATTGGTAGTCCTCAACCTTGCTTTATCCACAAGAATCACCAGGGGAACTCTTAAAAATCACTGAAGCCCAGGGCGCCTGGGTGGCTCAGTTGGTTGGGCGACTGCCTTTGGCTCAGGTCATGATCCTGGAGTCCCGGGATCGAGTCCCGCATCGGGCTCCCTGCTCGGCAGGGAGCCTGCTTCTCCCTCTGACCCTCCCCTCTCTCATGTGCTCTCTCTCATTCTCTCTGTCTCAAATAAATAAATAAAATCTTAAAAAAAAAAACACAAAAAAAACCAAACAAAACAAAACAAAAAATCACTGAAGCCCAGGCCCCACCCCGAGATTCTGACTGAATTGGCCTGGGTCCCAGACATTTTTTTTTAAAGCTATCCAGTTGATTTTGACACACAACCAGGACTGAGAACCACTGTCCTGTGCTAGGTTTAGGGACTGTATGTTATTCTCGAAGCCATATGACAGTGCGAAAGAAGGACTAGTGCAGCCCCTTTCACATCAGCAAGAATTTTTAGACTGAACAGTGTAACAAAGTGATTAGGACTAAAATTCTAAAGTCAGATTGCTTGGGTTTGACTCCCAACTCTGCCAATCATTTCATCTGTATACGCCTCTGCTGTCCCATCTATAAAATAGGATAATAAAAGTATCTCCCTCATAGGGTTGTTGCATGGGTTCAGTGAGATAATACATGCAGAGCACTCAGAACATTTCAGACCCAGCTGCTCCCACGTTCCCGTCCTCAATACATGTTCTTCCAGGACCTTCCTGGTAACATCACTGGATACTGACCCCATTTACTGTCCTGTAATTGGTTATCCGAATGCCTTTAAAAGTGTTGTAAGCAATCCAAGCAAATGCCAATCTATGGGGCTTTGCTAATAAAATGCCCTGAACACAGCTGTCACATATCTCATCGCTGAGTGGGTAGCAAAGACACATGGACTGTCATCCTGGGCTGTGGGACCTTGGGGAAGGCAGTCCCCTCTCTGAGCTTACATCTTCATCTGTAAAATGAGGCAGCTGACTAGATGAGGTCACTCTCAGCTCAGATACAAGAACAGAGGTTCTCAAAGTGTGGTCCCCAGACTAGCAGTACCGGCAACACTGGGGAACTTCTTAGAAATGCAAATCCTTAGGGGCGCCTGGGTGGCTCAGTCGTTAAGCGTCTGCCTTCAGCTCAGGTCATGATCCCAGGGTCCTGGGATCGAGCCCCGCATTGGGCTCCCTGCTCTGCGTGGAGCCTGCTTCTCCCTCTCCCACTCTCCCCCTCTCCCACTCTCTCTGCTTGTGTTCCCTCTCTCGCTGTCAAATAAATAAAATCTTTAAAAAAAAAGAAATGCAAATCCTCAGGATCACCCTGACCTACTGAATCAGAAACTTGGGCGAGGAGGCCCAGGCATCTATGTTTACCAAGCTTCCAGATACTGCTGACGCATGCTACAGTTTGAGAACCACTGTACGAGAGCTATTAGCATTTTATATTAACCACTATTTATTGAGTGACTACTGTAAGTATCATGTTAGGAGAACTGGCACATTTGTATCACTTGGTTCTTAGAACAACCCTGTAAAGTAGGTGTTATTAACCCTACAACAGAGATGAAGAAACTAAGGCCAAATGAGGTTATTAACTTTAGCTAGTAATTGTTAAAGCCAAAACTAGTTCAGATCTGGATGACTGTTAAGTCCACATCCTTCTCATTGTGCCACGCTGCCTCAACAACAAGATAATTTTGTTCATAATGATTATATTTAGATAATAGAACAATCCAAACCAATCCCCCTAAAGAATCCTACAGTCCTAACACCAGGCCTTACAGGATTAAGCTTGGATTTCTCTCCCAGTCCTTGTTCTTCTGGTAACTTTGAATGCATCCAGTAGAATCGGAAATCAGTCTGCCACAGAGAAGGGAAACAGAAAGATGAAATGCTGCTCATTTCAAACAATAATATGAACAAAAACACCCCATTCTAAATAGCCACCTAATTTATAGAGACCTAAGCTCCTCTATCATTACCCTCATTGTCCCTTCAAACACTGCCATAAGGTCAGTAAAATGTTTATAAAATCTTTGCAGATTTTTTCTTAAAACCCAATTAAGATTTTTTAAAATTTTTTTTAAAGATTTATTTATTTATTTATTTGAGAGAGAGAGACAGAGAGAGAGAGTACATGAGAGGGGGGAGGGTCAGAGGGAGAAGCAGACTCCCCGCCGAGCAGGGAGCCCGATGCGGGACACGATCCAGGGACTCCAGGATCATGACCTGAGCCGAAGGCAGTTGCTCAACCAACTGAGCCACCCAGGCGCCCCCCCAATTAAGATTTTTAATAGCAGTCCAGTCAACATATATTGTTGGTACTTACCATTAAAATAAAACAACCTTTGTTTTATTTTAATTCTGAGGATAAGAAACTACTATATAGTTGTAACTTCTCATAAACTACTTTATTCCCTGAATTATGGATATGTACACTTCTGTAGCTATTAAGTGCCTTTTGTTTCTTGTACATTATTTTGCTTTTAAAAATAAAAAAAATGTCAGGGGCACCTGGGTGGCTCAGTCGTTAAGCGTCTGCCTTCGGCTCAGGTCATGATCCCAGGGCCCTGGGTTCGAGCCCCGCATTGGGCTCCCTGCTCGGCGGGAAGCCTGCTTCTCCCTCTCCCACTCCCCCTGCTTGTGTTCCCTCTCTCACGGTGTCTCTCTCTGTCAAATAAATAAATAAAATCTTTAAAAAATAAATAAATAAAAATAAAGTCTATTCTATATATTATAGAAACACAGGTAATTTTATTTATTTATTTTTAAAGATTTTATTTATTTATTTGAGAGAGAGAGAGAGAGAAACAGCATGAGAGGGGAGAAGGTCAGAGGGAGAAGCAGACTCCTCGCTGAGCAGGGAGCCCGACGTGAGGCTCCATCCCAGGACTCCAGGATCGTGACCTGAGCCGAAGGCAGACGCTTAACCCACTGAACCACCCAGGCGCCCGAAATACAGGTAATTTTAGTATCCAAATTTACAAGTTGTGAATACATGTTATAAAACATCCTTCAGCAGAATTAAAGAAAAATATGTCCTAGATTGAATTTATGAGATCTGAGTTTTAGGTGTGGCTCTGCACTGGAGCAAGGTACTTACCACCTGTGGCTCTCAGCTTTCATACCTATATGATGAGGAAGGACAACAGTACTCACCTTATAGAGTTGTTTTAAGGGCTTCAATGAGATAGTGCTCAGAAAGTGCTTGGCAATGCAAGTCTTAGCTATATTGTTAGAACGAGGCGTGTATTCGAATTCTGCAGCACCACCACCTAACATAATGCTTTGGAAAATCACGCTTTGGCTAATGGCTACAGAAAGCAGTAGCCTATAGTGACAACCAGTGATTCTCACACTTGGGCCTACATGAGGATCGCCTGGAGGCTTGTTAAAACATGAGTTGACCCCAGAGTTTCTGATTCAGTAGGTCTGGAAATTTGCATTTCTAACCACATTGAGAACTGTGATAAACTAATTGAAAGGGAGGACAAAAAATCACCACTAGAAAACTGAGACAATGATGCAGGAGTGTGGGGAACACAAGTGGAATCTGAGGGGCTGACCCAGCCTCACTCCAATGACTGCCACCGTCACTCATAGGAATCACCGATCTCAGAAAAACCTTGGGGGAAGGTGAAACTTGAGGGGAGAATATTGGGGCGTCTCCTCACTTGGAAAATCTCCTTCCAGAGCTGGCCCCTCAGAGATTCGTGCCATTGTGTCATACGAAGGAGGCCCTGCTGTTTTCAGGGTCAGGATGTGGTTGGTGAGGCAGCAGAGCTGGCTGGAGACTCTCGGTGGTGACTTAACTCCACCTTCTCTTCCTCGTGCTGCCTGCACAAGGTGGCATCCCTGTTGCCCACAATCTCCCCTGCCAGCAATCCTCCCCAACTCTGGAGAGGCAGGGGGGTGGCGGCAGCTTCTACAAAGTCCCAGCCTACCCCTCTGCTCTGTTTCACTCTTTCCTCCCCTCAAGAACTGCTGTACTTCCCTTAGTTCCTCCTACTTCTTTTTTTTTAAATGAAGCTAATTTAAACACACTCAAAGATGCAAGGAACATAAGATAATGTTCTTGATACACCACATCCTGTGCACACCAAGAAGCTGGTCACGTATCAAACCCACATGCTGAGCCACATTCCCGGGAGGAGAGGAGAAAACAGGAGAGGACATGAGGAGAGCATTAATCCTTACCTGGCAGTCATAAAAAGGGTGTCCCCGCCAGCACATCACATCCAGAACATAGTAGGTCTGGTTCACCTCACTGTAAATGCAGTCCAGAATGGTGTAGTCTGGGGATACAGAGGAGAAAGTCAGTACAGGGTACCCCTTCCAATCAGAGTTCATTAGGGAGAAAGTTCTTCATGGCCCTTTGTTGCTCCTGGTGCGCTTAAGGGTGACGTGAGTAGGACAGCATGAGAGAGATCAAGGCAACCCTTAAGCCAGGTGGGAATTCTAAACTTTTAGATAAACTGCGACATTTACTCACCTTAGAAAAGCTCCAGTCCAAAAGCAAGTAATCCATTTTAATTTACATGCACTTTTTTTTTTTAAGATTTTATTTATTTATTTGACAGAGAGAGACACCGTGAGAGAGGGAACACAAGCAGGGGGAGTGGGAGAGGGAGAAGCAGGCTTCCCGCAGAGTGGGGAGCCCGACACGGGGCTCGATCCCAGGACCCTGAGATCATGACCTGAGCCGAAGGCAGATGCCTAACGACTGAGCCACCCAGGTGCCCCTTACATGCACTTTTGAGTTCCTATCATAGGTGGTGTGCTCTGTGTGGAATATTAACCATAAGTAGTCCCTGCCTTTAAGGAAGTGACAATCCAGTTAAGGAGATAAGATGATCATAGAGAAAAGAACCAAGAGCTGAACTGTACAACACAAACTAAGAGCAACAGGAATTCCAGAAGAGGGAGATTGGCATAGCAGGAAATGCTTCACAGAAGAGATGGTACGTGAACATAGTCTTCTGGGATCAGAGGATTAAAACAACAGAGCAGAGGGGAGGTGGAACGGCATTTCAGGCCAGAATACTGATGTGGCGTGAGCAAAGGCCTACAGGTAGAACGAACTGGGCACATGTAGGCAACAAGCAGGCAAGCGAGCTGAATAGAGCTAGGAGTGGGTATAAGGAGTAGGGGAAAGACATGAGGATGGGTGAGCCAAAGTTCACGTGTGAAGTGCTCTAAAAGTGAACAGAAAAGTCTAGGCTCAGTACCAAGCACACAAGGAACCACCAAGGGAGCCTGAGCAGGCAGGGAAGAGAACAGGGTTCAGGCCCAGCTCTGCCACTTCAATGAATGGCTGTTGGCAAGTGATTTAACCTCCATGATCTTAGTCTCCTCAGCTGAGCCTAGGTTGGAAGGAGAGGCTAAGGTTAGAACAACGATGAAGGAGAAAAGGCAATTTGGCAGGAAGCCCCAGCAACAGCTCACTGTACTTTACACTCGGCATTCTGAGGAATCTACCCCCCCAATACTGCACATGTCACCTTGTAATGGATGTCCACAGGGAAGGTGTGTCGACTTTAATTCAGGGATTTGTTGCCCAGCAGGCCTCACAGGGCTGCATCTATTCTGCAACTGAGGAGGCCTGACCTTGAAGAAGATGGCCTGAATCCAGTGGACAGGACTTGCTTGACCTTGAAGGAGATGGCCTGAATCCAGATGTACAGTTTCAAAGGTATGCTTTCAAAGTGAGTCTTTAAAGCAAGTAACCAAGGACCTTCCACTGTCTTTTACTAATTACAAAACTTAATAAATAGGGGCACCTGGCAGGCTCAGTTGGTAGAGCATATGACTCTTGATCTTGGGATGGTGAGTTTGAACCCCTGTTGGGTGTAAAGATTACATAAAAATATATATATATTTCTAGGGCACCTGGGTGGCTCAGTCGTTAAGCGTCTGCCTTCGGCTCAGGTCATGATCCCAGGGTCCTGGGATCGAGCCCCACATTGGGCTCTCTGCTCGGCCGGGGGCCTGCTTCTCCCTCTCCCACTCCCCCTGCTTGTGTTCCCTCTCTAGCTGTCTCTCTCTCTCTCTGTCAAATAAATAAAATAAAATCTTTAAAAAATATATATATATATATATTTCTAAACAAACAAACAAACTTAATAAATAGACAATTTTATGTAGGTACCTTTTGCTGTTGTTGAGTTTTGCCTGTTGCCTCCTGGCAGAAGGGAAGGAAACCTGTTGACACAGTAACCACTCTTGGTGTAGGCGCTGGTAGAACCCTGTGTGGAAAGTTAGCATTCCCATTAGGCATCAAGGTCTCCTTAACTTCTTGCTTCCACAATCTGTAGAGGTGTCATCAGCCCAAAGATGGCTCTCAACAAATCCCTCCTGAAGGAAAGCATTTCAACCCCCACGCCAGGCAAGCTGCTGCAGCAGATATGGAACGCAAAGTGTGGGCAACCATCCCAGGCACCCTCCCTCCTCAGGAGCTTTGTACTATCACTTTGCTATCACTCAATAAATCTTGCTTTGCTGCCCACTACTCTGTCTGGTCTACCTCTTCATTTTTCGAAGTGATGTGACCAAGAACCATGGGCACCGATGGAGAAAAAAAATGCTGAAACATTTATGGGGGCTCGTCCGGGATCTCCACCATCGTTAAGGACAACTACCAATAAAGGTCATCAAACTCCAAATGGTGGTTCAGATGGAGCCTCACATGGTTGTCAAACTAGACATCCACAGGGGACCTCTTGATAGATCAGGATGAGACACCCCTGACCAGCAGAAGGTAGCTATGAACAGTCGTCATCCTTCTTCCCTAACAGCAGTTAGGATTACCTCTTCAGGGGGGGAATGATGAAGGATAGTTGGAGGGCAGACAGGTAGGGACAAGGGGCCCCTGCCCTAAGAGAAACCACCCTTGAAAGGATCTTACATCAGCCTGGAAGGAGCCCTCCACCCTTTCCCATGTGATAGGTAGATGACAAAAACCTGATTGGATGACAGGTGCAGGGAGGGTTCATCAGATGAAAACAGCCCGCTAACAAGCCCATAAAACCCCCTAGACTTAGAAACTCCCTGGTGGCAACCCCCTCGGGGCCCCTTCCTCCTTGGGAGCTTTTACTATCACTTTGCTATTGCTCAATAAACCTCGCTTTGCTGCCCACCAAAAAAAAAGGAACACTAAGTGCAAAGAATTCCTCCTGCTATAGACCAGCATGCTGGGATAGGGAGGAGGAAGCGACTCACCCTGGAGGCCACAATCAGGGCCCTTTTTCCAACAGGGCACACGACCACAATCCATTCCTGCCCCAAATCTGAAGGGACGTCAATTAACCACTCAGACAGCATCAACTGGGAACACAAAAAAAATGGCATTAAAAATCAACAGGGGTGGGGGGTGCCCAGCTTGATCAGTTGGTAGAGCGTGCAACTCTTGATCTCTCAGGGTTGTGAATTCAAGCCCCACTTGGGTGGAGAGATTACTTAGAAAAATGAAATATTAAAAAAAGACCAAAAGGGGTGTGCTGCTGCAATGTTTACAGTGACAAAGAATTCACATCCTATATATATATATATATATATATATATATATATATATATATATATATAATGAAAATACATGTAAGGCTGATGGTAGACCTCTGCCCCACTTGCTCTTAGTTGACTTGTCTCAGCTGACGGGATGGAGGCCGCTCACTGTGAGCTTCAACTTCTCTCCTCGTCTTCATTCCCTGCATCCATAGTACATTCATACTACCTCGCCTCCTGTATCTGGGTGACGGGACCTCCTTCCTCCTCTTACTTTGTCCATTCACCTGCCGTTCTCATAACTATTACGTTCCAGGGGCTATACCTCAGAGATGAATAAGGTCCCTGACGTTGAGATGCTCTTAATCTAGATCATCATTTCCCAAACTAGTGACCTCAAATACTGTACAAAGGATGTTAGGAAATCTGCCTCAAGAAAGGGG
>NC_138377.1:101943600-101953219 GCF_054177405.1 Leptonychotes weddellii
TTTTTTTTTTTTAAAGATTTTATTTATTTATTTGAGACAGAGAGAATGAGAGACAGAGAGCATGAGAGGGAGGAGGGTCAGAGGGAGAAGCAGACTCCCTGCCGAGCAGGGAGCCCGATGCGGGACTCCAGGATCATGACCTGAGCCGAAGGCAGTCGCTTAACCAACTGAGCCACCCAGGCGACCCAAATAAATAAAATCTTAAAAAAAAAAGAATGAAATCTTGCCATTTGCAATGACGTGGGTGGAACTAGAATGTATTATGCTAAGTGAAATAAATCAGTTAGAGAAAGACAAATACCATATGATCTCACTCCTACGTGGAATTTAAGAAAGAAAACAGATGAACATATGGGAAGGGGGAAAATAAAAAAAGGAGAGAGGGAAATAAGCCATAAGTGACTCTTAATGATAGAGAACAAACTGAGAGGTGATGGAGGGAGGTGGGTGGGGGATGGGCTAGATGGCTGATGGGTATTAAGGAGGGCACTTGTGATGAGCACTGGGTGCTGTATGGAAGTGACGAATCACTGAATTCTACTCCAGAAACCAATATTGCACTGTATGGTAACTAACAAAATTTAAACTAAAAAAAGGGGGGGGGGTTGTTGTTGGTGGTGGTGAAATGAATTTTGCAAAGAATAACTCTTCCACTCTTGGCTCACAATTTCTCGCATTACACAGAGACTGGCCTATCAACGAATAGCCCCCACGGAATCTTTCATCTCTCCTTCCCTTAGCCCACAAAATGCTCACGCCCTAATCTTCAAAAACAAAACAAAAATGAAAACCTTTTATCACTCTGCATTTCTGTTAAAGTATCCCACTTCGTCCTTCTTAAAACGACTTCCTATTTCTAGATGCTGCCCTCTGCCCACTCTGACACCTTCAGTCCAGACTTGCTACCCCGCAGCCCGGTCAGAGGCCGTGTCTCTCTTCCCTCTCCTCCCCCTTATCCCCCTTGCTCCACTGCTCATGTCACCACCTCCTCATCCTTCTTGACACATGTTCCCTGTGAGCACGTGCCACCCATGTGAGCCAGTGCTATTCTTTTTTTTCCTCCAAACGCTCCTCCACACACTCCCCCAAAACATGTAGAGAATCTTCAGGAGGCTGTTTTAGGTTCCCCTTTTCTTTTCTCTCAGAGGCTGTCCGCTCAGGGCTAGGTCGCATCTACTTCTGCAGCTTCACCTGCCGCTTCTGAGAGGACACCCCCCAATTCTCCTTCTGTTTCTTTTCTGTCCTTTCTTTTTTTCTTAAGCTCTACACCCAACACAGGGCACAAATTCACAACCCCGAGATCAAGAGTCACACACTCCACTGACTGAACCAGCCAGGTACCCCAATTCTCCTGCCTTTTCATCTCCAGACTGCTTTCCTTTTCTCCAGACCTATACTTCCAGCCATCCACGTGGTATCTCCTTCTCTGCTTGCTCTCTCTGTACCTTAAACTCAGGGTCCCCAAAACAGGATTCATGGTCTTTGGTCGCCCAAGTAGCTTCCATCCCTGAAACCCCCCTACTTCCCCTTCTGCACCCTGTAGCCCTGTTAATGGCAACACCGTTCTCTGTTACCAAATCTTAAACCAAGCATTATCAACACATCCTTAAAGAAATTTTAGTGTTACAACACCAAAAGCACAAGTGACAACACAAAGGATAGATAAATAAGACTACACCAAAATTTAAAACTTTAGTGCTGCCTGTAATACCGTCAAGAAAGTAAAAAGACAACCCACAGAATGGGAGAAAATATTGCAAATTATGTATCTGATAAGAGATTGTTGCGTTGTGTTTTTTTTAGATTTTATTTATTTATTTGACAGGGAGAGAGAGAGAGAGCACAAGCAGGGGGAGTGACAGGCAGAGGGAGAGGGAGAAGCAGGCTCCCCACTAAGCAGGGAGCCCGATGGGGGCTTGATCCGAGGCCCTTGGGATCATGACCTTAGCTGAAGGCAGATGCTTAACTGACTGAGCCACCCCAGTGCCCCCTGATAAGAGACTTGTATCTAGAATATATAAAGAACTCTTACCACTTAATAATAAAAGACAACCCAATTAAATGGGCATAGAGGGGTGTCTGAGTGGCTTAGTCAGTTAAGCATCCAACTCTTGATTTTGGCTCAGGTCATGATCAGGGTCGTGAGATTGAGCCCTTGTCAGGCTCTGTGCTGGGCGTGGAGCCTGCTTGAGATTCTCTCTCTCCCTCTTCCTCTGCCCCTCCTCTTTCTCTCTTTCTTTCTCTCTCTCTCCCCCCTCCAAAAGAAAAAAATGGGCATAGACATTTCTCCAAAGAAGATATACAAATGGTTAATAAGCACATAAAAAGATGCTTGATATCATCAGTCCTTAAAGAAATGCAAATCAAAACCATGAGACACCACTTCATACCCTCTAGGATGGCTATACTCAAAAGGATGGACAATAAAAAGCACTGGCAAAGATGTGGAGACACTGGAGCCCTCATACACTGCTGGTGGGAATGTAAAATGCTCTAGTCACTTTGGAAAACAGTCTGGTAGCCCCTCAAAACATCAAACATAGAATGATCATAGGCCCTAGTAATTCCATTCCCAGGTGTATACCAAAGAGAAATAAAAACATATCCGCACAAAAACTTGTTCGTGACTATCCACAGCAGCATTATTATTCACAACAGCCAGAAAGTGGGAGCAACTCAAATGCCACCACCTGATGGGTAGACCAGCCAAATGCAGGGTATCGGGACAACAGAACATTGTCTGGGAATAAAAAGAAATGAAGTTCTAACGCACACTCCAACACAGATGAACTTAAAAAACCTTATGCTGAGTGAAAGAAAGCAGACACAAAGAGCACATTTCATATGATTCCACTTACAGCACATGTCCCGAAGAGGCGAACCCAGAGAGACAGAAAGTAGATTACTGACTGTTAAGGGCTGGGGGAAAGAAAGAATGGGAGTTGACTGCTGATGGGTATGAGGGTCCTTTTGGGGGTGATGAAAATATTCTGGAATTAGAGAGTGGTAATGGCTGCACAGCCCTGTGACTATACTGAAAAACACTGAATTGTACCCTGTAAATGTGTGAATTGTATGGTATGTGAATTTATCTCAACACGGCTGTTTAAAAAAAATAGTAGCTAATATTTGTGGGGCATCTATTACGGGCTCTGTGCTAGGTATTTAGGGTACACTATCTGCTTCAATCCTTCTAACAATCCTGTGAAATAGTACTGTAACTATCCCCATTCTACAGATAAGAAACCAGAGACTTAGAGCCGTGAAATAACCTGCTCAAGGTCAACAAAGAGCCTGACTTTGACGTCAGGTCAACGTGACTTCAGAGCTTAAACACTTAACCACTTCTCACACTGCCTCTTCTATCCGGTCCAATGTTAAATTCTGTCCATTCATCCTGGCGACACTTCTCACACTCATTTCCTTCGCACCCTCACTGTCCTCAGCACCGGCAGCAGAGTGCTTTAGCAAAGCTAAGCTCCCTACTCCAGCCTCTCTCTTCCAGGTCCTTCTATACACGGACGTGCATGCCATACAAAGTCCCAACTCTGTCCCTGGCTCAAAAATTCTCGATGGTTCCCCACAATCTAAAACACAGTCTACACTCCCGCAGATGTTTCTGCTGTATTCCTCCTCCCCGCCCTATGTTGCTCCAACCTCACTGGCCTGCACACTGCTCTCAGCACACCATAGGGCTCTTGCTCAGCCTCTTCCTGCTGCCTGGAAGGCCCTGGAATGCTCTGCACCTCTGCCTGTCAATGTCCTACCTCCTCTTGGGGCGCCTGGGTGGATCAGTGGGTTAAGTGGCTGCCTTTGGCTCAGGTCATGATTCCGGGGTTCTGGGGTGAGCCCTGCCCGAATCGGGCTTCCTTGCTCAGTGGGGAGTCTGCTTCTCCCTCTGCCCCTCCCCCTGCTCAAGCACATACTCTCTCCCTCTCGCAAATAAATAAATAAAATCTCTAAAAAAGAAACAAGCTGCCTCCTCTTTCATTAACCTTTTCCTGATTTCACAATCCTACTTCCTTCCTCGCTATTAGCTAATCTCACTTTCTTACAGCAAAAACCATCATCTCCAACTATTCCAGGAGTACAAGGGCCATTTCTGACCCTTGTCCATCTTCCCACACATAGCCTAGCTTACTACAGAGCAGGGTCTTCAAGAATGCTTGCTGAACAGAACTGAACTGCACTTTGTCATAGAAGATGTTATCTGTGCTGTACTGGGGGCACAGAAAGAAGATGGGAGTGTGTATACCCAGAAACCATTTTTTTTTTAAGACTTTACTTATTTATTTGGCAGAGAGAGAGAGAACAAGCAGGGGGAGTGGAAGGCAGAGGGAGAGGGAGAAGCAGGCTCCCTGCTGAGCAGAGAACCTGATGCAGGGCTTGATCCCAGGACTCTGGGATCATGACGTGAGCTGAAGGCAGACGCTTAACCGACTGAGCCACCCAGGCACCCCCAGAAACCATATCCTAAGGTGGGACAGGATTCTGAGGTGACAAGACACTTGGGTTATAGAGAGAATATAATAGCCAGGTAGAGCCCTGGCCCCACTTGGACCCATACCCTGCCTCTGGAATACCTGGGCTGCCTGAAGCACTGGCAGTCTTCATGCCTGCTTCCCCTATAGCTCCACAAACCACACTGGTTTCTTCCTGCAACCAATAGGCCACTTAGTCAAGTTTGTTATAGTCGTCTATTGTTTCATGGCCTCAACCGCATGTAGGCCAATGGGCTGGCCTGGAGTGGCTGGCTAGGCGCCCCATATTCAAGGGCAGCTGTCCTTCCCACCTTCCACCATCTGAATGTGAAGATCCAAGGCTGACATGTTAGTCTACTGCTCAGGAAAGACTACCAACCTAGGAGGTAGGGTGGGGGCAGTGCTAGCCTGGGCAGGCCCAATCTAGAGTTGCCCTACAATGACCACTAAGAAATGACAAGTGCAGGGATTCTCTTAGTGTAGCAATAGCTCAGGGGCTTTCTGCAGAAGGCTGGTGACCTTTGGTTATAGTATGGTGTAAAGGTTCTCAAACCCAGCACCCACAGCCTCCCTCAGTGACCCCGCCTTCAGTACATGACACCGTAAGCCATTTCTTCTCTAAGTCCATACACTTTATGCATGTAAAGCAGCTTCTTTGAAGTCCCCCATTCCTTCCTCCTGTCTCCTCTCTTTACGGCAACACTTACTTCAGTGGGGCTGGACCTGGGCCTCACCTTCCCTGGACTACTCACTTGATTAGCATAGCGTTTTGGTAACTTCTTGCCAGTGTCAACGTCCATCTCTTCATCATCTTTCTTATCTTCCTCTTCCTCACTCTCCATTCCTGTCCAGTCATCTTCAGCCAGTCTTCTGGCATGATTCACGTAATCCAGCCGCTTGCTGGAAAAAAGAAGGCACAAGGATAGGCCTTTATGTCTCCTAGGAAGACCCCCTACAATGTGACAAGTTTACTTTAACTCAGATGCTTCAAGTTCAGGATTCTAGTGGAAGAGATGGTAGAATTTCCTATGTAAGGCTAACATAGTTATGGCCCCCTCACTGGTCCTAGGTAGGAAGCCTCCTCTGAACACACTCAGCCTTCCTCAGTTTCCTAAAAAAAGGCAGATTAACATATTGAAAGGAATCTTCAAGGTTCACTAGCTGGAAAGGCTGACCCCGCTCCCGCCACCCCATTCCAGATTCGCATCTCTACCCCCTCTTAGAGCTGACACTTTCCTACCTGGCAGGCATCTCATCCAAAGGACCCCAGTGATTGAAGAGAGGAATCACTGAGATGTGGGGAGGAGTTTAAAACAAGGACCACTTCTGGGACTTTCCAATTTATACAGTTTCCTTTCTTTATTTTTAAAAATATTTAATTAATTTATTTATTTGACAGAGAGAGAGAGAGCACAAGCAGGGGGAGCAGCAGATGGAGAGAGAAGCAGGCTCTCTGCTGAGCAGGGAACCTGATGCGGGGCTTGATCCCAGGACCCTGGGATCATGACCTGAGTAGAAGGCAGACACTTAACTGACTGAGCCACCCAGGCGCCCCTCTTTCTTTATTTTTTTGAAGATGTATTTATTTATCTGAGAGAGAGAGAGAGAGAGCATGTGTGGGCATGTGGGGTGGGAGGGGCAGAGGAAGAGAGAATCTCAAGTAGACCCCCCACTGAACGTGGAGCCCAACCATTAGATCATGACCAGAGCCGAAATCAAGAGTGGGATGCTTAACTGCCTGAGTCACCCAGGTGCCCCTAATTTATAAGGCTTTCTGAGGAGCAGCCAGGCCTTCTTCCATTTCTTTTTTCTTTCTTTCTTTCTTTTTTTTAAGATTTTCTTTATTTGGGGCACCTGGGTGGCTCAGTCGGTTAAGCGTCTGCCCTCAGCTCAGGTCATGATCTCAGGGTCCTGGTATCGAGCCCCAAGTTGGGCTCTCTCCTCAGCAGGGAGTCTGCTTCTCCCTCTCCCTCTGTGCTCTCCCTCTCTCTCAAATAAATAAATAAAATCTTTGAAAAAAAATGTTATTTATTTGAGAGAGAGAGAGAAAGCTGGAACAAGTGGGGGAGGGGCCCCCAGGCGCCCCTCAGTTTAATATATCTTTTTACTTATTTCCCTTTATTTTTACCCTCCTCAAAAAAAAAAAAACTACATATTCTAGAAAGCTTGGGCAATTGATTAAAAAAGAATAAGAACTGGGGTGCTTGGGTGGCTCAGTTTGTTGAGCGTCTGACTCTTGGTTTTGGCTCAGGTTGTGGTCTCGAGGTCATTGGATTGAGTGCTCAATGTGGAGTCTGGTTTGAGATTCTCTCTCTCCCTCTCCCTCCCACTCCATCCTCCCCAAGCTCATGCTCTCTCTCATAAATAAGTAAAATCTTAAAAAAATAAAAAAGAAAGAATAAGAACTGTTTAGAATCTGATTGTGATTTGTAGATACCATGTAACTGCCTGCACTTGGTTTCCTCAATGCTAAGGCAAGATCCACCACTGAGGCAATGAGACCAGCTCAGTGGTTTCCTCTCAAACACACACACGAGCTCATGCACATTCCCATGATGGTGCACACCACAGAGAGCACGTGCGAGCACAGTGGTCTTTTATTTCAAGAATGAGGAAGAGCTGGTGTACCTGTACATGTGTACAGGGTGCATACCCATGGTTCTTTCCCATGTACTGTTTGTATTCACAAGAGAAGAAACTACCCAGATGCCCATCAGTAGGGGATTGGTTAGATTACATTATGAAATACCCATTCAATACAATACCTGGCACCATAATAAAGGAATGAGATGGTACTGATATAGAATCTCTCCAAAATCTGCTGTTAAATAAAATGTGCATAACAGTGTTTGTACACTAATTGTTTAAGAAAATGGTATACAGGGCGCCTGGGTGGCTCAGTCGGTTAAGCGTCTGCCTTCGGCTCAGGTCATGATCCCAGGGTCCTGGGATCGAGTCCCGCATTGGGCTCCCTGCTCAGCCAGGAGCCTGCTTCTCCCTCTCCCACTCCCCCTGCTTGTGTTCCCTCTCTCGCTGTCTCTCTCTGTCAAATAAATAAATAAAATCTTAAAAAAAAAAAAAAATGGTATACATACGTACAACCACACACTTGCTCATATCTGCACAGAATATCTTTGGAAAGATACAAAAGAAACTAATAATATGGGAGAGGAACTGAACGGCCAGAGGACAGAATTGAGAGGGAGACTTTATTTCCTTTAAAAAAAAATTTTTTTTTTTTAGTATAGCTGACACACAATGTTACATTAGTTTCAGGTGTACATACACTGATGCAACTTCTCTATGTTATCCTGTGCTCACCACAAGTGTAGCTACTACAACACTATTAAATATCACTGACTGTATTCCCCACACTGTGCCTTTTATTCCCGTGACTCATTCATTCCATAACTGGAGGGCTGCATCTCCCACTCCCCTTCGCCCATTTTGCCCATTCTCCTACCCCCGCCCCTCTGGCAACCACCAATTTGTTCTCTGTATTTATGGTCTGATTCTACTTTTTGTTTGTTTATTTATTTGTTTTATTATTCAGAGTCGACATATGAGTGAAATCATGGTATTTCTTTTTCAGTGTGACTTATTTCACTTAGCATCATACTGGGATGGAGACTTTTCACCATATATTCTTACAAATTTTGAATTTTGAATGTGAATACATACAATTAATGTGTTACCTATTCCAAAATAACTTTTAAACAACAGAGGTGGGGGTGTGGAGCGGGGGAGGTGATCTGAGAATGTAATCTGCAAGCAACCCAGAGGCCACAGGGAACCATTTCTGCTAAACACATCCAATGATGGAGCACTGGGCAGAATACAGACCGTAGAGAAACTGTGTAGCTGTTAATAGTTCCTTCGAATCCTCAATTCCTATGACCAAGAAGAGGCCCATGTTGTACTCAGGATAAACGGACAGGCCCTGCCTTCAGAGCAGCCCAGCCTCAAACACTCCTATCCTGCCCTCTCCCCCTGCTTGCTCATCTTGGCATTGAGAATTCAGTGTATGGAAGACATTTCCTCAGATTCCCTGTGGAATTATTTGTATTGAGCTCTCAAGGGCTCCACAGAAACATTTGGGCTGAAGGCAGACAGGAAGACCACACCAATGCCAGGATTCAGAGTGCAGAAGCCACACAGGGAATGTGGGGAGTGGAAGCCTGGGCGTGGCTTTCACAAGTCCCTAAATCGCAAAGCTCAGTACTGCTGCCAGGAAAAAAAGAAAAATTTAACCAAATAACAGCTTTTGCTTTAAACTTCAGTCTCTCCCTACGTTTCCATCTTTTCCTAATCTTTCGGTGTAAAGGATGTCTACCTCTGCCAGGATTTACCCCTCCCAATCTCATGGGCAAGATGTACCTATAAAGGGTCTACTTTGAAGAGACAGACCTAGAGCCTCCTGATTGGTTCACAGCTCCCAGCCTGAAGAAAGAAGCCAAAGAGTTAAAGCATCCCTTACGATTTCTGCAGTTCCAATAACCGGCGGCGCCGCTCACTCTGCTCCAAGGAACTGTGCTTGGACTTGTACTGGGACAGGCGGGGGTGTGGGGCAGCTGTGCTGTTCAGATCTTGAGACACAGAAAAGCTACTAGCCAGGGCTTGACTCAGCTCTTCCATCTTCCCTACAAAGGAAAACATAAGAAAACAGTTCATTGATTTCATATCACCTCCTGTGTACAGGCAGTTATGATGTAACATGATGGCTACATTCCTAACAAAAACTCACTTAATCCAAAATCACAACTGTTTCTATGGGGAAAAAGGAAGTTAAAGGTAAATGAGTTATATATGAGCAACAGCATTATTTCCTGCAGATATTTTAATAATGATCATCTTAAGAGCTCTCAGTGAACAGATATAAATGTACACATCGTACACTAAGCAAGTTCACCCTGTGACTGAATCTAGCTTTTGCTCTGTCATTCATTACCAGCAGCCCTGTCACTAATTCCTTCTTTCCATCATTAACATCTACTGATGTGATCAAGCGCCTGATTTTTTCCTGAGTAGTTCTAAATAGCCATTACTCAATAATATAACTTATTTTTAATGCATACATTTTATTTTATTTATTTAATTGTTTTTAAAGATTTTATTTATTTATTTGTTAGAGAGGAAGA
>NC_138377.1:101953319-101960593 GCF_054177405.1 Leptonychotes weddellii
TTTAAAAGATTTTATGTATGAGCGCCTGGGTGGCTCAGTCACTGGGTGTCTGCCTTCGGCTCGGGTCACAGTCTCGGGGTCCTGGGATCGAGCTCCGCATCGGGCTCCCTGCTCCATGGGGGGCCTGCTTCTCCCTCTCCCACTCCCCTGCTTGTGTTCCCTCTCTCGCTGTGTCTCTCTGTCAAATAAATAAATAAAATCTTTAAAAAATAAATAAAAGATTTTATGTATTTGACACAGAGAGAGAGAGAACACAAGTATGGGGAGTGGCAGGCAGAGAGAGGGAGAGCGAGAAGCAGGCTTCCTGCTGAGCAGGGAACCTAATATGGGGCTCGATCCCAGGACCCTGGGATCATGACCTGAGCTGAAGGCAGGCGCTCAACTGAGCCACCCAGGTGCCTGTATTTTATTTTTTAAAGCTCTGTACCTAATGTGGGGCTTGAACTCACAACCCTGAGATCAAGAGTCACATGCTCCACCAACTGAGCCAGTCAGGCGACCCTCTAATATAACTTTCTGATGCAAATTTTATCCAATTGTTGTTTGACTCTCTAAGAAAAGCCAACTTACAGTAAGAAAATTTAGCTGGTCCTGGAGCCCCAGAGCAAGACAAGGGGAGCCCAAAACCCAAACCTGGCAGTTGCTTTCTCATTTTATAGTTTGTTTTATTTGTTTGGGGTGGACAAAAGGAAGGTTACAGGGCTATCCATGCAGGACTAACTTGGAAAAGAGCTAGAATGTAGAAGGCTGCCTACCAGTTAACACCAAGGAATGTGAAAGACTGACCTGTGGTACATTTGGGAGATGGAGAAGATTGGAGACAGAGTACCCAGGTGTGCCCTAACGAATGAGAATGGAGAGAAAAAGGTGAATTCACACTTCACTCATTCTCCTGTGAATGAAGGTACGAAGTGGCATAGGAGCTTAGCTAAGGGTTAAAGGTGTGCCTCAGAGTGTAAGAAACAGGAACATATGGGAGAAATCCAACTGGCAAAGCCAGGCTGGCCTAACCCTTCAGGTCTAGAATAAACCAGAGGGCACCACCAAGGCTTAAACTCCACCCCAGGCCTGGTCCCCCTGCTTTAAGCACCAAAACCAACAGGTTCATTCCAGAGCCTCCATAGTTAAAAACAATTCTATGGGCCTCTCCTTGGCAATGAGTTACTTTCCATTGCACGTTTGAAGTCGGATTTTTTCCCTAATTTGCAGCACTTTTTTTTAATTTGAAAGGAATTTAAATAAAATTGTGGTTAAAACCCATGACATAAAATTTACCATCTTAACCATTTTTAAGTTACAGTTCAGTAGTTGCTGTGCAACCAATTTCTAGAACTCTTCTCATCTTGCAAAACTGAACCTCTATACCCATTAAAATGAAAGGAACTTTTTTTTCTTTAAAAGATTTTATTTATTTATTTGACAGAGAAATAGCGAGAGCAGGAACATAAGCAGGGGGAGTGGGAGAGGGAGAAGCAGGCTTTCCACCGAGCAGGGAGCCCAAGGCGGAGCTCGATCCCAGGACCCTGGGATCATGACCTGAGCCGAAGGCAGACGCTTAAAGACTGAGCCACCCAGGCGCCCCAAAAGGAACTTTTTTTTTTAACTTAAGATTGACATATTATCGGTATGGATTTGAGGCGAATCTTAACATATTTGTAACGCAACCAGGGTGGCCATTTGTGATTGAGGCTGGGTGATGAGTACTTGGGATCCATAATGGTATGCTATTTCCCGTGTTTTACCGACTTTTGTATACGTCTAAACACTTCCATAATACACTCTTTTAAAAAATTAATTATGTCTTTGACTTACCAAAGTAATGCCCCAAATAAAATACACTTATTAGGTCGTATCACGCTTTATCTCGGTGTGGCCTCCGTTCTGCCAAGAATCACAAAATCAATAAACACGCCTTGGATACTGGGACGGCCCTCTGTACCTTTACGGCTGTTCTTGGCTGGCTCCTGAGCTTTCAATCATCCTCGGATGGTCCTGCTTCCAAGGGTTCGGACCTTATCCTGGGTGGTCTCGTCCAGACCCACGCGCGTCCCCTGCCGCCTCTGCCACCGCCTCCTCCCCCTCCCACCCCTCAGTCCGGGATCGAGGCCTCCTCTGCGGCTTCCGCCGGGCTTCAGCCTCCTGGCCTCTACCTGCTCCACTCGGTCTTCCTCCCCGCCACAGCGCCGCATTACCTTTCTCTAGGGACGAGGTCCCGTAGGCCACTCATGATTCGCCCCTCCCCCACAAAAACTACCTGAGGGGTCCTGGCCCGATAGTCTGGATCCGAAAAGCCGGCTGGATCAGTGCTAGCCGGCCAGAGGGAGTCACAGCCGGGCGCCGAAGAGCAATTCGGGAGCCAGCAGGGCCCAGGCTCGAACCCAGGACTCACAGGCGGAGATGACAGTTCCAGGAGCCGCGGCCGCCGCTGCCGGGGGCCGACCAATCAGTGGCCCAGGGGGAGCCGGGCCCGCCCCCTGGGCCGCAGCCGCGCCGCCGGGCCCACCCGCCACGCGCCCGGAGTTTCCGGTTCCGCCCACCGTCGTGAATGCCGGTAGTGCAGTTGCTGTCCGGTAGTTCGCGGGCCGTTATTTCCGCCTTCAATGGCTGGCGTTTTATCTGTGGGCGGGAGCAGGGGTCCTGGCTCTTGTGATGCACTGTCCGGAACCATTCCTGCAAGATGACTTGGCCGCACCGAGGCTTCACTCCTGAGCACAAGCTCCTCGGGGCTTCTTTTGCCAGTGGGAGGAACCCCGATCTCGGGGCCGAGCATTCAAAACCCTCCGGGCCCCGGGTCCTGAAGCTTGCGCCAGATCCACCCGGGCTTTAGGGGTACACCAGCCGTCCGCTCCCTCTCCTGTGCTTGTGCTTTTTGTACGGACAGTGCCAGTTACCTGAATGACATCCCCCTCTCCATCGACACCTCGCACCCCTAAGTCTCAATTAGACATTCCCGCCGCATTCGCTCTGACTACACTGGCGACATACCTCGATTACAGGCCATTTGCTCCGTTTGGGAGTCTCTTTCTTACTCGGCTGTGGGCTTGGCAATGGCGGGGACCTGGCTTGATTCCTGCTTACGTAGGCAGCGTCCAGCACAAAACATGGCACTCAGTAGATCTTGGTAAAGCAATGGCTGAATAACTGCAAGGGGTCGAGGGGAAGCAGCCGAGAGATTTAGTTAGGAGAGCTAATCAAATTAGAGTGCAGCCTCTTCGACGGAGGGGACTGATGAGATGCAAACTAAAAATACGACAGCCATTTATTGAATGCCACTGCTTCACATGCATTATCTCCTTTAATCTTCAAATAACACAAGGAAGTAGACTGAAGCTCAGAGAGGGTAAGTACTTGGCCAAAGTCACACAGCTTTCAAGCCAAACATTTGAATTTGCTGAATGTTTGACTTAGAAGTTGGATATTAGTATACTACAAAAAATACACAAAGCTGGCACATTTTGAGTCCAAGGAATGCCAAGATGTATACTTGCTGCATATTTTAAATACCTAACACCATCCATTTGGACTAAAAAGAACAGGAGATCTGACTGACACAGAGGGTAAAAGGTGTTTAGGGCCCTGGAAGGTCCAATTTTTTGGACCTCAGAATTTATGTAGCTGAGTTCTATCTTTCAATAGTTGGGTTGAGCAAAGCTGTGCACTAGGTTATTTATTTGGTGCATCCACAAATAATAGCTCATGTTTGCCTGGTTTATATGATGGACAAAGAAAAGCCCAGGGCCTGTCTTCACTAGGGAACTTTGATATCAGGATATTAAGTATTTTGTGTCCCAGAGCCACCATTCTCTACTCATGACCATGGAGGTCATACCAAGTGGTCAGAACTGCACAGAAAAGAACAGAGGCCCTACACATTAAAGCAAAATAGACTGAGATTGACAAAGAGGTCCCCCAAATTAATGCCTTGAGGTCCAGGGAAAAAAGTTCATTCATATTCAGCTGAATAACTTCTCATATCAATGAACAAACTAAATGGCACTTGGCCCAGGGGCTCTTTGGAGCCCTGTGTTCCAAAAGGGCCTGCTCTGCCTGGAACAGTGAGAGGTCCCCCAACTATCACCAATGGCACCCCACCTTCACAATACTGGCCATAGACACATACACCTGTGTTTGAAGTCTTTAAATCAATTTGCTATTTAAAAAAACCTAAATACATTTATTTAAAAGAGGTACGCCATACCATTACCTTAAATCACTTCCCACTTTAACAAAGTATCTATAAAATATATACACAGTGAAAATAGTATAATGTTATAATCTAGCTAAATACCAGTATGTGCAGAAAACTGTGAAACTGAGGACTTTGTAAGAATCTGAGATTAACAAGTATTGGAGAAGTGATAAAGAGTAACACTAACATTTTTCTCTTGTATAATCAGGAAAATTCAAAGAGAACAGAAGAGGGAAGTTTCCCTTTCTCCATGATTCAATGTTATTTAAGGTGGAATCTGTGCACCCCCTAAAATCATCTGGTAAGTGCCCACTGGTGGGAGAATCCCTACCTAAAAAAGAGGACCTCAAGAGCAGGAAGGTTGCCAGGCATTTCCAAAAGAAGAGGCTCTCAGGAGGACCCCCGAGTGTCACTCTGTCATCGGTCAATTAACAGATATGTGTTTAATGTCTGCTGTTGGTTAGGTACTGAGCCAAGCACAGGAAATACCAAAATGACCAAGACTGACCTAGTCCCCACCCTCCAGGACCTTATAGCCCAGTTGTGCAGTAGAGAAAGCCAAGAGATAGGTGCTATAGGTGGGTGCAGACAGTGTTAAGGAGCTCAGGTGGCTGGGTTGAGAGGGAGTGGGGTGGGGCTGCTGGGGCCAGTATTCAGGGAACTCTTCTCAGGAGGTGACATTTGCGTCAAGACCTGAATAATGGAAAGGAGCCATCCCTGAGGACAGGGAGATTGAATGCATTTCCAGAGAGGCTTTGTGTGAAGGGGTGGACAGGAGGCGTAGGAGGAAGGGGAGGCAGTGGGGAGATGAGGTCACAGAGGCAGGTGGGATGCAAAAGCCTGTAGGCCGTAGCCAGGAGTTTGGATTTTATCTGCATTGCAGATGGATGTTTTTAAAGTTATGAGATAATGAAATTTGAGCTTGAAAGAGCTCATCCTGGCTACTCAATGGAGAACTGAAGTCCCCGTGGTGATCAGGAGGCCAGTGAGCGGGGCTTGCACTCAAGTTGTGGCAGGCAGGGCTGCCTTTGGGATATACCCAGAAAAAAAGCTGAGAGGGCTTACTGTTCTCAAAGCAGGGGAGGAGGTAGCAAGAATTATACAGTGTTCAAGTCTAGCCCCCT
Source organism: Leptonychotes weddellii (assembly GCF_054177405.1). Lineage (NCBI taxonomy): Eukaryota > Metazoa > Chordata > Mammalia > Carnivora > Phocidae > Leptonychotes > Leptonychotes weddellii. The sequence continues at coordinate 101,958,633 of NC_138377.1, forward strand.
AGCCAAGACCTTCCCCTGAAGTTACTGGAACTGAAAGATAATTGAAAAGGGAACAGCTTTCTCCCCATGTAATTTAATATGATTTAAGGCCTAGGCCCTGTACCATCTAAGCCATCTTGAGGACCAGTGCTTCTTACCACCCACTTGGTGACCATATAAGAGGCTTTCTTCAGCCAGTTGTGGGAGGAGGGAGACTCTGACATGAGAGGGTGGCAAAGTCATGTATTAACAGGTGTTGTGTGAGCCAGGGTGCAGAAACTGCAGGCACAGGAGACCCTAAAGCTCAGAGGGGCCAAACCTTTTCTCCCCCACTCCCACAAGGTCCCTAGGGCCCAGCTCTGGGTGAGAGGAAGCATGTCAGAGTGGTTCAGGTCTTGTGTTCTGAGCTGGATGGCTTGGGTCCAAATCCAGACTCACCTATCGGCTGGCTCTGTGGCCTATGTGACTTATTTCACCTACATATGCCTCAGTTTCCTCCCCCATGTGGCTAATAATAGCACCTACCTCCCAAGATGGTTATAGTTAAGTGACATAATCCAGGTAAGGTGATTAGGATAGTACCTGGCACAGAGTAAATCCTCAAAAATCTTGTTTTATTAGTACATAACTTCTTGTTATAAGATAACCTTTCCCTTACTGATTTACTTAATCATAAGTATGTCAATTTCTAATTAGGTAAGCCCAAGAGTCTCTTCCTTGTAGATAAAAGTCCTTGCCCAGGTCACGTACAGTCAGAAGGTGATGGGCCATGATTTTAATCCAGGCCTAGTGAGTCCAAAGTTCCTTATCTTTAGCCCATGAGACGTTGCCTGCTCTGTATTTTAAGGGGGTCTCGTTTTGCTCCTGATTTTCAGCTGGTGAACTGAATGGGTGACTTGGTTCATCTCCATGTTGCCCTCTCACCTCCCAGGCTGGGAAGAGTCCCAGCCCTGGATGGTGTTGGGGGGGGCGGGGAAGATATCCCTTGGAAACTTCCCCGGGGCCAGACAGTGGGGGCCCATTCTCAGATTTGTCCTGAAGCTAGCACAGCTTTCAACTTGAGTCAGGACTGGGGATTACTGGGCCAGACAGAGCCTCTAATTTCTTCTCTGCCTCTTTTTAAATGTTGACTGCACTCTTTCATATCCTCTCCTCCAAATCAAAAACTTTCGGAGCAGAAACTAGGGGCCACCTGGTTCCGCCTCCTCCTATTACAGACAGGAGAGGGAGTGAGGTCCAGCCCAGGAGGATATGCCCCAAGTCATGCTTTAAGTCATCAGCAGAGCTGGCCCCTGCTTCTCTTGCTTTCTGCCCATGCTTGCGTGCAGCCAGTCCAGCCTCTGCCCCCTCAGTTTTTGGGAGATGATTTCACATTGTCCCAGTGCTTGCTGTATGCCAAGCACTGGACTAGGCACAAGGCTCGTGCTTCTCAAAATGTGACCAACAGCACCATACGATCCAGCAATTGCACTACTGGGTATTTACCCCAAAGATACAAATGTAGGGATCCAGAGTGGTACGTGCACCCCGATGTTTATAGCAGCAATGTCCACAATAGCCAAATTTTGGAAAGAGCCAAGATGTCCATCGACAGATGAATGGATAAAGAAGATGTGGTATAGGGGCGCCTGGGTGGCTTAGTCGTTAAGCGTCTGCCTTCAGCTCAGATCATGATCCCAGGGTCCTGGGATCGAGCCCCTCATCGGGCTCCCTGCTCTGCGGGGAGCCTGCTTCTCCTTCTCCCACTCCCCCCTGCTTGTGTTCCCTCTCTCGCTGTCTCTCTCTCTCTGTCAAATAAATAAATAAAATCTTTAAAAAAAAAAAAAAGATGTGGTATATATATACAATGGGATATTATACAGCCATCAAAAGGAATGAGATTTTTGCCATTTGCAACGATGTGGATGGGACTGGAGGGTGTTATGCTGAGCGAAATAAGTCAATCAGAGAAAGACATGTATCATATGACCTCACTGATATGA
>NC_138377.1:101961093-101967865 GCF_054177405.1 Leptonychotes weddellii
TTGTGGACATTGCTGCTATAAACATCGGGGTGCACGTACCCCTTCGGATCCCTACTTTTGTATCTTTGGGGTAAATACCCAGTAGTGCAATTGCTGGATCGTAGGGTAGCTCTATTTTCAACTTTTTGAGGAACCTCCATACAGTTTTCCAGAGTGGCTGCACCAGCTTGCATTCCCACCAACAGTGTAGGAGGGTTCCGCTTTCTCCGCATCCCCGCCAACATCTGTCGTTTCCTGACTTGTAAATTCTAGCCATTCTGATTGGTGTGAGGTGGTATCTCATTGAGGTTTTGATTTGGATTTCCCTGATGCTGAGCGATATTGAGCACTTTTTCATGTGGAAAGACAGACTTTTCTAAGGAATCTTGGATTTTATTCCCAAGTTCCTAAACCCAGTTTCCTTCAAGAGAACTTTGAAGTTTTATGTTTGGTCTATCGATGCAGGCTCCAACTACTCCAAAGGGCCAATCTACCTGCCTTGCCCTGTGGGATCTGGGTAGGAGCCAGAGGTGGCTTTTAGAGCACCAACTTCTCCATGAAATCCCCAATCCTGGGAGCCCTGAGAACATTCCTCAAATGGGCAGAGAATGTGCCCAGCCACCAGAGCTGAGGAGTAGAATTTTCTCTCCTTCCACTTTTTTTTTTTTTTTTTTAAAGATTTTATTTATTTATTTATTTGAGAGAGAGAGACAGAGAAACAGCATGAGAGGGGATAGGGTCAGAGGGAGAAGCAGACTCCCTGCCGAGCAGGGAGCCCAATGCAGGACTCGATCCCAGGACTCCGGGATCATGACCTGAGCCGAAGGCAGTCGCTTAACCAACTGAGCCACCCAGGCGCCCTCTCCTTCCACTTCTAAAGGAACGGCATTGAAAAGAACATGGCCTTGGGGCGCTTCTTGCTGGGGACCAATGCCATTGCTTGGTGCTACTTCTCTGCTGGGTTAGAAACTCAAAATCAGGGATTCTCTCTAAAGCCCTACATATCTCAAGGGCTGGCTGTGCCAATGCTGACAGTCTCTTAAAGGGAGCATGATACCAGCTCCGCCGCTTATTGGCTATGCAATCTCAGGCAGTTTGATCCATCTCTGCCTCAGTTCCCTCATCTGAAAAGCAGAGGATAATTGGATTCCCCACTTCTTAGCATTGTTGGGAGGATTAAACAGATTAATGCACTTATAACTGTGCCTGACATACAGTAGAGGCATTTGCTATTACCATCCACAGTGTCCCCTTCCCTTGTTTCTCTACCAGATGCTGCCTTTCACCTGGGGTAATGGAGAAGGCACATGTAAAAGCCAGTCCATTGGTCTTGGCATCCTACTTTTTCTCCTTGTGTAAAAAGAGGTAGTCTCCCTATTCTCCCAATTGCCTACCACGAACATGTTTCCAGGAACCTCCTGGGCCACTTCCAACCGCTAGATGGCCAAGCTACAGGGTGATTATTTCCTTAGGCAAGCAAACAGCAAACACTTCAGCCCTCTAATATGGTATTTCCTGGGGCTGGAATGTCAACAGGAAGTCCTGTGGGGAAGAGCTCTGCCAAAACACTCATTCCGAGGAAGGGATTGGTAAACTGACTAATTTGCCCAGCCCTGTACAACATCCTGCAACCTCCACATGCCCCCCCGTGGCAAGCCTCACCCACAGGCAGGTCGCTCCTGACCTTATTCTTTTCTACTGGGTTCTTGGGCCAAGGAGCCCAGATGTGAACCTATATGAGAAAACCAGACAGACAAAAATTTGCACATACAAAGCAGCTGGACCATTTATTGGCATTAGGAAGTCTTCCTTTAGGCAAGGGAGGGCACCCACAACACTACAGTCTCACCCATTTTATGAAAACTTGAGACCAAATTCTCCATCGTCTGTACACAGCGTAATCACAAAACCAGAGCAAGTATTCGAATTAAACACACTGACCCAAACCATCCTGCTATAAAATAAAGAGAAAGCCAAGGGGAAGGGGTGGGGAGCAAAGTTCCTTCACACTACCATGTTTCAGGCACATAATCTAACAATTCCGTAGTGCAGCACAAAACTGCTTCCCAGTGTCTCTTAAATAAGTCATTTAATTATCAATAGTCCAAGGACTAACAAAAGTTCATGGAAAACGGCCGTACCCTTTGGCTCTATGCGTGGCCTGCAGCTGAGGGGCCAAGTTCTTAAGAACCAAAGCCTGGCTGACACACTCTCGGGGAGAGCGCCCTCTCAGAATCTCAAACACCAGGTCTCAGCTGTCCCATCTATGAAATACAGCCGTGGCTGGGACGACCCGCTAGGCCTCCAGATCGAAGTCATCGCGCTCCTCATTGTATTCCAGCACGTGGCGCTTGATCTTGGACGAGTCAACCCAGGTGACGAAGTCCTCCATGCTGCGCGTGACAAGGAAGGCGGGGTCGGTGACCACGTCGGGGCCCACGCGCACGTGGCCCTGTTCCACGAAGGCCACGGCGGCCTGGAGGTGCTGCGCCATACGCAGCCTCAGGAGCACGGTGGGCAGTCGGCGGCGGCAGAAGGACGAGGCCGTGACGAAGTCGCAGAGCTCGAGCGAGCCGCGCGTGGGCACCAGACCGAGAGCGTACAACTTGCCCAGCAGTGCGGCCGAGGCGCGCACGCGAAACGGGTCGCGCTCGGGTAGGTCGCGCAGGCGCCGCGCCAGCTCGCGCACGGCCCGGCTCAGCTGGTTGTAGCGCGTGTAGTCCTCCCGCCGCTGCAGCCGATAACGCCGCAACACGCGCAGCTCGTGCAGGTTGTGGTCAGTGACCTCCCAGTTCAGGAAATCCACCTGCTTCAGCAGCTTCTGCTCGTGGAACTTAAGCTTCCGCACCATTATGGTGGCTCCCGGGGCGGCAAAACCCCAGGCTAAGAGCGCGTACAAGCGGCTGGGCGACTTCCGTCGTCTCCGAGCGCGAAGATCAGGCCGGGGGACCCTGGGCCAATGAGAGAAAGGCTCAGGGCCACGCCCTCGATTTCCATTGGTCAGAGTGGAGCCACGCCTCACGTCTCTTCTCGCGTTTCCTTTCGCGTTGGCGGAAGGAACCGGGAAGAAGTAGCGAAGAAAGGCTGGAGGTGGGGCGGCGGGCGGGGACACGGCACTGGGAGGTGTTTTTGTTTTCGTTTTTTTGTTTTAAATTTTCGCGAGGTTTTCAGTTACCAAAAATATATCCCCTAGTGCGGTAATCGTTTCCTCTCATTCAGACTTACGTCTTTTAGGGACTTCCAGGTGAGTCTGCTCGGAGAAGCTGAGGACAATCCTGGGGAAGACGGGTGACCGCCGTCCGTGCTTGTTTGATGGGGTTTACCGTGCTAACCTCTCGTCGGGTTCCTCCCACCTGGTGGGGAGCTTTCCGAAGCCAGCGGGCCGGGGGCTGACCGGGTAGTCCCGGTCGCTCGCTACCGCGAGGCCCTTCACCAGGCGGGCAAGTGGTCCCTGTTTAGTGGGGCTGGACGCCGGCGAACATATAAAATATTGATTTCCCGGCTGTTTCCTTACACGCACAGAATCGAGATTTACACGGGAGCCTCCTGGAAATCTGTATTGTTAGCAGGAATGCTAGGCGGTTCATAAAACCCAGCAAGTCTGAGAAATTTGGATATTAAATACGAAACTTAACTCCTTAGTTGAGCTCATATAAATTAGCCCGACTGGGTGGACTTCTGGTCAGCCAGTACTGAGTTTAATAAATTAAACGCTGTTAGGCTAGTTATATCTGTAAGTTATATAGACTAACCACTTTATTTGCCCAGGCCTTTGACGCCACCTAGCTTCTTCGCTGATCATTTTGTCTTATTTTTGTATGGTTTTCATGTACTTTTAAGTATAATACTTGATATGTGGAAAATAATATATGTAATATACGTAAGTTACAAAGTATAATGAATACTTACGAACCGGACACCCAGTTTAAGAAAATGTCACCAGGACCATTTCATCTACTTCTTCCAGCCACTCCTCCAGCCAGAGGTAATGGTATCTATACTGAGTTTTGTGTTTATTTTTCCTTTTCGCTTAAAAAGAAAAAAACAGTTTTATCATTACACATGAATCTCTAAATACATTGAGAACCTTCTTTTTTTTTTTTTTTTTAAAGGTTTTATTTATTTATTTGACAGAGAGAGACACAGCGAGAGAGGGAACACAAGCAGGGGGAGTGGGAGAGGGAGAAGCAGGCTTCCTGCAGAGCAGGGAGCCCGATGTGGGGCTCGATCCCAGGACCCTGGGATCATGACCTGAGCCAAAGGCAGACGCTTAACGACTGAGCCACCCAGGCGCCCCGAGAACCTTCTTATTCAAAGTGGAGCCAGTGGACCAGCAAAGAGCTTGTTGGAAATGCAGTATTTTAGGCCCATTCCTGACCTACAGAATCAGAGTCTGCATTTAACAAGGTCCCCAGGTAATTTGTATACACACTGATTTTGCAAATGTGGTTAAATGAAAGATTTTTAGATGGTGAGAATATTCTCAATTACCTGGGAGGTCCCATGTTATCATAAGGGTCCTTATAAGTGAAAGAGGGAGGCAGAAGAGTCAGGAGATAGGATGATGAAAGCAGAAGTCTGAGTGACGTGATAGCAGGCTTTGAAGATGAAAGGGATCCAAGAGCAGGGGACTGTGGGCAGCCTCTAGAAGCTGGAAAGGCAAGGAAACAAATTTTTCCTTAGAGCTTCCAGAAGGAACACAGCCCTGCTGACACTTTAATTTTAGCCCAGTGAGATCCCAGTTTGGATTTCTGTAAAAGAATAAAACTGGGTTGCTTTGAGCCACCAAGTCTGTGGTAACTTGTAGTAGCTGCAATAGAAAACTAATACAGTTTGCTTTTTTTTCTTTTTTTCTAATTGATTTGAAGATGTTCTTTATGTATTATGGATATTAAGCCTTAACCAGTTATATATGGAACAAATATCTTCTCCTAGTTTGCACTGCATCCTCGCCCTTCATATTCCCCCAACCTTACTCCCATCCTCAGCCCTTGCTCAGCATGTCTGCAGTAGGACTCTTCGTTAACTTCCTTCTCCCCAGACAATAAACATAGTAAAAACTAAACTATATGTGTTAGCAAGTGATAAGCATTATGAAACAAAACTGAGCAGGATATAGGAGAACTTGGGGTGAGGAAGGGCTGTAATTTTATATAGGGCATGTCAGGGTAGGTCTTTTTGAGAAGGTGATATTTTATAGGGATTTAGCCATATGGATATCTAGGGAAAGAGTATTTGAGGAAGAGGACACAGTCTGCAAATGCCTTAAGACAGGAATGCTCCTGGCATGCCAGAAGAGGAGTAATAGCCATCCTCGAAGGAGCAGTGGGCTAGGAGGGGAGGAAAGAGGGTTCAGATGACAGGCTCATAGGCCTTCGAGTAAGTAAGGACTTTGGTTTTTATGTTTGTGAGATGAGGACACTGAATGGTTTTGAGCAGAGGATTGACATCTAACTTATGTTTTAAATGGATCACTCCAACTGCCGTGTTGAGAACAGATTGTTAGAAGGCAAGGATGGAAACAGATCATTAGGAAGCTATTGCAGTGATCTGGGTGAGAAAGATGGTGGCTGGGACCAGGAGAGCAGTAGTGAGAATCTGATGTGAAAGGAATCCCAGGATGATGAGGAGAGTCAAGGATGGCTCCAGTTTTTCTCCTGAGCAAGTGGAAGAAACTACTCATCACTTGAGATCGGGAAGGCTGCCAAGTAGAACAGGTTTAGGGTGCAATGCCTGATACTGTTTGGGACATGTTGGGTTGGAGGTGTCTAGTAGACATCCCAGGGGAGATGTCAAGGTGAAAGACTTTTGAGTCTGGAATTCTAGAGAAAGGCCTAGGCTGGAGATTAAAAAATTGCGATGTTATTGGCAGATAGATGATGTATCAAGCCATGAGCCTGGACGAGGTCATCAAAGGAGTGAATAGGATAGAAAAGACAAGAGGACTGCTTTCTGTAGTCACTCTAGTATTAAGAATTATTGGAGAGAGGAGGATGAACCAGTGAGGTAGAAGGGAAACCAGGAGAGTATGGTCTTCCCGATGCAAGTGAAGAAAGTGTATCAACCTGGTCAAATGCTATGGAGAGGTTGAGTAAGAGGGGAGTAAGAGGGGAACTGAAAATAACCATTAGGTCATTGATGACTTTGACCTTGACAAGAATAGTTTCAGTGGAATCTGCCGGTGAAAGACTGGCTAGAGGTGTTTAAGAAGAGGAAAGAAATTGCAGGCAGCTAGTATAGATGGCTATTTTGAGGAATTTTGCTCATGCATGCAGAGAAATGGGACAGTAGCTGGTGGGGGAAGTAGAGTGGAGAATCTATTTTTTAAAGATGTGGGTTGACTTTTTCTTCAATACCCACAGCTTGTTGGATGCCATTCCAGTCCATTCTACTTGCATAAACTCCCAGATTTACTTCTCCCTAGCCCGGTACCCTTGCATTATCTCAGGCTGTTGTCCTCTTGTGTGCGTTGTTACAGTGTAGTCCAGTGTACCCACACTGCCACCAGGGGGGTCAGCCTGGAAACCACTGGCTGCAGTTCTCCCTTGCTGACTCCTTTCCTAAAGGAGGAAAGTTGGGTGCTTGGATGGGGAATGGATGTTATTTGTCGAGCATGAGTCAGGGCCCCAGCAGGAAAGAGAGAACACACTCCAATTAGAATAATGTGAGGAGAATTGAATAAAGGGACTTTGTCTCAAGGGAATGGGCAGGGTGTAGGGAAACCACAAAGGTTAGTGCAGTTTTCTGAGACTAGCACCTGGCGGCGGGGGGGGGGGGGGGGGGGGGGGGGGGG
>NC_138377.1:101967965-102139908 GCF_054177405.1 Leptonychotes weddellii
AAGATGCTTGGTCTATGACTGTGTCTGAGGTGTTTGGGAACCAACTAAAAGCCATAGAGTGGTAGCTGGACTAGGATCCTGCTCGGGTGAGCAGAAATCCCATCGATTGTATTAAGGGAGCTAATAAAGATAAAATGTTTATCACAGTATGTGGCACTAATGAAGTAATTGCTGTTGTTAGGCTCAGCTTGGAGAGAGGCTATGTGAACTGAAGAGAGATCCCAGAGAAGGGGTGTCCCAAAAGTAGCTGGAGGAAACATACTCCAGCTCTGGTTGTAGCAAGAGTAGGATGACCCGAATCCTTAGAATCAAGGGCTGGCCCTATTGTGGGGGACAAGATCTCAAGGCTTTTTGGCTGAAAGACTTGTCACACCATCTCTTCCTATCATGGGGTTTCCAGGTTCTGAGCTAACCTGATAACTGGGCTTCCTAAGGAGCAGCTCAGACTGCCTTGCGCTGTTGATGCAAAAATTCAGGTCTGCCTGACCAATTGTATTTCTCTGTGCAATTTAATCCCTGGGCTGGTAACTACACTTAACCACCGTGAGCCTTTGGTAATGTATATAATTGTTGAATCACTATGTTGTACACCCAAAACTAATGTAATATTATATGTCAACTACAGTGACAAATAAAAATTAAAAAAAAAAAAAACCTGGCCTTCTGGGGTTTGTATATAAGCCTTTATTCAGGTCATATGCTATCCCTGTATAGGGAATTGGATCTACTCACTGCACCGATGAAAGTGGGTTTTGGAGCCAGAGGCCTGCACCCTTCGCCCCTCAAAACATCAAAGGTGCCCACCTTTAGCAGATCTACTTTGGGCCAATTAATCTGCAGCAAGTAGGAAGAGTCAGAATGAGGAGGAAGGAAGTTGTAGCTAGAAGGGGTAGGCAAGGCTCCAGGGCATAGCTAGAAGAGGAGTCGGGCTAAAGTCTTGGTCCCACCTTAGGCCCCTCCTCCTCCAGGAAGCCTGCCTTGATCCTTACTCCACCCATGGGATAGATAGGTGCCCTCCCATGCACATTTCATGGCCCTGGTGACACTGGGTAGGGAGTTACCGGTCTACTTCTCCTGACATACCTGAGCTTCTGGAAGGTTAGGACAATGTCTAATTTATCTTTGTAGCCCAGGGGGCCTGATAACAGAATGATTACTCAGTTAATGTTTCCTTGATTGCATGATTGAATGAGTGAGACAGACACAGTATGATAGATGAATTAAGGACAAGATGGTGGACTGTAAACCCAAGAGGGCACAACACCTACAGCCTGTTGTGATGTAATCCCCAGTGCCTGGCACAGTGCCTGGCAGTCGGTGCCCAGAGTGTCCCAGATGGGCTGACCAAGGGTCAGATCCCCCTTGCCTGTTCGTGCAAGCCTAAGCAGACCACCCCTCTCTCCTTGCCGCTGACGGCCGGCCGATTAAAATCTAGTCCCCGAGGCCGCGCCGGGTCGTGCCTAAGCTTTGTTCCCTGTTGCTACATATGTAGGGTCTTGTCTTTCCCTCTGAAGGAAGTCTCCCAGGGCAGGGGTGCTTCTGGCCCTGTCTGGCTAAGGTACCAGGACCTGCAGCGGCCAGTATCCCAGACCTCTCAGGCTTCTTCCCAGAGGGCGCTGCTGGCATTGGGGCCAGCCCTGGGGCCCCCTCCGGAGAACAATCCCCAGGCTGCGCCACGGCCCAGTTTCATCCAGTCTCGCCAGAGTGGGGTGGAGGGGCACGGGAATGGGAAACGGCTGTCTGCGGCTCTCCCAGCACCCTTCTTCAACCCCCTGCCCCGGGTCTCGGCTCTGGCGCCCCCGTCACAAGCCCTCACTTTGCGAACTTTCGGAGTTTTCCTCCACTTGCGTCATGGGAAAGGCAGGAGGGTGACAGAACCCAGGAGGCGAGGCGGCGGCGGCGCTCAAGCCCTTCGGGTAAGAGGTGTCTCCCCGCGAGGGTGGACGGGCGGGGGGTCCCGGCGCCTTCCCTCAAGCCCATCCCGGAGCGCCAGAAGGAAAGCGGGCGGGGAGTGGGCGGGGGCGCGGGCTGCAGCGCCCCAGGCCGCGGGAGGGCGGAGCTGGGCCATCCCTGCCCTGCCAGGACGCACGGAAGTGCTGTGGAGTTTGCCCAATTCCCCAGCCTGCTTTTCCTCCCTCCCTCCCTCTCCCCACCCCTCACCTCCCCCTCGGCTCTTCCCTCCTTTCTCCGGACGCCACCTCCCGGAATCCCTTTTTTCTGTTGTTTTGGAGCTAGCTTCTCGCTGGCGGCGCGGAGGGGCTGCGAGTGCTGGACGAGGGCCCGCCGCCCACCGGCCGGACACCGCGGGGCCGAGTGGACGACGGACCGCCAGCCGGCCGGGCGCGCCATCTGCTCGCCGGAGCGCACTCTCCAAACTCCTGTTGAGTGTGTGCGGGCACGCCAGGGCTGGGGGTCTGTACGACCTGCGCGCCGGGACCGGGGACCGCGGAGGTTACCTTTGGATGGGGTCCTTGGACTCAGATCAGGGTTAGCTTCAGGCTCAGAAACTGCTGAGGAGCTAAGCAAACAAAAGAGGCCACTCAGCTAGTGGCCAGAAGTCGCCAGAGCGCCTCGTCGCACCCCCTCCTTCCCTAGGGTGGGGGCTGGCCACTCGGGAGGCGGGGTGGGGGAAGCCTCCTGAGCCGGCTGAGGGCTTGGGGGCCAGGGGCCCCGGGGGCCCAGGGGCTGGGGGCCAGGCCAGACCGGGCTGGGCCGCTGGGGTCGACGGAGTTGGCGGCCTGTTGTGTAAGCCTCAGTCCTTGTTTTCCCCGGCCTGGCTGGTTGGGAAGCCGGACACATCCACCCTTGGACTGGATTCAAGAGGCTGCTGCTTTTCTCCATGCCCCTCTTGGATTTTCTGGATATTTGAAAACCCAGTGGCCCAGGAGGAGGAGGAAGGAGCAGATCTGCAGAGGAATGTGAGAGAAGCCAGAAGGAGCTGGGAGCCAGAGCTGCCCAGATTTCTGGAACGGTGGTTTCTGAGTGATTCTTTTCTATTTCAGAACATTGTTCCAGTGGAAAGTGTCAAACAAATTCTTGCCCTTTCAGAGCTGATTTCTCCAAGTCACTTGACTTTTCTTTTGGGAGTGGAAGGAAGGAGAGACTACCCGTTCTGGGGCTGCCAGGGGAAGGGAGGCAGATTATGGACATGATCCCTCCCTGCTCACAGCAGTGTGCTGGAGACCTAATAATAATAGGGCAGTTAATGGGCCGAGGACATTGCTTTGAGTAGTGGGAGGCTGGATAGCATCTGTGGGTGCTTAGACCCCAGTTTAGGGGCTGAGAGACTGAGTTGCTGTGACAGGCCTTGAGCCGCTAGTGCATTCTCAGTTCTGGGTAGGACCCTGTCTCCTCTCTCTCTACGACTGGCCCAGCCATGGCGCTGAAAGGCCGAGCCCTCTATGACTTCCGCAGCGAGAACAAGGAGGAGATCAGCATCCATCAGGATGAGGACCTGGTCATCTTCAGTGAGACCTCGCTGGATGGCTGGCTGCAGGGCCAGAATAGCCGAGGTGAGACGGGGCTCTTCCCTGCCTCTTACGTGGAGATCATCCGGGCTGGTCCCAGCTCCAACCATGCCGACTACTCCAGCAGCCCAGGCTCTCTGGGCACCCAGGTGAGCTCGTATGACGTGGCCAGCCCTTCCAGGAGTGGTGGGGGCGGTGGCTTCCTCTCACACCAGGGCAGCTTCGAGGAGGATGATGACGATGACTGGGATGACTGGGACGATGGATGCACAGTGGTGGAGGAGCCTCGGGCTGGTGGGCTGGGCACCAACGGGCACCCCCCTCTCAACCTCTCCTACCCTGGTGCCTACCCCAGCCAGCACAAGGCTTTTCGGCCCAAGCCAGCCCTGGAGCGGCAGGACAGCCTGGCATCTGCCAAGCGTGGCAGTGTGGTGGGGCGCAACCTCAACCGTTTCTCGTGCTTCGTGCGCTCTGGAGTGGAGGCCTTTATCTTGGGTGATGTGCCCATGATGGCCAAGATCGCTGAGACGTACTCCATCGAAATGGGCCCTCGTGGCCCCCAGTGGAAGGCCAACCCCCACCCGTTTGCCTGTTCAGTGGAGGACCCCACCAAACAGACCAAATTCAAGGGCATCAAAAGCTATATCTCCTACAAGCTCACACCTACCCACGCTGGCTCGCCAGTCTACCGGCGCTACAAACACTTCGACTGGCTCTATAACCGCCTGCTGCACAAGTTCACTGTCATCTCGGTGCCCCACCTGCCAGAGAAGCAGGCCACAGGTCGCTTCGAGGAAGACTTTATTGAGAAGCGGAAGCGTCGGCTCATCCTCTGGATGGACCACATGACCAGCCACCCTGTGCTGTCCCAGTATGAGGGCTTCCAGCATTTCCTCAGCTGCCTGGATGACAAGCAGTGGAAGATGGGCAAACGCAGGGCAGAGAAGGATGAGATGGTGGGTGCCAGCTTCCTGCTCACCTTCCAGATCCCCACGGAGCACCAGGACCTGCAGGATGTGGAGGACCGTGTGGACACCTTCAAGGCCTTCAGCAAGAAGATGGACGACAGCGTCCTGCAGCTCAGCACTGTAGCATCTGAGCTGGTGCGCAAGCATGTGGGAGGCTTCCGCAAGGAGTTCCAGAAGCTGGGCAATGCCTTTCAGGCCATCAGTCATGCTTTCCAGATGGACCCCCCCTTTAGCTCCGAGGCCCTCAACAGTGCCATTTCTCACACGGGCCGTACCTATGAAGCTATTGGTGAGATGTTCGCTGAGCAGCCCAAGAACGACCTCTTCCAGATGCTCGACACGCTGTCTCTCTACCAGGGCCTGCTCTCAAACTTCCCTGACATCATCCACCTGCAGAAAGGTAAGAGCCAGAGTGGGCAGGAGACCCCTGCTGAGTCTGCGCTCTGCTGGGCACTGGGGATCTGAGGATGGCCTAGGGGAATGGAGCAGGCCATCTAGTCTTTCAGTCTCATTCATTCATTCCACAGTGTGTCGAGCACCTGCTACAGAGCAGGTGCTAGTCTAGGTGCAGGGATATTATTGTAGACAGCTCTGGTCTCTGACCTCATGGAGCTCGCTGTTTACCTTGTATTGTCCAATTGTTTGCTCGTGCATTCTGTTTTTTCTGTTTCTGTCTCATTTGCTCATCTGTCCATTTTGTGCTGAGCCTAGGTATCAGGTATCAGGCTGATCAAGGTATCAGGCTGAGTCTGGGAACACGGAGATGACTGGGGCCCAGGCCTTGCCCTTGAGGAGCCCACAGGCTCGTGGGGGACAGGGACACAGATAACAAGAGCACAGAGTGTGGCCTGTCTTCCCACTCCTCTCAAGCTCCACTCCCTGCCCCTGTGGCTTCAGAGCCTGTGCTTTCCACCGCATACCCTATCTGTGAGCTCCCTGTCTGTGTGCGGGAGGCTCGCTGTCCCCATTTTGCAGATGAAGAAGCTGGTGTCCACAGAAGGCTGGTTGCACAGGGAGTCCGTGGCCCAGCTGAGACTGTCCCTTCCTTCTGTGCCTCCCCAAGGACACGTCCATGTTGGCCAGTTCCCAAGCCCAGCTGTGTTTTCAGTTCTCATGGCCCCCCTCCGTGGGGGAGGGACAGGATGGGCCCCTGTCTGTTACTGTTGGGCCGTCAAGGAACTGCCAGGGAAGTGACTCATCCCAGGTCACCTAGGGGCACCCGGGCTGGTCCAGGGGAGCAACACGGGTTCAGGGCACTACCCACATGGCCCATCCAACTCCCTCTTCCTTAACCTGGCTTCTCTTGCCTGAGCAGTGAGTCAGGGGCTGACTTGGCAGGTGGCTGTGTCCTGGGACAACAGGCAGGGCAGACATCAGGAGAGAGGTGTGGTCCTCCCTGGGGCTGCTTGGTAACTCAGGAAGAACGTCTGCAGGGCGTGGGGCTGGCTCCCTGGCCCCTAGGCCCTGAGGTCAGGCCTGGCTTGGTGCAGAGTTTTCCTCTGGGTGGGGCCCCGAGGCAGACCTCTGGACTGAGCCTGGGGGACAGCAAACACCACCCTCTGCCTCAGTATCCTGGAGAGTCGGGAGTAAGCCAGCCCTGCTCTACTTTACCAGGAGATAGACTTCTAGAACTTCTCCATCTCCCAGGCTCCTTTCTCTCCTCACTTTCTCATCCTCCTTCCTTTCCCTGCCCTTTTTTCTCACCTTCACATTCCTGTCCTCCTTCCCTCTTCTTTGAGCCTCAGGAGACATGAGCCCTGAGTTCTCGTTTTGGCTGTGTTGCCACTTTGCTGGGTATTCCTGGGACGTACCTCCTCCTCTCTGGACCTTACTTTCCTGATCTAGAAAACAAGGGAGGGTCGAGCCACTAAGCTCTCAGGAGGGGAGACTCCTGGGGAGGATCTGGTCGAGAACAGAGTGATGCCTTAGAGCGGATCTCTGAGCTCTGGGCCAGGGATGTGGCAGAGGGGGCCGGCCGGGGCCCTGTGGGGCAGGTGTCTCCCTGGGCGGAAGTGGAGGCATGGTCACTGCTGCGCTCGGGCCTGGGCAAGCTGGTTCAGCCAGCTCCTTGGTGAGCATGTTTCTGTGTGGGCAGTGGCTGCGGTCAGTCCCCCAGGGCAGAGCTGGGGGCAGGCAGGGAGGCAGCCCCTTACCCAGCCAGGGCTGCCAGGCTGCACTGAAGCAGGAAGAGGTGAAACCACACTGGCCTTTCTGACTCCGGGGCAGGGACAGAGCTGAGAGAGGACATTTCTGAGTTTTTCTACTTGAGGCTTTTCTGAGAGTGGGGGCCCGGCAGTCCTCTGGGCTGGTGCTTTCAACCTTAGGCAGAGGCTCACCTGCTTTCCCTCACCCTGAGGAGCCCTCCCCAGTGGACCAACCCATTTGGGCCTACTCTTCCTCCTTCTGGGCTGTGGTCGGGCAAGTTAGGGAGGGGGGCTTGGGATCTGGCTGAGACGGAATTGGACAGGTTTGGGGGATGATGGGGGGAGGAGGAGTTCCATGCTGGCCCTGTGGCTGGGACCCTTTTTCAGAGAAAGGAGCAGGAAAGTTGGGCCTCAGGTCTCCAGAATTCTGTCTAGTCCACCCGGACATCTGAAAGATGGCAAGCGTGTGGCAGAGGCCGTGGAAGGAAGGAGACAGGAGGCTTAGGTGGGGTCAGGAGGCCAGGGTCTGGACAAATATTGCTTCTGAGATGACTGTGAGGGTGTTTTTCTCCCCTCAGTGTCCCCCTTAGTAAAATGGATCGCGGAGCCTGCTTGGCACTGAGTTGAAGCCCACCAGTCTGTCTGCCCCCTGGCCCAGCCCCTGGAGCTCAGTCCAGGGGTCTTCTAAGAGAAGAGGAACCATGTAACTAACCATCTAAACCCCGGGCAGTCGGGGGGGTGAAGGGGGCCCCGGTCATAGTTAGGCTGGGACAAGGGGAAATAGTACCTGTGCAGGGCCCCTCCCTGTGAGCCAGCCAGGGCAGGGAAGTTACTGTGGTCCCCTGCATTTTCCAGATGAGGTGTAGCAAGGTGGGATGGTACGCAGAGCAGGAATTGGGGCCCAGGGGTGTCACCGCACAGCCCAGGCTGTTTCCCCTGTGCCAGACAGATGGGTGAAGGAGCTCCCCAAGGGATGGGTGCGTGGGTAGATGAGCCAGAGGGGGAGGGAGGAGGGAGGCTGGGTGCTCTAGTACCACGAACTCAGCTGCATGCTTAGTGGGCTGGAAGCAGGTCCAGGACCACAGAGCGAACGTGGCCATGGGACTCTGGTTGGCCAAGGCAGCATGTCCCCTGCAGGACCTAGTGCTTGTCTGGGGGATGGGTGGGTCCAACCTCTGTGTTCCAGGCCATCATCACCTGGCCACCTCTAAACCCTTCCCTCCTAGGGTTCCGTAAACGAAGAGAAGCCTCTTGCTACCAGCTACCACCAACTGGTTCTTGCCATGACTGAAAAGCAGTCTGCACACGGTTGCACGTAGCGTCCTGAGCTCTGACTCTGTCGGGTGCTGGCCTTTGTACAGACAAGTTCAGTTAAACCTTAACTACGCTATAGGGCGGGCACAGATATTATCCCATTTTTCAGATCTGGAAACTCAAAATCACTGTGCCGCTGAGAACAGTTGTCAGCAGCATCAGACCTGGTCCAGCCTGTCCCGTTTGACAGCTGGGAGACCTCCAGCCCAGGCAAGAGCAGTGGCTTGCTGGAGGTCACACAGCTGGGACTAGGACTCGGACCTTCTTCCCTGACCTGAGGAGGGGGGGTGGGTAATTACCTCGGAGAGGTGGGGACAGGATGCATTATGTTGGGAGCTTAAGGAGTATGCCTGGGACCCTGGGGCTCTGAAGCTTCCACCCCCTTTCCTGGTTCCTGGGATCCAGCCCACAGGACACCTGCCAGGGCAGGAGGCTCCCCTAGGTCCTGAGCTCTAGGGTTGAGGCCTACACAGAATGTAGCGGGGATGCCGGACAGGCCTGAGCCCCAACTCCCAGCCTGTCTCTGGGGTATGTTAGTGTTAGCTGGGCAGCCCCAGATCTGAGTCACAGGGTGGAGAGGTGACAGAGAGCAGGGTGGGACCTCTGCCTGCCCCCCCCCCCACAGCTTTTGTCCCCCGTCCCTGGCCCCCTCCCTGTCTGTGGATACCTAGCAATTTCAATAGATGCGTTTCTATTACTTGGGCCTCTGTCTTCTCATCAACAAAAGGAGGCTTTCCTTCCTCCAAGGGCAGAAAAGCCTTCTGGAATACAGGTCCACCCTTACTGCACCCAGATTTTTTCAGGCATCTGGAATCCAGGCTAGTTAGTGTCTCGTCTTCAAGTAGGTTCCTTGTCTGTTATCTGGGTCCCCACACAGATGGGGTGACTTGGGTGACCTGGCATGGGCTCTCTGCAGGATACGTGGTGTCCAACCCCCCAGCCATGGAGGGGTACCCCTGAGCCCCCTTATATGGGGCACGAAGGAGGCTGGGAGCCCCTAGGCAAGTCCTCCCCGGCAGGGCCTCAGTTTCCTCTGTACAAGGTCGGGGGTGGGCAGCTGACCTCTAGGATCTCTTTCGCTCTGAAGTGTCTTATTGGGTCCTCATGCTGGGCCTTGGGCTGAGCCCTCTTCCATTGCCCACACCTGGGCAGTTGGGATGGAATAGGAGGCAGGAGGGGCTCAGGGAGGGTGGCAGAAAGACTGAGTGGGTTGGGAGCTGGTGCCTGCAGAGTTCTTTCGAGTGCTGTATGAGTGGCCCTGGAGATTCTCCAAACTCGTGTCTGTCCACCCCAGATGCCCCCGTTAGCCAGTTAGCCATGCACTTGCCCGCTTATACGGGTGCTGCTCCTTCTAAAGGCCTCTGCAGTTACTTCCAGCATGTAGAGCCTTGGGCCTGACATAGAGTAAATGACCGAAAAAAGGATCTTGAATGCATCAGACATCTTGAGTGAAGAGTCAAAAGAACACATCTTGGAGGCCCTCAGTGTGCTGTTGGTGCGCATTGGATGCTTCTGAAGTGCTCGGGGGCGGGGCGGGGGCTGCTGTCCTGCATGCCAAGCTTTCCTACACCCTTCCTCTGCTTCGCACAGTGGATTCCCTGCAGCCCTGCGAGGGTTGAGGGCCAGGCACAGGCAAACTGCCTCCTCCTTCCGGCAACTGGCCCCACGGTGCACACGGTTCAAGTGCACAATTAGTCAAGTGTCTGTTAATTCAGAACTGGAATTCATTCACCAACTGCTTGCTGATTCATTCAGATTCTTCTAAATTGGGTCCCCTGCCCAGGTTCGTCCCCCGTCCCCCATCTGTCACCTGGTTATTACAGGACCTCCTCTGGTCCCTCTAGGCTGGTGTGAGGAGGGGCAGGGCCTGTTTGTGGGGAGACACACACAAAGGAAAATACCAGGTGGCCTCCGAGGTGCTGTTTTAGAATCAACATTGTGATGGGGTGGGGAGCGCCCTGGAGAGGGGTCAGGAGGCATTGCACCTGGGGGCACTGTGGGAGGCTCTGGTGTGGAGGTGGTGCCTGAGCCTGATCAGGGGCCTTAAATTATGCAGAAAGATCTAGCAGGCAGAGATGTGGAGGCAGGAAAGAGCAGGGTGAGTTTGATGAACATGGGGTCAGTGTGGAATGGGTGCCCCCCGGCTAGGCAAATGGGCAGGGACCTTCGTGTGCAGGCAGAGGGGAGCTGGGAGAGGTCTGGAGCTTTGAATGCCCATCTTGGCTGTTCTTCAGTACTGTGGAGAACCTCTCAGACACTGGGCCCGAGGTGGGAGCCCCTTAGGAGCCTGTTGTAGTAGTTCAGCGAAGAACAGATTGAATCAGCTCAGCAGACATGTACCAAGCTCTCCTGGGGGCCAGACCTGGCCCCGGGTGCTGGAGACATTGAGCTCACAGACCAGAGGGAGGCAGGCAGAGTGAGCACAGGGTGGTAAGAGCTGTGGCTGATGGAAGCCCCGGGAACTTTGGGAGGCACCTGATGCCGTGGGGGCTCAGGGAAGGCTTTCTGGAGGAGGTGATGTCTGAGCTGATTAGGAGCCAGTGTGAGAGGTGATCAATGCCTGTGTTGGGTAAGGACAGCCCTGTCCTGGAACTCGATACAGCCAGCAGGGTTGTGACAGGCTGGGTGCCGTGGGCTGCTGACAGTGCCCCAGCTTCGGAGGGAAGATGTGCCAACGGTGAGGGCTTGGGGATGGTCCTGGGGGAGACACGTAGGTGGCTGTCCCTGAGGGGGCTCGTGGAGGGCATAGGGAGCAAAGGGGGGAGACCAGAGCCCTAATTCCCTTGTCCTCCTCCACTGTGCCCGTGCCAGGCGCCTTCGCCAAGGTGAAGGAGAGCCAACGCATGAGTGACGAGGGCCGCATGGCGCAGGACGAGGCAGATGGCATTCGTAGGCGCTGCCGCGTGGTGGGCTTCGCCCTGCAGGCCGAAATGAACCACTTCCACCAGCGCCGCGAACTCGACTTCAAGCACATGATGCAGAACTACCTGCGCCAGCAGATCCTCTTCTACCAGCGGGTAGGCCAGCAGCTGGAGAAGACGCTGCGCATGTATGACAGCCTCTGATCATGTGTCCCTGGCCCCCACCCTGTGCCTGGGTCTGGTCGCTGCAGTGCGCTCTGCTCTCTAGACCTACCTGCACCAGTAGTGGCTGGGAGGGTTGGGGTGGGCTTTGGAGGAGTCATGGGTCCCCCTGGGGAAGACCCCCAGCTCTTAGAGGTAGGGGTACAGCAGGGGTGAGATTTGGGGTCAGGAATCTTCTAGGCCGGGGCCTGGGCTCCGGGTCAGTCGCTTGAGGTCAGGCCATGGTCTTAGCCTCTGCTAGAACCTACAGAACTCGCTCACCTGGCCACCACCCCCGCGTTCATTCAGCAGGCACCGGGGCCTGCTGTGGCCCCGTGTCAGATGCTTGCTGGGTCCCAGGGCTGCGACATGCCTGCCCTCAGGGAGTCCCCAGTTGAAGTGGGGTCAGACACAGAAACAGACAAGGGCACCGGAGGGTGACTGATGGTAAATAAGGGCTTCCTGGAAGCTTAAAGAAAGAACCACTCATTCTGCTGGTCAGGGAAGGCTCCATAGAGTAGGTGACATTTGAGTAGTGTTTTGGAGAATGACAAGGACCTGCCAGACAGTAGATGGGGCCAGAGGTGGGGGGCACATTCAGAAGAGACGAATAGCATGGGCAAAGGTGAGAAGACATGAAAACGCCCATCTTCTCTCCCTTACTTTTCCCAAGTAAGTTGGTGCCCCCTTGGTGGGGATTTTGGCCTGTGTGACAGATGGGAGGGCTCTTCCTCCCATGTCCCTGTCCCTGCCTCACCTTGTCCCCTTAGGAGGAGCTGCAGGCCAACTCCCTCCTGACTCCCCTCCACCTGCTGAGCCTCCATTACCCCTTGGTTAGGGGACCATGCCGCATCTTTTCCCTGGGCTCAAGGTGCTGAGACAAGCCACTGACCCCAGGACCTTGGTGGCACCTTCCTGGAGAGGACACCCAGAAGTTACCAGATATTTGAGTTCACCAGCAACGGCTCTCCACATTCCAAGCAGGCTCGGGCCCCAGTGAATCTCAGAATCCTTCCTATTGCACAGAGGGAAGGCCAAGGGGAAGAAAGACGGGGGCGGGCTTGCCCACTGCCCCAGAAGTCCTGGGCCCGCATGTCCATGGCCAGCCTCACTGTGATGCCAGCCCCGGCTCCCTCCCCAGCCAGGTTGTGCTGTCTCCCACCCATGTTTACATCCTCAGGGGGGCTACTCCCTCCGCCCAGGCCAGGGTGTGGGCCGGCGGGTTGGGGGAACTGACAGGTCCCACTGCTGGCCTCCCCAGGAGGTCATGGCCACTCCTGGCTCCTGCTGCCTGAGTCTTTTTTCTTTCTTATTTTCTTGATAAACCTTTTGCAATGAAGACAACAAAAGCATGGCTTTTTTTTTTGTTTGGATCCCAAAGGGATTGAGGGTGGGGGAAGGATGAAACCCTAAGTGTCCCTGGGAGCTCTTAGACTGTGAGGTCATGGTGGGCACAAAACCTCTAAAGCTGGGGGAAGGACTGTGCTGATGGCAGGTGCTAGCTGGGAGCTAGAGGTGGCTGTGGACCTCAGCTGGACACACATCCTTCCCAGACCTCACTCTCCCCATCTCTCAAACAGCTGGAGTCCTGCTGGGGTTAGGCTGTGCTGCTCAGTGATCTAGGGCTGAACTTGCATGAGTGAGGGAGAGGAGACCTGCTCCAGGACAGTCTAATTGACGGGGTTTTTCTCCCCAGGGAAGCATGCCCCAGCCTGGCCCCCAGGAAAGCCCTGGTCCAGGAGAGGTGGGGCAAGCAGTCCAGGGCACCCAGTCCTGTAGCGGCTTCTGTGTTGGGAACTGAGGAGAGCTGCCCCCCCCACCCCCAGCCGGGCCCTCAGTGGTGTCCCAGTTAGGATGAGCAGGAATCAGTTTCCATGTGGGAAGGAGGGGTGCTAGTCAAACCACGGTTCTCTTTCGGGGCAAGGGGGTCTTGGTGGGAGAATAGGGCTGGCAGGGTCTGGGCCTCGGGGGGCTTTGACAAGGCCAGGGACCCAGGGAGCTTAGAGCAGTGAGAGGGGTAAGGAATGGCGGGTGCAGTGGGGAAGGGGCAGCAAAGGCTCCCCGTTCAGGGCAGAGCTTCCTCAGAGGAACTTCTGGAATGGGCCCCTGGCCCTGGGTCAAAATTAGGTCAGATTTGGGACTTTCTGTGGAATTTTCCCCTCCCTCCTCCCTGCCCTCCTTCCTTCATTTTCCAACCCACCCAAGGACCTTCCTGCCTTAACCTCTTCGCAGCTTTGACCTCCAGGCCGCCTCTGTAGACAGTACTCTTGAGCACAGTGGGGGAGGCTCCTTACTGAGGTCAGTCTGGGGAGGGGTGGTGGAAATGCCTTTCTTAACCCACAGTGCCTGGAAAGTCCCCTGTTTATGCTTCCTGCCCTGGGAATAGTATTACCCTCTTGTGTCCCATCCTCAGCATGAGGGAGGTGGTCTGAGACTTTACTCAGGAGGGCTTGGACCTGGGAGAAGAGTCCAGAAGTGAAGTGTTGGGATGGGCCAGGTCTACTGTGGGCATCCTGAGGTATCTAGGCTGGGGCAGGCTTCTATGTAATGGGGAGTGAGGATGTCACAGCCATTCCCTCAGGTTTCTTTCTCTCTGTGGGTTGGGGTATTGGGGGGGGCAGTTTGAGATCGGTCTGGGTTGACCGGAGCCCCTCGAAGGAGGGCCCTGGGGGACCAGTTGGGGAAGGCGTGGGAGCATCCTGGTGGTGGCAGGGCCTGCTGCTGGCCTCAGTCACTTGCCAGGCAGATGTTCCAGACAGAGCTGGGCCCGGCTACCTCCAATACCCTCCCTCACTTTGCTCTGAGGGGGTGGAAAACAAGGCCCCTCTTTCTGCCCTGGGCAGCTGTCAGGACCTGGGGGTGGGGGGGGATCTGAATCTCTGATCCCCAGTCTTGGTCCAGCCCACGAAAGGAGTCGGCTTTGTGGCCACATGTGGGGGTTGGGGATGGAGGCAGCCCTCAGATCCTGCATCTGTTGCCTCCCGGACACACAGGAGGGCCACGAACCGCCATGCCACAGCTGTGCCACGCCTGGAGGGGAGGCAGGCAGACGGGTGGCTCCAGAGCCCGCTCAGCACCTCTCCTCCATCCCGTGGCACAGCCGTGCTGTCATCCACACGTCCACGAAGTCACAGGTAGAGCTGCCCAAGCCCAAGCAGCCACAGCCACGTGCAGCCACACACCCTGCCCACGGGGACATGGGCCAGCCCTGGCCGTCCGCACACAGATGCACAGTCACGTGCTCGCCCAGGGGCACTCCCAGCCACGGCGCCACCCGCGGCTCACGTTCATGGCCATGGCTGCACAGGCATCATCTCTTCCCAGCACTGGTCACATTGTGTCCCCACGCATAGCCGTACCGCAGTCCTACCCGCACAGAGCAACACACTCAGACACATGGCCACAAGCCACACATGCTCAGAGCAAAGGTGTCACGCGTGTCGCTGCTTCTAGACTGCACCCGCGCCACCTCCTGGGGGAGCCAGTGGCATCACCTGTCATCTGACACCGGCGCTGTCCAGATGGGGAACTCGAGGTCTGGTGAGGGGTGGCAGCTGGCTGTGTCACCCCATGCCACTGGCCCGAGGGTGTTCAAGGGCTTGAGCCCAGCCCCGGGTAGCTCTGTGGCCGGTCCCCAGGGCCAGTCCCTCCTGCCTCATAGGCCCCTGGCTGAACCCACCCAACAGAGCTCCAGGCCTCTCCTATCTGTCCAGCCAGAGCTGAGGCCGCAGCGTGCATGTGAGCCAGGGCAGGGACGCAGTGGGCAGGGCCCAGGCCTGGGCGGGAAGAACATTCCTGCACCATCTCCTCCCCAAGCATGTGAGGACTGGGCCCGCCCTGCCTGCCTGCCCGCCCGCTGACTCAGGCCTCCAGGAGCCAAGCCCGCTTGTCCTCCCCGCCCCCAACCCCCAACCTGCTTCCCTTCCAGTTCAGCTCCAGTAGGGCTCCGTGGGCTGGGGTAGGAGACGAGGAGCCCTGGCAAAAACCACGGAGAGAAATGAAAATTCACCTCCCCCAGATGGCGCTCAGCAGAGAGCTCTGATTGTGAAACCCAGTCCCAGGTTTCAGGATAGTTTAGCGCAAACCTTTTTTCCTTTGGTTTTGTTTTGTTAGTCAAACCCCAGTGCAGTCCAGGCTGTTGAAAAAGCGAGTCTCACATAGCTGTGGCCTCCTTGGTCCTCACAGCAGCCCAGGTAGGCGGCATTGTTCCATTTCACAGACGAAGGGACTGAGGCTTGGCTAGAGCGAAGATGGGCCCGGCCTGGGATCACACAGTGAGACCCAGGTGGAGCTGGACTCGAACCCAGTTCCCTGATGTCTTTCCTCAAAGTCTCGATTGACTCACTTAGGTCTGAAGGAAAAGGGTCTGGCAGAGCTCCACTCCAGAGGTGAAAGAACGGGAGGCTGGCAGACCCAACTGCTGAAATGTGAAGGGGCTGGTGGGTAGGGTGAGTCCCACCAGCTCCCAGGGACGAAGAGGCTGACCACAGCCCTGCACAGTGGCCACGGCCTTGACCCAGGATCTCCCCTTACACATGAACGTGTGTGAGGAGCATCGCCTCATTTCTCTGCAACTGACCAGAATTTCTTTGTTGCATTCTCATTCCCTCACATGGTAGAAAAGGAATCGCAAATCAATTTGCGGACCCCTCCTTTCAAAGATTTGGGGATGGCACATTGGAAGACGGTGGGCAGGCCTCTGGCACTTTGAGTTTTAGAGGCTGAATCCCACACCCTATCACACATATGAAAATTTGCCTGCCTTCCACATTAAAGATCATTCATATACACCTGTTTCAGTTGGGTTCAGTTTGTTACTTGGCAATGCCTTGTCTTACAGATATTTATTTAAACTTTATTAATGTTGATTTTGTCTTTTTCTTTTCTCTTTGTGTCCTGCTTTTTTTTTTTTTTTCCCTGCTAATGTTGTTGTGGGTTCTTGCAGACTCCTGGACCATGGTGCTGGGCCTGTAGTGCCCACCGTGGTCCTAGGTTAGCATTGGATCCTCTGGTCATCTGCCCCCACCACCTGCTCCTTTGATCCCCATCCTGAGGCCTCTGTGGGTCTGGCCTTTGGCCTGTTTTGAGCACTTAGGGCTCCCTCCCTCCCTTGTATACCTGTGGACCTCAAGGGACCTCAGGGGGCTGGCAAAAGTCCCTTCTGTGGCCTGTGGTCCCCTCTGGGGCTCCTGGTCAGCATTCCACAGCTCCCCAGCACACACTCAAGCACAAGAAGCTCTGGGAGGCACTAGAGATCCTATGCAACCCTTTGTCATCTGGGGTCTGGCTGCCACCTTGGGGCTCTACCTGGGAAGGGGCCAAGTCCCTGCTGCTCCTGGATCGCCCAACTTTGGGGCTCCTACCCTCCCCCAGCGCAGGCAGCACCACAGCAGATGTTGGCTGGCCAGGATTTCTCAACCACCCTGCGTGCAAGAGATGACCGGCGTCATTCTACAGACCAGGAAGGGGGGCCCAGGGAAGGAGGTGCTGGAGTAGCCGAGTGGGTGTGAGATGGTCCCCAGGTCTGGGTCACCTGGGCTGGGAGGCAAATCGTTGGTGCCTGAGGTGGGAGTTGGCCTCCTGGAGGTACCTGGAGCCTCTGCTGGGCTGACCTGGTCCCCCTTGCTGCTATTTTGGCAGGAATGTAACGGGCGGGGTAGTATGAAGCTCCGCCAGACAGCCCTGCTGCCCCCGGATAGCCACAAGCCCCCTGTTTCCTCTCTCTCCACCACCCAGAGGCAGGGCCCTGGTATTGGCTGCAGTGGCTGAGCCCTATGCGAATCCTACCCTACACGGACTTGTTCTGGGGATGTTTCTTCATTGCTTCGTGCTTCCATTTCTCTATTTATAACGGGAGTTCCAGATGGCTGTTAGGAGGATTACATGAGCAAAACGCGTCAACTGGACAGTGCCTGCACATAGCAAGCGTTCAGTAAGGGTAGCTGGGATAACCAGCCTCTGAGCAGAGCCCTAGAGCAGCCCTAGAGAGAGGCTGGGCCAAGAATATTGTCACCCCACTTCATAAGTGAGAAAACTGACTGAGCGAGCCCTCTAAGGCCACACAGTAGGTAGATGGCAGGGCTGGGCCTGAGACTAGGCCCCTGACCACCTCCAGACCTTGAGCCTTGCCCCGTGTTGCCGCCATGTCTTCATGGGGAGCAGACTCCGTGGGGCTTCCTGGCTGTCACAGTACTTGCCAGCCCAGGGCAGGAGGTGTCCCCTGGGCCATTCATTGGCTGTCACACACACCGTCACACACAGGAGAGTGGGGCCCAAGAGTTAAGAGATGCAGGCTCGTGTCAGGCCTTCCCTGGGTAGACTCGGGGGACCTCAGGCAAAGCCACTCCTCAGTCTCGGTTTGTCACAGTTACACCCGGGCATGCGTTTCCGAGTGTGGGCATGTCACTGCTTCCGTGTGCCGCAGCCTCAGGGCCGCACAGGCCAGCCAGGCGGGGGGCCGGGGGAGTGGCCCAAGGGCACAGCGACTCACGCTGAATGGCTGCTGCATGCTGGGCACCGGGCTCAGTGCCTCCCTTGAGTTACCTCGTTGTCCGCAACTGCCCAGAAGGGGAGAATGATTGCCAACGTGTCCCCGCGGACCGGGGCTCAGAGGCACGGCGTCAGCTGTGCCAGGTCGTGCCGCTCTTCAGTGCATCCCACTGAGGCTGAGGGCTGTCCGGGCACAGAGCTGTGCCCTTCCCAGGCGGGCAAGCCAGGCGGCCCGGGGACAGCTGTCCTGCTGTGGAGTGAATGCACGCGTGCTGGGAATGGAGGGGAGCAGGGAGGCGGGCGGCGAGTGGCTGCGTGCCTTCAAGGTAGCAGGCAGAAGGGCAGAAGGCTGGGCCCACAGAGAGCACCAAGCAAATATTTGTCGACTGATAATTTTCTGTGGGGCCTCAGGCTGGAGTGTGGGAGCAGGACCTGGCCATGGAAGAGTGGGCTGGGCAGATGAAGGCAGGGTAGGGGTCAGGGGCAAGACTCAGGTGTCTGGGAAGGAACTGGGTCGGGAGCCTCCTTACCCGAGGGGCCCACATGGGGGTGAGAGTGAGGGTTGGTAGGGAATGCTAGGACTGGGTTCTTGTGAGTGCCGAGGCTGAGCTGGAGAGGGGGCGGTGCTCTGGCCCTGGGGCTTCCGTGGGGGGTAGGGTAGGCAGGCGGAGGGGAATGGGGTGTGTGCCCGCGCCTGGCACCCGGAGTGTGTGTGTCCACCCGTGTGGTTGCTGAGTGCCCGTCAGTGTGTGCACCTGCGCTCGTGTGAGGGTCCCCTGCTGGCACTCTGCCTGTAGTCATTTGGCCACACATGCTTTCCCCTGTGCTCCCCAGCCTGGAAGAGGCAACACCTCTCACCCTGAAGCTCAGGCCCAGACACATAGGCAGGCTTAGCTCCTCTCTTTCTTGCACACTCCACATCCATCCATGAGCAAAGCCTTGTTAGCTCCTCAGAAGAGATCCCAGATCTGACCCGTGTCACCATCTCACTGCCTGTCCCAAGCCACCACCTGCGTAGACAATTGCAGTAGCTTCCAAGCTGTTCTGCTTTCTTGACTACTTCCTGATGGTCCAGCTCGAGTCAGAGTGATCTCTTAAGAAGTCGGGGTGATCTCTTAAGACCGTACTCTAGGAGCGCCGGGTGGCTCAGTCGGTTAAGTGGTTAAGTGTCTGCCTTCGACTTAGGTCAGGATCTCAGAGTCCTGGGATCCAGCCCCACGTGCGGCTCCCTGCTCAGCGGGGAGCCTACTTCTCCCTCTGCCCTTCCCCCCAACTCATGCATGTACGCACACATTCTCTCTCTCAAATAAATAAATAGAATCTTAAAAAAAAAAAAAATCCAATCATATCTGACCCTGCTTTCAACCTCTAGGGCTTCCTGCCATTCTGACTCCAGCTTCCAAGCTGCTACCACAGCCCACAAGGCTCCTTTCTGATGGCGCCTTGGACCCCTGTCCTTTGGTCACAGAATTCCAGACCCACTGTACTCTTGGCTGTTCCTCACATGAGGCCCTTGTACCCCAGGGCCTTTGCATTTGCTGGCCCCCTCTGTTTGGAATGTTCTTCCTCTCAGATGTTTGTGTGGTTTGAACCTCAGTTAATTCAAGTCGTTGCTTAAAATGTTACCTCTTTGGAGAAGCCTTTTCTGATCATCTAAAGAGTCTTCCTAGTCCTAGTCCTCTGTCCCCTTGCCCTGCCTTACTGTTCATTTTATTTATCAACAGCCAACTATACACATGTATGTCTCAAACATACACAAAAAAGAGAAACCAATATAATAGATCCCCATGTGCCCATATGTCAGCTTCAGCCATGATCACCCTGGGTCAAGATTTTACTCCCCCACATCCCTTGCTTCCAGCGAACTCCAGACATTACACATTCTCATCTGCAAATAAATACTTCTATGCAAAAGTTAGACTTTAAATATATCTGTTTGTTAGAAGGCAGCCTTGGGGGGAGCTGGGTTCGTCTTGCTCACTGCCATAGCCCCAGTGCCTAGCGCAGTGCCCCGCTCACGGCAGGCAACTTGGGTTGTCTGCAGGGCTGTGCCTCAGATCTCTGGGGAGGGTAGGTGTGTGGCTTGTGGTTTGCACAGGTCGGCTGCTGTCAGGGAGTGCATCTGCACACGCCTGTGTGCGCTGCCACGTGGGGCAGTCCTGTGAACATGTGTGTGCGTGCGTGGGCGTGCGTTGCTGCAGCAGCTGGTGGCTGAAAGCGGGCTTCCTCCTGACATCATCTCCCACATCCCCCAGAATCCAGGGACTTGCTCTGGGGAGTATCTCCCCCTTTCTCAGCAAGGCATGGCATGTGAAAGGGTGGGAAGGATGTACGCACCAGTCCCTGCTCGTTCCTCTGGAGGGCTGGGTCTGAGGCCAGGGTGGCCCGGAGAGCCACTCCTTGTCCTTCTCTGACTAGTAGGAGGCTGTGCCATCCCAGGTGGCCGAGCAGACAGCCTCCTCCCTCCCTGGGCTGGGGTGGCATCAGCTGGGTGGGGGTGGCTAGCTATGTAGGAGGGGTGGTGGTATTCCAACCTGGCTGACTCCTAAGGCTCCCAGGGTGACCCCTGGGAAGTTGGGCCGCCGAGGTCACTCAAACTGGGTGGGGGGGGACCTCGGTGCAGAGTTCTGGCCCAGGGGCCCAGCAGTCCCCTGCTCCCCACCCCAGTTCTGCATCTTAAAGGGTCAGCCCTGGCAGGAGGGCAGTGGGAAAGAACAAGCTTCCAGCCCGGCACCAGCTTGACTCTGGGGGGCTACTCCCTATCAGACTGGGAGTTCCACAGGAGCTTCTCTAAGCCTGATCCCCCGAGCCCCTGTCTGCTCCGGGGCCGGTCTTCTCGGCCATTTGGCTCCACATCATCTGGCCCCTGTCCTTGTGTTCCGCTTTAAGCTTGGCACTCTGTCCCTCAGGCATAGCCCAGTCTCCCCTCTCCGGGAAGCCCCTGTGTTCTGGCCTTCCCTGGGCCCACCCTCTCTCCCACCCTGCCCTCCTTCACCGGCCAGGCAGGTTCAGGTGCAACTCCTCCCTCTTGGGTCCCTGGGGTCAAGCCTCCTCCGAGGTCTTCTGGATCAATGGGGTGGGATGGAGGAAGGGAGGTCAGCATGGCTGCCAGCTTCTAGGCAGAACTTGACCCCTTCTGCACACCTCACTCTCCCTGCCTTGATGTCCCTCTTTTCCAAATGGGGAATTTCCAAATGCTCCAGGACTGAGCATTTGTTTAGCACTTACTTTGCGCCAGGCACTGTGATGGCTGTAATAAATTATAGTAATAACAATAATGTCAATTTGACCATTTGTTAAACTTCTACAATATGCCAGACCCATATGCTAGGCGATTCAGTAATAACCACCATCATAACAGCACTGATAATAATAGTCAACATTTATTGAGCATTTTCTATGTGCCTGGTGCTGTTCTAAGAGCTTTGCCACAACACTTGGAAAAGCAGCCTTGGTCAGTTGCACTGCTTCGAGAGGTTCTAATTCAGGCAGGGGGTGGGGCCTCTGGCTAATCACGTACCGTTCCTGGCAGTAGGAACTGGGAACTGGGCAGAAACGAAGACAGGAGGCAGGGCCGTAGGCAGAAAGCAGGTAGCAAGCTCTCCCAGGCCTGGGTCCGTACTTGCTAGGGTCACACATCCCATCCACAGGTGGGTGGACTTGTACAAGTTCACTGGGCAGGCATAGTCACCATCGCTGCCCTCCCTCCTTTAGTTCATGGCTTCTATCCCCAGACTGAGCTTCTCAGGCAGCTCATGGGGCAGAGGGGCTGAATTCCCAGGGCCTGGAACCTTCTTGGGTCCACCAGTCACGCCCCAGTTGCCTAGCTCAGGAGCCACGCCCACAGGGCAACCTTTTAGCAGGGCTCCTGCCCTGACTCACAGCCTTCCAGGAGTGCTCAGGCTCTGCCAGCCTCACCCACCTGCCTGCTTGCTCAACCAACAGCCCTTTAGAAAAGGCTCCACCTTCCCCAACAAGACCCAGCAGGGTTCTCCCTGCTGCTCTCTGGTGTTTGGAGGTCTCTGCTCTGACCAGCATGTCCAGCATCCCTGGCTCACTCACACTTGCCCTGAGGCATCTCTAGGTGCTGGGAATCCCACTGCTGAAAGATGCATCTTTGGCATCTGGAAGGGTTTTGAGCCTCCAGGAGGTAGGCTGGGACTCTGAGACCTGAACTGAATGCAGGGTCTTCTGGGTCAGGTAAAGGTGGGGGCACCCTTGGCTGGTCTCTGAAGGTTGGGATCAGGTGAGCCCTACAGTGGTTAGAACAGCGGGCACAGTGGCCAGTGGCTCCTGGAGCTCTGAGGAGGACGTGTAGCGGCAGGGGAAGGCAAGTGTAAGGCGGTTCTGGGTTGTCTCCTCCTCCTGTCCCATTTAATCAGTTTGAGTCCATCGGTGGTAGGCTCCCACATATGATTTGGTCAAAGTGTTCTGCCCATGTGCTTCTGAGCAGCTAGACTCCAGGTATCTGGTAGGAGGGAGCCGCCGGTGCGTATGGAGGAAGAGAGAAGAGACTCTCAAGAGTCTGGCAGGGACAGATTAAACCAGCTCCTTAGAAACTTAGGACCTGGGGCCAGGTCTGCCTGGGCTCTGGGAGGGGTCTGGGGGCCAGAGCAGTGGTTGGGAGCCCTGCTAGCACTCCTAGAGATGAGGGAAGCCAGGGGAACCAGATGGGAAGTCAGGATATGGGGTCTGGGTGGGATCATGGTTAGAGACCTTTTGGACAGTGGGAAAGGAGGGGCTATATGCTGGCAGTAGATGTTTACCGAGCATCAGCTATGTACCTAGCCCCGGGCCCAGCTGGACATTGCCCCCGGTGGGCACATAGCCTTGACCTATGTTTACTGCAAGGACAGGGGGCTGGGGGCCTCAGCAGCCTGGTGGGGCGAGGGCAGTTGGGGGCCCCAAAGGCACGCACAGCACCAAGACAGCATGCTGGCTGGGGGGCCAAGCATTTGTTCTGGGGTCCAGAAGGGACAGGTAGTGGTCCAGTCTCCCTCTGCAGGACAGGACAGAGTGCTATGGGAGGCCCATGCTCTCCTTCTTGACCGGGCCCACGCAGTGGCCTGACAGGTAGCTTCTTTGTCCTTCCTCTGCTGCCTGCTGATGCTCTACTGTGGGGGAGACCCAATGCACTGACTGGGGGGCCTTGGCCAGACCCCTCCTTCTGTCCCTCCCTCTGCAGGTGGAACCCGGACAGGTGGGGAGGGAGGGACTAGCTGGACTGCAGAAGGCAGGGTGGTAGGGGGCTGCTGCACTTTCCAGGGAACCTGTCTTTGGGAGGTGAGGGTGGAAGTGGGCTTCTTCTGCAGACCCTCCCCAATGGATCAGGCCTGGCTACCAGCCTCGTCCTCCTCTGCTTCCCTTTTGTCCTCAGTGGAGGCCCCTGAGCAGGAATCCCCACAACAGAACCCTGTCCGCCCAAATCTGCAGGGGACATAGGGACTTCAGAAGAGTGTGGGGAAGAAGGATGGACAGCTTGAGTTGAAAGACAAAACTCGGGAACTGGATCATGGGGTCTGACTTCTTTCTAGCTCTGTCATTGACTTACTATGATCTTGGCCTGGTCCCTGCCTCTCTCAGCTCTGTTTCTCCATTTGGAGGTGAAGGACCTAAGTCAAAGTGTCTTAAACTTTAGTATTTGTTAAAATGCAGAGTCTGTTTCAGCTGATCTGGGGTGAGGCCTTAGAGTCCTCTTTTTTTTTTTTTCTTTTTTGAAGATTTTATTTTTAAGTAATCTCTCCACTCAACGTGGGGCTCGAACTCACAACCCTGAGATCAAGAGTCGCACGCTCGCTCTTCTGACTGAGCCAGCCAGGCGTTCCAGGAGTTCTTATTTCTAACAAGCTCCCACATGCTTCTGGTGCTCCTGGTCCATGGACCGCACTTTGAGCAACAAAGACTTAGTCCGTGCAACTTGGGCCTTCAGGACCCAGGGTCACTTGAGCCCTCTGTGACCTCACAAGGCATCCAAAGGAAGCCTTGGGATTAGCTCTAGGCTTTGGGCTAACAGAGCTGGCAGTGCTCAGGTTGAGGGGCATGGGAACTCCTTGAGCCCCCAGCTGAGGCTATGTTTGGGTAGAAAAGTCCCTTCTTGGCCATAGGATGATTTGACCAAGGGTTACTTTTGTCTTCGGGGGGTCTTAGGACATCTGCATTGTGAAGGAACACAGCACAACAACCCACCAGTTATCCTGAGGAGGTGGCATTTTTTTTTTTTTTAAGAGAGCACGTGCATGAGGGGAGGGGCAAAGAGGCAGAGGGAGAGAGTATTTTAAGCAGGCTCCACACCCAGCACAGGGCTCAGTCTCACCACCCTGAGATCATGACCCAAGCCAAAATCAAGAGTTGGACGCTTAACCGGCTGAGCCCCCCGGGGCGCCCTGAGGAGCTGGTATCCTTAATGAGGACAGCAGCTATCATAAGTACTGTACCTCACGACACCGAGAAGGGCAATGAGACCACGAGGTAGCTGGGCATGCTCAGCTTTAGCAGCCGCATGGCTGTCCCTTCCGTGGAAAGATCCCACACTCTCTCAGGAAAGAGGGAAGCAGGCAGAGCCAGCTGCCTTCCCACGATGGGCTTCCCTCAGCAGCCTGTTGACACGCCTTGGGTTAGGGCACACGTCATGGTGTGGTAGTTACTCAGTGGCATGTCTGGGACTCTTCGGAAGGGCTGGGTGGACTCCTATGGGCATCTCCCACAGCATTTTTGGCACAAAATGCCCTTGCCAATGCCCCACTAATCCTAGTGGTTTAGTGACAGGGATGGTGTTAACTCTAAGGGAACCTTGGGTAGGAGAGGGGCTGTGACAGGCGGGGATACTCACCACTATACTAACGGGGAAGGAGAGGGGCTGTGGAGAGAGGCCTCCAGCAGGTCTGGTTCCCATCCTGGCTCCAATCCTTTGCCAGGGCTTCCTCACCTGTTCTGGCAAGGAACGGGAGACCTAACCGGAGCATTCTGGGAGCTGCTGAAGTACCTCCATTCCTTTAAGATCCTGAATCTTCGGGGCCCAGAAGAAGATGCCAGCATCCCTGGCAGTTCCCGCCCCCATCGGGAGAGGTGGAGTTGAGGGGGTGCAGATCCATGCCTCGTGCTTCCTCTTGGGGGGAAGTTCCAGCTCTGTGGGGTCCACAGCTGCCATAGCAGCTCCACTTGAAGGGCCAGCTCCTAGCATGAGGAGAGGGGCTTAAGGGAGCCCCTTCTTTAGCATCTGAGAGGCTAAAGCATTTTGGGTGGTGGGCAGGACTTCCAAGCTGGGGACCCCAAGAACTGGGCCCTCTGGCCATTCCCTTGTTCCCCACACCCCCGCCTGCTATGGTTCCACTTCCTGGCTCTGCTGATGTCAGTTTGGGTCTCTGGATGGTCAGGGAGTCCTAGCCCTTGGCTCCACATGGCCAGCCTTGAGGACTGTAGGGGGCCCGCAGGTGAGGAGTACTTAGCTCCGAAGCTTGTGCGTGCACCTGTATCTCTGTGTGGGCGGATGTATTACATAGGCAGGTGTGTGCTGTGTGTCTGAAGGTCTAAAGGTACACAGCTGTGTGCGTAAGTGCAGAGTGTGTGTGTGTGTGTGTGTGTGTGCGTGTGTGTGTGAAGAAGAGGGTCAGAGTGCTCCCAGATATTCCTAAACTCTTGTGCACAGGTTCGCTTCTATCTCAGTGCCTGGGAGGAGCTAGCTTCTTAAGTAAGGGGATAGTGAGTTATTTTGCAAAGTGGATAGCAATCCCCTTAAGCCTTGGGTGCCTATCTGAAA
Organism: Leptonychotes weddellii; assembly: GCF_054177405.1. Lineage (NCBI taxonomy): Eukaryota > Metazoa > Chordata > Mammalia > Carnivora > Phocidae > Leptonychotes > Leptonychotes weddellii. Next base: position 101,993,166 of record NC_138377.1, read on the forward strand.
TCTGCAAGGGATTTACATAAATCGAGGCCCCGCATTTAGAGTGGGTTCCAAGTTTGGCGTTCCAGTGGAAGACCCTCTCCCAGGTCCTCATGGCGCTGTGTGCACAATGCCCTGGGTACTAGCCCACTGTCCAGCATGGGCTGAAAGGAGCTGGAGCAGTTTCAGCCTGTGCCAGCTCCCTGGGGGGGTGGGGGGTGGGCCGGGCAGGCTGGGCTGAGTGAACGGAGAGGGTGTCGTCAGTCTTGGGGGCGGGGGGAGGGAAATAGGAGATGAGGCCAGATCCTGCCTGGCGGGTCTGTCACCCTTGTCTCAGCTTACACTCCCAGGGAAACTGGTCGCCCTGGGTGGAGACTGGCGCCAGATATTAGGGCCCTGAGGATCCGGCCCCGAGCTCCAGGAAGAAGCAGGGCAGAGCGCGTGGGATGTGGTGTGGAGACACCCTTGGCAGGGCCCCTTGTATGAGGCTGGCCTGAGGGGTGCCAGAGAGACTAGGCTGTAGCAGGAAGCCAGGCCAGGATTTTGAGCTTCTGGTGTAGAGGGATCTCTGTGGGGGTCCTCATCTATGGGCCCTGGTGACGGGCCTTGGGTGCAGGCTCTTCAGTGTGGCAAGAAGAGCTGGCTGGGCCTTGGGGTCTGGTCTATTCTAATGCTGCCTGGCTGTGTGTGACTGGACAGCACCCTCTCTATTCTCAGCCGGCCCTTGGTCCCCTGGGGGCCCTTTCAGCAGTGATATGCCAGGATTCCAGGTGACCTGCCCCAATCTTGTGAGTGGAGGAGGATCTGGGGGATGCCGGGATGGGAAGGGGCTGCTGAGAGGCGTCCTGGCAGGTACTCTAGGGGCAGCACAGTGGGGAGGAGGGAGTTTCCTCTCTTGCCCTAGTGCCTGGTTCAGATGTTACCGATATGGAGACACAGGGAGGAGGTGATTCTGCTCCCCAGACACCGGTCAGCTGTCAAGTGCTGGCTGGGGCTCTCCACCCCCAATCTAGCTATGCTCAGGCCCCGGGCTCTGACACCCCAGAGCTTGCACACCTCCCACGCTGCGTTTCCTCTGAGGACTTCAGCTTACTGCCAGGCAGTGTCACCTGGGACCCAGAATCTGTCCTCATTGCCCATAACCCTCAAAAGGGAGAGGGGCAGAAGGTGGTGACTCCTTAGTAGCTCATAGAGGGTCTTCTGGAGACCCTGTATCTCAAATCCCTCTCTAACCAGAGGACAGCCTTTCGGGACAGCTGGCTTTTCAGAATCCTTGCTGCTTACCCTGCCTTCGAGGAGGAGCACCCTTTCTTGGTCTTCTTGTTGCGGGGTGGAGACCAAATCTTCCTTGTGAAAATCTCCAGGGAGTCAAGGGAAGGCACCAGTGGTGGTCCCCTCGTCTCCCCCGAAGCACCAGGTCCCAGCCTTGGGATCCCTACGTTCCCGTCTCCTGACCTTTGCCACTCCAACTGCTTGAGAGGTAGGTGCAGAGGGATGAGGCTGTGGAGGCCAAAACTCAGGCTAAGAAATCTATGGCTGGGACACTGAATACATCTCCTGATTTCATTGTTTCTTTGAGCTCCTTGGAGGGGGCCTAGCCTATCTCTACTAAACTAAAGGGCTTTGGTCCCATCCCACGAAGACTGGCCCACCTGCCTACACAGGTGGGGACAGAGGAGATTTGAAAGGCCTCTGGAGGTGGAAATTTAGGGCTCATGTGGCCCTGTCCAGCGTGCAGGCTGGGGCCTGGTGGGACAGCCTGCCCCTGGGGAGTGCAGGCCGGTGTGGACAAGGGCCCAGTGCATGGTCAGACAAATAACACACAGCTGTCCAGAACCTCCACAGCACCATTTATCCAGGCCCCATGGAGTTGAGTGCCCCCAGCTGCTCACCCCCCAGTCCTTGGGCGAGCACAGACATTGCAGCGGCCCCGGGCCTGAGACCCTGCCCCCTCCACAGCCCAGCCTGGTCCGGGGCCACAGAACCATACTGCCTACCTAGCCCTCAGCCTGTCAAGGTGGGGCTCTGGGTATGAAGTGGCCTCAGACCTTCCTCCATCCCACACTCTCAGGGGCTCCATCAGTCTGGGCTAGCTCGACACTGTGTTAAATAGCTTCCTCGCAATCCCCCTTAAATAAACCCATCCCCAGAACAACCCACCCCATCTCGCACCCTGAATATGTTATTCTACTGGCTTATGTCTCCTAGAGAGTGGAGGGGCTCCCTCCTCCTGCCCTCTACTCCAGGGAATACCATCTCCCTAAAAAACCAGGGGAAAAAGTTTTCCCATCAACTCTGGGACAGAGACAAAGGGAGGCCTGTCTTGGAGTGGAAAAGCCAGGAATCCCCGTCTATCTCCCCGACCCTCTCCTCTCCTTGCCCTTTTAGCAGCCTGGGTCAGCTGTGACTTACCCAAGATCACAGACCCAGGATCCAGAATCCTGACGTATCTAGGAGGTCACTCTGGTTTTGACAGCCCAAACTAGCTCCAGGGCAGGGGGACTGACTCCAAGCATGCCTCTGACCTTGGCCCGCCCCCTTGCAGTTCTCCAGGCACGGAGAAAGCTGGGGGGATTCCAGCTCTTGACTCTGTTTGGTCCCGGACCCCTGGGACTTCCTCCCAGCACCCTCCACTGCACATGTCCCCAGGTATCTCTGGCTCTCGGGATACTCAGCGCCAGGGCATGGGAGCAATGGGGCCGGGGCCCGAGCAAGCCTGTCCCCGGCCTGATCAGCACCTGGGCCCGGGCCAGGCCTCACACCCAGTACTGGCCGTTCTTGAGAGCAGGGTGGGGTGTCCGGCCGAACTGCAGCAGCTCGGGGGCGGGCTGGCCCCCTGCTGGGGGCGCCTGGCTGGGCACCGCTGTAAGCGGGATGGCTTGGCCCGGCTCTACCTTGCGGAAGGTCTCGGTGTCGCCGGCTAGGCCATTGCGGGGCTTGGCAGTCAGGACCTGGACGTCGTGCTTGCCCGTCTTGTTGCGTTTGCGGAGGTAGAAGAGCAGGGGCAGAATGAGCGCCAGGAGCAGGAGGACCAGGCACACGGGAATGATGACACTGAACATATTGGCCTCCAGGAAGCCCAGGAAGCCCCCACTGGCCACGGTGGGCACAGGGCTGGAGGCGAATGGGCCTGGCTCCCCCGTGGGGGTGCTGCTCTCTGGTTTCCTTGCTTCTGTCTGAGCAGGCTCGGGGAGACTGAGCAGGGCCACGCTGTAGGGTCGGGCCGCATTGTAAGGCTCAGTGTCAAAGTCCAGCGAGGCCACGGCGGGGGGGACACCCTGTGCCCAGAGCTCCAGAGTGAGACTGTCGCGCGCGGGGCCGGGGGACCGACCTTCCGGCCTGCCTACCTCCAGCCCCAGCCTTCCATCCTCAAGGTCCCGCTGGGTGAATTGCTCCACAAGCTGGCTGTCCCTGGGCTCCGTCCTGGCCCGGGGCACGCGGACCACGTAGCCATGCCGGGGTCCTGCCAGGAGCCGGAAACGGGGCACACTCTCCGTGCGGTTGGCCAGCTCGCCAGCATCTAGGACGGTGGAGTCCAGGCGCAGGGTGGCCCCCTGGGGCCACGGCCCACCCGCTCCCATGCGCAGCAGAGCCCTGACGGTGACGTTCACTGTGGCTGACGCGTTGGCACCTCGGGCCAGCGCCAGGATGCTGAAGTGGTCGCGAGAGGAGGAGAAGTTGGTGAAGGCAAAGACCACCTCCCCCTGGTCTACCTGGAGCTGGCTGAAGGTGGCGGCGGGCTGCCCGGCCACAAGGAGCTGCCCGAACCGGGGCCCCTGGGAGAGGTGGTAGGCAGCATCCGGCTCGTCCCGGTCTGACACTACCCGCAGCTGCTGCCGGCTCAGTGAGGAGCGCCCCAGGGCCTGTGGCACCTCTAGGGGCGCACGCAGCTGCACCTCGATGGCCGATGGCAAGACATCCACGGCCAGGGACACGAGCACGGGAGGGCTGGCCCCGTCGGATGCGCTCAGCTGCAAGATGCCGGCCACGCTGCTCCCGTTGGCCACGAAGGCCAGCCGCCCGGCGTCCACGTCGGCCTGCGTGAAGCGGGTCACGGGCCCTGGGCTGGCCCCCGCCAGACTCAGGAAGCCGTTGAGGGGGGCGCGCTGCACCTCGTACTCTATCTCCCCAGGCGCCGAGTCGGGGTCCACCACGCTGAGCTGGGCCCGCGAGACGGGCGCGCGGGAGCCCCGGGTGAGCTGGAGCGGCACCGACGCCTGTGGCCGAGGTGGCTGCTCGTTCACGTCCCGCACGGTGATGGCGAAGGCCTCTGAGGTTTGGGGTCCCGCCACGGAGGCCCCCGCCGGCCCCTGGAGGTGGGCACGGAATCGGAAGCCATCCTGCTGGGTGCCCCCGCCGCCGTGGGCGTAGGCCAGCTGCCCTGCAGCCAGCTCGGAATGCAGGAAGTGGGGCCGGCCGGCGTGGAGGGGCTCCTCAGACACCAACAGCTGGCCCCGGGTGGGGAACTGTGTGATTTGGAAGAGTACGTCATGCTCTGGGCGCTGGGGTGACGGAACGCTGGCCAGGAGGTTGGAGGCATCGAGGGCGGCCGTGGTGATCTCAGCCCTCTGGCCTTCGGGGACCCAGAGACCTGGGGGTGGGACGGAGGCTATGAAGGTCCTGTCCACTGAAGAAAGGCCTCAGAGCCTCAGACCAGGACCTCCACAGCAAGGTTGTGCCTTTTCCCGCAGACCAGGTACCCCAGGGTGGGGTTCAGGGTCCCCTGGAGGATGAGGATCATGTCTCCTCTCTGACCTCAAAGTGTCCCCACCTTCTCACCCTCCCTTAACTTCCCAGGTCCTGGGGACTGACATGGGAGCTGTTGACCCCGGTCTTGTGTCCCCTCCTCTCTGGACCCGCCCAGGGTCCCCCCAACTGTGCCAGCCCATCATGCGGTTCACCTTGGTTCCTCCAGAGGCGGCTGGGGCGCCGGGGACAGGCAGCCTCAAAAGACACAGCCACAACAAGGGTGGTGGCCACATCAGGGGCAGGGGGTGACGACAGCTGGAGCTGCAGGGTATCGTGGACCTCCCAGAAGGGCTCAGGAGGCATCGCGTGCTCATATAGAACATTCCCAGCATACACCTGTGGGGGCACCCCATTTTGGGATGAGAGGCAGGTTGAGCCCGTGGCGCCCAGGAGCCCCTTCCAAGGCTCCTTGACGAGCCCTCCGTGCCCAGCCTCACTCTCGGCTCTCCTGGCTCTCCCTGGCCCATGTCTGTAACCCGTGCTCTCCCTCACCAGTGGGTCACATGGGCAGTCATGTGGCAGTGAGGGGACTGGCCCTGGAGCCCGATGCCTTATCTGGGCTCTGCCACCTCAGGCAAATCACCTCACCTCTCTGAGCCCCCAGGGAATGCAGTATTCTATCGCTTCTGTCGACAGCTGGTCCTTTCACTTCTGCCCTGGGTCCCTGCCCCTCTTCCCCACTGAAGACACCAGTTTACCATCTTCCTTCTTTCTCCTATGGCAACAATTTCCCCCCAAAAGGGAACATTCCCATCATTACTCAACCATGTTATTCTCTCTTCCACTTCCATTTTTTTTCTTTTAAAGATGTACTTATTTATTTTTTTAAGAGAGAGCAAGAGCCTGTGCGTGTGCAGGGGAGAGGGGCAGAGAGAGAAACTCCAGCAAGCTCTGCGCTGAGCACAGAGCCCAACGCAGGGCTCGATCCCACGACCCTGAGATCACAACCCTGAGATCATGACCCTGAGATCGTGACCTGAGCCGGAACTGACTCAGATGCTTAATTGACCATGCCTGCCAGGCACCCCCTTTCTTCCCTCTTAAAGAAAAGACTCATGACTTCACTTTTTCCACCAAATTTGTCACCCCTCTCCTCCATTTTGCTCTCCATTACAGCAAAACTCCAAAAAGAATAGTCTATAATCTCCCGTATGCTGTCCTGAGTGCAGTCTACCCGGGCCTTTCCTCCTCTTCTCACCCAAAGGTGCCCACAGCATCTGCATTGTTAGATCCAATGGTGGGTTCATGGGCCTCGTGTTACTCACCTGCTTGGCAGCATTGGATATAATTGTGCATTCCTTCCTCTACCATCCGCTGGCTTCCAGCGTGTCCCACTCTCATGTTTTCCTCCTGCCTCGTTAATTGCTCCTTCACAGACTCCGTTCTCCCCCCTCTTCTCTCCACTGTCTATAGCTTGGCCTTTAGAGTCTTCTCCATCTACAGGCACATCCCACGTGTCCTCCTAGGTCAGCTCTGCAGATGACCCCCTTACTTCTATCTCCATCCCAGACTGCTCTCTGCCAAACTCCAGACTCACATTTCCACTTGCTTTCCGGCAGCTCGGTGTGGATGTCTAAGGGCTGGCTCAAAGGTGGCCTGCAGCAGACCCACTCCTGACCTGTGTACCCCTGCTCGTCCTCCTGCTTCACATGATGGCAGCTCTGTTCTTGCAGTGGCTCAGGCCCAAAACCCTGGAGTCATCCCTGACTCCTCCCTCTCTCCCATGCCATCACTTCTGGCCTGGATTATTGCCATGGCCTCCTGTGTCCCAGCTTTGGCCCCTGATCCCTCCCCTACAGTTGTTCTTAACATTGAAGCCAGAGTGAGACTTTTAAAGTGTAAGTTAAGGTTACTGTCCTTCTTGCTCAGATAGTACAGCGGCTCCTCCTTTGACCACAAAGATCCCACTCTGACCCCTTACCCTGCGACCTCGCCTCCTACCCACTGCCACCATACCTGCTGTTCTCCAGGGCTGTATGCCTGGTAAACACCTGGGGATATTCCTCACTTATGCTCCCTCCCCCTGCTAATCCAAATGTGTCCTCGTGGCTTATCTATTTCTTCTTCTCAGAAAAACAGGGCTGTGCAATACTGAGATGGAACCCAGGGTCCCAGCGTGTGGGAGACTCTAGGACCGCAGGGTAGTGATGACCTGGTGAGCAGTTCCCCATCTAACACGGGAGCCACCCACATGCTGAAGGGGGATCACCTTGGTTCTAAAGGGGGAGCAGAGCCTGGGTGAAAGGGGTGGCTACTCCTCAGCTGATTGCTGTAGGAGGGAACAGAGCCTTTTAAAAAACTGGAAATCACAGGCGCCTGGGTGGCTCAGATGGTTAAGCATCTGCCTTCAGCTCAGGTCATGATCCCAGGGTCCTGGGATCGAGCCCCATGTTGGGCTCCCCGATCAGCGGGGAGTCTGCTTCTCCCTCTGCCCCTCCCCCCTATTTGCACTCACTCTCTCAAATGAATAAATAAAATCTTAAAAAAAAAAAAAGAAACTGGAAATCAGGCTTTTGTGTGTGTTTGTGTGTGTATGTGTGTCTATGTGTGAAATCCCCCAAAGGTTATATGTTGACCATTAATTTAAAAATATTAAATGCCTTGTGCAGGCCAAATAAAACACATCTGTGGGCCAGATGTGGCCCGCAGGGACTGTCAGCTGTAACCTCTGGCCCAGGCTGAAGGGTGGCAGGAAGTGGAGACCCCCAGGAGTGGGGTGGGAGGATGGATGCCTGCAGGAACTTCTGTGGATGGGAGGTGTCTGATTGGGGGTGAGGCAAATCACAGGCAAGATGGGGAGGGGTCTCTGAGCTCTGGGAGCAAGCGGTGTCCTCTGGTGAGAGAAATCTTGGACTAGCAGTCAGAAGCCATAATCCTGGTTTTGCCTCTTACTAGCCGTGTGCTCTGAATAGTCACCTGATCTCCGTAAGCCTCAGTTTCCTTGTCTGCAAAACGGGACACCTGATCCCTGCCCCACCCAACTCAGTATTGCAGGACAATGGTGCTGTCAAGACACGACCCAGTCCTGCCCTGCCCCTGCCCCAAAGCCAGGACAAAGTCTCTGCCACGAAGCCTCTTCCCAGCTTCCCAGGGTGGCACTGCCATCCTGCCCCCCTGGTGGCCATTCACGTTCATCCCACGTATTGCTGGGGTGTGGGGAAAGCACTGTGGGTGGGGGCGGGACCCTGAGGGCCTCGTCCTCTTCCCTCCCCCTTCCTGGGCATCCGATGACAGTGGCTCCCAGGGACTCAGGGTGCTTAGCTGCTGCAGCCACCACCCTGCTGAATCCCTTATTGTGGGAAGGAGATCTGGGCAGAAGCCAGGGGTTCATGAGAACAGAAAACCTGGGCCCGGGGGATGCCGACGTGAGACCTTTTGCCGTGTACCCCTTGTTAGAGCCACCTCTTTCACTGATGCCTGAAAGTTCCCCACCTGCGCTACCTTTGGAGAGAGCCAAGGCTGCCAGGCACTCACAGTAAGTACCTCCTGCACTTGGAAGGGGTGTTGATTTTAGCGATGGCTGCCCGCCCCCCCCGCCCCCCCCTCCCCTGCACAGTTGGCGCAGAGGCTCCCAGCAACCTAGCAGTATACCTCTTCCCATGGCTAAGAGTTCTAGTGTTTAACCGGTGGCCTCTGGCATGCTCTGGACAGCTAGGCCCTGAAGAGAGATGGCAGCTTCACTCCCACTTCAACCTCTTCGGCTGCCTTCTGTCCACTCATCTGCTCCCAGGATCCGCTCAACTTCTTGCAGCCTTCTGACCTGAGCCCTAGGCTCACATCTCTCACAAGCCCAACAGCTGCCTTCATGTCAAATTCCACCCCTGAACCAAGTACGGCCCCTCACTAGCCACGGGGGTATCCTAGTGTCCCTGACTCAGAGCACCCTCTCCAGCTCCTAAGGTCCAGCTGAGGCTTCTGGAAGCCATGCCCCAGGACCCTATCCCTGCTCTGGGCCGGGATCTCTCGCACCCTCTGCCTACTGGACTGGTGGCTCCCGCAGGGCAAGGCAGGCACAGCCTGGGCCATGGTGGGGCCAGGGAGTGTCTGCTACCCACGATGTGGGAGCGGTGTCCACGTCCACAGGCAGAGCGGGCCACCCGGGGCTGAATGGAGTCTACGTGGTGGCTATAGAGAGCTGGGCCCTTACCTCGGCTTGAGTGAAGCTCACCAGGGCCTCCCCAGTGCTGCCCTGCTGGGCATGGAACAGCCGGCCCAGCCGGGGGCCCTGCACCACACGGTAGAGCAGGTGCCGGGGGTCGGTGCCTGCACTGGAGCTGGCTCTCAGGCTCTGGCTGCTGAGCGGCTGGACCGACCCTGTGAGAGGCAGAAGGGGCCTGTTGGCCTTGGACCAGGAGCCAGGGCGAGGTCTGCGACTGCTGGCGAAACAGCGTGACCCTGGCGTGTCACCTGGCCTACAAGGCATGCCGTGCTTGGCAGACCCACCTGGGCACACGGTCAGTGTCCGGCTGCCCTCCAGGGAGAGAAGCAGCTGCTTCTGGGCCGTCACTCGGAAGAAGTGTCTGGGGGAAGTGTGCTCCCCGTCGGAGAGGCTGAAGCGGAAGCCGCCGTCCAGGGCGCCTGCGGATGGGGGTGGAGTTGGGTCTCGCTGGCCCATGGTGCCTCCCCATCCTCAGGGCACCGCACCTCTGAGTACCCACCTCTGTGCGAGAACAGCACGAGCCCGCCGTCTAGCTGGGCCTGGGTGAAGCTGTGGACCTCGGTGCCTGGCGCCGCCCGCAGCACCACCCGCCCGTTGCTGGGCTGCTCGATGGTGTAGACCAGGTCCTCCGGTCCTGAGTCGCTGTCTGTGCCCCTAAGGGCCTCTGGAAGGAAGGGCACCGTGGCCCCCTCCCACATCTGGGGACACAGGCCTGTGAAGGTTCTGTCCCCCCCACGCTCTCCCACCTTGCTCCTCCCTGGCTCCGAGGCCATCACCATCACACTGCAGCTCAGGCCCGGGCCATGCTGGGCTCCCCCTCACAAAGGGCCCTCCACCCCATTCACCTTCCCCTGTCACCCCAGGGCCCAGGCTCCCTTCTCTCTGCCCTAATCCTGCTTGTCCTGCAAGGCCAGCTCATGTCCCCGACGTCAGCAAGCCCCCAGCTCTTACCCTCACCAAGTTCTCTCCCTTCCGAGAACTACCCCCACCCCAGCCCTTACTGACTGTGCCGCTATCATTGAGTGGCTCTGTCTCACTGGCAGGGCGGGGGTCTCCATTTAGACCCTCCATAGTGAGTCTGGGCATGGGCTGGGCACACTCCGGGAATGGTGAGTTTGCCTCTCCAGGATGCTTATGAATGGGCTCCCCTTCCAGGTGAGGGAGGGCATGGGAGGCACAGAGGCTGGAGGGGCTGAGGGTTGGCCCCTGTCCCTTGGCATGGAAGCAGCATGGCCATGAGGGCTCAGGTGTTTTCAGTGCAGTCCCGAGGCCCAACCAGGTCGGGGAGGGGTGTGGGCAGCCCCTCCCCATGCTCAGAGCGAAGAGCAGCCCCCCTCGGCCTCCCGCCTGCCAGCAGGGCAGGATCCCATTTCTGGGATCCTGTTACGTGACTCTGGCTGGGTCAGCAACTTGGGCAGCCTCGGGGAGGGGCTCCCATACAGAGAAAACCGAGCCCTCTGGGATTCCAGGGCACCTCCTCCCAGCCCCAGGCTACCCCCAGGCCAAGCTCCGGAGGGGGGACCACCGCGTGGAGTGCCGGGCTCCTGGCACAAACACGGTGGACAGCATCACCTGCTGGCCAAGATGTCACACAGCACCATCTGCCTGTGGTTCCAGGGCAGCCGTTAGCCCGTTTGCCCACCACTCTGCTGGCCTCCCCACCGCTGCACTGCTCCCTCAGGTACATCCTCTACCATCAAAGGTGTCCAGTGCCTCATATCACAGACAGCCCAAGTCAGCTCTCTTCTGAATCCTTCCATGGCTCCTGTTGACCCTAGAAGCTGGCATCAAGGCCCTGCCCATCCACTATGTTGTGTGATCTTGGTCAAGCCATGCCCTTTCTGTTCCACCAGTAACTACCTCTGTGATCGTGGAGAAATGTTGTGACCTGCCTGGGCCCCAGCTTTGACCTCTGCTGAGTGAGGTCCCTGCTGTTCTGTGGGGATGTAAGGGGCAGGAGCTCGGGAAGCCAAGGTGTGGCCTTCACCGGCTGTGGGTGCAAGTGAGGAGCTTAACCACTCTCTACCTGGAGTCCACCCTTAAGGGCTTGAAAGAACTTTCTTCAAGAGTTCTGGTCCTGAGCCATAGAAAAAGCCTCCTGCTGAGGGCGAGTCCAGGGAACAGCAGGGCCAAGGATGGCCATTCACAAGGCTGCCTGCTGCACTTATAAGTCTTCAATAACAAAGTCTCATACCTGTGTTTTATTTTCAGTGCAATAACTCTTCTCTCTTCCCAACAACCTAGTGAGGCATGTTTCCTTCAGAGAAGGAAACTGAGGCTCAGAGAGGGGAAGCTATGTGCTGGGCCTCTCTTTGGGAAGAGATGTAGGAGGTAACCCCAGGCTGCTCTCACCTTCAGGCCTGTGTTTTTGGTGAGGATGGGGGGTTGGTCGTTGACGGGCAGGATGGTGACAGTGAAGGCCACAGGATGGCTCTGGCGGTCCATCTCTGAGGCATTAGCCACCAGGACGAAGCTGTCTGTCAGCGTCTCACTCCCATCGTGCACATAGCGGATCAGCTGCTGTTCCACCTGCAGGCAGGCCCAAGGCTGAAGGTCAGGCCCCAGCAGGCCCGAGAGCGGGGTGAGTCTCAAGCCGAGCACCTTTCTTGCTCTGCCTTTGGGTGTGGGGGGAGCCTGACTCCTTCAGAGCTTCCGTTCCTGCAGGTGGAAATGGGGACAGCCATTTCTCCCAGAGTGAAGGACCGAAGGAGTCAGGGAGATGGGACAGTCATTTCCAGTTGCCCAGAGAGGAGGGAGTGACGTAAGGGATCTAAAGCAGAGGCCTTCCCTCCGTGGGAACGCCCTGTCTCCTGTGGGCTGCTCGCCCAGACGGGGAGTGCCCACGGCTTCCCCCCAGCCCTGCGCCCAGAGCTGGGCTGCACGCCCAGGGCCTCCCTGAGAGCTGTACCTCTTTCCAGGAGAAAGCGCTGAGGGTCCCATCTCGGGGACCGTCCTCTCTCCGCAGGGCCCCGTGCTGGGGTGGCTCTAGCACTTGCAGCTCCAGGCCTGGCAGCGCGGGGAAGTAAGGCCCGGTGACTCGGAGCAGCGGAGGGGCCAGCGTGCGGGCGCCGCCCTCAGGGACGCTGAAGTTCTGCGTCTGCAGGGGGATGGCAGCAGGCAGCACCTCCAGCTCCACGCGGACACCCTCCAGGGGCGCACCCAGGCCTGAGGCCACATCCAGGGAGAAGGCGTCCCTCCAGGCCTCCGGGCGGGAGTGCAGGTACAGGACCCTGCCGGCATCCACCGCCTCCTGAGAGAAGCTCTGCACCGGGTCCAAGCTGGGCGGCCCGGCCGCCGAGGCGCTGTGGGACAGCATCACCAGGTAGCCGGCCCGCGGGGGGGTCTTCACCGAGAACACAATGTCAGCGGGTGCCACTGCCTCCTGGGCTGCCTGGTTAATGGAGGGTCACAGAGGGAGGCTGTCATGGTCCCTAGGTGGCCAGAACAGGCTCGGTCTCCCGGGGAGGGCCGCAGACACCACCGCTTGCTTAGACGCACAGATGCGCTCTCAGGCTCACACACACACCACCCAGACATGCAGCTGGTCACGGGGGTTGGGGGTGGGGTAGGGGGGTGGGGGCTGTACCCTCGTGCTGCCCCCACCCCGTCACATGCCCCCAGATTCAGTGACACAGATGTGCAATGTCAGCACACACTGATGTGTGGACACAGACACACACGTACATCTCACACGTAACACGCCCTTGTAACACGCGTGCACACGCACATACACAGAGGCAGCCCCTGCCCCCGCTATTGCTACTCTTCACCACCAGAGGGCGTGCCATCCTTCTGAGAGGGACGGGCGCCACACACTACAGGCTTTACAGGGCGAGAAGACCCAGGTCCTGCCCAAGGGCCACTGCGGGCTCCCTCACCTGATGGGCCAGCTACAGAAGGCTACACGTCACCCCCAACTCACACTCCTGATCCGGTGCCTTTGCCTGGAATACTGTCTGTATTCCAGAATTCTGTTCTCTCTGCCGGGAATACTGTCCCCTCATTCCCTGCTACTGAAACCCCAGACTCTTCAAAGCCTGGCTCAAATGATGCCTCCTTCAGGGCAAAGCCTTTCTGATGCCAGACATGTTTAGTCACAGTCTGCCCCCAAATCCGGACAGCCGGAACCACTCAGAAGGGCTCAGAAATAGGCAGTGTGGCAGAGAGGGCAAGGGCTGGCCTGAGGTCACACACTGGGTCAGTAGGCCTGCTGGAAGGCCTGTGGTTGCTCTGTGAGGTTCCTGGATGGTCAGCAGCTCTCCAGGTCCTGAGCCTGGACTGGGGTCTGGGAAAAGAGCTGAGGACACGGGAGCCTGGAGATCAAACAAGTCTGTCTCCAAGGCCTCTGGTCCTCAAAGTCTATACCCATGAAAATCTCCCAGGGAGCTTATTATTAGAATGCAGATTCTCGGGCTCCACTTCAGAGATTCCTCGGTCTGGGTGGGGCCCGGGAACCCGCACGGTCAGCACAGCATGTGCGTGTGTCCACCTGACGTGTGGAGGCACACATAGCTCGTGGGCAGACGCGCAAAAACACCCCCAGAGACTCTCAGGCACGCCCCAGTGCACGTGTGCAGGTGCAGACCCAGGGCGCGGACAGACGCCTGACCTGGCAGTCACCTCAGGCTCATCCCCGAACAGCCAAGCACACCTGGCAGGAGGGCTCGTCAGAAGGGCCCCCTTCATCAGGCCTCTCACCTCTGCCCATCCCCCGGCCCTTTACCTCCAGCTGATCCTTTCTGATCTCAGCCGCCTCCCCCTGGAAGACGTAGATCTTCTTGTGCTGGACCAGATGCAGTGGGGCCAACGGCCCCTCTAGGGCAATGGTCACTTGCAGGGTGGCGTCTGTGTGCACAGGCCCTGCCTCCACAGAGAAGGCCAGGGTGTCTCGAGGGCTGAGGCTGCCGTCGTGGCTGTAGAGAATGGCCCCGTCCAGCAGATCCTGCTGGGAGAAGGCCGTGGCTGGCTGGCCGGCCCGGAGCAGCTGCCCCCAGTGTGGGCCGGCTGTGACACGGTAGCGGACCTCATCCCCACTGCGGATGTCGAGGTTGGTGTCCAGGTGGAGCACAGCGGTGTCAATGGTGCCCTGGCCTCCTTGAGGGACCACAAGGCTGGAGCCATTGGCCACGTGGAGGTAGGGCTCTGAGGCCTGCACCTCGAGCAGCGCGGTGGCCTGGTGCTGCCCATCAGACACCTGCAGCTGGATCCAGCCGCGGTCGGCCCCCGAGTGCACAAACAGGACTCGCCTCTTCCTGAGGTCCTCCTGGGTAAAGCGGTAGATGGGCCGCGTTGGCTCATCCACGGCCACGATACTGCCAAAGAGGAGGTCCTTGCGGGTCAGTACCAGCTGAGCATCAGCAAAGCCGGAGTCGGCATCGCTGAAGGCCACGTCGTCTGTCGTCAGCAGCCGCTGCCCAGCCCGGGCCACGTGGAAGATGCGGCTGATGGTCTGCACGGGAGCATGGTCGTTTATGGGCTGGATGGCCACGCGGAAGACGCCCCGCACCTCCTCCCACGCCATGCCACCGCTGCCCTCACTCTGGCGGGTCGCCACAAAGGGGATATCGTCTTCTGTGGTCTCGGAGTTGTCGTGCTGGTAGACCAGCCGGCCCTGCAGCAGGTCCTCGTTGGTGAAGGATGTCACCGCGGTGGTCTTGTCTTGTGCCCCCCTCCAAACCAGCCTCCCGTGGCGGGGCCGCTCCATGACCTCGTAGAGGTAGTTGGCACTGTTGAGACTCTTGACGAAGAGGTGGTCAGCAGAGAGGGTGCCCTCGCCACCCTCCGGCACCGAGAGGAGGATGTTGGTGAGGACGGGAGCGTCCGGGTCACCACCAATGTGGATGGGGAAGGTGTAGAGTGGGGAGAAGTGCGGCGGGGCTGTGACACGGAAGCGGAAGTTGTCCTCGACTGTCTCTGAGGTGCGGGCTGTGGCCCCATAGGTCACCCGGCCGGCCTGCAGGTCATCCTGGGTGAAGCCCTGCCCGTCAGAGAGCCGTGTGCCCTGTAGCCGAAGATTGCCCTTCCTGGGGGCCTGGACCACCTCATAGTGGAAGGTGCTGGGGCTGGGGCTTGCCTCCTCCTCCAGGGTGGCCTCCAGGTGGGCTGTGGTGAGCGCCTCCTGCTGGGTGTTCTGAGTGCGCAGCGGCTCCAGCCGCAGCAGCCGCACTGTGGCTCTCTGGATTGTCACTGGGAAGGACAGATTGCTCAGGGTCTCCTGGCCCACCTGCACCTCCAGGGCCAGCTTCTCCGTGGTGTCCTCGGTGCGATGCTGCGGGTCAGTGCTCAGGTATCTCACGCGGCCCTGCTCCACATCCCGCTGCTGGAATGCCTGTGTGACCCGCCACTCGGCACCCTCGGCCCCACCTGCCCCCTGCTTCTGCAGCTCCCCGAACTGCAGGGCCTCGGTGACTCGGAACAGCACGCTCACATCCTGCCCCACGGCGTTGGTCTCCACTGACAGGTTGGTGGGCAAGACAGGGGCAGCGGAGCCCTGGGCCAGGCGCAGCCCTGTGTTGTGGCGGATCTGAATGGTGGGCCGGACAGCCACCACCTTCAGTGTGGCGGGAGGGCTGGCCTGCAGCCCGTCACTGACCCGGAACGTCAGGTCCTGGGCTGGCCCACTTCGGTGGACATAGACGAGGCTGCCCGCCTCCAGCTCCCGGCAGGAGAACTCCGTTGCTGGCTCCCCAGGCTGGTCTCGGCGCTCCACGGGGAGGCCGGTGGGGGTGCCAAGGAGCTGGAAGGTGAGGCCCTCGCAGGCAGAGTCTGGGTCGTAAGCCTGGAAAACGTCGGGCCCCAGTGGCTTCTGTGTGTGCTCCAGGATCACCATGAGGCTGCCGTGTGGGAAGATGATACGGGGTGGGTCGTTGACGGGGTTTATCTGGATGGGCAGGATGTAAGTTTGGCCCCTCCGAAGGCAGGAGGGCACGGGCCCCCTGGCTGTCACGGACACCTCCAGCATCAACTGGTCGGAGGTGTCCTCAGAGCCATCATGGACGAAGCGGGCCTTGCGGTTCACCACGTCCAGGAGGGTGAACATTTTCCGTACCTGGGCACCGGGGATGTCTAGCTCGAGCTCACCGTGGCGTGCCCCGCGGCTCACGCTGAACAGCAC
Organism: Leptonychotes weddellii; assembly: GCF_054177405.1. Taxonomy (NCBI): domain Eukaryota; kingdom Metazoa; phylum Chordata; class Mammalia; order Carnivora; family Phocidae; genus Leptonychotes; species Leptonychotes weddellii. Next base: position 102,009,164 of record NC_138377.1, read on the forward strand.
CTGAGATTTGCGGAGCTCGACCTCGCTCAGGTCCAGCGTGGGCTGCACGTGCCGCCATTCGAGCCAGGCCGTGCCACCCTCGGCCACCACCAGCGGGCTGACGGTCAGCAGCTGGGTGAAATTGGCAAAGATAGGAGGCAGCCCTGGTTCAGGGACGCAGGGCTCAGGCAGCTCCACGGCCAGCCAAGCGTCAGGTGCCAAGGTGGAGAGAGCTTCATATGGGCCATAGGGGTCCTCCTCATACTCGTCTTCCTCCAGCCTGCAGCCGGCCGCCATGCCGCGCGTCAGCAAGGCTTCCCGGAGTCCCTGCCTCTGGCCATTGATGCTGAGGTCCTCCATGCAACCCAGCAGCGAGGCATTGACGGCCCCTGGGGCCAGGCCCAGGCGGTGTTCCTGGAGATGGCGAGAGGAGTCAGTGTCCAGCCCCCCCAGGAGGAGACTGCCACGTGGGTCCAGATAGCTGAAGACCCCACGGTTGGAAGTCCGTGTGGGGTACTGGTCCACGGAGATTTCCAGCTGGTGAGCATCCACGTGGACGCTGACCTCATGGGGTTGCCCATCGGCCACGGGCACGCTGTTGTGGAGCAATACCGTGCCCTGGCCCTTCTCCACCACAGCCCGCAGGTGGCCCTCAAATATGTCCACGTAGATGAAATCCCCATGCCGGCCCCCTGCCTGGAAGGCCAGGGGTGCCTGTTGGCTCCGAGTGGTGAGTATAAACTCCAGGGTGCCTTCCTCCCGAGTGCTCCAGGCAGGGAAGGCAGCCAGCGAGTGGGGCCCAGAGAAGCCCAGAGCCACACTGTCATCAGCAGAAAACTCTTCAGCGCAGCCCTCGTGCACGCCTGGGGTCAGTGGTCGCAGCAGGTTGCGGCCATTGAGGGTGGCAGCGTGGAGACAACCCCTCAGGGGCCTGCTAGCTCCCTTCAGGTAGGACAGGCTAAGGCTCCCAGGGCCCCCCAGGAAGATCCCGTAGGGGACCTCCAGGGGAGCCCCCAGGATGGGGGCTGAGGTGTTCAGGAGCCCATCGACGGACATCAAGGCCTCACTGTCTGAAACGGTCAGCTCCACGGTGTGGAGGGCGGAGTTGCTCAGCAGAGTCTCAGCTGGGGTCTGCAGCCTCAGCTCCTCCTCGCCCAGGGTGAGTCTGACCTGGGGAAAGATGGAGGAATGGGAGTGGGGGCAGCACTTTGAGTTCATCTGCTTCTACTGTTAGAACATAGCGGGTCTGCCACAGCAAAGTGCCCAGAGTGGAGGTGCTGGGACAGGGGCTTCTCAGGCCACCACTGTCTCCTTCCTGCCACCTCTACTCATCCCCCAAACACTCACCAAAGTGATCTCTGAGTCAGGTCTAGATGGGCTCTGGGGTTCCTGATGGGAATCAGAGAACTGGCATATAGCATGATGCTTTCCTAGAGATTCAGTCTGCATTTTTTACTCTCCCCAACTTTCCTATGGGGGAGATCCACCAGAAAATCACCTTGGCATCCAGAAGATTCACCCCTGGAATAATGAGCACCTGGGAATCCCCTGAACACCTTGGGGCCACAGGGGCAGCCAGGCTCACTGCTCAGGGATGGAGAGCCCAATTCCGGGTGCTCTCTGTGTTGAAGGTTACGTAAAGAAAAGCTCCTGGATCTGGGATGAGGGATCCTTGGGGAGAGGAGAACGCAGTTCTGTCTCTCCAACGTTGGCACCAGAACTGGCTCTGGTGTGGTGTTCCCACGACCGGATGGTAGAATGGGTGGTGGCAGAGTATGGGAACTGGAAGAGCAGAGCACTAAGAACTGTGGCCTTGGGAGTCCAAGTACGGAGCACCTCCACAGGGCTGAGGCATCCCGGTACCTGGCGGAGAGCGAGAGCGTCAGGCCTGGGCTGTACCTGGCCTTCGCTCAACAGTGACACCTTTTGGCAGTGAGAAGCAATGGCAGCAGCAGGTGCTCTGACCGTCCTCGTCCTCTCCCCACTGGGGTGTGGAAGCTGATGGCTTTCCCAAATTTGGACTAAGACCTCAGGTTCTCAAACTCCTCATGGTTAGGGGGGAGCCTCAAGAGAGAGATCCAGAGGACTCTTTGCTACTAAAGCTTGTGGTGACTGGCAGGACGAAACGGGAAAATGGAGAAGCTTTGGCATACTGGTTGTTTCTGTCACGGACAGACAGCGGCACGGCGGGGTGACTGGCGCTTGGCAGGGGCGCTCACAGGGTTGCTGAGCCCCAGGAGAGGGCACCCAGCCCGGGGCAGTGCTAGGGGACGCGCTGAGACGGGGGTGGGGCAGGGCCAGGCCCAGGGCGTGTGGTGAGCGAGGGCCTGGCAGTGAGAGGTCAGAGACGGCCATCTGGCCTGGACCACAGGCCCGCAGCGAGGGAAAGGGCTGGCCGGGGGGTTCCGGTGGGAGTGTGGGGGGGAAGGCTGCAGGGCGCAGCCAGGTCACGAGGGAGCCACGCTTTTGGCTGTGCTGTTGTTCACCTCACAGTGGAGACCTAGAGACCCCGGGGCGAAAGTGGCTCACACAAGGTCACCCAGCTGGTTGGGGGGCCATTCAGGGCTGGAGGAGGAGGCCAGCAGGGAGGCATCACTGACCTCTAGGTATCCAGAGTGGAGCTGCAGGAGGAGGTGGTCCGCTTGGCCCGCTGCGAGGAGAAGCAGGGCTTCGGGCTGGGACGTGGAGAATTGTAGCTGGAGGTCTATGTCGGTCAGAACCGTGGCCACAGGCACCTCCAGGTGGTTCTCCCCGAAGAAGGAGGCTGTGTGAGAGAGGGGGCTGGGGTCAAAGTGCGGACTCGTGCCTGGAGGAGGAGAGGGGCTGCAGAGGATGAGTAGGCTGCAGGAGGGACTTCATGCTGGTGCAGCTTCGTGGTTCTGTGTGGCCCATCACCTGCTTGGTCCTGGCACCAGAAGGCACAGCCTCACCTTGTGTCCAGCCCAGACCTTGGCTCCAAAGGAGGTCAGACCCATTCCAAGCAACTCACGTTTCTTCCTCAGAGGTTCCTGGGGCCAGGGGCCTCGGCCAGCTCTAACTCTCCTCCCCTGGGCCCTAGAGGATTCTCCATCCTGGGTCTAGTCCCTCTCGGGCCTAAATGAAAACCATCCTTGACTGGGTAACCTGGCCTGATGGTCATAGCCCCCGAAATGGAGTTCCAGGAGAACCATCCCTATCCCACACTGATCCCTGCTCAAATTCCTTCTCCTAAATGCCCTATGCTTTGGTTCTTGGGCAATGCTTTCCATGCCATGCCCTCCCACTCTGGTGCTCAGAAGGCAGCCCACCCATCCCGGCTTCTCTCTTGGGCCATGCTTCCAGATGTCTTTGGGGGTGGGGGTGGCAACTCGTCGGACTGAGTCCATCGGGAGCAAAGGCTCTGAGGCCAGATGGAGACCACGTGCAGTGCTGGACCCCAAATGGGCTAAAACTTCCTGCATCACCCCATATTGCTTCCTGCTGCAGAGCTATTGATAGTCCCTGGTGAGTGGTCAGATCCGGCCCTATTGTTTCCACCATGGCTTGGGAGCCGTTGATGACTACAGCTGACTTTTCTGAGCCTGGGTCTGTGGCTAAAGACAGGGCTTGGGAAGGCTGAAGGTTTGCTGAGCAGGCCAGAGGGCCCAAGTCCAGATGGCCTGAGCAGGCCATATCTGGGGTTTCCCAAGGCTGGTGGTCACTGTGCAGCGCCCCTTTGGTCCCACACTGAGATACCTCCTCTTTTTAAGTTGCCACCTTCTCCAGACTGTTTCCCAAAATTAGCCTCCCTTGACCTCCAACCAGCTGCAATGATTTCTGGTTTATTCTTTTTGCAGAGATTAAGGCCAAGTATAACTTTGACTCTGTCCCCCAGAGGTCCAGGGCTAGGGAAGGTGGGGTGGCGGCAGAGGGGGCGGCGGGGACAGGAATGGTTTAAAAAGGTGATTCATCTCTCTGGGGCTTCTGATGGCCTTGATAGGGATGATGTGGCACCAGCCACATACATGCTGGTTCCTGACCTGAGGAGGTGGCATCAGCCACTGGAGGAGTCCACAGGGATGTCCAAGAAAGATAACGTTCTTCCTCTTGGGCGGAGCTGAAATCCCTCCAGGGATCCCCTCTTGCCAGCACTTGTGGGCAATGCCAGAACCTTGTCTGAGGGGCTAAAGGGATCAGCTGAGGGCTACAAAACCATCTGCGTGGCTATGGCCCAGCAGAGTCAGCACACCCTGGTGCTGGCGAGGGGCAGACCCTCCCTGGGAGAACTGACAGGGGGTGGGCACCTCATCCACAAGGATATTGATTCTTTTTTTTTTTTTTAACATTTTATTTATTTATTTGAGAGAGAGAGAGAGAGAGAGAGAATGAGTGTGGAAGAGGGGCGGAGGGAGAGGGAGAAGCAGACTCCCCACTGAGCAGGGAGTCCCATGTGGGGCTAGACCCCAGGACCCCGAGATCACGACCTGAGCCTAAGGCAGGTGCCCAAAGACTGAGCCACCCAGGCGCCTCAAGAGCATTGATTCTTAAGAACAAAAGGCAGCACACAGCACTGAGGGCAGCCCCTGCACAGAAGGTGGAGCCCCTGCAGGTTGGAGCTCACAGCAGCTGGTAAGAGCTGACTGTTAAGTTTGTAGGAATTCTGCCAGCCAGGTGATGTTACACCACGGAAGAGGCAAAGGCTACAGATCTTCGTTCCCTCTCCCCCAGAAAGGCTGTTGCTCAACATTTACCTGTTTAGCATGCATGGGGAAGGGGCCAGCTCCGGGGTGGGGTGGGGGGAATAAGCTCACACCCATTCACACTCCCTTTTGTCAAAGGTGGATGTGGGGATGGTCGGGTCCAGCGTGCAGCAGGAAGGGAAGGAGATGGCTGGCTCTGCCCACCTAACCACCTGCCTCTAGCCCCCTCCCATAAGAGGAGGGGCAGCCCATTTAGCCTCGTTCTCCAGGCCAGAGTGGGAGGGCGGCAGGAAGTAGAGGTACTTTCCAGAGAGCTGGGGTCTGAATGAGCCTATTGAGGGGCTGGGCCCTGCTGCTTCCTGTGGGGCTGGGTAGGGAAGCGCTCACACAAGCTGCCTTGTGCGGCTGGAAGTGTGCGGGCTGGGCAGCCCCCTCATCCCAACAGAGGCCTCGGAGGCTTTGCTGGCCAGCGTTTTGGAAACTCTGACAGCGCCAGTCCCCCCACCTCCTGGTCTCCTTCTGCTGCCCCTTACCGGCTCTGATGGGCCGCAGTTGCAAGGACCCAGCATCCCTGTCCTGGGAGACAGTGGGAGAGGCTGCAAATGGGGAGGCAGTGCAGGATAAAGAAGTGAGTTAGGAGTCAGTTCCAGAAGGTTTCCTGGAGGAGGTGAGGGTGGTATAGAGGAGAGAGGGAGGGAACTGGGTAGTTTCAAAGGGCAGCAAGGCTCTGGGAAAGTTGAAGATAGAGGAGGAGAGGGAAAAGTAGCAGGAACCAAGCCAGCCTCAGTGGCCTGACTGGGGTCCCAGGGCAGTGGGGTGGTGGAGAGAAGGCATCATCAGGGCTTGGAGACTTGCCCTTGACTCTCCTGGGTCAAGAAGACCCATGATTCATCCAAACACCAGCTCAGGCCTGTAGCAGCTATGTGGGCTGCCCTTTGGGCCAGGAGAAGGGGCCCCGTCTGGCCTCCCAGTCAGCATTTTGTAAAATGGGCGCTCCTTCCCAGTCTCTCCCCCTCCTGTCTGTGGGGATTAGTCCCAAAGGTCCCTTTCTGGTGCTGGTGTCTGCTCTCAGATAGGGATATGCAGAGGGTTAATGGTGTGGGCTGTCTGGGTGGTGCCAAGCGTTCAGGGTGGGGGGCAGGTGCCACAAGGGGTCTGGGGTGAGTGGGAGGGCTGAAAGAATGCCGAATGTCTGGGTTTCTCTACCTGCAAGACAGTTCGTGGGTGGGTGTCCAGGACTACGTAGATGCCTATTTGCGTGTGTGTTCAAGTGTGTGGGTGGCTGCTCGGGGGTGTGTTTTGGGTTTGCGTAAGGCTGTGTGTTTGTGCATGCGTGTGCGTGTGGGCTGGAAGCCGCCGGGACAGAGCCGTGATTGTGCCCAGGCCTGTCCTGCCCCTCGGTGCCGCCCGCCGTGACTCGGCTGGGCCAGGCTCCATGAAAGGGGCCATGTGTTCCTGGAGGGCACCCACCCCTCCCGCCCGGCGCCCATCCATCCCAGAGGTTTGCCGAAGGTGGAGCATCCCTCAGCTTCCCGCCCTTCCTGACCACGGACTGGGCGTTCTGTCTGGGCCAAGGCAGAGTGGCTCCATCCCTCTTCCTGAGATGAGGCTTGGGGGCACAGAAAGAGCCTATGTCCTTCCCCGCCAAGCCTCTTCTCAGACGGGAGACGAAGCTTAGCCGAGTGTCCCTAGCAAGCCACCGTCTGGCCGGCCACAGGTTGTGCTGGCATCTCTGGTCTCCCTGGGGCACTCCTAGTGTGTGTATGAATGGGGACCTGAAGCCTGCCCCTGGGGGGCCCCAAGCGTGAGGCTTACTTGCGCCACGATGCTCTACTTTTATCTGTCAGTGGCTTGGGACAAGGGGTCTCCTTGTAGGGAGTATCTCTGCCCATCAGGCTCCCACCATGCTCTCCTGGGCTGACCAGGGGCAGCTTCTCAAGCATGGGTCCCTTTTCTAGTCACCGGGGGTGGGGGTTGCTGCAGACCCTGATCCTTCTGAGTCCTCACAATGCCTAGGGCTAGCCACACTGTCTCTCTCTGTCTCTGTCCCTTATCTCCTCTGTCTCTGTCTTGGCCACTTGGCCACCTTGCTGCCTTATCTCCGCCTCTCCCTGTCTTTCTTTGCCTTTGGCTCCCCTCTTCCCCCTGCCCTATCCTGGCTGTCACTGGGAGCACCACCCTTGCCCCAGAACAGTCTAGAGAGCTAGGCCTGGGGCCTCTTGCCTCCCCAGCCCTGGGTGCCCCCATCCTTGGGTGATGGGTTCCACGATATCAAAGTTCTCTGCAGCTTTAGCATTCAGTAGGGTTTCCAGACAAACTGAGTCTCCAGAGGAGAAACAATTTGACAGAGAAGCAGAAAGCCTGCAGGTCTTGGCCCAGCCACCTGACTGAGCCCCGCCCATGCAGGCACCCCCAGCCCAGGCACCCCTAGCCCACCCTACTCCCAGGCAATCAATCCCTGTGTGCCCCGCTCCCGCCACATTCCTGGTTGCCTGAGGGCAGCCAGGCGGCCCCACAGCCAGCATGCGTCACAGGCAGTAGGATTCCTGGGTGTCTGCTGCTGCCTGACTTTATAAGGGAGGAAGTTTGGGAGTCAGAGCTGCTGGGCAGGATGGCCCGGGGGCACGCCCAGGTCCCAGGGGCAAAGGGGGGCAGTGGGAGACTTGGACATGCGTATGCTGCGGAGGTGTACCTAGCGGTACTGAGATGGAGCAGGAGGTGAGAGAAGGGGGATCCATATTTGTTCATTCATTCACTCACTCACTCATTCAATCATAAGCACAGTAACACAGTCATGGAAAAGAAGAACCCACCTGGGGGAGAGAGAAAGCCTGAGAAAGATGTTAAAACCGAGAATGAGAAATGAAGACCTCCCTCCTCCACAGAAACTGCACTCAGGGGTCCAGACAGAGGCCTGATGAAGGAGATGAAGGAGGAGAAACCAAGAGAGACTCGGAGATCCTGTTCCAGATCCACATCCTAGGCAGGCAGGGGTGAGGCTGGGAGAGCCCTTCTCCTGAGAAGTCTGAGGGGGGCCGTGAGGGAGTGCTCTAGGACGGCTAAGGCAGGGATGAAGGGCTCTCTGTTTCCCTTGTGGGTGCGTATGTGGGTATGTATGTGGGTGGCCCTGCGTGAGGGCAGGCATGGGCCCGGTGCCCTGCTCCTGCAGCCAGGCCCTCCCTGAGGTCACCCAGGCCCTCCAGAACTCAGGCCAGACCCCCTCCCCTCGGGCCTCCAAGGGATGTGCTTTTTCTTTACCAGCTTTCTGCCCCCAAGCCAGGGAACTTCTGAGGAGGCTGGGAGGGGTGGAAACTTCTTTAGAACCAGAGCGACAGACCCCAGGCCAATGGGGCTGAAGCTCCCCACAGTGCCCACTCCCTTTTTCAAGCTGGGAAAGCAGTGCCAGGAGCTGGTGTGGGAACTCAGTCACACAAAGCCCCGAAGACCCGTGCACGGCCACCGTGGGTGGCACATAGCCATGAGTGTGACGGAGTGCAGGTCCGTGGCACATGTCACAGCGTTCTGAGGTGAGTGCGGGGCAGGTGACGATGTGGTGTGGGGGGTCCAGTCTGGCTCTAGATACTGGACAGGACCTGCCCTGGCCGTGCCTGACGCTGTGCCTACTCTGGTGTCAGGCCCCCCAGCATGTCCCAAGGCTCATCCCTGTCCACTGAGCTGTCACCTTCCCCCTAGCCTGTTACCTCCGAAGGTAACAAGGGGGAAGGTTACAGGGATAGACTTTACGTCAGACCAAAGGGACAACATACCCTGCTCATGGTGGTGACAACAGGATCCCAAGAGCCAAGCCTAGATGCTTACCACCTGCTGGGGCTAGCTGCCTGGGAGATGCTCACACACCTGCACACCCTGACTCTCCTACCTCCCTGACTCCAGTCTGAGAGTCCGTAACCCAGGGCCATCCCAGAGACCCGCTGATGACCTGCTCCTCTCTTGCCCCACAAGCCACGGCCACAGGAACAACAGTAGTTTAGTTCAAAGTCACACAGAACTTAAAAAGGGAGCCGTTCCTCTTGGCAGACAGTAGCTTCCCAGTGCGGGATATCAGGCTCTGTGCTCACGGCAGCTGGTCTCCCTGTCTCAGAGCTAGGGAGACCTCAGCTGGGGTTAAGGTTGGCCCGTCTCCCTTCACTCCAGCAACTCTTGAGCCATAAGACTCACTCTCAGGGCCCTGAGAGGGTTTGGTTGCCTTTCTGGTTCTTGCGAGACCAAGGAGGCCAGGATGGTACAAGTTTCCTCAGCTATTGGCTGAATCCTGACCCTTGTCACTGGCCTCAGCTACCGGTTCTCTAACCCGGAGCTTGGAGGCCACCCAAGCCGAGGGGCATATACTGGGGAACATTTCCAATTTAGGGACCTCCTCTAAAAGGTGATTACCTAAAAGGATTGGTACCCTGGGCTCTCAGCCATGTCTGCCGACCTTGGGGCCATGTGTGGTACAGAGGAAGCAGGAGGGAAAATGAGAGGTTTGCTCCAGAAGCAGCTCAAGAGTCCACCCAGGCTGGAGGGCTGGGGCGGGGAGGAAGCAGGGCCTCAATGGAGTCTTTGTGGCGGGCCTGCTGCTCCCCAGCCCCAGGCGCAGAGGGGCGGGGCTGCTGTGTGTGGAGCAATCCTGAGAGGCTTTTCCTCGCCTTATAATTTTCCTCCTTGTGCAGGGAGATGGGTGGATTTCCAGGCCCTTCTCCATATCCCTTCTTCCTGGCTTTCCTGGCCCTGGGCGGGGGGGTGGGGTGGGGGGGGACCCTTGTCTTAGTGGGCCCAGGTTGAGGTAGGGGATCTGGCAGAGAAGAAACAGAGCGGGAGACCCTCCTTGCTCTGCGCTGGGCCTGCTCAGCAGCCCCGTCCCCCAACAGGGTCTCTGGGACCTAGCTCCCCTGCTACAGTTGAGGCGACGAGGGTCAAAGAAGACACTGCCTGTGCTGAGGCCTCAAGAGGAGCAGCAGGGCTGGATCGGAGCCCCTGGGCTGAGCTCTGAGGTTTCCGGGAGGGACGGGTGCACACAGAAGCAGTGGGGGGTTGTTGTTGCGCGCGTGCGCGCGTGCGCGCGCGCGTGCATGTGTGTGTGTGTGTGTGTGTGTGTAACTCGGAAGTGGGGCATCTGTCATTGGCTCCAGCAGGAGGAGGGTGTGAGAGCTGGCCCCATGCCCTGGAGACACACTTTTTCCCTTCCTGTCCTCAGGGGCTCCCTGGGGGGTGGGGGGACGGGAGTGAGGAGGGGAGGGGAGAGCATCTGCTTTCTGCGGCTGGTTTGGCAGCTGGCCTCTCCTGGTGTGGCTGAACGGGTCTGGTTCTGGGGCTGGCTCGATCCAGGAGGGACCTTCTTCGGGGCTGGCTAAGGATGGCACATTCCTACAGCCAGTGATAAATGCTGGTTGTGCCCACTGGGGTCTTGGAGATCAGGGAAGAGGGCGGAGGGGCAAGGGGCCTGGGTGAGAAGCTTGCCCCGGGGACGGGGACGCTGTGGGGCCACCCCCTCTCTGGGGCTGAATCCAGAGCCAGGAAGCAGACGGAAGCGTTGCTCATCTCTGAGCTCCCCTTCAGCTCTGGGATGAGAAACCGCTAAGGGCAGGGCCCTTGGGGAGGTGTCTTGGGGCTTCCCCCAGCCTGGCAGACTGGGCTTGGAGACAGTGAGTGTGTGAGCTGGGATGGGGGGTTGGCGGAAGCCATGACTGTTGATCTGGACACAGGCCTGGACAATTTGGCCCAGCTTGCGCTCAAGAGTTTGTGCGCCTTGCGGAAGCCACCGTTACCCTGCCTTAGTTCCTCTATCCGAAATACAGGGAAGAGAGGCGGGATAACCTCACAGATGGCAGGCCCCCGTCCAGGAGGCTGGGGGAAGCAGGGGCTTGGGCCAGCCCCCCCGCCCCCCAACCACATGCTGCTGTGCTCTTCTTTGGCTTCAGTTTTCCCGTCTGTGCAAAGGGGACCTGGCTGGGGAGACTAATGCAAACCCGGCTTGCCCAGCCCAGCCCAGCTCCTCAGGAAGTGGCTGGTGGAGGGCTGTGGTCACTACGGGGGCTACCGTGGAGCCAGACTGGAGGCTCCTGAGGACAGGACGGAGGGCGCACATCCCCTGCGCAGGGCATCTGCCAGCCAGGAGGCCCACACACGTGTGCTGATGTCGGAAACATGAGCACGTAAGGGAATACAGGGATCAAATGCATGTGGCCCTTGGCCCCTGTGAGGGGTTTTCTATCAGCCGACCATAGACAGGCCAAGGAGCAAGCTTCCAGCATGAGTGGGATGCCTGCGGGAGCCATGGCCTGGCAGGGGGGACCAGGAGAACCCAGAGTCCTTGCTAATAGCCTCTGTGCTACCCAGGTCCCCCAGAGGTCCCTAGCCTGAGACCTCTCCCCATGGGCAGGCCCCTATTTCCCTTGGCATAGGCGCCTGCCTACCACTCCCCACCTTCCAGGCCTGCGGATGCCCCAGACGCCCAGTACCGCCGAGCTGTGCCCACCGCTGTGCTCTCTCCAGGCCACCTCTTCTTGCCTGGGCTCAGGCACTGGCTCTTTACCATGGCACCCACATCTCTGTCTCCAGCACCAACGCTCCGGGGCTCTGGGCCCACCTGCCAATGCCTCCTGAGACATCTGCACCGGAAACACCCAGAGGGACCTCCAAGCCCCAGCCCACCCATGTCAAGCCAGACTTAGTGTCATTTCTCCCCAAACCTGCTTGCCTTCCAGAGAAGGCCTCCCCACCCACCCATGGCTGGGTAGAAATCTGAAAGTCATTTTGGACATTCTCCCTCCTCTCTCCCCATGTTCCAGCCATCCTGCCCCTAAATTCTCTTTCAAATTCATCTCCCCCTCTTGCTCCTCTGTGCCATCCCACGAGGCAGATGGTCACCATCCCCTGCTTGGCTTAATGAATTTCCTGCCTTGTTTTGCTAATAGCAACCACTGTTAACCCAAACTGGAAGTCGCTCTGTCATCCTCCCTTGTCTGAAAGCCTTCGATGGCTCCCCATTGCCCCTCCATCCAGCCCCAACCCTAGTGTGGCACCGAAGGTGTTGGGTCACCCTGTCACAGCCCTGCCAGGCTTTCCTGTTCACCTCCCGTGAACACCCCACATGTCAGCCTCACTAGACCTTGGGCTGTTTTCCATCTGCACCTGATGGGTCCCCACTCCCAGCCTTTTGCTCAGGCCAGCTCTTCTTTCTTTCCTGCCTGCAGAATGCCCTCCTGCTCCTTCAGGAAGGAAGTCTTCCCCCACCCTTCTCCACAGCCCAAAGTTCCTTCTCTGCGTTTGGGGTGCCAAGACACTCAACCGTGGCTTGGGGAGTTGAGCTACTGTCACCTCTCTGTTAACACTGGTGTCTCAGAAACGAGACCAGCGCGGCTGGGTGAAGGGAGACCAGAGGCAGGGAGGGCGAGGGGGGCGGCTGCGTTCTCTAGCTGACCCAGCGGGCAGGGGCCGCATCTGGAAGCTGGCCCCCGCTCTCCCCGACCTAGTCTCACCTCCAGGCTTCCCTTCAGTCCTCCTCTCCCTTCAGGACTCCAGTGCCCAGGCGGGTGGGGGGAGGGGGGAGCTGGGCCATGGCTGGGGTGGGGTGGGACACTGCCCCAGCCAGGGAATGCTTTTCTGGGTCTATGGTGACTGAGTCTGGTGCTTGTTTTTAAAGAAAATAGCATCAGAGCCCCTATTTATAGCTGGAGGCCATGGCCACAGACAGGAGATGGCTGGGGCTGAGGCTGTGGGGGCTCCCACTCAGGCAGGGGCTGGGGGTGGGGCCATTCCCAGGCCCCCTGCCCCTCTGTCTCAGCCTCCAAGGAAGTGCCTGTGGGATCTTGACATCCCCTACGACAGGATGACAGGATGTAGCTTGTGCTTCAGGGCAGGGGAAGGAGGGCACTTGGGTGAGGGGATGGAAAATTTCTCTCAGGATTGGTCCCTGGGGCCCGGAGCCCCTTCTGGGAATGGGCGGAGGTGAGGGTGTGTTGTGTCTGCTGGGATGGCCGGGGAAGGACCTGCGCGTGTGAAGTGCCGGATGGAGAGGCACCACAGGGACTGGGTGGAGGAAAAGGAACAGAGCAGGGCCAGAGACACGGGGCCGCCAGAGACAGAGACAGACAGCCATGGGGAAGAGACGGAGGGATGGGGCAAGAGAGACTGGAGCTTGGTTGACCCTGTGAGGAGAGCGGATAGAGGAAGCCGGGAGAGACCTGAGGTGGAGGCCTCCGTGCCATAGAAAGTCTTCATGGAGCTCTGGGCAGAGGGGTCAGAGTCTAAGTTGGAGCCAGTGAGGAGGGGCAGGAATCAGGTATCTCTGTGGCCTGGCCCACTCCCATCGTGGCAGGGCCCAGGGCCTGGAGACCCTGTGTCCCAGGGTGGGAGGCCCAGACCTCTTTGGAGGCAAAGAAATGCTGTGGGGTCAGCGCCGACACAGATGGGCTTTGTCACCAAGATCCCTGAAAAACTTCCCCGGGCAGATGAGGCGAGGGGGTGCCAGGGCCGCTGGGGACAGGTGTGGGCTCTGGCTTGCCAGGGGGGCGTGTGCCCCCGGCCTGGAGGTGTTGCAGGGGGAGGCTGTGGCCTGGGCTCACGCCTGCTGCCAGCCTCTAGCCAGGCCCCCCTTGGGTGAGCCGCTGGAGGCTGTGGCGTGGCTGGAGCTGGGGGCATGTGTCCTGAAGCCCTAGCCACAGCCTGTGACTCAGACAGTTAAAAAAAGGAGCAGCTTGGAGCGGTGACTCAACTGGCTCTGGAGGAGCTGGGTGGGTCCGGCTGGTACAAGATGGGGTGGTCTGGGTTTATTTTTGGTAGGGTGAGGCTAGAGCAAGGGGGTGGAGAATGGGAACCGGGGGTGGAGCGGAGCCACTACTCTCATCTGGGGAGAGCCCCGGGGCTTCATGCCCACTGGGAAAGTGGTGTCTAGGTGCCAGGGAGCTCAGGCAGGCTGGGCTGCCTCTTCGCCCCCATCCAGGCCCAGGCCACTTTGCTGTTTGGCCCCAGACAGGCAGCTGGCTCTCTCTGGACAGAGGCAGAGCCCCCTGTCCTATTCTCAAGGGTCTTGAGCTCACAATTTTACAGCTGACCTTGGGGACTGAATATCCTACCCAGAGGCCCAGAGAGGGAGAGTCTGCCCGAGGCCACACAGCAGGGCCAAGCATCCCAAGGCTGTGGTTGCGCAGCTGGCTCCAGTCCCTACAACATTTCTCCTGCCTCAGGGCTGTCAACAGTTGGAGGGACAGGCTCTCATCTGAGTATCTGGCCCTGGAAGAGCTCAGCTGGGCCTCACCAGCTGCCGAGACACGGAGCCTCAGCCGGGGGCAGGCGCCTGGATGTGCTTAGCACACATCCGGGGAGCTGGTTGAGCTCTGCCCAGTGGTCTGCTGAGGCGAGTTACTTCTATGGGGGTGAAGGCAGAAGATGGGGGCCCAGACTCTGCCCAGCCTCTCACCCAGAGAGCCCCTCCAGCAGGCACGGCCCCTGCTGCTCGTCCCGCTCTGCAGTCCGTTCCCAAGACTCACTTGCCCTCGCCTCCCCCAGCTCTGATCTCTCACACATACGGACTCGGGCATCACCAACATCCCCGATGGGTCCAAGCAGCTCGGGACGGAGAGGGTGCTTCACTCCCTCCATCTGGATTCTGCTCGTCGTGATGCAGGTCCTCCTGCTTAAGGAGTCACCACTCCTTAACAGCCTCATGGGAGCCCTGGAGGGCATTTCGCATCACAGGCCCTGCCTCCCACCCCCACCTCCAGAGGGGCCCCAGGTGTGGGCAGTAGGCAGGGCAAAGATGGGTGTCTAGGCTCCCCATCCTACAAAAGTTCCCGGTGCCTGTTCATTCTCTTCGTCCCCACCCATCTGCTCTCTGGACAGGGTCTGAGTTTCATTTGGTGATTCTTTCAACACATACTGATTGTGTTGTATCCAGGACCAAAGATCTCCGTCCAAGGGGCCATTAGGCTTTGGGGTGGGGGTGGGGAGGGCTGTCCTGCTTCTCCTCATGGTAGGAGAGGTGTGTGGACCTCAGCCCAGCGAGTCAGTCAGATGCAGGACCCCCTCCCCCTTTCTGAAGTGTCCTGGGCTGCAGCTGGCTGCTCGCTACCTTGGGGACCCACCTCCCCTTTTCCGTGTCTCTGAGTCCCATGCAGACCCGCTCACAGGACCCCCTCATGCACTCCCCCACCTTAGAACTTTGCTCAAAGATTCTCCTTATTGCTGGGTCTGTCCCTGGTCCAGAAAACAATGGGAACAACAGAAAGACAGCAAACTCAGGAGCAGGCACCTGCTGAGTGTTTACTCTGGCAAAGGGCTTTGATCCTTGACAGCATAGGAGGTAGGAATCGTTTATCCCCATTTTAGAGAGAAGACTGAGGCTCAGAAAGGTCACACATCAAGGGGTAGGGCTGGAATGAAATCCTCGGCTCTCTAACGCCATGTTCCTTACCACGGCGTGCCTGACCTCCCGCCTCCCCCAGCCAGGCAGAAGTTCCCGGAGCTGAGGACTCAGAAGAGGGAGAGGTGGGGCCTGAGTCAGGACTGAGGAGCGGGAGGGGGCTCGCTCTTAGCTGCTCCAAGGCACCCAAAAAGGGTGATTTGTTCCTTCCCTGACCATGGTGGGAAGTGTGTGTGTGTGTTTCTGGGCCTGAGGCCTGCCTGGCTAGCCTCCAGCTGCAGGAGAGGGGGGATGGCCCCAGCTGCTGTGCGCAGGGAAGAGGCAGGGAGGGGCTGGAGTCGTGGGAACCAGCATCCTGGGCCCACTGATATTTATAGCTGGCCCCTCCTGAAATGTGGGCGGGGGAGGGCTGCTCTTAGGTGGGAAAGGAAGTTGGTCTCCTCTCTCCAGCCCCCTCCATCTCCCCAGAGAGGAGGCTGGTCCCAGCCAGAGGCCCTGCTTCGGCTGTGGAGCTGGGGGCTGGGGGCTGTGAATCCTGAGTCGGGGGTTTCTCCCAGGACCGCTGGCTGAGGGGCTGGACACTCCTTGCTAGGCCCTGAGCCATGCTGCTGAGCAACACTGTATGTGTGTGTACATGTGTGCACACAT
Source organism: Leptonychotes weddellii (assembly GCF_054177405.1). Taxonomy (NCBI): domain Eukaryota; kingdom Metazoa; phylum Chordata; class Mammalia; order Carnivora; family Phocidae; genus Leptonychotes; species Leptonychotes weddellii. The sequence goes on from NC_138377.1 coordinate 102,024,812, forward strand.
GTGTGTACACGTACCTCCTGGGCATCATACAGATGGAGGTCGTGGAGCAGGGGGCAAAAAGGCCTGTAGCCCCACAGAGAAGGAGGGCAGGCCCCAGGAAGGGGGAAGACAGGCTGTGGGCCTCAGCAATCAAGGGTTGGGAAAGACCCACAGGGGTGGTGGTGGTGGAGCTGGAGCTGGGCCTTGAACGATGAAAAGACCAGTTGCAGGGAACAGCTTGAAGAAAGGTGGAAGGGCCCCAGGGATCATGGATTATCATCTGATGGCCGGGCTCATCAGCCACCCATTGGGACACAGGATCACCTTGAATGTAGAGGCTGATAGATCAGAGGGGGAGAGAGGGCCCAGCATAGTCACGGTGTCTTTGGGCCTGCAGGCAGGTGGCCCCCGGGCGGCTCCTGCCTACCTGGATGCTCGGGAATGTCCCGTTTGGTTCCAAGAGTGGCAGGAATGGGATGCTGGGGCAGGAGGGGCTAGGTCCCCAGGCTTGGCTGGGAGGAAGCTGGGATTGTGTGCTGTTCCCTGCCTTCAGGCCCCCGGACCTTGCTCCACCTGGGAAAGGATACCTTCCAGGGGCTCTTGGTATCAGTCTTGATTTGGATTCTTTGAAAGCCAAGAAGTTCTTCCTTGTATCTGACCTGAGTCTTCGCTGCTCTATGTTTCAACTCAAAGCAATTGCTTGGTTTTCACGTCTTTTTTCTTTTTTTTCAAGTCGCAAAACACATTACCCAAACCACATCTTACACAAAACCCAAATCTATAAGCCTGCTCGTGGAGCGGCTATGTGTGGCTGAGGGTGGGGCTGGCCTCCCACACTGCCAGGCTCAGCCCCCTCTGGATGTAAAGCCCTGGGGCATCCCGGGCACAGTCTGAAAAACACTGGTTGACTCAGGGATCAATATGCCCCTCTGTGGGCTCAGCCCTGTGTGGAGCAAGACGGTGGAGACCCCCGAGGAAAGCAGATGGGAGGTCTGCCTGCAGGGAGCTGCTGGTCCTGTGGGCAAGGCCACCACCCGAGGCAGGATACAAGGACGAAGAGCAGGGAGGCTTCGCCCCCACCTGCTAAGGACTTGGTGTGTGATGCTGAGAAAGTAGCTACCCCTCTCTGGGCCCCAGTTTCCCTATGAACCATGGGGAGATGGGTCTGGGGTGCGGAGCCTCTGCAGTAAGGTCTGGGACGGGAGGCAGCCTCACTGACCCAGCGCGTGGCTAAAGCCACGAGAGAGACACACACTGACGTGGGTAGGCGCAAGCAGGGGCGGAGGCCTGGCTAAGGGGCCTCAGAGCCGGCACAGCTGGCTCGTCTGCAGGTTGGGAGCGGCTGGGGGCGGGCAGGAGCGGAGCGGGAGGAAGGAAAGGTCAACAGGATAGGCACTGTCCGGAGCTCGGGGAGCCGTGCCACCAGGCCACCTCGATGGCAGCCCTCAGTGCCACTGCCCTGCATCTAGGACAAACGTGGCTTCATTTGCTACCCCAGCCGTCGAAGGGGGTGGGGGACTTTCCTGAAGAGGATTTGCTTCTGCTGTGACAAAGGAGGGAGGGTCGGAGAGGTGGGGTATGGGGACACAGGAGCAGAGTTCTGGGGTCCTCGGGGAGCTGTCTCGCCCCTGAAGACCTGTCTCTCCCCCCTGCTGCGGGGGCCTGGGCCCACCTAGCCCCATCTGGGCTGTTGTTGAGGGGAGTGACAACACTGTGGCCTGTGTGCCCGGAGAGGGACCCGAGCCCAGTCCCTGCATTTCTCTGAGCCTCAGTTTCCTCATCTCTAAAATGGGAATGTTCCCTGACTTGCAGGGCGGCTGTGAGGCTACGCAGGACACGGGTAGCCCACCCCCCCACCGTGGGATGTCTCTGGAGGTGAGGGCCCAATTAGAAGACAGCTCTACCCTCTCCCCTGTTTGGAATGATGCGCCCCTCTGAGAAGCGAGAGAGCTAGGCGCCTCTACCCCAGAAAGAATCCAAGTACGAAATTGTTCAAACTCAGTTTGTTCCAAAATCACTCATCTACATTCAGTAATAATGATAACGTGGCACTTTGGAAACCCACCCGAAGCTTGCACCTGGAGAGAGTCTTAACTCTAGAAAGCTCTACAGAACTGGGCACGTGCCGGGGCAGGGGGCATGTTGGGGGCCAGCAAGGAGCTGGGTGGGGTCCGGAATTGGGGGAGAGGTTATGAAGGAGCAGAGGGACCAGGAGGGGAGCAGGCCAAAGTCTGAAGGCCCCTTGTTTGATTGCTCCTGGTACTGAACAGGAGCCGCAGAACAGCCCGGTAGCCCCTGAGCCCATCCTGCCCTCACCTCCTTATCCTGGGCCCCACCCAGCCCAGGTCTGTGAGCGCGGCCGGCTGTGGACAGAGCTGTTCATACTCGTGTGCACACCCACATCTGTGTGCGCCAGTGAGTGTGTAGGTCAGGGCTATTTCCAACTCCCCCTCCCCTGCCTGCCCCCTCCTGGGCAGCACGCCCAGTTCCCAGAAGCAGCCTATACACTTCCTCTGAGAGCTCCATGCACAGCCCGCTCCCCTCCTGCCATCACCGCCCGCTGCCTGGCCCACCTGGCAGCCCCCTCCACAGCCCCCAGGCGGACAGCACTGAAAGACCCTCCTTGTCCTGCCCTGGAGGGCAGGCGGACCTCGGGTGGGGGCGGGCTCAGTTATACTTGGTTTTTGAACAACTTTTCCAGAGCCTGGGTGGGCCGGGCCAAGGGGCTGGCCTCTGCCCTGCTCCAGAGGCCCCGGGGCAGTGCGCACAGACGCAAACACACACGTCTCCAGCACCATTGTTCCCCAGAGGATCCCTAGAGGCAGAAGAATCTACTCCGACTCAACTCCTTGCACTTGATGGCTCCATGGTCCTGTTCTCTAAAACACCCCGTCAGGTCAGAGTCCTCACCTGGGTAATGCAGGAGCCCTCCCTTCGGGGTACTCCTGCCCCACCCTCAGTCCTACTTCAACCACCCACCTTTAGCAGGTGCCAGGCCAGGTAAGAGGTATGGGAGCCACTGGTCCTGCAGGCTCTGTGCTCACTCTGACCTCTCAGTTTTACTCATGCTGTTCCCCTGACTGGAATGTCAAGTCCACATCAGCTCAAACCCAGTCTCCCCCACTGCCGAACGCCTCCCACGGGGCTCAGAAGGAGCTAGACCCCGCACTGGCAGAGTGGCCCTAGCCTAAGCTCCCACACAGGCGGAGCGCTCCCTCAAAGCAGGGCTGGGGGCTCTTCCTGCGCTGCTGCACTTCTCTGTGGGACCTAGAGCACTTTGCTTCCTCCCTGGGGTCTCAGTTTCCCAGTCTGTACAACTAGAAGCTTGGCCCAGATGGTCTCCAAGGGTGCTTGACTCTCAGGCCTCATGACCTAGATGTCGCAGAATGTTGATGAATGCAGGGAAAGTGTCCCAGGGCGCCTCACTCTGGTACCTGAGACCTCGAGGGCCTTTGGGGCTCAGGGTGTCCAGGAGGGATGAGAATGATGCCTTCCTCAGGTATGGGCTGACCCTCTGCAGAGACCAGGAGAGGGTGCTGAGCCAGGCTTGGTGACAGAGACGGATTGTTGAAGGGGAACTCTGCCTGGGAGGGGGAGAAGATTCTAGCTCTCCAACCCCCTCCCATTTCCAAATTCTTCCTACAGGCAGAGATTGGCTTAACATTATAAAACCCCACCGCTGCCATGCTACGCTCCTGCCTTAAAATCTTCGTTGGCTCCCCATTGCCAACAGGGCATAGGCTGTGGGCTGTATTCTGCCATTTAAGGATTCTGTGCCCCAGCCCAGTGGCTCTTCCTGGCTGGTGCTCAAAATATGCCTTCTAACCAGGCTGCTGGTCTTCCTGTCTCAACATGCTTTTCTCACATCCACCTCAGTGCCTTTGCTCAGGCTGAGCTCCTGCCTAGAGTACTGACCCCCTTCCCATCCTCCAAAGCTTGGCTCCAGGATCACCTCTGGCCTGCCCCAGCTTGCCTGGCAATTTCTCTTCACCATATTCTTCATCTGGATCTTTGCAGACATGATAGGAATTGCTGTTTGAGTTTTAATTTACTTTTCTGCCTTCTGAATGAGTTCAAGTTCAGCCCATCCATTTCTGTGTACTCCTTATTGCCCAGCACAATGCTTGCACATTTTTGATGCTGAGAAGGTATTTGAGGATGGCTCTCAGTCGAAGGCCAAGGAGATGGGGGTGCTAGACTCTCTTGGCTGGAGGCTTCAGGCTGGATAAGCTGCCCACTCCAGTCACCCCAGATGGCCCTTTCACACCTCTCCAGAGGCCCAGCCCATCACCGGGGCCCTGAGACTTTGAAGGAGGGGGTCCCTGGGAATAGGAGCAGAGAGCCTGGGGATCCAGCTCTGACTCACCCCAGTGGGGGGGTCCTCCCCTGACTCATTTCCCTCTGGGTGCCTCATGATGCTGTCCATTAGAGCAGGCTTCCCCATCTGATGGGGAGGAGGGTGTGGCCTGGGCCCCTGGAAGGGAGAATCAGCCTCTTCCACTGCTCAGAGCTGCTCTTGGGAATGGTCCCGAAAGACGTAGGCTGAAGCACTGATTCATACATGGGTAGTAATGACTGATGGGCCCTGAGGCCATGGTTCTTATGGCATAACTAGACCATGCCTTGACTCAAGGAAGAATGCCGTCATGGTAGGATTTCTGGCATGTAACAGAGAGGAGATGCATCCTAGTGCCCCTCAGAAGGTGAACTGTCACTCAGTCTCTGCTGGGGTCAAGCACCAAAGCCCGGGACAGGGAAATGTGGCGGGGTTGCCCAGGGTTGTCTGGGGGACAGGCCCCTGTGGGGCTGTGGGGTATCTGAAGGGAGGCTGAGGAGTGGGTGGTCCCATCTGTCACTAACCAGGCCTTCTGAGTTAGGAGGGGGGGTGAGGAGATAGGAGCTAGAGAGGAAGGCAGGAGGCAGTTGGTGGTGAAGAGGCTGTACAAGTTTCCCCGGGGGCAAGGAAGGGGGCCGGAGCCGTTGGAGGAGGCCAGAGGAGGCTGCAGGCTGTGGAGGCTGAGGCACATGTGGGGCCCCATACAGGGTGGGGCAGGGCGGCCCCCTCCCCATTTCTCGCCTTGCAGTGCAAGCCCCGTTCCTGGCCTGGGCTGCGGAGGCTGGGGTACCGGCTTCTGGCTGTCACGGAGTGTCCTTTGGGACCAGTGCAGTCACCAAAAGCCTGCTGGGCTCAGGGGGCCCAGACAGCATTGGGTGGCCCCACTGGTTTAGCGGACAGTCCTGCCCAAAGCCACACCCTAGACAATCTGACTGGGGCCATACTCAAATAGCCAGAGCCCACAGAAGCCCCAAGCTGGAGAGCTCTCACTGGGGATCCTGCTTCGACCCCAGAGTGGAACTCCCAGAGAGCCCAGCCTGGAGCAGAAGTGCAGCCCCCTTGTCTCCCAGTCTGGGGGTGACTTCTGGGCCCTCCTGTCCCATTTTTCTACCCAAGGAGCCCTCCCCCACAGCTCCGGCCAGGCCGGTGGTCTCAGGCACCTTACTCACCTGCGGATGAGAGTCTGGCCAACATAGCCAAGGTCAAAGCCAGGGCCAGGGCAGGGGCCGGAGGCACAGGCTGCTGGCCCGAGCGCATCGCGGCGGGCTGTGCTGCGGGATTTTCGAGGAGCCAAGCAGAGTCCGGAGCCTGGACACCAGAGGAAAGGCGGGAGCTGAGAGAAGCCTGGAAGGCTGGCTCAACTGCCTCCGGCTGGGGCTCTGGAGCCGCCTTACTTAGCTCTGGGGGCGGGGCAGGCGCCAGCCCTCTCCGGTTTCAGGACAGGGCTCCCCCGTTGGCCCCCCTCACCCCCAACTTTCTTAAAGGGCCCGTGCTGGGCTGCTCCTCCCCGTGCAGGGCTGAGGAGACCCTTACAGCTCTGTTAGATCCAGGCCCCGCCCTGCAGATTTGGGACAAAGTCCCAGAGGAGCCTAGACCCCCAGAGCTTTGACCCAAGGGCTCCAGGAGAACTCCTCTGGGAGGAGACCTGAGCTGGGCTAGCCCCCTCACTTCTCTTTCTCCTGCCCTTGCAAGGATTGGTGTGGTGTGTGTGTGTGTGTGTGTGTGTGTGTGTGCGCGCGCGCGCGCGCGCCTGCGTGCGTGTAAGCTCCAGGCCTAGGAGGACAGACGCCTACCCCCACCCAGACTGCTTTTGGGCTGCTTTCCTCTCAGGTCTCCTCGGGACTCCATTTGGACAGAGAGGCACCGGCCTGAGGTTCTGCTCTGTGTCCCCTGGCATTGTGACCTTGGCCTTCTCTGGCCTGCATAGCCTCCGTTTTCCAGTCTGAGATGTTCTAGACTCTCCCACAAGGCAGTATCATTTGCCTCAAAATAACCCTACAAGGTGGGTGAGAACCACTCCCTCCCTACCCCCCCGCCCCATTTTATGGAGGAGAAAACTGGCTCAGAACTGGAAGTGGTTCTTGCAAGGCCCCAGGTGGAGTGTAGGTCCCTGGCCCTTTGGGACAAGGACCCCAGGCCTCCTAACTCCTGAATCTGGGTGTTTCAACTTCCTGGGGCTGCCTGCGGGAAATCTGGCCCTGCATTAACTCCTACCTAACAGCTTCAGGCTGCGGTCCTGCTCCTCTGGACTCCCTCTGAGGCAACAACATCAGCCTCACCCCAAATAGGAGGAGAAAGGGCGATACTAACGCAGAACTTCCAGCCTGCAGAGGCTCTGCCTGCTCTGTGTCGAGCCCCAGCATCGGCACTGCCTGGCCTCGGCTTCTCCACCCAGCAAATGGGTAGAAGATCACCCCACAGGGCTTTTCCCCTCCCTTCTTTCCTCAGAATCCCTCTTTCAGGGACGCCTGGGTGGCTCAGTCATTAAGCATCTGCCTTTGTCTCAGGTCATGATCCCAGGGTCCTGGGATCGAGCCCCACATCAGGCTCCGTGCTCAGTGGGAAGCCTGCTTCTCCCTCTCCCTCTGCTCCCCCTCCCCCAGCTCATGCTCTCTCTCTCAAATACATAAAATCTTAAAAAAAGAAAAAAAGAATCCCTCTTTCACACCTGCCTGCTTCGGCCCACCCCCAACCCACCCCATCAGCACTCTCTTCCCAGACCCTCCTCACCTTAAAATTTTTTTATAATTAATTACAGTGTAATATTAATTTCAGGTATACAATCTAGTGAGTCAACACTTTGATACACAGCTGGTGCTCATCACAGCACACACGTTCCTTAATCCTCATCACATGTTTAACTCATTCCCCACCCACCTCCTCGCTGGTGACCTTCAGTTTGTTCTCTATAGTTAAGAGTCTGTTTCTTGGTTTGCCTTTCTCTCTTTCCCTTTGCTCAGTTGCTTCTTAAATGTGTTTCTGTTCCTTAAATTCCACATATGAGTGAAATCGTATGGTATTTGTCTTTCTCGGGCTGATTTCATTTCGCATAATACCCTCTAGCTCCATCCATGTTGTGGCGAATGGCAAGATTTTGTTCCTTTTGATGGCTGAGTATTATTCCACTGTATGTATATACCACATCTTCTTCATCCACTCATCAGTCGTTGGGCATCCAGGCTGCCTCCATATCTTGCAGCTACAATGCAGCAGTAAACACTGTGTTCTGCTGGTGGTGCATGTATCCTTTTGAATTCATGTTTCTGTTTTCTTCTTTCTGGCAGTGGAAAGACTGGATCTCAGAGGTTCTGTGGTTCTGCACAGCTGAATACCTAGAAGTGGAAATACTGGATCATATGGTACTTCTATTTTGAGTTTTTTGAGGAGACCACACTGTTTTCCAGAGCATTCAGGCCCTCTCCTTGACTAGCGACTATCCCACCATGTGTACAACACTTCATAGTTTGCCACAAAATTGAGCCCCATTTTGCAGATGAAGAAACTGAGGCTGAGAAAGATCGAGGGCCTTGAGCAAGTCTACACAGCTGCGAAGAGGTGGAACGAGGTCTTTGATGGCAAACCTGGTGCTCTTACCATACAGCACAATGTGCTGGCGCCGTGTCTGTGTGCTGGTTGTGAGTGCTGATCTTGAACCCAGGCCCTGAGTTCGAATCCCAGCTCTCCTACTTGGCTGTCCAACTTTGAACAAGTTGCTTCACCTCTCCTGTGGCTCAGTTTTCTCATTTGTAGAACTGGGTTAGGGACGATTAAATGCATTCATGCACCTCCCGTGCCTAGCCCAGGGGCTAGCATGCAGCAGGCGCTCCACAAACACTTGTCTCTTCCTTCTCTGTAGCCCTCACATGCTCCTGCCCTTCACAGTTTGTACATAGCTCCACACTCATCACCTCCCCTGATGAAAAGTCAGCCCCTTGAGGGCTGAACTTTCCCCACCAGAGGCAGCTGCATACAGTAGGTGCTCAATAAATGTGCACTGACGTTGACTAAGAAGCCAGTGCTGCTGTTATGTGGGGACTTTGGCAAATGGAAGAACTCGCATCTGGTTCACCCTAGGAGGCCTGGGGCGGGGCTGTGGTCAGCTGGTCTCCAGTGGCAATAAAGCCATTGATTCCACAACTTGTCCCTGTCCCCACCCCCAGTCAGCAAGGCACCTGGTCCTTGTTAGGGGTTAATTACTGGCCAAGTGTGGGCCTAGGGTTGGGGGCGCTGCTGGGAACACTGTGTTTGGAGGAAAAGAGCTTTCTTTTTAGGAATGAAAACAGAAGAGGTGGCTTCTGCTTCTTGAAGAATCAAGAACTTGGGTGAAGATTTCTACCCACCCCATCGCCCTCGCCTCCCTTCTCCTCCTTCCCTTCCCTCTTCTCATCTTCTCTCTCTCCCCAATCCCACCCCCCCATGCAGATTTACCCACCACTACCAGGAGCCCTTTGTCTGTGGAGCCTCCGGATGGAGTTCCCGCCCGCAGCCCGCAGCCCGCAGCCCGCAGCCCGCAGCCGAGGTTCAAGTCAGGACTAGCTCGCAGTGCCCCTCTGCCTGCTGCCAGCTAGGGAGAGAGACAGGGGCCCGGGCAAATAGTGGCAACCAGCGCAGCAGTCGTAACCTGCGCTTGCTTCTCTGCTGGGGCTTCACAGTTACAAAACCCGCACCTGGTCTCTTGACAACCCTGGGAATTGTGCATGATGGGGGCTAGCCTTCCCTTTGCACTGATGAGGACACTGAGGCCCCAGTGGACACAGGCGCTGGGGCTCCGGCATACGCAGGTTGGCCTTTGTCCAGCCGGTACCCGGGGCCGGAACCCGGGTTGCGCTGAGTGACGTCATGCCAGCAGACTGGCAGAAAGTTGAGGCCCCATGTGGCCTTGGAGCTGCTCCCTGACCACCTCCTACTGTCTCAAGAGCAAAGGTTGTTGGACCTGGCAGTGCCTGCTCCTCATTGGTCTCATCCCCGGCCTCCTCCTGTGAAGGGCAGGGGCATGTGAGGGCTACAGAGAAGGAAGAGACAAGTGTTTGTGGAGCGCCTGCTGCATGCTAGCCCCTGGGCTAGGCACGGGAGGTGCATGCCCGCCTGGGTCCCTGAAGGCCGGGTCCCGAGCAGAGCGGACCAGGGCCTCCCTGGCATCCTCCCTGGCTCAGACCTTCTCCCTCTGCCTTCCAACCTTTGCCATGAAGTCCTCTGGCTTGGGCTGGCCAGCTGCCCTTGGTGGCCATCCCTGACTGCCCCTGCCTCCCTGGCCATATCTCACCCTCCTCCAGGAAGCCCTCCCAGTCCTTCCTGCTTTTCCACAGACTCCCTGGAATAATGATCCCTGAATACTCCTAGTGCCTCCCAGGGCAAGCCTAGCCAGGTCAGGAGGTGTGACACAATGTCTCCCCTGCCCCTCGACTAACTCCTTCTCAGCAAAGCATGGGGATAGCACTCGGAGCAGGGTTGAGGGAAACTCAGAATACACTTGAAGGATGAAGAAGGATTCAGAGTGTTCTGAAGCTTCAGGGACCTGTGGTATGTGCTGCCTCAGTTTCTCTAAGTGATCGGCCTCCGCGAGAACAAAACAACAGCAAACCCAGCATCACCCGCTTGCCAGCCCCCAGAGTTCAGCTATGATGCTGGCCAGGCACGCCTGGTCCGTCTTACCCTCCACGCTTCCCGGACTCAGTGCTGGCTCTTGCAGCAGCTATGGCTCGGTCCTGCCCCTGGCCAACGCCGGGCCCTCTGGGTGCCTCTGTGTTTTGCACTCTGACCACATGGCCTCCACCCAGGGAGTCCGTGGCCAAAGCCAGCTTGCTGGTAAATGGCAGGTGCTTCTGCCCAAGATGGGGTGCTGTCTGCATTGGGGTGTACTCTAGCTGCCCAGGTCCTGCCCTTAGGAAATTGGCCTTCTGCCGTGAGGGACACAGAACCCAGGCCGCTACTGTGCAAGGGTCACAGGTTTTTGGCCCCAGTTCCATGGCCCTGTAGTCTCATGGCCAGGGGCTCCCAGGCCTGGGCTTCCAACCAGCGGCCTCTGCTAGGAGTGGTCTTGCTTCTGTTCCCGGCTGGAGGTGTCCATGGGGCTCCTGTAAGTGCAGGCAGCCAGGCCCAGGAGGGGCGGAGGCAGCCATTCCCAACAATTACACAATTCGGGAGCTGAAAAGTTGTGTTTGCTGTCCCCAGGAGCCAGCCCTGGATGGGAGGCTAGTGGTGGGGCTTGGCGCTGATTGGGAGTGGGAGCGGGCTCTGTGCCACGCCCAAGCTGGATTGGGGAGACAGGGCTGAGGGGTGGTGTAGGACCCCCTCAGTCTCCGGTCCCCGGGGCAGGCCACACCATGTCCACAAAAGCCTGTGGCTTCAGTGGCTATGGGCAGCTGGCCACAGCTGACGCCCCTGGGGTTGTGCTGTTTCTAAATATTGGTTCATGCTATTAACCCTGCTGTGCCCTGCAGTAGACCTGGCTGCCTGCAGAGAGCGCGTCTGGGAGGGGGATGAAGAGTTCCTGTTCGGATGGAAGATTTGTGAACATACGTGCTCAGAGTCTGGCCTTTGGGGGCTAGGGCAGGGCTCCTGAAAGAGGGAGGAGAAGTACCTGCTCAGGACAGAAACGAGGCTTGTGACGGGTGTCAGGAGATGTGGGTCTGAGCCGGCAGCTGGGCAGGGCGGTGGAAAGACTGTCGGGTTAGGAGCCAGAGGTCCGGTTCTGCCAAGCCTCTCCGGTGTGGCCTCAGGCGAGTCCCTTCAGGTCTCTGCGCCTCTTCTCTCACCTGTAAATTGTAGAACCACCATGGTGTCTGATGAGGTTTTCCGACAGAGGGGCTGGAGGGGCAGTGCCTGGTGGTTATGAGGATGACAATTGTTGATGCCAGGGTCCTGCCCTCTGCATGACTCCCAGGAGTCCCTTGAAGGAAAGGCAAGACTGACACCCAAGAGACAGCCGGAGGGAGCTTGCACGGTGTCTTCAGCTTGTGTGGGGCTCAGTGCATGTGCCACCTTACACGAGAACAGACAGCTTGGAGTTCAGCCTCTTCGGGCCCCATTGGCTTGTTGTCCTGCTGTAGTGAAAAACCCGCGGTAGCCAGCCTCCAAGATGGCCCTCCACGGTCCCCACCTTCTGGCATTCAACCCTCCTTTAGCTACCTCCCACACGGAACAGGGCTGAGCTGCGAGGCCACTAAGAACTGCGGCAGTGACTGAGTGGGACCTCCAAGGCGAGGTCCATAAAAGATATGGCAGCTTCCGGGGCACCTGGATGGTTCAGTCGGTTCAGCGTCTGCCTTTGGCTCAGGTCATGATCCCAGGGTCCTGGGATCGAGCCCCGCATCGGGCTCCCTGCTCCGCGGGAAGCCTGCTTCTCCCTCTCCCACTCCCCCTGCTTGTGTTCCCTCTCCTGCTGTGTCTCTCTCTGACAAATAAATAAAATCTTTAAAAGCTACGGCAGCTTCTGACTGCTTGCTTTGGGGCAAGCCGGCCACCATGCCTGAGGGGCCCCTGGAGGCCCTATAAGGGAGGAACTGAGGCCTCCTGCCCACAGCCAGCCCCAGCTCACCGCTCATCTTGGAAGTGGGTCTGCCAGCACCCGTCAAAGCTTCAGATGACCTCGGCCCTCACTGACCTCTCGACTACTGTCTCTTGAGAGACTGGGAGCCCACACTGTCCCGCTGAGCTGCTTGTGAACTCTCGATCCATAGAAACTATGTGCGATAGTAAAGGTTTATTGCTATGTTAAGCTCTTAGGTTTGGGGGATAATTTGTTATGCAGCAGCAGATAACTGATGCAAATCTGTGCAAGTGTAAGTGATAGTCCAGAGAGCCTGGCTGGGACTCTGAAAGTAGGACTCTGCTCCCGCGAGGAGAGACCTTTCCTTGATCAATCAATGGATCGACTCATTTATTCATTCAACAAATATATTTTTTTTAAGATTTATTTATTTATTTGAGAGAGAGAGCGAGAGAGAGAGCAAATGGGAGGAGGGGCAGAGGGAGAGAGAGACAAGCAGAAGCCCCGCTGAGTGCGGAGCCCGATGCGGGACTCGATTCCAGGACCCTGAGATCATGACCTGAACTGAAATCAAGAGTTGGACACTTCACTGACTGGGCCACCCAGGAGCCCCTCAACAAATACTTCTTAAGTACTTACCATATATGTCAGGCACTATGCTGGGCACTGGGGACACAAGACTCAATGGCAGGGGCCTTCCTGGGGGAGCTCACAGGCTCCCCACAGTGATGCAGTGCCTGTTGGATATGGAGATGGGAGGACAAGGGAGATGTCCGTGACAAGCCCAGTTTTCCAGTCTGGGCACGCGGATGGCTGGTGGTGTCGTTCATTGAGATAAATGGGGGACAGGCGACATCTCAGGAGAGAAGCTTTGGGTATGTTGATTTTGAGGTGTTTGTGAGAAATCCAGTGACACTGTGTGGGCCGTCGGGTATGAGGGCTGAAAGCCCCTGGGAAGGCCCCGGCCAGAGGCACGTCTGTTTGGGAACCATGGCAGTACAGACAGTGGGACTGAAGCAAAGAGAGGGCAGGCTGCCCAGGCAAGAGGAGGGGTGGGGTAAAATGACAGAAGGCCCAGGACTAAGCCCTGAGACACTAACGGTTTTTCTTTCAACTTTTTGTTTTGACATAATTTCAGACTTACAGAAAAGCAGTGAGGCCATTACAAATATTTCCCACATACTCTTCACCTAGATTTCCCAAATGTCAATATTTTATCGGATCTTAAATTCTTTTCTATGTATATACATATTTTTTCCTGAGCTAATCCAGAGTGAGCTGCAGACATGGCTCTCCTTCATCCTTATACACTCCAGTGGCTCTTTCTTTCTTTTTTTTTTAAGATTTTATTTATTTATTTGAGAGTGACAGTGAGAGAGAGCACAAGCAGGAGAGAGGAGCAAGCTCCCTGCTAAGCAGGGAACCCAATATGGGGCTCGATCCCAGGACCTGAGATCATGACCTGAGCAGAAAGGCGGAGGCTGAACCGACTGAGCCACCCAGGCGCCCCATCTGGTAGCTCTTTCCTAAGAACAAGGACCTTCTCTTTCATAACCAGACAGCAATGATCAAAATCAGGAAGTTAACATTGCTACCCTATTTTTAACTGGCTACAGACCTTCGTTCCGTTTTGCCAATTTCCCCAGTAATATCCTTGATAGCAAAGGAGAATACCAGTTGCTGTATTGCGTTGAGTTGTCCTCCCTCTCGATTTCTATTGATCTGGGAAAGTTCTTTCCTTAAGTGTTTCTTTGTCTTTCATGACATTGCCCTTTTCAGCAAGTACAGACCAGTTTTTGGTAAAGTGAATCTTGATTTGAGTTTATGTGGTTTCTTCATAATTGGGTTCGGGTCATGCATCTGTGGCCGGAATAGCCCAGAAGTGATGCTGTGCTCTCTCAGTGCATCCTCTTGGAGGTATACCACGTTTCTCTGGCCCACTGTTGGTGATGTTAATTTACATCACTTGGTTGAGGTGATGCCTGCCAGGATCCTCCCTGTAAAGTTACTGTTTTCCCCTTTGCAATGAATAAATTTAAGCCAACGTTGAAAGGTCAGGTTGAGGAGGAAGAGCCAGGAGGAAAGCTTGTGAAGGGCAGTGGGGACATGGGAACAAGACCAAAACAGCTCGGAGCTGGGAAGAGGCTCCGAAGGAAGGGAGTGGTTGGTTATTGGGTCCGGGGCAGGCGGGAGGCCAGTCCAGCAGGGGTGAAGTGTCCCCTGGCTGCAGCTTCCCCAGGCAGGTTGTCATCTAGGGGGAGCGATGGCTTGAAGCCAGCCTGCAGAGAATAGAGACAACAGGAAAAATGCTTCTCAGGGGAGGTTGGTCTGGATGGGGCAGAGAGATACAGGCCCTGGAGGCGACGTGTGTGTGTGTGTGTGTGTGTATGTGTGTTGGGGGGGGGTCAAGTAGATGGTTTCTAATACATGGAAGGGACGTAGGGTATGGAGAGCGTGAGGGGAGGGGACCATGTGAAAGGTCAACTGTCTTTGATTAGGCAGAGGGAATGGAAGAAGGTGTTGGTGAGTCCTCCTGGGCCGCAGGAGGCAGTGAGAGCCGGGGGTCCCGATGGTGTGGTGGGGCGGGTTTGGGTCAGAGTCCCGTCTGCTGGCCTGTTTCCACTGTTGGGAAGGAGGGGGTGCAGGGGGCTGACAGGACATGCAGAGGGGAATGAGCCACGCTGGAAACGACCTCTGGGGAGAGGACGAGAGCAAGCTGACCAGCGTGGACATGGACAGTTGGCGGCATGGTGACAAGTCCGGGGTTCAGAGGCCGTGATACTAATCCCAACAGCTTTTCACTGCCTGGTGCAGGCAGACAGCTGGACCTGGGGACTCAGCAGCCGCACAAGGAGGGCAGCGAAAGCAGAAGGGGACCGAGGGAGAGGGAGAAGGAGCGCAGTGAGCGATGGGGTCTTGGCGCTAGCAGGCGATTTGTGCATCCAGACTAGCAGAGTGACAGGATGTCAGCCAAGGTGGTGTTCCAAAGGGAGGCATAAGGTCAGTGCCGTGGGCCACGGTGAGCAGCTCAGGATGTGCTGGGGAGAGGGGCCTGTGAGGGAGTGGAGGGGAGGTACTTGGAGAGGAGGAGGTCTGGGAACTGGGAGACCAAGGGATGGGTTGTCCTCGGGAAAGCCTCAGTCCCCCGGGTGATGGCAGGGGCAGGGTGGGTGGGGAAGAAGGTCATGAGCCAGGGCCGCCAGGTTTACGAGTCAGGACAGATGGCCACCCTGAGCAGATGAGGGGGGCACCCTGGACACTGAAGCCCTTGAGGAGTGGTACTTTTTAAAGGGAGGGGACACTGCCCCCGGGTGAGTAGCAAGGAGACCAGGGATCTGCTCCACCTTGGACTCTGAGGGGCAGGAGTGTGAGAGACAGAACAAGCAGCTTTGGAGAGGACCAAGGCTGTCTCCAGGGTGAGCTAGGTTTCTGTTAAAGCTGGAAAGAAGGGAGCATTTGGAGCAGAAGTAGGGTGGCTTGTGATGGGCTGGGGTGTAGTGTGGCTCAGCTGACCCCAGAGAGCCAGGCACACAGGCGACAGACGGGAGCAGTCCGGGGCCGGGTGGCCGGCGGGGGGCGTATTGTAGGCAGCCTCCCTAGGTCTGAAATACTTGGAAACTCCACCCCGCCTGCCGCCCCAGATCAGGAAGGTAGAGGTCTCAGCCCCACATCTGGCCCCTGTCAGCATGAGGGGACCATCAGGGCTTGAGCCCAGCAGGCCCGCAGCTTCCTCCAGGAAAAGCTGACAAGGATGGGGGTGAGGAGGTGGCACTGTCCGTGGCCCAAGGCCAGTTGAGGCCAGGCTAATCCTAGCCTTGCGCAGCCCTCTCTCCAGAAATCAGAGGAATCAGAGGCTTGGCGGCCCCCTGGGTGATGTGAGGGACAAAGGGGGGTGTCTGCGGCCACTGGGTGGGACCCTGCCCTCTGTTCTGAGCCATTCAGTCCGCAAGGGCTTCTGGAGTGCCCAGCACATCTGGCCTGTCTGCTCCGAGTCCTCATCGTGCCTGCTGGCTGGAATGAGCTCAGAGTGGGGTTTGGTTTCCATTAGATCAGAGGCTGTGAGCCAAAGAGAGCCCTGGGTTTGTGTCCTGGTTCTGTCTCTGCTACTGATATAATGGGAGACTTTGGGTAAGTCCTTGCCCCTTTGGGGGACTCAGCTTCTTTATTTATGTACCAGGGCTGTGACAGACACCCTCTCTAAAGCCAGGGGTCATCTGTTCCCAAGACAGAAACCCCTCTTAGCTGGTTTGGATCAAATCCCCAGTCTGAGCTATGAACTGGTGGGTGCAGGCAGGCCCTAGGGCCCCAAAACCTCCTGGGTTTTAGGGGGTGAAGGCATCCCCAGCATTTCCTCCGCCCTGGGGCTCATCAATCAGTCATTTGGCAGTTGGGTGTCTTCTCTACCCCTCAGTGTTCCCTCTCACACTGCCCCTACCCCAGGGGGTACTCTGGACCACAGGCACAGGAAGTGCCTTGCTTCTTAAGGCTTCAATGTCATCCCTCCATCCTCCTTATTTGTTCCCCATTCCCTGCCTGAAATGCCAGCAGCAGGCAAGCAAGCATTCCCTGAGCTAGACATGGATCTCTAAAGACACTGTGCCCTGGGATAGGAGTCCGGGAAGCTATCAGACAGTTACACCTTAGTGTGAAATAATCGGTTTGATCATTTTCCAAGGAGAAACAGACAGAAGGGAGGGCGTGTCCAGAACCTGCGGGGATAGATGGGAGGGGCAGGGGATAGAGGGCCACCCCAGGGGACTTTCCAGGCTGCGGGAACATTTCCCCCAGGATCCACCCACACTTTCCATTCCTTTCTCTGACTTCAGGGCACCCACTAGTAGAGAAGAGCTGGCTCTGTCACTCCCCCTCTCCCTTTTCCTTCCTTGACTCGGGGTTCTGGGCACCCTTAGGCCATGTAGCCTGGTTGGGAGTAGGGGGTGGTGGGGCCTAGTTTTCAGGGTTCTATAGCTGAGCTGCCATGGTAACTGGGGGAAATAAACACTCCGAGTTTCACGGCCCAAGTTCTGCGGTGATGTCATCCCTAGCTCTAGCCTGCTAGGTCCTGTGGCTGGCTGCACCCCAGGCGGCCTCAGCTGCTCAAGCCAGAGGATTGACTTCCTTCCCAACCCCCAAGCAGCTTCTCGAGTTGGGAGAGAGTGGACACAGGGGCTTGAGCAAGGGCATCTGGAACAGGCTCCACACAGGCCTAGCCCCTTGCCCACCACTTGGATCTCTCAGTAGCTATTGCCCCCTCTTGGGCCCCAGCCATGAAACTGCCCAAGGGGGCCAGGAACTCTGTGTTCAATGGGCAGGGCCCAGAGGAGAAAGTTCAGGTGCCCTCATGGCGGGAGGTAAAGCAGACCCCTGTGATCATGGCAATGATCAAAGGTGAGAGCAGGCCCCTGTCCTGAGCTTGGATTCCTCTCTCTACAGGGCTGCGGAAGGTGCCCCAGCCTTCCAGCCCTGCCTCCCGCAAAGCTCTTGAGGATTCTCCTCCAAGCCCACAGAAGATCTGCACCTTCAAGCTGAACCCCAGAGGCAGTATTAGCTGCTGGGACTTTTCATGGGGGTAGGAGTAGAAGGGAGCATGGTGTATGATTTTCCAGTTTTGGAAAAAAGCTAGGGATTCGAAGGAGGTTTTAGCCCACCTTTAGCTTTCCTCACTTCCCTTGAATCTTACCCTCCACTGAAAGCAGACAAACTAATTCTTTTTTTTTTTTTTTTTTAAAGATTTTATTTATTTATTTGACAGAGAGAGAGATAGCGAGAGCAGGAACACAAGCAGGGGGAGTGGGAGAGCGAGAAGCAGGCTTCCTGCCGAGCAGGGAGCCCGATGTGGGACTCGATCCCAGGACCCTGGGATCACGACCTGAGCCGAAGGCAGACGCTTAACGACTGAGCCACCCAGGCGCCCAGACAAACTAATTCTTACTACATTGTTAATGACTGATTGTTGGTCTATGTGGGAGGTGGTTTAGTATGTGATTATATGATTGCGGTCTCTTGGCTGATTGTCTCAGAATTTTCACATTACCAGGCTTGTGTGACTTTGAGCAAACTGATATTTCTAAGTCTCATTTTTCTCATCTGTAAGATGGGAAACACAATAGTATCAATTTTATGGAGTTGTTGGGAGGCTTAGCTGAAATAATCCGTGTTAATACTTAGTGTAGTGCTTGGTGCAGAGTAAGTTCTTGGTTAATTGTAACTATTATCTTTCATATTACCTGTTGCCTGTCTAAGACACATTGCATTTTATCTGGGAACATTGTCTTTCCCCCAAAGGAAGCTCGATGGTGGGATTTGCGGCAGTGTGACGTCAGCAGAAGCAAAGATCCCAATGTTCTCATGGCACACTGGGTTCGGGGCTTCCCTTGCCTCTGATCCCGTGCGCCGAGGCTGAGGGCTGCCCTGTCCATCCTCGCAGGTCCGGGCCCGGCCAAGTACCTCCGACCATCTGGCACCGGCTACTTCCACCACGACATCTCCATGTTCCAGGAGCCAGCCTATACTCTGCACACGAGACACTCGGAGAAGCGTGAGTGCTCGTCACGCCCGTCATCCCCTCGGGCTCAGGATTACTATTGTTGGATGTTCGGGGTGGCAGTGAGAAGTAGGGAGCCATTACCTGTAGCCACGGGACCCTGGGAACCCAGGCCTGCCCTGCAGAGGACACCCAGGTGGCTCACTGGGTCCTGAAGGAAGCCAGCAGGGATGCCCAGGTGACCCACACCTCCAAAGGCCGCTCTGTGGGGAGCTCCCAGCTGGACCTCCGGCGGGAGCTCTGAAGGGTGGCTGGGGCTGTCCAGTGGGCAGGGGAGTCTCCTCTGTCTCGTCTTGGGCCAGGGCCCCTCAGCTCTGGCTGCTATGGTTCACTTGTCACAGAAGTTGGGCAGAAATAGCTGGGGAGGGGGGACTCTGGTGGGAATGGTGGCCCCCCCCCAAGCTTCGCAGTTGGCTTAGAACCCCCTGGAAGAGCAAGAGCAGAAAGCCGCAGAAGAACTCTGGCTGCTGGTCAAGGCCAGCGAGAGGAGAGGGTGGGCAGGGGTGTTGAGCAGTATCTCTGGGGCTCTGAGATCGAGAGGCCTGCTGGGTCCCTCCCTGGCGTGACATGGCCTCCTCAGCAGGGGAACCGCCTGTCCAGGGCTGGACCCCTTCTTAGTACTAACAATAGCCACTGTGCCTATTATTACCCCTTGGCACCAATCCCCGATGGGAGCTGACCAAGCTGCTACACAGCTGTTATTTTATCTGCTTCTCTGAGCAAGTTCTCAAGACTGGTAGGTCATGCATTAAAAGCCCCATTATGCAGACAAGGAAATCAAGGGTCGGGAAACACCCAAGAGCCCAAGGAATCGGATGCGAGCCCTCACTTCTCTACTGGGCAGAGGGGATCTTCACCCGGTGGCAGGCCAGGCTCACCCTAGGGCATCCTCTGGGGCTGACTGGGCCTCTCTGTGGCTGCCTGCAGGGGTCATGGACGTTTGCAGCCCTGGGCCTTGCTATTTCTTGGATCCCAAAATAACCCGGTTTGGAATGTCCAGCTGCCCACAGGTTCCCATGGAGGAACGCATCTCTAACCTGCGTAAGATGGGACGGGAGAGGGGTGTGGGGGTTGGGAGGATGGGGAGCGGGGGTCCACCCTTAGGACCTGAGCAGGGACAAAGGGTCATGACTCCCCTTTGCCAGGTGTGTCTTTGGATCCTGGCATCTCCCTGCAAGCTTATATCAAGACTCTGATGTCACCATGTCAGTGTCACAATACTTAGGTCTTGAAGCCGATGTTATGCATGTGTGGCAGCAGGCAAGGTTATGATAAAAATGTCATGGGGGCTCACGGTGCATCAGGGATATTGCCATGCTAATGAGCTCACAGACTAGTGATTTCAGGATGTTTTCTGGGTGCCGTCACGGGGATGATATCAGGATGCCGACATCCCAAGGGTGACGTTCTGATGACACTTGTGATTTTTATCTTATAACAGTGTCAATCCTGATGTCACTGTGACCTAAGTCCCTCCCCCTGCCCATAGCCCTGTGCAGGGGTGGTGATGTCCCTGCCCGACGATAAAGTGGTTATAGTAACATCAATCAGGCTCACCAAGACCTCTTACCTCTCTACCTGGACCCATCAGTTGGACACCAGGAGATGTGGCCTGGCTCCCACCCTGAGACCCTTCCCCTCCATTTATCCACTTTCAGGCCTGAGCCCCAACCCAGCCCCCTGCCATTACCACTTGGAGAAGACCGACCCACCTGGGGAACGCAGGGCTCCCCAGTGTGCTTTTGGCTACCGGTGCCCGTACAGAGTGATGGACCCCAATCCAGCCCCCAATCAGTACCAGCTGCCACTCTTGCTGGGGCCCAGCAACCCCGTCAGCCGAGCGGCTCCTTGCTATAGTTTTGCCTCGGGGCACAAGAACTGGTTCTACAAGGAGAATGTGGCAGGAGGCCCTGGGCCGGCCGTGCATGCCCGGCCTGAGCCCTCCGTTTACCAGAACCGCAGCCCTGTCTACAACATGGCCAAGCGATTCGCCTACCCGATGGACCACACACCTCGGCCTGGCCCAGGCTCGCACGACGTCCAGCAGGTCACAGTGCACAAGCCCCGCCCACCTGCTTTCACCATGGGCATCAAGCACTCACCCCACCTGTGCCCACTGGTCATCGACATTCCCGACTAAGCCCCCTCCTGGGGCACTCACCCCCCGCTCCCCACAGAAGTTATTTTTCTATACTGAACTGAGCAATTTACCAAGGTTTCAAGTAGTAGGGCTGGTGCCTGGTGTGTCTAGCGCACAGAAGGCATTAGATAAATATTTTCACTTATTCAGTTTTTTGTTTTGCAAACATGGTTGCTTCCTTTGGGGCCTGCCCTGGGTGAGGGGCTGGGATCCTGGGAGGCATTGTAGGGGTCCCTGTCTGGAAGAAGGTCTGTCCCGGCTCAGCAGGGGAGGCAGCCAGGAGCCCTGGGCAGAGACTCTGGCCAGCTATGTTCTAGTCTGAACTCTGCCACTAACGTGCAATGTGGCCTTGTGCAGCTCCTGTCCTCTGGGCCCCTCAGGGCTGCCCTTGGGACAGTGAGGGGGGAAGCGTAGGCCTGGAGCATGTCCAAGTTCCCTCCATCTCCACAACGGTGTGACTGTGGTCCCTGACAGGGGTCAGCGTGCGCAAGGAGCAGGGCAGAGGAGGGAGGGGTCGTCTGGTCAGGGACGGGGGTCCAGGGGGTTTTTCCTGGCAGAAGGACACAAGAAGACAAGTGGAGATGGTGTGTAGCGGGGGGTACTCTTGGTGTCTGTAAAGATGAGAGCAAAGACAGGCACCCGGGACCGAAGTGCGCGGGACAGGACCCTGGGGCAAGCTCTGAGAGCAGGAGCCTGGGCTGCAGCAGGTTGGCCAATAAGAGGACCAGGTTGTGGGCCACTGGAGGGCACTCAGGCTTTGTCCTCAGCGTGATAGGGCTAGTTAAGATGCGTGATTTTCAGGTTTCTTTGGGCAGTGAGAGAACGTTGGACAGAATGGGCAGAGCCTGGAGGCCGCAGTCAGCCTAGGAGGAGGCAAAGGAGGCCAAGCAGACTGCTGAGAGAAGGGACTGCTTGCCGCATGTTGTCTTTGGAGAGCTGCTTGTCTGTCCCCCGACTCAGCAACCTCGCCCTGGCCCTGCAGTGCAGGTTAGAGGAGGAGAGGAGGAGCCCCCCACTAGCCAGGCGGGGGCAGTGTTGCCTTACTCATGAGTCCAAGCCTGGCGCACCCTGCCCCACCCCACCCCTTCCAGCTCTGCCGCTTTGGGGAAGGTAGGTGCCCGCTCTCCTGCGGGTCTCTGTGGAGGCTGGGGCCGAGTTGGAGCAATATTCAGGTTTTAACTGAAAATGAAAGTTGAACTGAAGACCTAACTTTGGATAGAATCAGAGAATATCTTTGGAATATTAAAACAACAGTCACGAAGAGGGACTTGTAGGAAAGCCCACTGGGATCATACCTGACTCTGGGCCCCGAAATCCCCTGCCCCCTCCCCCACCGCGCTAGCCCCCAGGCCTGGGGTATATGTCTGTCCTGTCCTCCCCACTCCTCAGCGAGGCTGGTCTGGGCAGGCTCGAGAGAGAGCCAGTGAGCTTGGGGGCCCATCTGTCTTGCAGCAGATTAGAAAGATGTCATTTTGCCGACAATGCCATTTATCACGGTGGCTGCAAAAATTGGGGATGCTTGGCCGAAAGTACTGGGTGGGGGTGGGGGCTGGCGGGTGGCAGCACCTACTGCTGTCCTGTGTAGCCGGGTCAGGGAAGCTATAGGCCAGCCTCTGAATCGTGTTTTTTGGATGTAGTGCCTATCCCATTCCAAGGCCCTCCGCTGGAAAAATGAGGAAACTAAGGCCCAGAGCCAGGGAAATAATGAATGGCCTGTCTCTAAATAAAGATCTAGGCTCAGTGTGTGACCCACTCAGTGTGCAGCTAGGTTGGGGTCAGTCTGTGACTAGAGTCAGGGCTCAGTCTGGGACAGACCCTCAGCTTGACAGGCTCCAGCTGCCGCCAGATATGGGTAGGGACTGGGTATTAGCCCCAAAGCTAGAAGTAACCCTTGGTTTGTGATCCCAAGGGAAGGAGAGGAGGCTGGAGGACTCAGAATGAGTCTTTGGGGGATGAAGATGTTTGGAAGAGAGATGGCCCCGCTAAGAAGGGGATGCGGCCTCTGTGGAAGATGAATGGGACTTCCCTTGTGCCTCAGCCCACAGAATGACAGGGTCATTTAGCTTGGGATGGACCTTTTGGCAAAGCAGTCCCCCTCTCTTGGCCTTGCCTCCTTTGTGGTGGTGACTGGGTAGGTGACCTGCAGAAGGGTGGTGGGCACGGCCTCCCAGGCCTGGCTGAGTGCTGACCCCATCCCTTCTGACTCGGAGCGGGGCCGGGGCACCCTTGACCTGGTGGGAAGCCCTGGTCTGAATTCTCAGAGGACTTAAACCTGTGCCCTCAGGTACTTGGGCCCTGGAGCCTGGCCCGTGACTCACACAGACATGATGGTTCATTCATTCAGTAGACTTTTGCTGAGCTCCTGCCCTATGCCAGGCTCCGGCTGCACCTGGGAGCACCAAAAGACGGTGAAGGCCAGCCATACCTCCAGGTGTTCAGAGAGTGGCTCATGGGAGGATGAGAAGCAGCTCTCTCCAGCCATGAGCAGACACTGGAGGGTTGCTGAGGGTCCAGCGAATGGCAGGGTGCCCACCAGAGCTCCCTCCCTTCTCTCCGGGGGAAGGGAGAAGCCTGGCCTCCATGGGTCACCCCTGCCAGGGTGTGGTGGTAAAACTACAGTCACATGACTCTCCCGGACCCTGGCTGGGGGTCTCGTTCTCTGTCACTCTGTTGTTGCTGGAGAGACCCTGAGTGCCAATTGTCTCTCTGCCTCCCAGGAGCTGGGAGGATGGTGGGTGGCCCTGGGCCAGGAGCAACAGGGGCCCTGCCTGAGAGACACACTGACCCAACATACATGGGCACACAGGTAGGGCTTGTGCAGAAACCCACGTCCCTTACCCACGTATACACGGAGATAAGACTCACACTTCTTGCAGTACGTGCTCACACGTGCATGCGCACGCACGCGCAGACACCACACCTCACTCTTCACACGTATACCCCGATACCAGACCCACTCAAACACGGCTTTATATTGCACTCACATGGAAAGACAGACAGACAGACACACACACACACACACGCACGCATGACACATCCACACAGACCCATAGCATACACTAGGGCCGCCTTTTCCTGCCACACCCCCTCTCCAGGTGCCTCTTTATCCCTACAGCCGCTCAGGCTCCCTCATGCCTCCCACTGCCCTGGAGAAGTAAATAATGAGAACGCCCCCTTCCTCTCTGCAGCCCCATGCACAGGTGCAAGAGGGCGTGGGGTAGGCTGTGGAGGGGAGGTTGGGACAGTCTCCATGCTCAAGAAGGAGCTGGGACTCGAGCTGGAGGTCAGCCATCCAATCTGGGCCAGGTCATCCTGCCTCTGGATGGGGTGCATTTGGTTATGAGCCCTTGTCCATGAAGACAAGCCAGATACCTTCTCTCGGCCTTCAGCACTCAGAGATGCCCACTCCAGGGGCCACCCAAGGACAGGAGGTCGGGCATAGGCACTCCTGCCATCTGACAACCCTGTTCCTGGTCCTTGGCTGGGGTGCGGCTGAGGGGGCTGGTTGGAGAGCATATCCCCTTGGATTCCTGGGGCGGGTCAGAAGCTGCATGTCCAAGCTCACCCGAGGCAGAGTGTCTGCTGGGTCCTGATCCTTCTGGCTTCTATCCCTCTGTGTCCAGCTCTCCCCACCTGGGTCTTCCCCCTCTAAGTCTTTCTACCTCCCTCTGGCTCCCCTTTCTCTTCTCTCACTCTCCCTCTTGCTCTCCCAGTCCCTCGGCCCTGTTTGTCCTCGAGAATAAAGACCGACATTTTCAATTACTCCCAAAACACCAGAGCAGTTCCAGAAGGCCCTGACGAGGAGGATTGTGTGCTTGTGCGTGGCCTGTGGGTAGGTGTGGGTGCGGGCCACTGTCCTTTGTTCGCTTTTTCTCTTCTGGAGCCTTCATTTTTTCCTGGGGGCGGGGGGGAAGCATGGTTCCCTTCAGGGAAGGAAGGGAGACAAAAGAGAGAAATAAAAAACTGTCATCGTTGTCTTGTAAACACGGTCCGGAGTGCAGAGCGGGGCTCGCAGGAGAGATGTGACGGACTGAGGGAGAGTCAGGGAAGGAGAAAAGGGGGCCGAGAGAGAATAGCCACCACTACCTCTGGGCCTGGGACGTGTGGGTACCAGGCAGGGCTGCGAGGGGTGGAGAAGAATGAAAAGGTTGACCTGGGACAGTGGAAGGCACTCCGGGAGGGAGACCCTTAGACTGGGGAGGGGGGCAGGCCGGAGGGGGCCTCCAGGAAGCAATTCTCCTCTTGAACGTCCACCCCCGTGCCAGGCTCTGGGGACACCGAGGGCTGTCTGCTCTTGGGGGGGTGTGAAATCTACCTGCAACAAAGAGTTCAGCACCTAGGAACCTGAGAGTCTGAGAGTGTGGGCGACCGGCCCAGTAATGCACAGCCAGGGGTGGGAGTACCAGGATTCCAGCCCCAATCTGTCCCTTCACACAGCCTCCTCAGGGGGCTGGTGGCTGGGAAAGAGGGTCGGAGACTTGGCTCTGCCACGATTGGTGTGTGACCTAGAACAAGTCCTCCCCTCTCTGGACCTCAGTTTCCCCATCTGAAAAGTGCAGAGAACTCTGGCTGCTCTGTGGGGCTGGGGGGAGGATCAAATGTTTGGATGTGGGTGGTTTCCCAGCTCTGGTTCCCTGGAGGAACCGAGGGTGTGGAGGGGCAAAGAACTCCCAGTCCTGGGGGTGGGCCTGGCCGGCAGCAGCTGCGGCCTCAGCAGCAGGAAGGAGGCAGGACCCCAGCTTCCCTCCCTGCTGCTGCCCAGTGGCAAGATTTGGGTACTGCAGGGGACAGGCTTGAAGGTGCCTCTGGTGAGTGTCCTCTGGTCTTCTCCGGCCCAGTTTGCAGATGCTGAGAGAGGGAAGGGACTTGGCCTCAGGTCACTGAGGGAAGAAGCTTGGGCTGGTATTGGCTTTCAGGGCAGAGTGCTTCCCCTCAGCCCTGTGGTGCTCAGGAAGCCCCCAAGTGGCCTTAGGGCAAGAGTGGTGGAGCTCTGAATCCTCTGCTTGAAGCCACCTCCTCCAGGGATCCTTCAGGATTTCTTCCAGCCCGAAGTGGCCTCACTCCCACCCTGCGGCCCTGTATACATCCTCTCCTTGTTTTTTCTGCTCCACCTGCCCTAAACGGCTCCCTCTTCTCGTAGCAAATCAGGCAGTGGGACCGCTTAAATCATCAGGGGTGATGGAGGGCTGTCTTCACCACCTAGGGAGCACTTGCTAGGGGCCCAGCTCTGTCCTGGGACTTCTTCTGCATCATATCACTTGAACCTCATAACGACCCCATAAGGTCAGGATTACTTTTGAGCCCATTTTTCAGGTAAGAAAGCACAGAGAAGTTGTGACTCTCAGACACATAGTGGTGGAGGAGGGTTTCAAATCCAAGTCCACCCATTCTCTAGAGAGGAGCCCTTGTTTGGAGATGAAAAGTATCCCCATGGTACCACGAAAATTCAGCTATGACCACACACTGAAACGACTAGTCCAGGGTGTTGTGGGCTTAGGTCTCAGCCATACCACTGTTGTTGCTGTGTGACTTTGGGCAAGGTCCATCCCTCTCTGGACCTCTGGCTCGTCTGAAACGTGTGCGTGTGTGTGTGTGTGCGCATGTGTGCGCACATGCATGCACACTAGATTCCCTCAGAGATCCATTCTGGAATTTGGCATGTCCAGCCTTGGGCCCTGGAATGGATTTATCTTGAAGGGCACTGGGAAGGGATGAGTAAGTGGCAGGTCTAGGAAGGTCGAGCTCTGACTGGGGAGGCAGGCCCCTCAGGTGCGAGTCCACCTTGGGTGTCCGTGGTGGAGCTGGATCATGAGACAGTAGGGCCGTGAGAGCAGGAGAGGGGTCCAGATCTGGGACAGGTGTGGGGTGATGGGCTGGCCCTTGGGCCTGGGAGCCCTTCCCTCTGCGGCCTGCCACAGAGGGGAGTTTTTCTTGGCAGGAAACAGCCTCATCAATCAAAGGCAATGGGGGGCTGACAGGCGGCCACTCCTGACTGCCCGGGCTTGAGGTGGACTCATAAATCCCGCTCCAGGCGGGGCTGTAAATTCCCGTGATTCACACCCGGCCTCTTGGAGGACAGAGACATTTGGGGCTGCGGGACTGGCTGTTCTTCCCTGGGCAGAACAGGTGGAATCCCTTAGTCACTGGCCTGGAGGGTGCAGACAGCCCCTCCCCAGGCTCCAACCCGAACACCTCAGGCCCAGCCTGAGCCATCTCTGCTCGGACCCCGGCTACTTCCGCCTTCAATCTGGGCCATTTCCGTGCCCTGGCCTGATCTGGCCTGAATTGCCTTAGGAGTTGCATGTGTGGACGCTCTGTGTCCTCTGATCTTGTGGGGGCCTGTGGCCAGGAGGGACCATCCCACGTACCCCACAGCAGCGTCTCCTGCAGCTCCATGTGATGGTCTGTTGCGGTGATGATGAGGACAAAAGTGGGAGCCAGGGATCAGTCTGAGTATTTCTCGTTCCAGGGGTTTGGGGCCTTGAACCCACTGCGTCACGGAGATGGCAGGGTCTCAGAGACCCTCTGCCCCAGGGCTGCAGTCATTTGCCAGCTTCTGCTGGGACGTTCGTCATACTCAGATGCCCGTCTTTACTCTCACTTACGTAGCATTTTTCTTTAAACTGGCTCACTTTTAAAATGTATGTGTGTGTTTTAGCCTTGTCTTAAGCAATGTTTGTGAAATGAGGGGTCCGATGTGCTAGTTAAATACACACATACACACATATGTGAGAATGTATACATGAAAATACATAATGAAAATAGCAGATGCGCATTTCTATGTGCTATCAAAAATAGTCCTGCGTCTCACCAATGATGCACACGCCATTCTTTGAGAAAAGTGGCTCTAGTCCTCTTCTCCTATTTTTCAGACAAGGACGCCAGGACCCAGAGAGGTATAGGAACTTGCCCAAGGTCACACAGCGCTGGGATTATCATCCAGCCCACTTGACTCCCAGCCTGGTGCTCATTCTTCAGAAGTATGCTTGTTGTCTGTGGAGGGAATGACTGGTCAGCGTGCGCAGTTCTTCTCTTCCCCAGAAACACACTTGCGTTCCCAGAGGCCTGACCCAGACGAGTACGCTGAAAGGTGGGCTTCCTGGCAGCAGGCTTGTGGGCAGGCAGGCTGTCATCCTGGGTGTCCTGGTGGGACTAGGTACTGGCTCCCCTCTCTGTTTGCCTCTCTTCCTGGTGCCCAGGGCTCCTGCCGTGTCTTCAGGACTGGGGAGGAGGTGGAGACTGGGGTCCCAGGGGAGGGAGAGAGCGGGGCCCTGGCAGCAGTTCTTCCCTGGGGAGCTGCTTACTGAGACGATAGTTCGTGGCACCAGCCCCCCGGGCCCGGCACGGAAGGTGGCCTCATTAGCAAGTGCCTTCCCCTGCACCACCTCCACCTTCCTACCTTTGGGCTCCTGCCACCCATCCTGCCACACCACCGTTGTCACCCTAGAGACGTGGCGCAACAGCTCTTGCTGGGGACAAGGCTGCTGGCGCCCAGGGAGACAGGAAGGAGATGTGTGCAAGGCGGCCAGGGTGCATGTACACTGCGTACACACACACACTCGTGTACACACCCATCACATAGACACTGTCGTCCACCGGGGCACGCATGCCGTCAGACGCGCATGCATAGATGTGTGCCCACACACGCACGCTGCGCGCAGACCTAGATGTCCATACTCAGACAGACTTGCATGGTGATGTGTACTACCCAGACATGTCATACAAGCACACAGCTTCGATAGAGACGCGTGCACACGGCGGTGGGCCGAAGTGCCAAAGACACACAGCGCAGGCGTGCAGATGCCCATCCAGAACGTAGACACTCACCCACACCGAGAGACTCGTGCATATGTTCACACAAGCATCCCGACGTGTGTCTCCAGACCCAGGAGTGCCTGTGGGGTTGCACACAGACCTGTACATGTTCATGAACCAGCAGAGCAGACCTACAGAACATGCGAGAGCAGACGGCCTGCCCTTGTGGGCACTACGTAGGCGCGATGTGTGCAGGGGCCCTTACCTACACACATACGTGCAACAGAGCATGCCAGTGTGATGTCTTTCTTGGAATCTAACAAGGCCCGAGGTGCTGGGGCTGCTTAATTCCCTGGGGGAAGTGAGGAGGCAGGAGCTGAGGACACATTTAATTAATTCTTATCATTCCTGACGGAAAGAGAGGGAGAAGAGGGAGGGAGGAATGGGTGGATGGAGAGAGAGACAGAGACAGAGAGGGAGAGAGAAGGAGAGAGAAAAGAAAAGGGGCAGCTGGGGAGGTGAAGCTAAAGGAGTAGGAGTAGGTTCAAGAAGCTTTCAGGGCCCAGGCATTAACCCTTTCAGCTCAGGGCGGGCCCAGGGACCCCATCACTCAGCCTCAACCCCAAAACCAGATGGGCCCTTCGAGGTCAGAGAGTTGGACTGATGCAGAAATCTCCTTGCAGGGCCCCCTGCACAGCTCTGGGGATGGGGGACTCGCCCCATCTCTCACTGGCTTCTGCTGAGTGGAAATCTGCTCCCAGAACCTCCCGACTTTGGCCCCACCTGCTCCCTGTGGGTCCGTGGCTCAGGGGCCGTGGGGGCTCTCCTTTCTCAGGGCCGGCATGGGGGGAGACGCGACCCTCAATGGGGCCCCTCCTGGGCACCAGGACAACCTCCCCCACCCCACCTCTGATCTAGGCCCCAAGGACAAAGTCAGGGAGACAGGGGTGGACAAAGACAGGGACTCTGAGAGAGAGAAAGGATATGAGTCAGGAGAGGGGGTTGGGGCAAAGGAGTGAGACAGAGACACAGAGACCAGGGGTGAAAGAGACAGAACAGACGTGAGAGACTGAGACTGAGCCAGTGAGAGCCATACGCAGAGAGGAATTTAGAGATCAGAGCCAGGATGAGGGAGGCCTTCAGACATACAAAGAAAGATCTGGATATTGGGAGTGATAGCCCAACTCTGCCACTTTCCTTGGTCAGGAGGGAGTCACCCCATGTGGGGACGTGGAGGGGGACCTCCTGGCCTGAAGAGGATGCTGTGACCCTGCCCTGGACCCCCAACCTCTCCGAGCCTTGTCTCCTGGTCTGTAAACTGGGGGTGGGGGGTGGGGACTGACCCTGTCTCTGAGTTGGTCCTGAGGCTCCAAGGGGAGGCTGGCATGGTCCTTTGTTCCCGCCACTTTCCCCTGGGGCTTGTGGGCCTGCAGATGGAGGTAGGGGCTGCGGGGGGGTGGGGGTGTGACTCTGGGTCCAGGCTTCACTTGGAAGCCCCCAAATTGGCAAACCAGGTGGAAGAGAAATGTCTCCGCGGGGCTGGTGTGATGTGCGGCAGCCACGCAGCGCTGAGTGATGGAGCGTTTGCCCTGAGTATTGAAAATGCATAAATATTCATTTTCAGGCAGCAAGGCAGATATAAATACAGAGTAGGGGGGTGCGCAGCCCTCGGCGGTAATTTACCAGCTCTGTACTCCCGGTGGCAGGGGCACTTACGTTTGGCCATCAGGAGCCTTTCCGAGATGGCTTTATGACTGCCGGCTGCCACCTGGGTCCCTTCTCCTGGAGAAATGGCTCTTTGGGGATGGCTGCCTGTGGTGGGGGTGGGACAAGGCAGGGATGGTCATTCCTGGGCCTGCTCCATCCTAAGCCTTCGGGGCTTCTCCCCCCTTCCCCTTGCCCAGAATCTTCTGACTCAGGAGGGAGGGAGCAAACACATTTGTGTCAGGCATGGTGTGCACCCAGCCCTGCTGAGCTAAATAGAATCAGAGGAACTCCAACCCTGCCTGAGGAAGCTTCCCCACTGGGAAACAGAGAAGCCACCCTAGGTCCTACCCACAGGAACTCACACGAGGGGGAAGAATCACATGGCCAGGGGTGGCCTCTGCATGTCCTGCCTCAACCTAGCATGTTATGGCCCCCAGCCTGGGAGGTTAAGCAACGGGGTGTTTGCATCAGGTTGGACCGCGGAGGCCATTGCTCTGAGGCGGGTGTCTCGCTCCATGCTAGCGGATCGGGCCCCTACTCTGTGGGCTGGCACGTGGAGGCCCTGAGGAAACTCCCCGTCTCTCCCAGAGCGGAGGCATGGACTCAAGGTACCCTGGTCCCTGCGGCCTGGACTCCTGCGGGGTGTCTTTTCCTGTGGGCCGGGATGTAGGGCCCACGGCCGTGTTCAGGGGGCCCCCATTCCCACAGCAGAGAAGAGCATGGGAGAGCACAGTGTTCTCTATGCCATGGTCCTTTTAGGGTCCCGGAGGCCCCCTTCCCAGGGGGCGAGGTTGGGCTTCCCTGCCCCAAGGTGGGCAGTCACCTGGGCTGCCTGGGGGCCGTTGGTGCTGTATCAGCATCAGGGAAATGCCAGGCCCAGGGCCTGGACGCAGTGCCGGGGTGGGGGTGGGGCCAGGTGGGACTGGACGGGTTCCCTCCCTGTGCAGGCAAGGCTTTGGCTGAGTCCGGGGCTGCAGAACCATTCCTTCAGTCCTTGTCTGCTCATCTTCGTCTCCTACATCTCCACCATGGTGCGGCCTCTGCATCCTGGCTGCCCCAGACACATGTTCTTGGCTTCTGCCTCCGTCATGACCTGACTGCATCACGTGGCAGGTCTCAGGTCAAGTTGCTTAGCGGGACAGATTGGCCCGAGTCATTTCCTACCAGGCCAGAGATCAGCAAATGTCCTCTGGGGTCAGACATTCATGCCCACTCCAGGGCGCCCCAGAGGGAGCCACGGGGCCTGGGAGTGGGCAGTCTTCTCACAATAGATTGGGATTGGGGGCAGGTCACCCTCACCACAGGACAAACTAGTGGCAGACATCGGCAGCCTCTTCCTCTCTTAGAGGCCACACTCACCTCTGCCCTCTCTACGCCCCAGCAATGCCTACTGTATGCCAAGCACCGTGCTGAGCTTACGGGGGAAACAGATGAACAGGACTCAGTCCCCACGCTCAGGGGCTTAGAGTCTCATGGGGGAGACAGTATGCACACAAATAGCCACATAGAAGGATACAAGGAGCTTGGGTGCACAGGGGAGGGTGAATTTAGCTCTGACTGAGGCATGGGGGAATGCTTCATGGAGAGGGCGATGTTTGAGCTGCACCACAGGTAGGATTTAGCATGTGGTTCTGGGGTTGCTGGAAACATCCTATGTGTGTGGACACAGATGGTACAGCATGTATTGGCTCTGTGTGCGGGTGGGGACCGCTGACTCCTAACCAGACTAACTAGGTCGGTAAGAGAGCCCAGAGCAATGGGAATTAACCAAAAACTGGGCAGGGCCAGCTCCTGAAGGGCCTGTGTGTCTGGCTGAGGGTGTGGGGTGCGGCTGTTGTCTGGGTGTGGGTCCCCATGAGAACAGAAAGTCCTAGAGGGAGGTGGGCAGTGGGGGTGGGAGTGTCGGGAAGGTCTGTTTGACTGAGTGGCTGTCGGTCCAGGGGTAGGGAGAGCCAGCCAGCCCTCCCGCTGGGCTCCCAGGGCCAGAATTTAGAGCTGGGCAGACACACAGCCCTCTCCAACCCAACGCCCCTGGCAGCAGCCTGATGTCAGGGCTAAAATTAGCCTTGCAGTTTTGGGGGCAGCAGGAGAGACAGTCATGGGAATCGCCCCCACTACTGAAAGTCAATGGACACAGGACCCGGAGTGATGTTGGGGTTCATTGCAGCAGTAAGAACTTGGACCACCCTCCTGACTTGGCTCCTGGGAACAGGAGTCTTGGGGGGCAGGAGCAGGGAGGGCCCTGTTTTCTCTCCTGGCTACCTGTTGGCCACTGTCAGCTGCCTGGGGGAAGGGGTGATGAGGCTCTGCACTCCTGGGGCCCACAGGGCACGGATCAGGCCAGCAGCCCCTCCCAACGTGCTTCTCCCTCCCCCTCTCTTGCTTGCCCAGGTGCTCCGCTGCTTCTCTCCCACGGTTGCCATGGGAACCACAGGTGGCTTCAGTTTGCCTGAGCGCGGCTCCCCTCTGAGATGGGCAGTGGGGCAGGGCACGCCAAGGGGAGCCTCTGTCTGGGCTCTGTCCATCTAGCCCATCTCTCGCCCCGTCCTCACCTCATCCCTTCCCCGCACCCTCCCAGCTGTCCAGCCATCGGGTCCTGACCATTTATTCCACTTCCAAAATGTCCTTGGGATGCGGCCGCTCTGCAGCACCTTCCCTACCTTGGCCTGGTCCCCCTCCTTGGTCAGCTCTCTTACCTTTCAGTTCCCCAGGTCCCTCCTGGCCTAACAGCTTTCGGCGGCTCCCACTGCCCTCAAGACAAAGCCAGGCTCCCGACCAGCGCCTTCTGGTCCGGCTTCCCCTTGGCCACTCTCCCCACTCCCATGCTCGTGCTGCCGCCGCCCTGGGATGCCGGGTCTGTGGCATGGGTGGGTTAGTGTGCTGAGCCACACCTCCAGAACCACATTCCGTGGAATGGCAGATGTGCCTCTGCGCCGTTCATGGGTGTGCATTAAAAATGAGCCGCGTGGAAGTATTTTGAGAAGCGCCGCATACGCCTCACCCTCTGGGAACTCACGAGGCACTCTGTACGTGCTACGGGCTTGGGCAAGGCCTGCACTGATGTCTGTTTTGCTTTGTTGAACCCAGAGTTTCCCAGAGTGTTTGCCCATAAATAAAGAA
Source organism: Leptonychotes weddellii (assembly GCF_054177405.1). Taxonomy (NCBI): domain Eukaryota; kingdom Metazoa; phylum Chordata; class Mammalia; order Carnivora; family Phocidae; genus Leptonychotes; species Leptonychotes weddellii. The sequence continues at coordinate 102,057,882 of NC_138377.1, forward strand.
CATCTAGGAACAGCTCTCAGAGCTGGTTTCCCTGGGCGACCATTTGAAAAATGCTGTTTGGGTCCCTGCGTGGGGCCCTGCCCTTTGGGATCTGGGGTCCTGAGGCTGCCCCCCACCCCCCCCGGTCTGGAGGGGCCTCCGGCGCTGGCACATCTTGGTATGGAGCAGAGGAGGCACTGGGGAGCTGGCCCCTCTCTTAGCAGCACTCCCATCTCCTGGCTGGTGGGTCAGGCCGGGTTCCTGGGTGTGTTCTGTTCAAACCACGCAACATTCTTTTATAAAAATTTGACCTAGTTGCCAACATTTAAAACCTGAGAGATGCCACAACAGATTTTGAATCTTCACGTGGCCTAAGACCTATCCGCGCAGGGTGCTTATAACCCTCCATGGAACTGGAGACCGGCGCCGACTGTCTACACGCCAAGCGGCTCATCCCACTTCCGGCACGCCTGAACCCCTCTGAAAACAGTTGCATTTCTGCCCCTGTCCCGGGGAGTGTGGGGCTCCTCTCAATGAGTTCCTCTTCCCTGGGGTGGTATACCCCACCCACCTCCCTCCACGGGGTGTCCTGCTCAGGGCTGAGGCAGGTGGGGCTCCCCGAGCATCCCTCACACGTCATGCCATGTACGGAGCACCACGTACATCAGCAAATCAAGCCAATCAAGTCTGCCCATCCAGCCCACTCTCTGCCCCCGGGTCCCCTCGCCGTGGGGGGAGCCCCCGGAGTGGCTGGGGGGCAGCAGGGCTGTGGAGCTGTGGGGCGAAGGCCTGCTTGCAGCCTCATGTCGCGTCACTCGCCCGTGGGCTCAGAGGATGAGGGGACTTGCGGCAGCTGCTCAGGTCACTCTGGTAATCGGAGCGTGCTGAGTGCGAGAATCACCCCCTGCAAGAGCTAAAAGCTGAGAACAGTGTGGGACCCACAGCGCTGGCACTTCTGAGACAGCTTGCTGATGTGGAGAGCCTGCTAAAAATAGCCCGCGCCCGGCTGACACTGGAACCCTGGAAAATCCTGCTCTGGAGGGGTGGCCACCCCTCCTGTGTCCGTGCTGCCTGCTGGTGCCCAGAGGTGGGGTGCAGCTGGGGAGGCTAGCAAGGGCCGGCCTGCTGGGAGCCTCTCCCCCTGGCCTGGGAAGACTGGAGGGAAACACTTGACGGCCCCTGCCTGATGGTGTGTGTGTGTCGCGGGAGAGGCCCAGACCTGCCTCCCCAACCCTCACAACGTTGGGGTGAGTGAGGTATCCCTCTCTCAGGCTGAGACCAAGCACCAGGACGGGCTTCTGTCCTAGGAGGGCTAGGGGGGATCAGTAGGGGACTCTTCTGCCCAGCTGTGCATTCACGGTCCCCAGCCCCCACCGAGACCCCTCACCGGGCTACCTGACTCCAGCCATCTCCTGCTTTGCCTGGACATGTCCTGTTCTTGGCTCCCCACTTCTTAGCCTCTTCAAACCTTCCCTACCTTGAGGACTGCTCATGGAAGGCAGCTATGCTCACCACTATACCACCAACGCAGATTGAGGACTGCTCATGAACGTCTTCCCTCCTCCAGAAAACCCCTCTGATCCTTTTGTTCAAGGTACCAATCCTTCCTCCAGGCTCTCCCCCCACCCCCACCATCCAGTGCCCCGGGGCTTCCCTTCCCCTAGTGCGGCTCTAGATGCTGTGGTGCCTTGAGCAAGCCCCTGTCTCTCTCTGGGCCTCCAGGGAGTCAAGGTCTAGAGCAGGCTGTGAGGCCCAGCTGGCTGGAGCCCACTGTATATCCTATTGTGATGTCCATGTCACCAGACCTCACAGGAAGGCCTGGGCACGACCTCTAGTCCAGGCCCCTCCCAAATGCCGGGCCATCCAGCCTCCACTCACAGGCCTCCTGGGGAGGGGCCCTCGCTACCTCCTGAGACGGCCGCACCCCGCTGATGGCTTCTCTCCAGGGTCCTGCCTCCGCCACGAGCTCCTTGGCGGAAGGGTTCTGGTCTGGCCAAGGGGCTCACGCACTCCGGGGAGGAGGCAGGGCTAGACCCAGAGGAGGCCCTGGAGGACAATCCATGAAGCAGAGACCAATCCATGCTAGGGCAGGACTGCAGGGAGGAGAGACAGGGAAACAGAGGCCAGAGGAGCTGGGTCCCACCCAAGGTTGCCAGTTCGATGCTTTTCCTCAGCCCGGATGGAGGGCAGAGGTGGAGGAGAGGCCAGGGAGACAACAGGGTTTGAGGAAGGTGGGTCCTTGTCCCTGTGAGGGCTCAGCCAGATTGGGCCAGCCTCTGCAGCGGTGCCTGGGGTGCCTGGAGTGGCTGGGGTGCTGGTGGGTGGGAAGGCTTCCCTCCCCCAAACTTGTTCCTGAGATATCCCTGGTACCAACCTGTCTTCCCTGCTGTGGTCAGGAATGACAATGAGGGACCAGGAATTCCCAGTGCTCCTGAAGTGAGGGGCCTGGGAAGGGCTATGAGCATAGAGGGTCACACGTCCAGGCTGGAACAGCACTGTCTGTCTGCGGGGCCTGGGAGAAGCCTTCCATGCCCCAGGGCCTTACTTGCCCATGTAAGCAAGTTCAGTATTGGACCACACCCGGTCCAGATTAGTGGTTGACATTCCGGAGATGCAAATCTGACTAACCGAGCAAGCTTCAGCAATTTGCTCAACCTTCCTGGGCCTCAGTCCCTACAGCTGTAAAATGGGGATGATAATTGTTAAAAAGAAAACCAGAGGCCCAAAATGGCTTCACGTAGGTTAAGGCCCCAAGTTAGTAAACCAAGACTTAATACCTAACCTAATTGTGGTTCAACCCCCCAGGAATGCACCTGTAGCCAGTCCACATTTTCTGGTCAGCATTAGGAAATTTACTGATCGACTCCTTCCCTTCCCCTTAGGAGGGCCACCTTGCCTAAAACAATGGATTCTCTGCTAATATTTTCCTTTTTTCTGCTCCCTGTCTAGTTTTTCCGTAGCCCTTCGGAGTCCCCTCTACTTGCTAGACGGGATGCTGCCTGATTCATGAATCAATAAAGCCAATTAGATCTTTCAAATTTACTCTGTTGAATTTTTATGATTTAACACAATAGAATGTTTCTCATAGGGCTGTTGTGAGGATGTGTGTGTGTGTGTGTGTGTGTGTGTGGTATCTCAGAGCCTGAAGTATAGTATTATATAAATGTTAATTATTATTACCAGGTCACAGACTCTTTTGAGAACTCAATAAAACACATAGACCCCTTTTCAGAAGAAAGCTGCACCCACGACTTGGTGCACAATTTCTAGGATTATGAACTCCCTGAAATTCGCATGTGTAAGAACATGACTGAATCTAACATGCTTTTTCCTTTTTTTTTTTTCCAGTTGAAATTTTTATGGTCAAATTAATGTATGCAAATAGTTGTAAAAGTCCAAAGATAAACGGCTGTCCTCTCCCACCCACCCCCACCCCGTCACCTCTGAGCCCAGTCTCCTCCAGAGGCCACAACCCCACAACCCCACAGCTGTTGCCCCTGGTATTTCTCTTTCCATGCCGGATCTCCCCCTCTCCCCCAGCAGTGTTGGGAGCAGGGTGGCGGGCCTGTTCCTGTTTGCCCCCAGGGACCATGGAGCTGGGCTTTGTCCCTGTGACTCACCGCCAAGTTCTCAGTTCTCGATTCCACCTACCTTCCAAGTGGCCCCCAGGGCTGTCCAGTGCCTCCAACATCTCTGCCTGCCCATCCCCACCCCACCCCCTTCCCCTGTTGTCCCTTACTGGTCACCAGAGCAACTTTCCAGTTGCAAATACCACCGCACCCTCTCTTCCTTAAAACTCGCTGGTGGCTCTACATTGAATGCAATGATTTTAGCATCAAGGTTGAGGATCCGAGTCGTGTAAGATTCATGGATGCCCAGGGTACAGAAAAAGCAGAGTTGTTTGTGGTAAATACGGCATCATCAAAGGGGGCCTGGGGTGGGTCCAGGGACCTATGGGGCCCCCTGGCTCAACCAGGCCTGCCAGCGCCCCTGGGGTGGGGTGAGGGGGGGAGGAGGAGACGTCTGCGATGAAACCATTTCATGCAAATATATTGAAATGAGGCTTTGGGGCAGGTTTGACAAGCTGCCAGGAACAAAGGCTCTGTGACTCTCCTGTCTCCCACCTTCCCAACCAGCTGGCTTGAATGACAGCTTAGGGGGATTGCTGAAGGAGGGGCTGTCAGGAATGGAATCTCAGGCCCTGGACCTGGGGAATTAGGAAAAGAAACACATCTCTGAGGTCATCCCACCCTTCTTTACACACTTTGGTTACATTGTGTACATTGCCTACAAAATGAGAAGCAAGCACCCTTTGGGCAGGTACCGGGGTGGGTTTCCAGCTCATATCCAAATGACACTCCCTTTTTTCCCCTTTATTATGCATGTATGTATGTATGTATGTATGTGTGTATGTATGTATTTAAGTAGGCTCCATGCCCAGCGTGGAGCCCAGTGTGGAGCCCAGTGTGGAGCCCAACGGGGCTTGAACTCACAAGGATCAAGACCTGAGCTGAGGTCAAGAGTCTGATGCTTAACCAACTGACCCACCCAGGCGCCCCCCTTTTCCTTTTTAAATGGACCCCAGGTGCACAGAACTGGGTTAATCACAACACTGCCTATGACGCCCTCTCATTATTGACCCGGCAAGGCCACTTCAATTAATTAATTTCTTTGTTTACCGTCCTATATTTTTGTTTATAATAACATAGTAATCTCAAACAACAAAAATTCAATTGAGTAATTTAAATGATCAAATTGGCTGTATTAAACAATTTACACATCAGGTTGCATCCCCTCTAGCACACAGAAAGGAGCTCCATCAAGCTGCAGGAAAGGAAAGATTTTTAAAGGCAGGACAAGGAAGTCATAAAGAGAAAAAAGGATTATTTTGTGTCAGGTCACGGTCCCTTGGGGGGACAAAAGGGACTTATTAGTTATTAGTTGGATTACCTCATCTTCCTTTGGGGCATGGAGAGAGCCTGTGTGACAGATCACCCTGCTGGTACAAAGTTTGGTTAAGATTACATTTCTGGGGAGGGGCGCCTCGGTGGCTCAGTCGTTAGCGGCTGCCTTCGGCTTAGGTCATGGTCCCAGGGTCCTGGGATCGAGCCCCACATCGGGGTCCCTGCTCGGCGGGAAGCCTGCTTCTCCCTCACCCACTCCCCCTGCTTGTGTTCCCTCTCTCACTGTGTCTCTCTCTGTCAAATAAATAAATAAATAAATTAATTAAAAAAAAAAGACTACATTTCTGGGGGAGGGTGAAAGTGCAGTTAGATTAGGTATTAAGTCCTGGTTTGGTGACGTGGCCTAGCAGAAGTGACTCTACTTGGAGCCTGCGGTTTTCTTTTTACTCAGAACTCAGCTTGAGACCTCCAGCCTTAACAATGTCTGCACCCGTCTTGTGTTCCTCCTTTATCATAACCCCTGCTTCCCCGTCAGTGGTATACACTATGCTGAATTATGTGTTTATCATTCCCTCGCTTTTTTTTTTTTTAAGATTTTTATTTATTTATTTGAGAGACTGTGTGTGGGGGGGTAGTAGCAGAGGGAGAGGAACAAGCAGACTCCTCACTGAGCTCAGAGGCTGATGTGGGGCTGGATCCCAGGACCCTGGGGTCATGACCTGAGCCAAAGGCAGATGCTTAACCAACTGAGGTACCCAGGCGCCCCTTCCCTAGCCTTTCTAAATACAATCTTACTACTGTATCAGTCAGGGTAAATCAGTCAGGTTATGCTGCAGTAACAAATAACTCCTAATTTCAGTGGCTTAACCCAACAGAAATTTATTTCTTGCTCTTGCTACGTGACCAGTGCTGATTGGCAGAGGCCTCTGCCCGTCACAGACACAGGACCTGGGCATGGCCGCCATGCTATGATAATTGCTCTTCAACGCTAAGTTCTGGGGTTTGCTTTGTCACAGGAGAATAAAAACTATGCACCAGTTCTTAGATGTTTCTGTCCAAAAGTGACTGAGCCTTTCAGTGACAGTTCAGTGGCTCAAACTCTTCCCGACTATCCCTAATTTCAAGAGGGCCTGGACCTAGAAAGAAGGAAGAACCAAAGTCTTGTGGAGCTTGGGTAATGTCACCACAGCCATGCATCTGTGCAGCCCAAACAGTACTTGTTTTATTTTAGTTGTTCATGAACTTTACAGAAAGGGTGTCATGTTATAAGTGATCTTTCTTTAAAATTGAAGTGTAATTGATATAATATCGTATTAGTTTCAGGTGTGCAACATAGTGATTCAACATTTATACACATTATGAAATGATCACCATATTAAGTCTAGCTACCATCTGTTACTGTACAAAATTATTACAATTTATTGTCTATATTCCCTGTGCTGTACAGGACATTCCTGTGACTTATTTTATAACTGGAAGTTTGTACCTCTTGATCCCCTTCATCCATTTCCCCCACCCCCAACCCCCCTCTCCTCTGGCAGCCATCAGTCTGTTCTCTGTATCCACGAGTCTGGTGTTGTTTTGCTTGTTCGTTTGTTTTGGTTTTCAGATTCCACATTCTAAGTGAAATCATGTATTTGTCTTTCTCAATCTGACTTATTTCACTTAGCATAGTACCCTCACGTCCCATCCACGTTGTCGCAGATGGCAAGATTTCATTCTTTCTCATGGCTCAGTAGTATCCCGTCTTCTTTATCCATTCATCTCTCAATGGGAGCTTGGGCAGCTTCCGTATCTTGGCTGTTGTAGACAGCGCTGCAGTGGACATAGGGGTGCATGTATCTTTTTGTGTCAGTGTTTTTGTTTTCTTCAGGTAAATACCCAGAAGTGGAATTGTAGAGTAGTTCTGTTTTTATTTTTCTTGAGGATTCTCCATACTGTTTTTCATAGTGGCTGCACCAATTTACATTCCCACCAACAGTGCACAAGGATTCCTTTTTCTCTACATCCTTACCAACACTTGTTTATTTGTTTGTTTGTTTCTTTTTGATACTAGCTATTCTGACAGGTGTGATGTGAGATCTTATTATGGTTTGATTTGCATTTCCCTGATGATGAGTGATGTTGAGAATCTTTCCGTGTGTCTGTTGGCCATCTATTTGTCATCTTTGGGAAAATGTTCAGATCCTCAGCCCATTGAAAATCAGATTGTTTGATTTTTTGCTATTGAGTTCTATGAGTTATTTACACATTTTAAATATTAGCCCCTTATCAGATGTACAATTTACAAATATTTCCTCCGTAGGTGACCTTTTCATTTTGTTGATGGTTTCCTTTGCTGTGCAAAGCTTTTTAGTTTGATGTACTCCCACTTGTTTACTCTTGCTTTTTTTAAAAAAAAGATTTATTTATTTATTTGAGATGGGGGAGGGGCAGAGGGACAGAGAGAGAGAGAGAGTCTTAGGCAGGCTCCACGCCTAGCACCAAGCCCGACTCGAGCCTCCATCTCACGACCCTGAGATCATGACCTGAGCTGAAACCAAGAGTCGGACACTTAACTGATTGTGCCACCCAGGAGTCCCTACTTTTGCTTTTATTGTCCCTTGCCTGTGGAGTAAGTTCCCCCAAAATATCACTGAGACTGATGTCAAGGAGCTTACTGCCTAAGTTTTCTTCTAGGTGTTTATGGCTTCAGGTCTTACACTCAAGTCTTTAATCTATTTTGAGTTAATTTTTGTACATGGTTTAAGAAAGTGGTCCAGCTTCATTCTTTTGCATGTAGCTGTCCAGTTTTCCCCACACCATTTATTGAAGAGACTGTTCTTTCCCCATTGTATACTCTTGCCTCCCTTGTCATAGATTAATTGATCACATATGTGTGGGTTTATTGCTGGACTCTCTATTCTATCTTATTTATCTATGTATCTGCTTTTATGCCAATACCATACTGTTTTAATTACTATAGCTTTGTAGTATAGTTTGAAATCAGGACTCATGATCCCTCCAACTTTGTTCTTTCTCAAGAGTGCTTTGGCTATTCAGGGTCTTTTGTGGTTCCATACAAATTTTAGGATTATTTGTTCTCATTCTGTGAAAAATGTCATTGATATTTTGATGCACATTGAATCTGTAGCTTGCTTTGGGTAGGATGGACATTTTAATAATATTGTTTCTTCTAATCCATGAGCACAATATATCTTTCCATTTATTTGTGTCTTCTTTAATTTCTTTCATTGATGTCTTATAGTTTTTTTTTAAGGTTTTACTTTTAAGTAATCTCTACACCCAATGTGGGACTTGAACTCAAAACCCAGAGATCAAGAGTTGCACACTCCACCAACTGAGCCAGCCAAGCCCCCTGACGTCTTATAGTTTTCAGAGTACAGGTCTTTCACCTCCTTAGTTAAATTTATTCCCAAGTGTTTTATTCTTTTTTTTTTTTAGATTTACTTATTTATTTTAGAGAGAGAGAGTGGGGAGAGGGGTAGAGGAAGAGGGAGAGAGAGAATCTCTGTGTGTTTTATTCTTTTCAATGCCATTGTGAATTTCTCTTTCTACTAGATTATTATTAGTGTATAGAAATGAAAAAGATTTCTGTATATTAATTTTGTATCCTGTGACTTTAAGGAATTGATTTATTAGTTCTAATAGTTGTTTGTTTGTGTGTGTGTGTGTGTAGTCTTTAGGGTTTTTTATATATCTGCAAATAGTGACAGTTCTTCCTTTCCAGTTTGGATGCTTTTTATTTTTCCTTCTTGCCTAATTGCTCTGGCTAGAACTTCCAATACTATGTTGAATAAAAGTGGCAGGAGTGGGCATCCTTGTCTTGTTCCTGACCTTAGAGGAAAAGCTTCCAGGTTTTCACCTGATGCTGTTAGCCCTGGGTTTGTCACATATGGCCTTTACTGTGTTACAGTATATTCCCTCTAAACCTACTTTGTTGAAAATTTTTATCCTAAGTGGGTGTTGAATTTTGTCAAACGCTTTTTCTCCATCTATTGAGATCACCATATGATTTTTATCCTCCATTTTTATTTTACTTTTTTTTAAAGGTTTTTAAAATTTATTTATTTGACAGAGAGAGAGCACAAGCAGGGGGAGTGGCAGGCAGAGGGAGAAGCAGGCCCCCTGTGGAGAAGGAGCCTGATGTGGGACTCGATCCCAGGACCCTGGGATCATGACCTGAGCCGAAGGCAGACGCCTAACCGACTGAGCTACCTAGGCGTCCTATCCTTCATTTTTAAAATGGGGTGTATCACGTTGATTAACTTGTGGATGTTGAGCCTCCTTGCATCCCTGGACCATTGCACGCCTTGTACCATTTGATCATGATGTAGGATCCTTTTAATGTCTTGTTGAATTTGGCTTGTTAATATCTTTTTTTTTAAAAGATTTTATTTATTTGACAGAGAGAAAGAGACGGCGAGAGAGGGAACACAAGCAGGGGGAGCGGGAGAGGGAGAGGCAGGCTTCCCTCAGAGCAGGGAGCCCGACGTGGGGCTCCAACCCAGGACCCTGGGATCATGACCTGAGCCGAAGGCAGAGGCTTAACTGACTGAGCCACCCAGGCACCCCTTCACTTGGATCTCACCATCCTACACTGTAGACTGTGGGCTACTTGCAGCTCAGAGAGTTGCATGAAGCTTCTGCCTCCTCCTTCAAGGCCCCAGAACCCAGGCAGTGTGGCCCTCTTAGCAATGGAGGCAAGTCTGCTATGCATCTTCACCTTCCCGCTACCCCCCCCAGCCCCAGCCCCAGGCTGGCTGACTACCGAGCAAGGACACAGCAGCTCTCCCACCGGTAGCAACTTCTGATTTTCCATGAGCTTGTCTTGCATCAGGAGGCAGGGCCATTTTACAGCTGAGGACAGTGTGGCAGTGGTCAGGTCCTTTCTTTTTCCCAACGTGTATTAAGCTTCTGTTGTGAATCATGCACTGTGCTGGGTGCCGGAGAAATGGACTATAACCCATTAATTTACAAATTTGCTTCCATTTAGGTGGCAGACTCTGTTGGGCTAAGACAAATAAAGGGGACTGCCTTCAAGGAGCTCACAGTCTAGATGGGAAAATAGGGACGGAGACATACTATTGAGTTGACGAATAAGTAAGATGTGCAGGTGTGCAGATCTCATCATGATTTTACAAGGATTAAAAACATCTAAGTATTTTTAGTCATATATATGTGCCTATGTCTCTATGAGTCTATTATCTATCTATCTATCATCTATCAATCTATCATCTATCTATCTATCTATCTATCTATCTATCTATCTATCTATCATCTATCTGACGAACGTGATCTTATTTATGTAAATTCAGCATCCCCAATTCTGGACTAGAACAGGGAAGCAGATCTTGATTTGTGGATTACCATTTTTATAGGTTAGAAAGTTCCTAAACTGATACCCATGTGTTAAATTCTAGCTGGAACCACTTAAAAATTCCCCTAGAGAGATGGGGCAGCTCCAGCTTTTAGCTGCTCCTTTGATTTTCTCCAAGCTCCTACCTTCTTCTTTTTTTTTCTCAGTTGCTGGTAGACCAAAATATCACTGCATTGTCTTGGGAAGTTAATATTAAGCTTGACCCTAATGTTACAGCAATACCTCGGCTACTTTTGAGCCATGGCTTACATTCGAATAGAAAATGCTGGGGAAGTAACCCAAATTCTACCTCTGATCAGCCATGTGACTTGTTGTTGCTTTAACTAAGAATCCTTACAGGAAATGATACTGGAGTCTTTGCTGTGATGTCTTGGGCTGTCCCGTCCAGCCCTACTTCAAGGGGGTGCATCGTCTTTTTCACCAGAAATTCAGCACATGTCAGTATTGGGTACCTTGATGTGGTCATCTTGGGAGACGTGGATGCCTGGAGGAGGGCGGACCTATCTTTGTGCAGGGAGCACGGTGGGGGAGAATTCACAGAGGGTGGCACATCTGCGGAGTTTGAAGAACTAGATGGTGGTGTGCACACGCACTGGGGCGTGACCAGACGTGGTGCCTACAGGAGGCAGAGAGCGGCTTGCAGTGGCTGGGACAAAGGCTCATCCGGGGCATGAGATACATGCCTGTGGTGGCGTTAGCTGTGCTCAGCAAGCCTTCTGGTCCACCCCCCATTCTAGGCACGTGCCCTCTTGAAATTGGACAGAGGCAGCATGGGCATGGCATGGCCGCACGTGATGGATTTTTTTTATCATAGTAAAATACATATAATGTGAAGTTTCCCATTTTAACCATTTAAAAATGTACAAGTGAGCCACATTCAGTCCTTTCACGATGTTGTATAACCACCACCACTACCCATTTGGAGAACTTATTCATCCTCCCAAACAGAAACTCTGTACCCACAAAGCAGTAACTTCCTTGCCCCCGCCCCCAGCCCCCCCACCCCTAGCCCATTGGCAACCACCATTCTACTTCCTGGCTTGATGAATTTGCCTAGTCTAAGGACTACTGATAAGTGGAATATTTGTTCTTTTGTGTCTGGTTTATTTCACTTAGCATAACGATTTTGCGATTCGCCCAGGCTGTAGCACATATCAGAATTTCATTTCTGTTTATGGCTGAATGTTATGACATGATGGGATTTTGACTTCCTCCTGGAAGCACTGGTGTGCCTGGGAGAGTCTCCCGTAGCATGATGGAGCGGCACCTGCTGGTAGGGTGCTCTGTGATCCACGAGTGGGAGGATGGGGAGAAGGGTGGGGGGCATGCAGGCGCCTGTGGAATAGAATTACTACCCCTCCAGGCTGGCGTAGCCTCACCTCCCCCAGGAAGCTTTTCTATCCCTCAGAAACCCCGATGGCCCTTTCTGTCTTCTGAGTATCAATGGCTGAGCCACACAATCTCTGCTATCCGGTAAGGTAACTTTTTGGTTGGTGAAGACTGTGCCCCAGAGCACTCTAGTACCCTCAGGCCTGGCTCCCAGTCTTTCCTTTCTCTGTCCCTCTCCCTGGCACATGGGGGCTGAAGTCTCAGTGGACACCGGAGTGGGGACTCAGGGAGAGAAATTGCCCCAGATATCTGTGGCAGATTCTCTCACCACCCGCCTACCTGCTCTCCCAGGTCCCAGACTGGGTCAGGCTGCATCCCAGCAGTCCCACCCCACCCCCTAACATCCTTGGCAGGTTTCATCTCCAGAGCTGGGGTTGAAGGAGGCAGAACTAGCCCCAGGGGTGTCGATAACAGGATTGTAATCCAGTGGGATGAGACTGAGCTCTCTGGAGTCTCATAGCATTTTCCCAGCCCTGGCCACTTTATTATCATATCGCTGAGTGATGGGGCTCAGGGGAGCTGTGGTTCCAGCAGCCGCACAAGCTGCCCCTGCAATCCATCATGCTACAACCGGGCTGAGCAGATTCATGCCGCTTCCTGCCCCCGTGTCCACTCTCCCCGCCTCTTCCTCGCTCTTCTGCTTCTCAGGCTTCCCCTCTGTGCAGCGGAGATTCGGTCCCATTGCTGCGTGAGTCTCTCTGTGAGTTGTGCTGACCCCAGGGATTACAGGCTCAGGACCGCTTCATCCTCATGGTGTGACCTGGGGCCTCGGTTTCCTTCTCAGAGCAACAAGAGGGTTGGACCTGTTGCGCTCTGAGGTTCCTTTCAACTCCGACAACTCTGTGACTTACTATTTTTTGAAGACTTCAAAGCAGATTGCATTGCATTTTCTTCCAAGATCATGACAGTACGGAGGGATTGGGTGGGACAGAAGCAGCCACCGCACAGGGATCCTGTCTTCCCTCCACTCCACAGGAGCCCCAGGCAACGAGGACATCATTCTTTCTCCTCCGGGAAGCATGTCACTAGCCCCAGGCCGGTGTAAGCAGTGGGTTGGTGCCTGTCTTCAAGGCTGTGTTAGAGTCCAAACCATTAGGTCAGACCTTGTGGGCACGTCAGATGCCAGCCTGACACAACAAATGGGGAGCAGCCTACCTGGGGGGTGGGGCAGAGCAGGCCAGGCAGAGAACCCAGATGCCCTTTTTGCCCCTGCTCTAACTGTGCCCATCTCAGATGGCTGGATGTCCGCCAGGCTCTAGAAGTTCTCTGGAGAAGGACATTTCCCAGCTGAGAGGATTGACCAGTCTAGGGTTTTATTTTTAATTTTAATCTTTAAAGATTTTATTTATTTACTTGACAGAGAGAGAGAGGGAGAGAGAGCACAAGCAGGGGGGGCGGCAGGCAGAGGGAGAGGGAGAAGCAGGCTCCCTGCTGAGCAAGGAGCCCGACCAGTCTAGGGTTTTATAACCACAATATTGGGCCAAGTCATTCTGGTAAGAAGTTGTTGACGATTTACCTTTCTTCCCAAGTAGGCAACATTAAACTAAAGAACAGCAAGACTTCACTGTAAGCAGATCCAGAGAACGATGGTTTTCTTCCCAAGAGCTTTCCTTCTGCCCACCTGGCTGTCTCAGGTCTTGTAAGACAGCCCCCCTCCTGACCGCCTGCAGAAGGGAGACTGCAGACCAGGTGACGAAGACAGTGCTGTGATGACTGTGCCACTCTCCTGCTTCCAAGGTCCATCACGCTTCCCAGCGCGGAGTACAGGGGGCCTAGACTGCGCAGGTGCCCCCCTGGGGGCACTGGGGTTTTCTCACTGCTAGCGTCTCCCGTGAGGTCACATATTGGTCCCAGTCGGCCCCAGGAAGGAGGCTTCAGGGAGAGATACTTCGCAGTTCCCTTGCAGCTTGGAGGTGGCCAGGAGAGATATGGGAAAAACTGGGGTGGTGGGGGACGGAGACATGTGTTCTATTTCTAGCTGTGCCATTAACCGCTGCGAGACCATGGACAAGTCTCTGCCCCTGGGCCCCGCTCGAGGTGACAGCCCCGCCCTCCCCACTTCACTGAGTGTTGAGAGGTTAAAAATGAGGTAGGAGTCCTAACAGTATTTGGCACAGGGTTCTACCCCCATCCCATGGTCAAAAAACATTCGGGCCTGAATCTAAAGTCTGTCATCAAACCTCCTGAAAAAACTCCACAAACAAGTTATAACTTTCAAAAATAGGCAAAGTTAGAACGAAAGTTCTTATGGCAGGTAAAGATGCAGCTCTGCAGTGCGGATGTGATCCGTGAAATCATTTGACTCTCTGTTGATCCATGAAATCATCTCTCCCTGTTATTTTTCATTTCCTGTTATAAATAATTTCCATCTTTATTGTTTTCTTCTACTTTCTTTGGGTTACTCTTGTGTTCATTTTTTCCCTTTTTAAAAAAATTTAAATTCCATTTAGCTAACATACAGTGTCCTATTAGTTTCAGGTGTACAATATAGTAATTCAACACTTCCATACATCACCCGGTGCTCATGACAAATGCCCTCCTTAAATTTCCATCACCTATGTCTCCCATCCCCTGCACTCACCTCCCCTCTGCCAACCATCAGTCATTTTTTTCCTTTTTGAGTTAAATAATTCAATGTGGTATTTAAAATTTTTCTATATTTTAATAAATTCATTTAAGGCTATACATTTACTTCTAAATATTGCTTTAGCTGCATCTCACAAGCTATTAAATTGTATTTATAATCTTCAGTGGTTACTCTTACATTTTATTTTATTTTTTGAAAAGATTTTTTAAAAAATAATCTCTACACCTGACGTGGGGCTCAAACCCACAGCCCTGAGATCAAGAGTCTCATGCTCCACCGACCGAGTCAGCCAGGCATCCCTACTCTTACATTTTAATATACATATTTACTTATAAGTTTTTCTGAGAAGGTTCAAGGTTATTCAGTATCTCTATCGTCCTTCTGGACAAATAAAAAATTTTTAAAATTGTTGTCTGAAATCTTATGCTTTTTTGAAACCCAATTTTAGTTGTTATTGTCATTATTATTATTATTTTATGGCCAATAGTTCAGTTATATACATTCAACGTTTAAAAAAGATTTTATTTTAAGTAATCTCCCTACCCAACGTGGGCTCAAACTCACAACCCAAGATCAAGAGTCGCACGCTCTACTGACTGAGCCGGCCAGGCGCCCCTGCTCCCCCTTTTTAATTTTTTTTACCAATGTTCTGCACTCATTCTTGTTTCTTTATCCAATTCCTCCCTTAAGTTTACTTTACATTTTGCTGAAGCACATCTCTTAGTACTTCTTTCAGTAAAGGTCTTTCGGGTATAACTCTCTTGTCTTTCTAGGTTTGAGAAAGGTTTTATTTTGTTTTAATCTCAAAGGATTATTTAGCTGCCAACGGAATTGTACCCTCGGTGTTTTTTCACGCAGAGCTTTGTGGCATTTGCTCCATGGTTTTCTGGCCTCTTTTCTTGCGGGGGGAGATCTGCCGGTCTTGCTGTCGGTTCTTTGGTGAGTGAGGTGCCTCTTCTCTCTGGCAGCCTCTGAGTTTTTTCCTCACCTTTGATGTTCTGCGGTTGTGCCGCCATGTGCATGGGTGTGATGCAACGGCATTTAAGGGGCTGGACTCTCAGTGTTTACCTTCATCTGAGAATCTACCCTTTCCTCTCATCTTAGGAAAGAATCTGGTTTTCTATTTTTTTTTTAAGATTTTATTTATTTATTTGACAGAGAGAGCAAGAGAGCACAGGGAGGAGGAGCAGCAGAGGCAGAGGGAGAAGCAGTCTTCCTGCGGATCCCAGGACCCTGGGATCATGACCTGAGCAAGGCAGACACTTAATGACTGAGCCACCCAGGCGCCCAGGGTTTTGTATTTTTGACTGTTGCTTCTTTTCTATCCCTTGACTCTCCTGGAAATCCTATTAAGTGTTTATTGGAACCTCTTGATCCTTATTACCTTCTATTCTTCTTGATGGATCTTTTAAAGATTTATTTATTTATTTATTTGAGTGAGACAGAGAGCACAGAGGGGGAGGGAGAAGCAGACTCCCCGCTGAGCAGAAATCCTGACTTGGGGCTCCATCCCAGGACCTTGAGATCATGACCTGAGCCAAAGGCAGACGCTTAACCGACTGAGCCACCCAAGAGCCCCCAAAGTTTTAGTTTTATCCTTTTTTAAAAAAATACTCTGCTCAGGGCTCTTATCCTTCAGTGACTTTGTAGGCCTTGCAAATCCAGTCCCGAAGCCAGCATGTGGCTTTGCTGGGCCAGTTTCCTCTGTCCTCCCTAGGTTATGCCTTGTTCTTTTTTTTCTTAAAGAATTTTCTCTGGGGCACCTGGGTGGCTCAGTCAGTTAAGCATCTGCCTTCGGCTCTGGTCATGATCCCAGGGACCTGGGATCGAGCGCCGCATCGGGCTCCCTGCTCATCGGGAAGCCTGCTTCTCCCTCTCTCTCTGCCCCTGCTTGTGTTCCCTCTCTTGCACTGTGTCTCTTTCTGTCAAATAAATAAATAAAATCTTAAAAAAAAAAGAATTTTCTCTGTCACTGTTATAGGTTTGCAGACACGTGGAGGGGGTTAGTGGTAGGTCCACAGAGCACGGATTTAGAGAACCATCCTGACTGACGATGTGAGGTTTGACACCAAACAACAGAACGGCTCAGAGTAATAAGTAGTGAGTGTTTTTTTGCAGTTCCTGCTTTACTGTTTGCCAAACTGTTTTCTTATATATCTTCATAATCTTTGCAAACTAAGCTGCAAGGCAGAGTCTGTTATTATCCTGATTTTCCAGAGGAGGTGGCTGAGGCTCAGCCACCAAAACGGTGCTTCTTAAAATGTAAGGTGCATATGAATCACCAGGGATCTTATTAAAACACAGATTGAGATTCAGGTGATCTAGGGTGGGGTCTAAGATTCTGGGGTCTAACAGGTGATGTCGATGCTGCTGGCCTGAGGACCTCACTGGAGGGGGGAAGTGCCAGGGAGCTTGGCCAAGGCGCACATGTCCTCAGTGATTGGTTAGGCGCCTGTGTCTGCCTGACCCCAAAGCCTCTGCTCTGTGGCTACCGGTACCGCTGAGAATCCTGCAACCCAACCACTCGCTTTATAGGAGACCAGAGAGCTGGAGGCTTCGGGCTGGAGGGAGAGGAAGCTTTGCTGAGGGGAGGGGACAGCTCTTGCCTGGCCCAGCTCCTTTCTCAAAGTTTAATGAGGAAGAAAGGGATGGAGAGGGATTGTCTCACAGGTAGCGAAGCACCACAGCCGGGCAGCTGTCAGTGGGTCTGTTGGAAAAATTAATTTTTTAATTAAAAACATCCTTTTCTCCGTCTCTTCTTTCCCCTTTGCTTTAATGTCTCAGTCTGGAGTAATTATGAGTCGCTCTGGGGAGACTGAACCTTAGAAAAATTGTTGGTGTGACTGGCGAGGAATTTATCTGATTAACTTGGGCTCAGCCTTTGGAAAAAAAAAAAGAAAAAAAGGGAGGAGGGAAAGCAGCAGCTCCCAATTCTCCTTCTGGCACAAAACTTAATCACAGCGTCTGGGAGGCCAGGTGGGCCCTGGTCTGGCTCCCTCAGGCCAGCCGGGGTAAGATGGGTAAAGAGGATCTGCATCCATTCCTGGCATTCCGTTCTCAGAGCCCCCAGCGTCCCCTGCCCCAGCCCGGCCCGCACTTGGGCCCCCAGGCTTTTCCCTGGGGTGGGGGGTGAAGGGGGTGGGATATGTAGCTCTGACTGGCTCAACATGGAGATGATGTCTTAGGGTTCTTGAGAAGCAGCCAGAAAAGGAGGTGTGAGTGCCAGAGGTTTGTTAAATGAATGATATCCACAGAGGAGTGAGGGGGGCAGGAAAGGAGGGGGAGGAAGCTGGGCAAGGTCATGGGGTCCACTGAAGTCTGCTCTCAGCTGCTGTCCCAGTGGCGCCTGGACGGCACTGAGCGTTGTCAGGAGGCTCTGAGCGGGCTTTTGTGCCTGGGTCTCTCAGCACTGGCTGTGGGCGTAACCCCCAGCCATGCCCCTCACCGTGGGCAGCCGTGTTGTTAGCAGCCGGCACTCACAGCATCTGGGGGACAGACGCACTGGCCTGGTAAAAAGGATCTGGGTGGGACACCAACAGCACCTACTACCGTTGGACTGTAGGGGGAGCCCAGCAGGGGTGGGGAGGAACGGATGGATTCATGGTCATTTAGGAGCTAGAGTTGAAAGAATCTAGTGGTTGAAGGAGGGGGTGATGAGAGTGAGGTGACAGGGGGGCTTCCAGGCTCCGGGCTTGGGTGACTGGGTGGCTAGGGGTGGCAGGCACTAAGATGGGCACCCGGAAGAAGGGTAGACCAGGTGGTGGGGGGAGAGCACTTTGTTATCTGGACATGGTGGACGTTCAGGTGGAGGTGTTTTCAGGCAGCTGGGTGCGCCAGGTTGAAGCAGAGGTGTGGGCACCATCGGGGTGGAGGTGGAAGAGGGGGGTTGGCCCGTGCGGGCAGGCTGTGGGGAGAGAAAAGGCAAAGCACAGAGCCCTGGGAGCCCCACGATTGGGGCTGGCAGAGGACAGGAGATACAGCCAGAGAAGCAGGAGGAAAACCATAGAGTGGGGTCCCTCATATCACCTGTCTGTCCTCTGTCTGTCTTGATCATTATCTGTCCCCTCTGTCAGTATAGCTGCTTCTTCTTCTTTTTTTAATTTATTTTTATTTATTTATTTATTTATTTTTAGATTTTTATTTATTTTTTGACAGAGAGAGAGAGACAGTGAGAGAGGGAACTCAAGCAGGGGGAGTGGGGGAGGGAGAAGCAGGCTTCCCTGCCGAGCAAGGAACCCGATATGGGGCTCGATCCCAGGATCCTGGGATCATGACCTGAGCCTAAAGGAGACACTAAACGGCTGAGCCACCCAGGCGCCCCTCTTCTTCTTCTTTTTTTTTTTTTTAAAAAGATTTATTTATTTATTTGAGAGAGAGGAAGAAAGTGGTGGGAGGGGCAGATGGAGCAGGAGATAGAGAATCTCAAGCAGACTCCCTGCTGAATGCAGAGCCCGACGCGGGGCTCGATCCCACGACCCTGAGATTTCCAACCGAGCCGTAATAACCCTGAGCACACCATGCCTGAACCCCTGACTTAATGCATCTTCTGCCCCAGCTGCAGTCTGGGAGCTCTTGAGGGCAGGGCTTGGGCCTCCGCTTTCCCCTTCTCTCCTGTCAAGCACAGGGCTGGGCACCTGGAAAATAGAAATCATGTTGGAAGCAAACCATGAGATTAAAGTCTTTCATTCCTCTATTGAAGAGACATTTCATTCTCAGCCTCCAGCTGCGCCCTGAACCCTGCCTGAGTGGTGAAGACATGAGGATGGAGTAGATTGACCCTGCCTTTGAGGGGCCACAGCCTTGTGGGGGGACAGACACGTGAACAGTGAGGCTCTAGCGTGGCCAGAGCTCTGAGAGATGGCATGCAGGAAGCCACAGGAGCACACGGGTGGAGAATTTCCTAGACAGGGCGATCCCTGAGTTGACAACTGAAGGATGGATGGGGGTTTGCCTGGTAGAGATGGAAGGAAAGCATTCCAGGTACACGGGCAAAGGCACACTGCTGCATAAGAGCTGGGCCTCACGAAGGGTCTGCAGGCCTGTCTGGGGCAGAGGGAACAGCGTGGGGCAGACCGGGTGTCAGGAGAATAGGGTCCCAGTCCCAGCTCTGCTTGTAAGAATCTGTGTGACCAAGGACAAATCCCTCCTGCCCTCCGCTTCCTTGCTGCCTCTGGGCCTCAATTTCCTCAGCTGCGTAATGGGAACCAGGTGACTTTATCCCCAGAGCCCCTCCAGCTTGGAAGCTCTCAGGCAACCTTCCAGTAACTTGTCCGGGTATACAGGCTCTGGGACCCTCTGGGGAATACTTACAGGTTTGTCCTGGTTGATCCAGGCTTAACTCTCTGGGCGCCAAAAACATTTGCTTTATTGCAAGTAGTTCTACCTTCCTGAGCAGACTGGGTCCAGCCCACATGCCTAGGAACACCAAGTTTGGGATCTGCTGGGATGGGTGAAACTGGACACATCCACTGGGAGTGGTCATCTCGGGCCTGCCTGGGCGGCAGGTGGAGTTCTGAGCTGTGGGGATGGAGCTCAGCCACGCCCTACCACCTTCCTTTGCAGGGACTTGGACCTCGTGGTCGCTGGTTCTCCTTTTTATAAATATCGTCAGCCAATCAGTTCACGCCTTTCCTCCTCTGAGCTGGAACTGACCAATCACACTTGATCTGGTTTCTCCGTTGCTAGGAGCTGAAGGCTACCTCCCCACCACAGAAGGGCTTAGGTTTTAAAAGTCCAGTCCTTGGTCTGGAGCTGATCCAGGAGGTTGGGAGCTGTGGGAAGATTTAAGATTTCCTGAGTGCAGTGTCCAGTGGATTCTGCCCACTATCAGGGCTGCTGGAACTCAGAACACCCTGCCCAGGGCAGTCCTGGAGAACTTCCATGAGGGGGCGCCGAAGGAGGGGTTTTCAGACCCAGCTTTGCCGTCCTTTTCTTTGGAAGGGATGCCCTCTTCAGTCCCCTGCTGGCAACCTCTGCAGTCTCATCCTGGGAGTATTGGGACTCCTCCCTGTCCCTCTGCCAGTCTGGCACTGTCCTGGTCCCTGGGATCCACCCTGTCCTAGGATCCCTTTCTTCTCTCACACATGAGCGTCAGGGCTCATGCCGAGTGCTGGGAATCTGTATTTTACCCCCAGGCCTGAATAATGGTCCAGACGCTCCTCTGGAGCTAGGAAAGGAGGGGCTCCAGAGGCTAGGAAAAGGAGGGAACCCCCCAAAATGACATGGGGACTTCAGAGAGAAAGGGAAAGTGTCCTAGGTGGGGAGCACTGTGTGAGCGAAGGCTTGGGGATGTGTATGAGAATGTATGCTTGTTTATCTGCCTGTATACACACCACGTGTGCATGTACTGTTGCTTCCATGCACATGCCTTGAGCACACGTGTATATGTGTGTTAAATGCCAAGAAAGGATACTGGCTGGTGCCTCCTTGATTGGACTTGTGGATTTTCTTACCTCCCTGCTGTCTTACCATGAGAAGCCTGGGGTCTTGGGTCCTGGGCTCTAGCTCCCTGTGGGCTCAGGCCCCTGAGCCCTATCCCCATCCAGTCCCACACTATCCAACACAGCAACAAAATATTGATGAGACTAACACACAGCAGAGCCAGCATCACCTCCAAATGGAGGAAATCCAACTCAATCCGTCATATGTTCCCACTACCAGGGCTGCTGGCAGCCCACATGCCACCCAGTTTTACTTCTTCTGGGTCCTGTGGGTCTGTTCCCACATGGAATGTCACTCACAAGGGCCCAGAGAGGATAGAAGGGTGAATAAAACCAGTGCCCCCTCTGGCCCGGCTCTTGGTCCTGTCCCCTTGAGCAGCCTGGTGTCCTCCTCTGTGCTCAGGCTGGGCCCATCTGAGTAGAACCCAGATTTCTTCTCATCAAAGGGCCTGCCTGTGTTCCTGAGCTACACCGAGGAGTGAGTTCACTGACCTGGGGGAGCAGGAGGAAGCCTGGCCTGGGGCCAAGGCCTGGCCTCACCATGGACTCTGTCCTCTCTGAGCCTCAGTTGCTACATCTGTAAAAAGACACTTTCAATCCCTGAGGCTCAGATGAGGGAAGATGGGCAGGGTCTCTGACCTGTGAACTGCTGGGCCCACACTGCCTTGGTATCCACTGGGGCCTTGGCCACTAGGAACATCTAAGGGCAGAAGCCAGAGGTGGTGAATGTTTGGCCCAAGGAGTACTTTGAAAAAAATCGAACTAGTGGCCAATATTTTAAAAATGGGCAGTTTCCGAGGAAAAGCTGGCTTTTGGTTTCTCTTGAAAAATCAACAGGCCCATTTCTGATTACCTGACCCCTGGGTGAGGTGACCCCTGGCCCTTTCAGAAAAGGTTGACATTTCAGAAGGGGTCTTCCCCAGTGGCCCAGACAAGTGAGTGGTGTGTATTCAGGTTGGGGAAGGGAGCACAGCTGCCTCCAGGACCCCTCAGTGCACATCCCCTCTCTGTTCCTCACCTTCAGCCCCAACTGTGGTCTGGGAGCCTGATTTCCTGCCAGGAAGGGAGCAAGGAAGGAGTTGAGCTTTTTCTCCTCCATCGCCTTGACCATTGCCCACATGGCGTGTCCTTCCAAGACCCATGGAGCCAGCTGGGCAGGTTCTTCCAGAGCAGGTGTAAGCTAGGCCAAACATTCCTTTTCTTCCTAATTCCTCAGTGAGGCTCCTTTGTACTCAGGCAAAGGTTTGTGCTGTGGCCAGCTCTGTGGAATCAACCATTTGGGACAGGGCTAGGAGAGCTGCTCTCATCAGGCTGGAAGAGGGAGTTCCTAATCCGCCCCTTCTCAGCTGTGTGACCTTGGGGAAATAACTTAACCTCTCTGGGCTCAGTTTCCTCACCCGTAAAATACTGACTCCCACGGGCTGTCATAAGGATCAAATGGGATCAAGTGTAAGAGGATTTCCTGACACAGGTCAGGCACACAGCAGGGGCTTAAGTATTTGCTGAAAGGGGGAGTTGAGGGTTCCCAGGCCTAGCAGTGGAGCCTGCACAGTTGCTCTGCAAAGGAGACTGCATAACAGTGCCCTGGGGCTGGCCGGGGCTGGATGTGCTGATAAGAATAAGGGGCCTCTGCCTTGGGACCTTGCCCCTTCCAGGCTGGGATAACTGGGATAATGTGGGAGGTGGAAGCAAAAGGTAGGTGTAGTTCCTTCTCTTTCCCCATCCTCCACCCTTGTAGGGGGGTCACAGCTTTTTCCCCATGAGTTGGGCCCCTTCCTCAAATGGGGAGGGTCCCTGCCTTCTTCAATCACTAGAATCTGACTGCCTGGTTTTCAACTGAAATGTAGAGTCTGGGGGCCCCAGAGAAGCAGGGTATAGAGGGAACAGTTGGTCCCATGATCAACTGTCCTGGAGAGAACTCATGAGGTTGCCCCATCAAGACTTATGGATGGTGGGTGTGACGACTGAGAAATACACTTTACCCAGTTTTTAACTTGAAAGCCCAGGTAGGGCAGAGATATTCCAGGTCCTCCAATGGGGGCACTTTAGGAGAGAGAAGATCTGAGTAGCCTTTGAAAGGACGGCCTCTCTCCTCCTTCTCCTTAATGCTGCCATCTGGCCTTCTTTCAAGCACAGCAATGGAAACCCCTGCCTTCTCTCTAGATGTGCCCTCACGTCTGGGTCCCACATGGCCAGGGCTGCCCAGGGAAGATGATGATAATGGTAGTGATAATGGCAGCTGATGACATTTACTGAGCACCTGGGCTGTATACCTCCTGCCACAATCACCCCAATTCCAGGGCTATAGACCAGCCCACCTCTGTGAGGCACACCCTTTACATGAAAATTCAGATGGGAACGGAGCCACCAACAGGCAAGAGGGAGAGGTGCATTAATTCATGAACGTCACAAAAGGATTCTCCTTGGTGGTGATGGCGGTGAATCTGAGAAATAGCTCCCCATGTGTGCTTATGGTAATAGTCCATGTCTAAAATGTTGACCTACCAGTCTGGTTTTAAAGAACGTGTTCAGAGAACTAAGTCAGCTTTGGGGTCTGCAGGCATCCTGCCTATAGGCAGGAGAGGTATTTCAGGACCCTGGAGAGTGCTCCAAACTCTCTGGAGGTGGGTGGAATGAGGCGTTGGGCCTTTCAGAACAGGTTCATCCCGGGAAGTCATCATATGAATGGGACCTGGGCCTAGGGCCCTGGGGACATGACATACCCAAGTCATTTAGTAAGTCAGTGGCCTCATGTTTCCATGTGGTCCAACTGCCAGGGACTGTGTCCTCTGGAACAGAAGCAAAAACAGTGACAGTCCAGCTTGCTTCTCTGTGCTGAGTCTGCAAAGACACAGGTGTCACTTTCTGCACTCTAAAAAGTGTGTGAAAATAGGAGTGTTGTATGTCGAATCCTCCGCCAACACCACCTTGGGTTTGGGGGCACCTGGGCTTGGGGGCAGTAGTTGGTTGTTTGGATGGACGATGAGGTGAATGGTTACAGTCTTGGCCTCTGCAACCTCACTGTTTGAAACTGAATCTTGGCTCTGCCTCTCCCAGGCTGTGCAAATTTGGGCACATTACTTAACTTCTCTACTCTTCAGTTTCCCTATCTGTAAAATGGGTATGATAAAGCACCTACATCATAGGGTGTTGTGAGAATTAAACATGATATATACAGCACTGAAAGCAATGTTTGACATGTGGTTAGTGCAGTAAAATGTTATTATTTTTAAATCCAAGCATTTCTGTCCCAGCTCTGATGTATGACCAGGTTCTTCCCATGGTACCCCCAGTCTTTTTTTTTTTTTTTTAAGATTTTATTTATTTATGAGAGAGAGAGAGAGACCATGCACAAGTGCAAGGGGAGGGGCAGAGGGAGAGGGAGAGGGAGAAGCAGAATCCCTGCTGAGCAGGGAGCCTGATGCAGGGCTTGATCCAGGATCCTAGGATCCCAGGTCCTGAGCCGAAGGGAGACACTTAACTGACTGAGCCACCCAGGCGCCCTGGTACCCCCAGTCTTGCTTGTAGGGTCAGACTTGGAAGAGGTAAATGCTTCCTGGGCTTGTAAGCTGTTGGAGTGTCTGAGGAAGCACGGATTTGGGAACTGGGAGGCCCGAGTGCCCTGGGCCAGGGGCTCTGGACACCCTGAGGGGAGGTTGGGCCCTGGTGCCAGCCCCCACCCTGCTCCTTCTTCATGGTGGTTCCAACCATGGTCTTGAGGAGACAGCAAGACCGAGGTTCAAATCTTGGCTTTGGGGCATATAGGCAATGGCCTTGGGTAAGTCATTATTAGCCTGTGAGAGACTCATCTTTGTCTGGCTATGATAATCCCTTGGCATGGTTGTGCAGGGGAGGAAGTAAGAACATGTAAGCAAAGGCCAAGCACAGGTGCTGTGAGGCCTGCGTGGTGGAGGCTGTCACATGGCTGTCTTCCTAATGTCTCTGTTTCATTTTGGGTCTCTGCCACTCCCCTCTCCCTCCTAATGGATGAGGTGCTCACTCCTCCTTGACTTCCTGGCTTGGTCCACTTGGAAGACTTGGGGATCTCTGCAGTCAGCCCATCCAAGCCCAAACCTCAGAGAGAGGTTTTTAAAGGATAAGAGAGAGTGCTGGTCCCTGGTGGCCCATTCCTTGTAGGCTCACCCCTTCTCCAGGCTTCACCTTAGCAGAAATGCCCTGGATTTCTAGGTGACTCCTTTGTCCTGTAGCCCTGGGCAGATACCACTCTCCACCTCCAGCTCTGCCCCATTCCCGCAGCAAATGGTGAGACGTTTATCCTATTAACAGCTCAGATTTGACAAGTGTGAGCTGGGTGGGTTCTAGGTCTTAGAATATGAGTTGTCTCATTTATAATTAGCTTTTAATTAGCATCTACTTTGTGTTTAGCAATGTAGGAAGCACTTTACCCACCTTATTTAACCACCCAACTGCTTCTAGAAGTAGCTATTATTACTAATTTTATTTTACAGGAGAGGAAACTGAGCCCTGAAGGGTTTCAGTGATGCTTGGGTCACATGGAGGGGGCCTTGAAGCTGCTGGGAGGAAGTTTGTAAAGTACTTCACACAGTGCCCACCATGCAGAAGGTGCTCAATAAAAGCCCTGTCTACCCTAAGTGCCTCTCCAGAACCCCTCACTGAGATGACCTCTTCATGCCCTCTTTCCCACCCTCATACCAGCTCTTCTGAGCATCAGAAATGCATTAATTTGCAGTTGAGCTAGGCACAATGGTGGAATTCAGGCACTGTGAGTTGGGTGAGGAGGGGGACACAGAAAATGACCATTGACTCCAATCACGGCCAAGGCTCCTTCCCTTTTGCTCTTGTGGTCACGACCGAGCAGGACTTCCAGGGGCCTGGCTGTGGAGTCATCATGAAGTGATGTCTGACTGTCATGAGCTCTCATTTGTGGATTTTTCATTCTGCCTGGGAATTTGAACACAGCCCAGCCCCTCACTTCTCCCCTGCAGCTTCTCTGGGACTGGGGTGTGGGGGAAGTGGGCCAAGACTTCAAAGGTTTCAGGTTCCCTACTGTCACTATCACAGGGCCTGGCCTTGACTATGACTTTTCTGAGATCCCCACCTGGCCACAGAGGAGACCTGGCTTCTCAGTGTGGCTCTGCTATGGGCAACCCACCATCGGGCTCACGGCAGGTCTTTGTCATTCTTTGGGCTTCAGTGTCCTCATCTGTAAAATGGGAGGGTAGGACTGGCTGTTCTCTGAAGGCTCTCCAGCCCTGTCTCGTAGTGGAGAATCCCTCTCCCTGCCTTGCCTGCCCTATCAGAGGATATATAGTAGAGGGTGGGGACAGAGGACCTTGGGTAGAATAGGAAGTGGGGAATGAAGCAGAGGAGGAGTTTCAGTGGTTCCTAACTCTCTGGCTTGAGCAATTGGTTGACCTGGGTGTTGTTTATTGAGATAGGGAAGAAAAAGAGGCAATCGTGGCTTTGGGGAGGAAGCATGAGTTCAGTCTTGGATCTGTTGGACTTGAGGTGTTTAAGGGATGGGCCTAAGCAGCCAACATGGAGGTGAGCTTGGATTTGAACCAGGACTATCTGTATCAAGGGCCATGTTCTCTCTAGCACACCACCCCAGGCAGAGTGTGCAGTGTACAGTCGAGCTACTGAGGGCCAAGGAGGGGTCAGAGAGGGCACATGTTCAGGGCAGGGCCAGCAGCTGGGAATAGCAGTGGTGGGGAGTAAAGAAGCCTTAATCAGGGAGGGCTTCCTGGAGGAGGCCACTGAATGTTATGTTCAATAGATACCAAGAGAGGGTGAGGTCTGAAGGGGAATAGGGGAATAGTCAGAAGGGTCCTTGAAGGTCATGTTTAGCAAGATGATGTGACTTGCCCAAAGTCATACAGCTTGTGACAGAGCCAAGATTCCAACCAGGTGTGCCTTACCTAGTGGTCTCTGTTCTCAATCAACCCCATAGGATAATGCTCTCAGGGCATGAGGCCGGGTCAGGGGAGAGGGGAGGACCAGGAGCGATGGACTTAATCTCTCTCAATTTAGACCAGTTTTCCCCAATCCATGTGTGTTTGGTCAAATTCCAGATAAACAAAGAGACAACAGAGCTCTGACCCTGGAAGTCACAGAACACAAGAGCTGGGACTGTTCTAGTTTTAAGACAGATCTGACTCTAGGTACAGGATTGCACCCAGGTGGCCTGGGGGACTACTTAACACCTTCCAGCTAAGGTACACACAGAATCCCCCCTTGGCCCCCACACCGGTCTGTCACCACACCCAGAAGTCCATTAGCCGCCTGACTTTGGCACAGACGTTGCCAGCCAGGCTCCTCCTAAGAGGGAGCGCATCTTTGGCCCCGCCCATTTTGCACGGAGGGCACTTACCAGACACTTCTCTCCTGGGCAGGAGGGGTGCAGGTCCCTGGACGGGGGGCCTTTCGTCCTGGCTTCGCAGAAGGCCTGTCTGCCGCTTGAGGGGCTGGCTCGCCAGGCAGAAGGGCGGGGAGCCACCGGGCACAGCGAGCTGCAGCTGGGGCGGCCATGGTGAGCATCAGCAGCTTGCAGTGAGGATGCAGTGTCAAATGGGGTGCATTACTCTCCATGCAAATTAAAAATTAAAATTAATCAAACACTCAAATTGATTTCCTTCCCGTCTGTTTGCTCTGCTGTGCCAATCAGATGCCTGCCTGCCCGCCTGGTTCAGTTGAGCCCGACTCCAGGCCAGGGCTGGGCAGCTCAGGCGGCTGCAGAGGTCTCTGCAATGGGCCTTGGAGCTGCAGGCACCTCGTTCCCACCTTGGGAAATCGGGTAGGGGTCAAACCAACCGGGTCCCCCAGCCTGAGACCGGGTGCTGGGCTTGGAAAGGGGAGCAGGCGGGAAGACAGCATCACTCTGGTCCAGAGGAAACACTCATGCTGGGCCAGGAGGCAGAACCCTAGGGAATACTCGTGGGGCCATCATCAACAGACATTTTGAGGCTGGACGTCTGGTCCTTTCTCCAATCTCAGTTTCCCCATCTGTGAAATGGAAAGAGAGAGACAGATGGACTAAGTCCCTCCTGGTTCTTGTACTGGCCTATGGTTTGGACTGACCTTCCCCAGTGATGGACTCTCTTCCAATCCCCAGCCGGCCAGGGGCCCTGACCTCCCCAGCCGGGCCTTGACCTACCACTTACCACTGCGCAACTGTGGGCAAGTCACTCACCATCTCTGAGCCTCGGTTTCCTTCTGGGTAAAATGAGGATGATAATGCCGGTGTGTGGAGGGAGATGAGCATGCAAGTGGTTTATTGGGATCAACACCCAGGGAGGGGAGGGAGTGAGGGAGGCAGAGTGGAGCAGAGGGAGAAGTAGGACTGGGGCACCTTCGCAGTACAGATCCATGGGCATCTCTGGGCCTCAGCTGTCTGCGGGGTTGACCTGAGTTGGGGTGAGTGTCAGGCCTATACCCCTCTTTGACCAGTGGTTGCATGCAGCTGCCCATGGAAGGGCAAGCCTTGGGGGAGGAGGCTCTCGCTTCAGCTGAGGGGAAGGTACTCTTGTGTGGTCTGCCAACCTCCCTACTCCCGGCAGCAGGGAGGAGTGTCTCAGGCTGCAGGGATCTGGGAAGGGCACTGTGGGGTCCCCTGCACTCTGCACACAGTCGAGGGAGGCTGGTGTGAGGGTGTGCCTCCCCTTAAAACCCTTCAAAGTCCAATCATCCTCACATGACATCCAAGGACCTTGGTGACCAGGCCTGATCCCCTGTCCTGCCACCTCCTAGCAGTGTACCCCCCTCGACAGTGTGGGTGTTTTCTAATTTTTCTACAGTCCTCCCTCTTTCCCTCTTTGCATTCAAACACCATCCATGTGGCCAGGACATACTCCCTGGACCCCTGCAGTGGCAAGGCCTGGGCTGGTGGGTGTGGTGGGTGCCAAGGAATCAGAGGTAACCCAGACCCAGTTGTGTCCTTCCACCCTACCCCCACATTCCTCCTTCCCTAGCCCCCCACCTTCTACCCCCCCTGTGAGTTCCTATGCTCCTTCAAGGGCAGCCATTCCATGGTCATTTTGGGAGAGCCAGATCAGGCCGATGCCAGCCCAGGTGAAGGCAGTGGGCTCCCTGCTCACCTCTGAGCCTTGAGGCCAGGCTCCAGGGGCTCCTGACTCTCAGTTCTATGACCCTGCCAGCCTCCAACCCCCCCACCCCAACCTGTGTCTACTCCATAACTTGGAACCTTGGCCTTACTCTGTGGAAGTGGCTGTTCAAGTGCCTGTCTGCCCAGGGCCTGTGAGTCTCCTGAGGACAGGGCCCCAGGGGCCTGGCACAGAGCACACCCTCTGTGAGTGGGAGCCAAATGGCAGGTCTGCCTCCCCCCTACCCCCAGCCCCCTGCCATAGCTTCACCACATCCCAGGTCCCCGAACTCCTCCTACCCCACTGGCCTCCCAAACTGCAACTCCAATCCCATCTCTCAGGAACAGGACGCCCAACATCCCCCCTCCTGCTGCGTGTGTCTGTGTCCCCCAGGGGTGATGATCTCAGGTTCCCAGGAGGAATGCTTGACAAGGGGTCAGTGCCCCTGACAGAGTAGCTGGAGCCTCCAGCTTCCTTTATCTTCCCTCCTACCTAGGGAGACACAAGGAGTAAAGAATTATACCCTTTTACAGCTGGGAAAACCAAAGGCCCAAGGATCCAATTCAGCTTGGGGCCCGATGCTTCTCATTCCTCCTCCATTCCTGAGCTTACCTTCCCCAGCCCTTCCCAAATGGAGTATTCCAAGGGGCTTCCCAGACCCTCACCCACTCCCCACATCAGATGTCTGGGAGTCCCTATTGGCCTGTAAGAGCTGAATTGGATCCTTGGGCCCCGGGGCTTTAGGGCCTGGAATCTGGTTCTGGTGGGGTCATTTTGATTGTTTTATCTTTTCCATCCCCTTGTTACAGGGTGTGACCAGAATCAACCAGAGATGGCAGAGAGGACCAGTCCAGTCGCTACTTGACAATGATGGGGGACAGGGAAGGGCAGGTATCACCCAGAGTTATTTAGCTAGTATCTGAGTGGAGGCTGAGCCCAGGTCTCCTGTCCTTCTCACCGTGCTGTCAGGTTGGCTGTCAAGTCTGAGTCCCCAGCATGCCTACCTTGTGCTAGGGTCCGGGCATTAGAAGAAAGGGTTAGTATTGGTCCCTAGGGGCAGGCTGCCGAGTGATGGGCTGGGAAGCAGTAGGAGGAGCTGTGGGGCACTGTCCTCTGCTTCACATCTCCAGGGCCAGCCAGAGCCACCAGCCTAAACTCCCAACTCCTGACAGGGCCCACTAGAACCTCTGGTCCTGGCCGCATATCACCTGCAGCCCCATCTTCAGTTGTCTCTTCTCATGCTCTGACCACATGGGATTTCTCTCCTTCCTTCCACTGCAGGGACTTTGCACATGCTGTTCCCTCTCTCTGGACTCCCTACTCCTAAAAATTAACATCTACCCAACTTTCTGGGGCTTGGTCAAATGTCACCTCCTGCCTTTTCCTGATTCCCAAGACCAGCCTGGCCCTCCACCCACCAGCCCCATAACTTCATAGCACTTGTCTGAGGTATAATTCCACATCTCTTTGCACGGTGGTTTGAGCTCTTTTTCTTCCTCTAGACTCTAAGTTCTCTGATATGTATTCCCCACACCTGACACAGTGCCTGGTGGGGAGTAAGCCCTCAATAAATGTTTGTGTAAAGAGGGGCTCCTGGGTGGCTCAATTGGTTAAGTGTCTGCTTTGGCTCAGGTCATGATCCTGGGGTCCTGAGATTGAGCCCCAGCTCAGTCTCCCTGCTCAGTGTGGAGTCTGCTTCTCCCTCTCCCTCTGCCCTTCCCCTTGCTCATGCTCTCTCTCTCTCAAATTTAAAAAATTTAATTAAAAAAATTAAAAAAACATGTTTGTGGAAAGAATGAAGAACAATGGCTCTCAGTTAAAATCCTGGAGCTTCACACTGAACCTTGGTTTTTTTCTTCTCTGAAATGGAAATAATAAACCAGGATCAGTGTGAGGACCAACCAGTGAATGAAGACTCCTGACACAGCGTCGGTTAAGAGTAAAGAGGAGGCAAGAATTTGCTGTAGGCAGGGGTAGTTGAGGAAAGCTGTTTGGGGGTGGAAGGACTTGAGACGTGGATGGATTGTGTCAACCAAGTGGTAGGGATCTGTGGGAAAAGACTGGAGGTGGGGAGATGGATGTGAGATGCATGGAGACAGCCTGGCTGGGTGGGGCCGTTCTCTGAATCTTGAGTGACCCTATTTATTTTTCAGCCTGACCCTGGAAAACAGGGGTTGGCTAAGAAGGCAGGCAGGAAATGCCCACTGCCTCCTGGGACTCCATGTGGGTCACCCAGCCCTGGGCAGCACCTGGCTTGGTGACGGGGTCTGGGACACTGCCAGGGTCTCCCCCACTGGCCTACGGAGATAGCTGAAAATAGCAGAGGGGCCTTGGACCGGCATCTGCAGGGGCACTGACCCAGCCCTCGTGGCAGGAAGCAGCCAGCCCCCAGCTTCTGGTGAAGGAGCCCCTTCCTGGAGCTGTCCACACTGGCCCGCCCCCAGCCTCTGGCCCCCAGCTGCCAGTTGCTGTTGCTGTGGCAGCAGAGAGTGATTCCTCTAAGTGGGCCTGTTCATTATTCTTGCCTCGCCTCTCTGTAAAGCCTGCTGAGAGACAGAGTGGCAATAGCTCCTGGCCACCAGCACAAGGGCAGGATACAAGGGGGTCCCAAAGACACCTCTGTACCTGCCTGCCTCTGTGCAGAACTCTTGAATAGAGGGCTGAGGCCTGGAGCTGCTGAGGGAAAATAAGTGAGTTATGTTTAGTGCCCCTCTGGGACACACCTGCTTGCCCCCATACTTAGGGAGGAAGGTGGGGCTCAGAGAGGGTGTGCTAATTATCTGAGGTTGCACAGCAAAGCTGGGGGCATAAATTCCCAAGCATAGACACAAAGGCTGAGTGGCTCCCAGAACAGTGAAGTGGGAAAAATGGACTGGAATTGTTGCTCTGCTTGGATGTCAGGCACTCTGGGGAAAGGCTGTTTGTCTGTTTGGCTTCCCTGGGGCCCACTTGGAGGCCCTGGGAAGACTCCTCAGGAGGTGTGTTGAGCCAGCAGGCAACAGCCGTGAGCTCATCTCCCCTGAGGCCTCCAGGAAGTCTGGTACGAAGGCAGAGGAGAAATGGTCGGAAAAGGAGGGAACAGGAACAGTAAGGGCCTTTGGGATAGGCCATAAAGCCAAGCTCAGGTGTGGGGAAAGAAAAAGACATTTTCCGAATGTCTACTGTGTGTTGGGTCATTTCTGTGCATTATCCTTTTTTTTTTTTATTTTTTTAGGCTTTTGTTTATTTATTTGAGAGAGAGAGAGTGGGAGGGAGAGGGAGAGAAAATCTCAAACAGACTCTGAACTGAGCCACAGAGCCTGATGTGAGGCTCAGTTCCATGACTGCGAGATCATGATCTGAGCCAAAACCAAGAGTCGGACGCTTAACCCACTGAGCCACCCAGGCGCCAGGTGCCCCCCCCTTTTTTTAAGATTTATTTATTTATTTTAGAAAGAGAGAGTGTGGGAGCGAGGAGGAGGGGAAGAGGGTGAAAGAGTCTTAAGCAGACTACTCACTGAGCGAGGAGCCTGACGCAGGGCTCGATCCCACGACCCCGAGATCATGACCTGAGCTGAAACCAAGAGTAGACCCCTCAATGGACTCTGCCACCCAGGTGCCCCTGTGTGGATTATTCTTTACGAATTCTTCACCAGCCTCCTTGGTGGCTGAGTATTTTTATTCCCATTGTACAGGACACTGAGGACACTCAGGCTGGAAGTGGCACTGGGTATCGCCGAAGTGTGGAGTCTGTGCAGGGTACCTTGATGGGGGGTGAGGGTGCCAAAGTCTAGCCCTCCCTGGACTCACATCACAGCCAGAGCGAAGCCTGGGCTTCTCCTACTTCCAGCTCTGGTCAGCAGGGGGAGACTGTGCTGCGTCTGGCTGCAGAAATTGGGCACAGAGGTTGGGATTGGGTTTCCTAGGAGAGGAGAGGAGGCCCCTTTCAAAAGCTCCTGGATTTGGGAGCCCTTAGCCATGCCTCTGTGATAGCTGAAAGATGGGGAGAGCTTCTGCCTAGATTCGCTAAGTGGCAGCCCTGTTGCTGCCCGAGAACAAAATTGAAACTCAACAATTCAAGGCTCTTATAGCTTCTCTTCCCTCAAATACACCCATCCTTCCCTATTTCCCACTACCATGTCTTCGCAAATGCTCTTCTCTTGGCATGGGATGCCCTTTCTGTTCCTTTCTGCCTGGCCAACTCCTACTCATCTTTCAATACTTGGCTTCAGTGCCACCTCCTCCAGAAGATTTCCTGGACTTCCTCCACCCCCAAAAGTCCATCGTATCTCCTGTTCTTTCATGTTTTTAACGGCAGGAATGTGTCTAAATCATCTGTGTGTTCCCAGTACCTAGCATAGGATGGGGCACATAATAGATGCTTAGTAAATAAATGGGCAACATGCATCCCTCTGTGGAGGCCGGAGAGCGGGGGTCTGTCTGGGGTGGAAGTAGGTGTGGGGGACACGGAAGATGAAATGCTCATGCATCGGGCCTGTTCAGGATCAGGCTGACAGGGAGCCTTAGGGGTGAACTTAAACTTTATTTCCCAGGGGCATCATGAAGGTCCAGGGAGATCTTGGATGTAAAAGAGTTCTGTAAACTGTAGTGTGCTGTCCCTGGTAGGTCCTTGTACCTTTCAACTTTGCCTTGTTCCCCTGATGAGGGTGGGGAGAAAGGTCAAAGAATGAGGGAGGGGGCAGACCAGGCCTGGTGGGGGTGGGGTGGCAAGGAGTGCAGCCTCCGCTGTTGCC
This sequence comes from Leptonychotes weddellii, assembly GCF_054177405.1. Taxonomy (NCBI): domain Eukaryota; kingdom Metazoa; phylum Chordata; class Mammalia; order Carnivora; family Phocidae; genus Leptonychotes; species Leptonychotes weddellii. The sequence goes on from NC_138377.1 coordinate 102,091,375, forward strand.
CCAGCTCTCAGAGGCAAAGAGTGGGTGGGATTCCGGGTGCTGAGGGCCTGGCTTGGGACTCCCTCTCCTATAGGATCTAACACCATATCAGAGTTCGGCATGGCCCCAGAGATGATGTAAGCCAATGTCCTTCCAAGGAAGGGTAAACTGAAGCCCAGAGAGAGGTAGGCATTTGTCCAAGGTCACACAGGAGGAGTGGGAGGTCATCCTATGAGCCCTGTCCTCCCAGCATGACAGGTGCCCTCATCCTGGGCTCAGATCCGGACAGCTGTTTCCCTGATCCCTCCTCCTGGCGCCCGCAGTCTCGGCGCCCAACCCGCACTGCCCCACACCCTGGCCTGCCCCTAGGCTTAGACACCAACAAGCATTGCGCGCCCCTTGGATGGCACGGTCGGGACAGCTCCCGACCGCCCTTCTCCTTGACTCACCTCCAGCCCGGGAGGGCCGGGATCAACGGCGGCGGACGGGGCGCCGCCCGCACCGCCCGGGGTCACGCCACAGCCCGGGACCGTTCCGGCGGGGCGACGCCGCCCTCCTTGGCGCCCCCGGGTGGGGCAGGTCGAGCCGGGTGCGCTATCCCTTTAAGCCCGGGCAAGATGGGAGCTGTCAGCGACAGCCGAGGCTAGCGCGGGACGTCGCCGCCCGCCAGGCCAGAGCCAGGAGCCGCGGAGCGAGCGGAGAGCGGAGGTGGCGGTGGGGCCGGGGCGCGGCAGGTCCCCTCGCCGCCCGCTGAGCTCTCGAACCCCGGGCCGGGCGAGGCGGGCGGCACCCAGTGTAATGCGGAGAATGTGAGAGGCAGCGCAGGGCCGTGGGGAGGAGGGGGCGCGAGAGAGGGCGGCGGCAAGATAGACGGAGAGACAGCGGGAGAGATAGAGGACAGGGAACAGGGAGCAGGTGGAAGAGAAGAGAGGAGATAAAAGGAGAGGCAGGGACAGGAAAGGAGGGCAGAAAGGAGCGAGAGAACACGCGGCGCGGGCGGCGGCGCAGGCGAGGAGGAGGGGGCCGACTACTCCGGGTGGGAGCGCCGGAAGCCAGAGTTGGGCGCCCCGGCCGGGGTTCGGGCTGCGAGCGCGGCGGCGGCCGGGCGGGGCATGGTGGGGGAGCGGGGACGCCCCAGGGGCCCCCTCTGGGAGCGGCGGGGGACCTGAGGCGCGGCCAGCCGGGAAAGGGACGCAGGGCCACCCCACAGGCCCCGCCGGCCGCTCTCCGGGGGCTCCGGCGGGCCGGGGCAAGGGGGCCCTTTGTGAGCGCCCCAGGAGTGCGGAGCCGGGTGTGCGGCGGCGGGGATGTGTGCGCGCGCGGGGGTGCGCGCGTGTGTGCGAGTGTGAGCGCCCGGGCGGGTGGGAGCGCGCGTTAGGGATTCTGCTGGCATCGCAGCGTGGAGAGCAGGAGGCAGGAGTGGGGCGCGTAGGGGAGCGCGGGGCTCTCCCGCGCACACGCACACGCCGCGCGCGCGCGCGCACACACATATACACACGCACACGCCCTCCCTGGCTTGCTCGCTGCCGTTGCCACCATCTCGGAGCCGAGCCCTGCGGAGCGGCAAGAGTCGGAGCGGGAACCGGAGCGGAGCAGAGTGGAGCCGGGGAATGCGGTCCCGGAGCGGAGCGGCGCGCGAAGTGCGCGCCCGGGACGGTGAGTGTGGCCAGGCCGGGACGCTGCGGCGGGGCCGGGGCCGCGGGGGCGCAGGCCGGGGAGCTGGGGTGTCTGCCCGCCGGCAGCGCCGCGTGCGCAGCTTCTGATTGGGCGGGAGCCTCCGGGGCAGCAGTGGGGGTGGGGTGTTGGGTGCGCGCCCGTGGGGGGCGTGCACGCGCGGAGATGGATGGGGCGCGCTTGGCACCCCAGTCCGTGACCGCGCTCCCGCCCGCTGCGCGGCCCCGCCTAACCCTCGCCTGCCGCCGGAACCCCGGCGACTTGGAGCAACTTTGTGTGTGGGGGGAGAGGAGATGGAGGCGTTTTAATGGTGGAATTCCGGCCTTGCCTTCCTGAGGAAAGAACGCGAGGGAGGAATGGGACGAGGGCGCGGGCTGTGCCGCCCGGCGGGTCGAGGGGTGCGTCTCCACCACCCCATCGGCGCAGCCGCCCGCTCTCTGGGACGCCAGTCCGGCCCCGCGGCGCCGCGCTGGAGCCGCTCCCGGCGCTGGACTCCTGTGACTCCGCCAGGGTCCTGCGGGACCGCGCGGCGACAGCTTCCAGGCTCCGGGGCCGCAAGGTCGTCTTTACAGCCAGGCTGAGGACACAGGGCTTGAGGTGGGGAGTGGGAGACGTGCCTGTGTGTACGTGTGTGTCCCCGCGCCTTCTGCTGCGTGGGACAGGCGGCTGGAAGAAGGGAGCTGCCAGAAAGGGGCATCGCATTAGACCTGGCCCCCAGGAGCTCCCCAGAGGCCAGGGATTGGAAGGGGAACCTCTAGGTCTCTGGCCTGGTGCACCCCCCCCTCCCCCCGGCCGCATGCCTGCTTTGCTTGGAGCCGTGCTCCTGTGTGCTTTACTATGTATCGGGGTTGTGCCTGTGCTGTGCCCCCCACCCCGCTTCTTGAGCCTCCTTCCACACTCCTGTCCCGTTGCTGGCTGCCTCAGGGAAGTTCCTAGGCTCCCTCCCCAAATGGCAACCCTGCCCCTGCAGAGCATAGGATGAGAAGATGTGGCCCCAGATAGTGCCCCTGAGAGGGGGGAACCACGTGTGTACCCCCCTCCCCCACCCCAGTGAGAGGCCCAACGAAGGGTCAGAGGTCAGGACTTCCCCTGTACAAATCCTCCTTGCTTCCAGAGCAGTTCTTCCTCCTCTAGGAAGTCTTCTCTGATTGCTCCTTGAATCCGTCCTTCCAGCTTGGGCTTCTGGGCCCAAGCAGCTGGGTTCCCCGGCAGTCTCTCTCCTGGCATTCAGTGTGTGAGCCGGTGGGGGTCAGAAGTCTTGTGCTCAGCCTACATGTTAGCTGGAGGAGTGTGATGCTGGACCAGTATCTACCTGGCTCTCTGGGCGATGGTATTATTTTGTTTGACCAGCTTTCAGGCTTAAACCTTGCTTCCAGTTCATTATCCTTCTGGAATCTTATCAGCCACCTTGTGAGAATGCAAGGCCTATGGGCACACTGCCACTCCATTTCACAGAGGAGGGTTTTGAGGCAGAGATGGAGCTAGGAGAACTCCAGTCTCAGGGCAGCCTCTTTCCACTGGGAAGGTAGCCTTTAACCTGGTCTTTTGTGAGGTGGGGTGGGGAACTGGCTGCTTGCTGCTGGAGAGTCTCCCAGGGCAGCTGTCCTGCTGGCTGGGACCAGCACCCTCCCCAGATGGGCAAGAAGGTGGGCACAGCCACTCTTAGCCTGGTTCTCCCTGGCTTGACTTTCGGCACCTCTTGACCCCAGCTTCATTAACCTTTGCTTCTTAGATTTGGGGCCAGAGTCTACCTGGGCTCTGCTTCATGCTTTGCAAACCTGATTCCTGTAATCCTCAACACTGGGATGTCTATATTGTTTTGGGGATCAGAGGGGTTTCCCCAGCCCAGCTTGGCCCTGTAGGCTAGGCCCTGGCCTTGTCCTCTTGCATGGGCCCTGGAATCCTTCCCACTGTCCTGAGATCTCCATTCTACAGCCCCATCTGGGCCAGAGAGCTCACCCTCAGGGAAATGGGTTCCACACAGACGTCTAAATGTGCACTGGGGGGAAATGGAGTCTGGTGGCTATTCGGACCACTTCCTCCCCAGGTGGCCCACCTGAGGTACAGGAAGCTAGAATAGCTCTCAGCCCCAGTCAGGCTTCTCTGAGCCCTCTCCCGCCCTCCACATGCTGACCTGATCCCCAGGGCCACTTTGGTCCTTAGAGCTCTCTGGGGCAGGGAGAGCTGTTGCCCAGGAGTGATGAAAGCTCCTCCTGGGTTTGGGGGTGCTATTGCATCCTGTGGTGGCTCCTTCGGCCTCTTTGCTGGCTTCATGCTCCGGCAGCCTCTCCCTGCCTCTCCTCATCCCTTTCTGACCTGCTCTCCGTGGCCTTTCTTACCCATTGTTTCTCTTGTCTCTCTCTCCCCCTCTTCATCTCCCTGTGGCTCCCTGAGCTCTGGACTTTTGCCTTCCTGAGTGTTGACTGATGCTCTGGTTGACTCCCAGGTGGCTGGAGCATGGCCAGGTGCCTGCTTGGTCCCACCCCTGCTATCCAGGCTCACTTTAGTCCCTTGCCTGGCTCTTCTGGCCCCTTCCCACCAAAGGACTCCAGCAGGCTGAGCCTGCCATTTGGGGTCACGAGCCATGGGGAAGGAGAGAACAGGGTACCTCTTTGGCCCTCGGTATGTGCTATCAGGGGTGTGAATCCCAGCCAGGTGCTCCCGGTCCCTACTCACTGCCTGCCTTAGGAAGAGCCACTCCCCCTCAAACCTCCTGACCAGTGCGGTCCCTCCTTTCCCTCTCCAGCCAGTCCCTGACTCTGCCATGGGTGTGTTTTAAATTAGAAAGGTATTATATTCTAACAAATTCAGTGATAAGTTGTTGGGTAGGCTGGGCCTTGGGGTGACTTGAGGGGGAAAGGTTACCCCTGACCACTCAAGCCTCCTTTGGGGGGAATTGGGGACCACTCTGGCCAGCCAGAGTCTCCTCCACAGGCTTCTGGGGCTCAGACATCTGCTCCCAAGAACCATGCCTTGGCCTTGCTCCTCATTGCGTAGAGTCCTACAGTGGGGGCTTGCTCCACATTTGGTGGCATCTCCTGGTTTGAGGCCTGGGCTGAGTACTGGGGATTCTGATGACAAGCCTGGGTCCCCCCCGGGTGGGCTCTGAAAGGGTACACAGGTATCCACCCACACCCCTGGCTATGAGGCAGAGTGGGCTGGGCAGCTTGCAGAGGGACGTGAGATGGGGGTCGGCAGTGGGTTGTTTCAGGTGGACTGGACGGCTGGTGCATTTTGACCTGCTCAAATGTTTCTGGCACTTGGTGGAAGCTCTGTGAATATGTTGGATACATGAGTGAATGGAGAGCATGAACAAGGGAGGGCTTTCCAGGCAGATGGCACAGTGTTAGCAAAGGCATGGCGGTGGGAAGCACCAGGCATGGGTGGAGCATGTTTGCAATGGAGTAGTTCATGCAGGGGCCCAGCAGGCCCAGAGCAGGTTGGCACAAGACAGAGGAGGATCTTGAGTGCCCAGCTGAGAAGTGTGGGCTGATTCCGTATGCAGGGGTTGCAGGGTGGAAGTTCTGGAGGGATGCGAGCAGATTTGCAATTTAAACCGCTCCCTCTGGTGGTTGTGGGAGGGCTTGGCCTGGAGAGCCAGAGGCAGGGAGGAGGTCCTGAGGCTGCGTGGGAATCCAGGCTGGTGGTGAGGGCAACAGCGGAGACAGGCCCCTTGTCTGCCTTCTGAGGGTGGCCCAGGGGCCAGGCCTAGCTTCCGAACCCAGGAGGATGGAGGGATTTGGCCTGGGGGAGGAGCCGGGTGGGGCGATGGAGGCCATCCATCCAGAGTAGGGCCGGGCCTCGGGCGTATCACCATTCTCACCACCTGGGCATAGGGAGGTGGCAGGTGTCCGGGACTCACAGGATGCAGCCCTTACTACTGGCCCTCCCACTGTGTGCACTCTAACAAGTCCCTGAGATCCCTCGCACCTCTGTTTCTATGTCTGTAAAACGGATGAGTTTGTTTGCCTGGAGACCTGAGGTGAATTTGGGTGGAAGTTTGTGACCTTGGAAGAGGGATACAAAGAGAAGGGGTAGAGGGCTGGTCCATTGCTATTGGACAGAGGAAGAGGTTGAGGCCCAGGGAGGGGTGGTGACTTGAATGAGGTCACAGAACAAGTTGGTGGCAGGGTGTTCCTGCTTGGGGTTTTCCTGGCTGGGCCTGTGGCCTGCTGGGCAGGGGTGGGTGGCGTGGCCAGGGCCTCAAGGCCTCCGCAGAGGACGTCCTCAGGCGGTGGCTTCGGCAGTCCAGCCGTCAGGGAGCATATGGGGCCATATGGCCACATCAGGGGAGATGCCAGCCGCTGAAGGAGGGTGAATGGCTGCCATCCTGGCCTTCTGGATCTATGTGGGCACGGCCAGCCATCAGTGTCAGGGCGGGAGGAGGCCAAAATGGAACCTCAGTGTCCAGGTTGGTTTGGACATGGAGGTTGGGTCTTGGCGGATGGCCCAGTTCTAGCACCCATCTGCCAGGGCGGCTGGGCAGGCGGCTTCATGCCCAGGACTGATCCAATTAGCTCCAGGCCAGCTATGCCAGCCACCCTCCACACCCCACCCAGCTCGGACGGCCCGGCGGTCTGCGGGCCATGGGGTGCTACAGGGCATCTGATGCTGGGGCTTCAGGCCTCAGCAGAGTATGTGTGTGTGACGTGTGGCCTCACCCTGAGCACTGATTCTGTAGCTCTAAGATTTGGGGGGTGTGGAAACGAGTCCCTCGAATCAGCCTGGTTGATCAAAAGGGCCTGGGCGTGGATGCCATCTGGATCTGGGTTTGAATCCTGGCTCAGCTGCTTCTGAGCTAGGTGAGCTCAGGCAAGGCCCTTCACTTTTCTGAGCCTCAGTTTCCTCATCTGTAACGTGGGAGAATGATACCTATCTTGTTGGGGTGTCATTGGCATACTTTGAAGTAACGCACGTAAAGCACACACTAGCCTGATGCCTGCAAGAATCTCAGTAAATGGCGTTCATTTTTGTTCTCTGCTGGGAGAGGGAAATGAGTCTTGTCAGAGTATCGATATCTAGACTGAAGTAGAGAGGAACTTATTATTGTTATTTTCCAGAACAAAATTTGCTTTATAATTTTCTGTAAGTTTTTCTACTCCTTCCCTCATCTAGACCTCATGGCAGTTCTGTAAAGAAGGCAGAGAGCCTACCCCGTTTTGCAGATGAAGAACCTGGGAAGTGATTCCCAGAGTTGTACAGTGAGCTGGGTGGACACTTGGTTCAGACGCTTGCTCCATGGGCATTCTTCCCAAACCTTGGGGGTAGAGGCTGTGGAGAAGTGGGTCTGTCTTCAACAAGGCTTGTCTAGATCAAGCTTGGGAGTCCTAAAGATTCTCCACCCAGCCCTGTCTTCCTTACAGATACAGGGACAGGCCGTCATGGTGACAAGTAGCCAGTCCTAGCTGGGGTTGGTATGGGTGACACTCAGTGGGGCAGCGTTTCTCTGTCTGCCCTCCTGGCCTGGTGGGGGTGAGGGTGGGGGTCGGGAGGAGGGAGGAGGGGGCCTTCACCACCTGGACAGCCCTGGGCCATGTCCTGGCCAGCAGAGCTCTGCCTTCTGGGGAGGGTGGGGAGGACACTGGGCTCTGCCCCTGACCAGCTGTGTGACCTCGGCCAGGTCAGTGTCTGGCCCTCTTTGAGCCTCAGCTTCCCTCTTTGTAAAGATAATTATCTCTGCACCTGCCTCACAACACTGTTTTAGAGGCTCAACTCTAAATACATATTTTTATACAAGCATGCTATTCCACAGCTGCAAGCCCAGGAGTCCCCAGTCCTACAGCTGCTGGTCCTGGAATCATTCAGTGGTTCACTTGTGGGCGCTTCTTCTGGGCCTGGCTGTGCTAGCTGCGCTGGGGACAGAGATGAGTCAAACCAGCCCCTGACCTCTTGGGGTGTGCAACCCTCACTCGGTAGTAAGTATTCCTTAACAGTCTCCCAAGCCCACGCTGGCTGTCACGCTCCCACTCAGTGCCCTCGAGCGCTCCCTGTTGCCTTCAGGCTGGCCACTGGACTCCTCAGTGCCTTGCACAGGGTCCGAGCCTCTGCTCCAGCCATCTCCCTCTGGTCCCCTGTGTGCACTCAGGTGCCAGCCAAATGCCACTCACTGTCCCTTTGCCACATGTTGTGGCTTTTTTCTTTCTCTAGGGTTTGGCTGTGCTGTCCCCTCCACCTGGTGCCTTCCTCCACCTCTGCCCATGTGGATCCCTCCCACTGTTTAATACTCAGCCCACATGCCGTATTTCAAGCCCCGACCTAGACGTAGTTGCTTTTTCCTCAGAACTGTGAACCTACTGTGTGCAAGGTCTAGTGTATGGGCGGCCTCTGAGCCATGGTGGTTTATCTCTCTTCATGGCCTGGGAATGCCTTGGTGGCAGGGACCAGGTTTATCCATCCTGGGTACCTAGCATGTCCAGGCACCTGGGGCCAGATGGGTTCAGAGAGGCATGAGGGGCAGCCCTCAGGGTCCCTGTGGCTAGTGCCACTTCCTCCTGCCTCCCGGGCCTGGGGATGCGGGTGAGGCCCAGGACATCTACTTGAAAAGCACCTGAGTTACGGGCAGCTTTTCTGCTGAGGTGCTCACCACACCCGTGGCCTTCCCTGTTCCTGGAGGCTCCATTAGGCTGGGGCGGGGGCACCCAGTCGTTGGCCCACACGTAACTGTCCCTAGCGAATTGCAGGGCGTTCAGCAATTAGTGATTGATTATTTGGGGGTACTGATAACTCTTCCATTATCAAAGGGTGGAGGGGGGCCTAGCCAGTGTTTGTATGGGTCAGCTGGGCCTGGCTGGGAGACTGTGATCACAGCCATTGACTCCTGACCAGGAAGCTCCATAAACGAGAGCCAGAGGAAAGGAGGTGCAGGCCACCCTCTCTCAGATTGGAGCTGCCAGGGTTGGGATAGAGGGTTAGGGAGAAGGGGAGATTGGGGTGAGCAGGGAGCTTTTGCTCACTCTCGCCTCCCTCTGTCCCCATCTTCTATGTTCTGCCTCCAGTCTCAACTGACCCTGGGTCTCAGCTTTCCTATCTGTTAAATGGGGATCTCAGGTCTGTGGGGTAACACCGTGCCTTGGAGTGAGATAGCCAGGCAGTTGTTGACTTGTCCTCATTTGTGCTTAATGGGTGGGGGCGTTCTGAGGCTCCCAGAGGGTGGTGGCTACTTGGGGATGGAGCCAGCACCACAGTCCCCAGCCCAGGGCTGCTCTGCAGAAGGGAGAGGGAGATGGTGGGTGGGAGGGGCCGGTTGGTTGGAAGACAAAAGTTGTCTCACTCAAGTGCTATGTCTGGCTCCTGAATGTGCTAAGGCTTCTCAGTGTGGAGTTAGGACTCAGTGGAATTCGTGCAAAAGCGATTTCTAGGGAAACCACATAAAGGAGCTGGCAGGGGGGATGTTTAACCTACTTGAGAGACCTAGCTGCCAGGAGCATGGGGCATTGTTTGTGGGGCTCCTGGCTCAGGGTACCAAGGCTTTTTTTTTTTTTTTTTAAACTTTTTCTTAGCAACATTTTCAAACATACAGAAAGGTAGAGAGACTAGAATAGGAAACCGTATATAGCATCACCTAGATTTAACAATTGTTGACATTTTGCCTTATCTTTTTTCCCCCAGAGTATTTTAAAGTAAATTATAGACATCATGCAATTTCACCCCTACATATTTCAGCATCCTTCTCTAAAAAATAAGAGAAAATTTCTGTTGAACTTCAAGTGGTCATATATTCCTTTTCATTTTATTCTTGAGAGATGAGGATGCTGACAGATGAGGAGACTGAACCCTGAGAGGTAACCTGGCCTGTCCAAGGTCACAGAGCAGAGAGGGGGAAGGGAGGAGAGGTGGGACCTAGGAGGTGGCCACAGGTGTCAGCCCGGGACTGGCAGAGTCTCGAAGCGGAGGGGGAGGGCGTTGGTGGTCTGGAGCTGGGCAGATGGCTGGAGCAGGATCCCAGTCTTTTGTGGGGGGGTTCCTTTGGCTCAGGCTGGGGGTTCTGCCTGGAAACAGGAAGTGACTGTCTTTTAGGTTAATCTGCTCTCTTCCTTTTGTTTGCTGCGGGGATTAATCAGGAACCGCAGCGTCAGGAAAATTTAAAACAACTTCTTGTTTATTGTTTAATTTAGGAGAATGTTATCAGGCTCTGGCCATGCAAGCGAGGGGAGCTTCTGCTGGCACAAGAAGCGGGGCTGCCCCCCACTAGCCACCTTGGGGGGCAGTGGGGAAGGCAAGGGGAGGGCTGGCCTGGTAGGAGAGTTTAGGATCCCAGTCTGGACTCTCGGGGGGTTTTGAGGGAACTGGAGTGTGTGTGTCAGGGGCTTGGGGCTGAGCCTGAGATCTGGGCTGGGCTAAAGACTGTATCTCTTCAGAACAGATGGGAAGTGAGGCACCAGAGGGGTGAGCTCCTGGCATGTGTGCCGGAAAGGGGGAGAGCCCTGGTAGCCTCTAGCCATACGGAGGAGCCGTCCTTCGCTCTCCTGCTCTCCTGCCTGGGCCCAGTCCTTCCCTGGGGAGACTCGTATAGAATGGGTGTCTTCTGCCAGCTTAGGGCAGGTGCGGGTCTCCCTGGGCTTTCTTGTCTCCTTTGGGTCAGGGGATCCTGCCCCCAGCACCCACACATGCTTGGGACTCCTTGTTCTGCTGTTAGTGACTTAGTATCTCTTGATTTTGTGAGGGTCACCGAGGTCTTGGGTATGGAATTGGAGAAAGTTGGAACTAGAAGGCAGCTCCGGAGATGATCTCATTTTTGTTATGGGTTTCAGGAAGGGAAACTGAGGCACAGGGAGTGGTTATCCTTGTCTCAGGGCTCACAGTTAAAAGCATTGTAGAGCCTTGGTGATAGTCTGGTGTCTGGCTTCTCAGTCCCAGGAACCCCTGCTTCTGGTCCAGCTGGGCTTGTGGTTCAGACAGACCAGTGTTCCCCAGTGTTCAGAGGGGAGGAGGCAGGCCCAGCTGGGAAAGGGCTGTCAGTCATCCCTGGGGTGGGCTCAGGTTCCCCCATTAGGGCCTGCCTCCCTGTGTGTGTATGTGCACACACACACACATTCATGCACACCTAGTTACTTACTAGTGGGGAGAATGGGTGTGCAGATCAGGAAGAAGGCTTTAATGGGGTGTCCTGAGGTTCGGCCGTCCAGGGCTGAGACTGGCCTGCTGTTCTCCCATCTTTGCCCCTGCAGTGAGGAAAGCCCTGAATAGTGCCAGGCTTACAGTTGGTTGGGCTTATTTCTCGAGGACAGGAAGTGGGGCAGGAGAGGCCCTTGGTAGAGAGGTGACCAGAGGGAAAGGAAGAGATAGAGACAGCAAAACACTTTCTGATCTGTGGTCTATGGTCCTATGGTGCTACCAGACCCTGCATCAAGCCTGTGTATTCTCTGCAGTTGGGGAAGGAGAGAAAAACAACCCAACCTTGAACGAGTGGCTGGTTGGGGCCTGTATGATCTGGATGATGTCACCACTCCTCCTGGTACAATGAGGCAGGTAATGGGCCCCTTCTGCCCCAAGAGTGAGGCAAGGAGGGCAGCCCCTGGGGGTGGAAAGCGGGCTGGGAAGGGTCAGAGGAAAGAGGGCAGGTCCTTGCCGCCCCTCCCCCCAGCCCTTTCCTCTGCTCTCCCAGCGCTGTAGGGATAGGGCGAGCACAGTGCCTGGAGTCCAGGGGCAGGTGGCGCAGAACCACCATATGTTCCCACACTAACTATATGCTGGAATCGAGGCAGGGCACAGAAGAACGTTACTTTTATTAATGCACACAACTGCCCTGCAAGGTGAAGATCATGGACTCCATTTTACAGATGAGGAAACTGAGGCTTAGAGAGTCACCTAGCTGGTCACTGATGAGACTGGGATTTGAGGCTAGAACTACCTGGCTTTGCTGGACCACACTGTCTTTGGGACCTGGTTTCTGCTCTTGGCTACACCACTAACAGCTGTTCCCTGGGCCTTGGTGTTTGCCTTTGGCCAATGGGGCTTGGGAGTTGGCTGAGGGCTGGGTTGCAGCCACCAGCTGGAGGGGAGGCTAAGCCTCCTATCACCTCCTCCACCTGCTAAGGGTTCTGGTTGAGGCTTACCGCTGTTCTTGGGAGGAATCCTTCCTAGCCAAGCGAAGTGAGAGGCTCCCTGATGTTGTGCTGAGGGATTGGGCTTCCTGGGTGTATGCAGAGCCCTTGAGAGCTTCCCACACTCTTTGCTCCTAGCTGGTGTGTGCCTTCTGTGCATTTATCAGGTGACTGCAAGGCGGTGGGGGAACCTGTGTGCATATACGTGGGCCATCCTGAGGCCTGGGGAGGCACGTTTGAGGACTGAGCGTGAAGTAGGGCAGGGCTGAGTTCATTGAACACCAACTGTTGGTCACAGTGCTGGGTGCCTTACATACATTACCTCACTTAATCCTAAAAACAACCCCATGAGAGATGTACTGTCACTATTCCCATTTAACAGATAAGGGAGCTGAGGCTCAGAGAGGTTGAGGGACTTGCAGAGATCACACAGCGAGTGAGTAAGGGAGCTGGCTTTTGAACCTAGGAATGAACAGAGGTCTGTGCTGCTGCTGGGAGGAGGGCAGTTAAGGTTTCAGGAAGGACCTCTGGTGCTGCTCTGTATTTGGAGAGTGGAGGCCAAGGGTCAGGTGAAAGGCCCAGGTGAGGAAGGGGTGGTTCAGAGGAGAGGCCTGGTGGGGAGTCCAGCATTGTGCCTAGAGCTGTATGTCCTTGGCTCTGGGTCTGTATCCTCAAACCTGCCTTAACTCCCCTTCAGGGGAATTGTACACATTCCTATGGTCCCTGATGAGCAAAGGCCTGGAGGTGGGACAGAGCGAGGCTCCTCAGAAACAGGGCAGCATGCCACACCTTCAGCATGTGGAGGTGAGCGTGGGGGGCCTGGGTTGTGCAGGCCTCCAGTGCTGACCTGGAGCAGTGCGTGTTCTCCCGATTTTGAGCAGGGCCAGGTCTGAGGCTTGAAGGGATGGCTCTTGGGTGGCGGGGGCCGGTTAGTGGCCATGGGTCATGGGCGGTGGAGAAGGGGTGAGAGAGCAGAGGGCGTCTGGAGGCTTCTCCCCTTGTTCTGAGCCCCTATCAATATAGGCCTAGGAGGTGGTTCATCTTTGCCTGTCTCTGTTCTTTGCTGTCCCTTTCCCAGCTTCCCAGAGCGTGTAGTGAGAGTGGGGAGCCGGGGGTCCCTTGCCCCTCCCAAGCCCCTCCCTTGGAGGCTGTAAATATTGTATCTCCACCATCTCTGCTGAGGAAATTGCTGCTTTTAACACCTTTTTTCCCTTTTGCTTGATATAAACGAATGCTGGAAAAATTCTGCGCCCGGCGCTCACTCTGTCGCTTCTGCTTGTGCCCAGAGTCCCCTCCAAAAACTCTAATTGCTTTTAAGCTGCGATAGTTGGCAAAAGCAATTTTCTTTACATTATGGAGAAAGGGGGAAAATCCACCACATTTTCGTCTTCCTTTTTTTTTCCTAACCTTTCGTTTTGAGTTCCTCCTCATGGCTGCTAAGAAGATTCTGGGAGAGAAATGGAGTAGAGAGATGTGGCGGGGAAGCAGAAGCACCCTTGGAGAGGGCCTTTTGCCTTTCTGGTCCTCAGTTTCCCCATTTAGAAGGTGGTCCTATGTCTGTTCATTCATTCAACAGACATTCTGGAGTACATCCCCGGCAAGCAACTCGAGGACCAGGACTAGCTCCGTCTTTGCTGTCACATCCCCAGCACGCAGCACAGAGCCTGACACATAGTAGGCGCTCAGTTAAGATCAGTGGACTGCTCTACCGTGGGCCAGGCGCTTTGCCAAGCACTGGGGGTGCACCGGGATGGGTCAGATGCAGCCCCTGGACACAGGAGGTCACTGATTGGAGAGGATCTGCCAGACAAGCCTATTTGCTGCATTACTGAGTCCTCACACAGGCCACTACTGGGTACTCAGCAGGGCAGGGCGGGGTGGGGTGGGGGTCGGGACAAGCCGCCCAGAGGAGGTCCTGGGCTACATTGTGAAGAGGGGAAGGAGTGTGACAGGTGGCCTGAGGCCAAGGAGGGGGGAATTCCAGATAGGAAAAGCCTGTGCGAAGATGAGGGGTGGCGAGCACTGGAGCTGAGGGTGGGGTCAGGCTGCGGAGGAGGTGAGCCTCCCTGGTTGGGCCCAAGTTGCCTGGAAGAGCTTTCCGTGGGGGTGGGGAGTTTGGACATGATCCCAAGGGTGAGGGCGAGCCCTGGAAGTGTTCAGAGCCGAGGACATGTGGGGATGATCCCTTTGCCTCCACAGTAGGTGTGGGGAGGAGGGGATGCCAACTGCGAGGCTGGTCTTGGTGAGCGGAGGGGAAAGGGAGGATGGCAGTGCAATTTTGAGACAGACAAGCCAGGGGACCCAAATTCCTGCTGCTTCTCTCCTCTGCTTGTGCTGTGGTGAGAGGCACCTGAGGCCTTCCCTGGACCCTGGGGTGTGAGGGGCCCCCAGGATAGGGAACCCCAGTTCATAGTCCTTTGCTGCCATAGTCAGTCAGGTTTGCCTGACTCTTGGTTCCTCAAGACCCTTTACAGTGTATGGAGCCTGCTGACCTCTGACCTCTCAGGTGACCTTAGAAACCATCCCCTGAGGTGGCAGAGCAGGTGGCCAGTTCCCACTGCCAGGGATCGGATGGGTTAGCCCCAGGGTTCAGTAGGCAGGTGCAGACAGGGTGGGGATTGAACCCGGGTCTCAAGCCCCCCACCCAGCTGGCTGCCCCCACCACCTCTGCGGAGCTCTCCTCTGCCTCCAGAACCTCCTCCCCTCCCCTCCCCTGCCCTGCCCTGCCGAGCCCCGTGCTCCTTCCCTGTTTGCAGAGCGTGTGGGGCTTTTCAAAAGCATTAATGATAGAAAATAGATTGGACTCAGAGAGGAATCATCACTGGGCATTCTCGGAGGGCTGCCTCTGCCCTCGTGTCTCTCAGCCATGCTGAAGCCGGCAGCCGACCCAAATAGGAATGAGTCCGAGGCATTGCTCTTAATCTGTCGGGGAGCCCTCCCTGGCCACACGGCACTCATCGGCAGAAAGCTGTCCTCAGTGAGGCCCCAGCGCCTGCAGGCATCACCAACCAGGACTCATTTCTCTCGGATGGAGTCACAGTCCATGGCTATGGAGGGGGCGGGGGGGGCAGCTCGCCTTCAGCCCTTGGCAGAAGACACAGCACCAAGGAGTGGAGGGGGGGGCTCGTGCCCAGTCCCTTCTCCCCTCTCCCCTTCAGCCCTGGGCTGGAGACATAGTACCGAGGCCGGCCTGGGCTGGGGTAGGGGAGGTACCTATGGAACTGCCAGGGGCTCCTCAGGGTCTGGATTCCTCATCTGGGTATTCAAGGCCCCATGTGAACTTGACCCACTTTGTCCTGTCTCCTCCAGGAAGCCTTCCTTGATCGCTGCCTGGCTCACACTGGGTTTTCCATTTATGAGCCTCTTCTGGCCTTTGGAACAGGGGTACAAACCTAGTGCCTGAAGGGGACAGGCAGGTAACGAGTGGAGCAGTCGGGAGGGGTGGAGACTGGCAGTGTGAAGGCATGGTGTGGGAGCCCTGCGATGGGCGCTTTCTCGCTCACTCCACGGCCAGCCTGAGCTGTCATCCGCCAACCAGCAGGGAGCTCCCAAGGGCAGGCCGTGGTCTCCCTACTGATGCAGGTGTGGGCTGGGCACCTGGGAGGCTCTGGGACCTGGGGAATAATTTAGGGCAACCTTCTCACTTAGAGCTGGGGAAACTGAGGCCCAGATAGGGGTGGCCAGGAGGGGTCACTGCAAGCAGACTATACATCCA
Organism: Leptonychotes weddellii; assembly: GCF_054177405.1. Classification (NCBI taxonomy): domain Eukaryota; kingdom Metazoa; phylum Chordata; class Mammalia; order Carnivora; family Phocidae; genus Leptonychotes; species Leptonychotes weddellii. Next base: position 102,106,786 of record NC_138377.1, read on the forward strand.
TGCTGGCATAACCTCACAATGGGAGCAGGAGGAGGGTTTTTGTACCTCGTTTTAGGAGGAGACCGAAGCTCAGGGTGGCTGGATCCGGGGGACACTTGAGGCCTGCGTTTGAGTCAGTGGGTTGGAGCCCTGGTGCCAGCTGCCTCTTTCTGGCAGGATTGTGGGGTGCTGAGGTGTGCACTGAGTTGCTTGAGGGGGCCAAGGTACACTTATGCCTAGAGTGAGCCCAGCTAGGGGCAGCAAGCCCGGGATCCTGGCCCAGTTCTGCCACCAACTCCCGGTGTGACCCAGGCAGAGGGTTCTATCTGTGCCTCAGTTTCCCCAGGCCAGTCGGAGAGAGGCCCCTGAGGGGTCAGAGTGAGTTTGGGGGGCCCCGAGAGCTTGTGTGGCCTTGGCCTGGCTGCCAGCCCTGCTCCGTGTTTCCGTCCGGCCCCTGGGCTCCTTTGGCCCCAGGCCAGGCTCATAATGAAACCTCTCGCTCCTGTCCTTTTTAGGGTCACCGTCATGTGGGAGATGGTGACGGGGGCACCCAAGAAGGGCTTGGGCTCTGCAGGCCTAGTTAGCAGTATGGGTCAGTCAGGGAAGCCTGTCCCCTACCCAAGGAGGGAAGAGGGACTCAGGCCACCACCAGGTGGGAGGACTGTACGCTCAGCTCTGTAGTGTGGAGCCTCACCCCTGCGTGACCTTGGCACTTCCTTTCACATCAGCGTGGACTCACAAGGATGCCTTGTGTAACCCTGGGCTGTAAGATAGGAGGAGCCAAGGCCCAGAGAGTCCATTCACCCACTATGACCTCGCCTGGTCCAGCCTGTGCCCACACCCCTCAGTGATGAGGAACTCACCCCTCCCCAGGCAGCCCTGCCCTCCACCTGAAGGAGGTTTGCTCCCTCTCCCCCGACTACGTGCATAAATTCACATCTAGTTTGGTGCCGTTTCAAGGCTCCCAGACTCCTAAGTCGCCTCTCCCTGGGGACCCCAGTTAGAAACTCCTGCTTTAATCATTCTCCATGTGACTTGGATAATGTCACCTCTCATGTTGACCTAGGGCAGGGCACCAGGCATCTCAGTCCCCAGTCCTCTTTCTGCTCCAACCCCGTGAAGATGCCACTCTGTGCCCGGCTGGGGTTGAGCGCTGTGATCACCCACTTGTTCTTTCCACAAACATCAGTCCTTGATGTCTTGTCGGTGCCAGGCCTGCGCTGGGCTCTGGGTGCAGAGAAGAGCAGGACCCACCCCCTGCCGCGGGAAGTCATGTCCGTCAGCACTCACAGCTTGGGGGGGGGGCGGTCAGGGCAGGACAGAGGTGCTCCCACCTCAGCCTGTTGGGAGAGGCTTCTTGGAGGACACTGGGGACTGGTCAGGGAGGGAAGGCATCCCTGCAAAGGAAGCGACAAGCACAGAGTTTTCGAGGCCCGTCTCTGTCAAGGTGGCAGATGGCCCAGTCTGCAGAGGGTAGGGGAGCCCTGGGAGGCACTGGGTCAGGCATGAGGCTGAGGGCCAGCTGGGGATGGGGCTCTGCTGTTTCCGACCTGCTCCTGGTCTGTCTGCAGGTCTGTTGGCTGCCCACGTACCCTCACACACACACACACACACACACACACACACACACACACACACACACGCAATCTTACTGACTCTAAATGCAGACATGACTACACACACACCCTCCACAGTTCATCTCCACAGGCCACCTGAGCCCCCCTCTCTCTGTGAGCACTGCACACCTGCACACACCAGGCCCCTCTGCCTGGTGGGCCCATGGGCTCGCCCATCCTTTTTCTTTGTACAGAGAACCCTGTAAGAGCCTAGAGCTGAGCCTCAGAGATCCCTCCCCTCGAGTTTTTGCAAAGACACTTCCATGTTGCCCTTACCTCCGGTCTCCCCCTGAGCCTCAGCTTAGGGTTTCCCAACACTGTGATACCCCGGGGTTTTCTGGACACCCAGGGAAACCTCCCACGCTAGCCCCGGAGGGCCAGAGCCCTGCTGAGGAGCCAGCGGCCCTGGCGTTAGCCCCAGACAGTCGGGATTGTCTGTGTGACCTTGGGTAACCTTATGCCCTGTCAGCCTTGGTTTGGGGGGCGGGGATATGGGCTCCACATTCTCCAGCGTAGTTCTCAAACTGGTTCCAGAGCCCTGGTGTGCGGGGAAGGTGCCTGGGGGCTTTGGAGGCAGGGGGAACCAGATAGGTTCCCTTCCCACCACAGCACGGCTGCTTAGATCTGCATTTTATACGAGGGTTCAGGCAGGACTTAAAAGAAAAACCCATTAACTCTTTATTGATTTTGTTTTTCTGATTACAAAAGAAAATCCAACAACACGCTTGTGGGTAGGAGCCCGTGGCAGCTCCTTCATCCCCTGCTAGGAGGTGTTCACTGTAACATCTGGGTATTGTTGGGCCATATACCAACAAATTGCTATTTATAAAAATGGGCTCATTCTGAAATAGCATTGTACAGCTTGTTTTTTTCATATTGTTATACATAGATATGCCTCTTTCTGTCAAATGGCTGCAGAGTATTCCAGAGTATAGATGTGCTGTATTTTATATGAACATTCCCTTATCGATAAGCACTGAGGTAATTTCCAATTTCTTTTTTATTCTTACCAGCGATACTGCTGTGAGCATCCTTGAGTGTTTATATGTGACTGTCTCTGGTATGGTTTCTGTAGGAGAAGCTCCTAGAAAGGGGATTACTAGTTTGTAGGGTATGTGGGTTTAAAGCGTTCTCCGATATCACCAAATTACCCTTCCAAAGGTTGAGCCAATTCCCCCTCTCTCCAATGGTCGATGAGTGCTCATTTCCCTACATCCTTGCCAGCACTGGTTGTTATCAATCATTTTAATTTTTCCCAATCTGATGGGCAAAAAATGGTATCATGTCATTTTCATTTGCATTTCCCTGATTGCTAGAGAGATAGAACATCTTTTCATGCATTTATTGGCCAATTGAGTTCTTCCTCTGCGGATTTCTATTTCACTGCCAATTTTCTCTTCTTTTGTCTTTTTTCTTATTGATTTGTAGCGGCTCTTTGTATATTAGTGATGTTTTCTTCCAGTGTCTCACTTGCCTTTTAACTTGCTTATAGTGTCTTTTGCCATGCAGATGTTTTACGTGTTTATGTACTTGGATTTATCAAATTTTCACTTTATGGCTTCTGGATTTAATGTCTGGCATAGAAAGCCTTCCCCCACTGCATAAGATTTCATTTCAAATAAGAATTTTATTGCTGAAAAATCTTTGCAAAGCTCCAGTTTGCAGGCTTCTCCTGGCAGCTGCAGCACCGGCTCTGGGGGAGGGAGGGATGGGCCGTCTGTCCTTTCTTTTCCATCACTGCCTTTCCGTCTGTCTGTCTGGCTTTGGAGTCATGGTCACTCTGTCTCTCATGTGCTTGCCCCCTCCTTTCTGTGTCTCTACTGTGTTTCTACCCCCAGCTGGTTTCCCGTGATGGCAGTAATTAGGAATGTGAGATGGCAGCCATCGCAGTCCTCGGTGGGTTGGGAGGCTGGCGGGAAACGTGCCCAGTCCCCTCCTAGCCTAGCCCCAAGTCTTGTGGGCTGGTGGGGCATGCCCTGGCCCAGTTTTCTTTTTCAGAGACACTCATTTCCTGCTGGGAGCCTTAGGGCAGTCTCTGAGCCAGTCTAAGTCCCTCTTCCACTGGGAAGCCTTCCTAGATAGCTCCTTCTTCCACTTCCACGGTCCCAGACCTGGCCTTTCTTTGTCCTCACGCGTCGTTCCCCATCTTGCCTTCTCAGCGCTGAGCAACCTGGGGCCACCTCTTGGGAACTCGGTTTCCACTTGGGTAAAATAGGTCCTGGGGTCTGTACCAGCTGCTGAGAGGGACGGCCCATGTAGGATACAGCCGAGCTCTGGGAGGTGTGCCCTCCTGCCTTGCTCAGTATTAGCCCCCTGCCAAAAAACCCAAACACCATAGGAGAGAACTTTCCTGTTGCTAACAGAGAGATTGGGACTTAGTTCCACAAGGGCATAGACCGACGGCTAGGGCTCCCTTGTTCTCTGCCCAGTGCAGGGCCCCAGGCCCAGGGCAAGGCTTGGCTCGAGGGAGGTGCCAGGGAAAGCAGGAACAAGTCAGGAAGCTGCTGAGCCTGGGGCAGTTGGCGGGGGAGGGGGAGGGCAGGCAGGCATGGCATTCTGGGAGCTCCTTTTGTGTAGCAAGGCACTATCCTCATGAGTCCTTATTCCTAGGGACTGGGGGTGCTCATGGGGAACACCTCCGGGTGTTGAGGGCCCCAGGTGGGCTCAGTGTTGCCTCACCCTGGAGGCCTCTATATGGGGCCGTCAGGAGGCTCTGGGCTAAGGAAGCAGCTGGGAGACGAGTCAGGGAGATCCAGAGTCTCTTTGAAGCATGGCTCAGAAGTGTGGCACTGAAGTCTCTGAGGAGACCTTCCCTGAGCTCCCGTGGCTCTCTGGACTTCTGTCCCAGCACCTTCCTTCTGCCCGTGATGGCCTGTCTCCTCTCTGAGCTCCTGGCAGGTAGGAGCGGTGTCTTTTACGTCTTTTTATTCCAATCATCAAGCACAAAATAGGCCCTTACCAAGACTAGAATGAATGAATGAGTAAATGAATGAATGAATGAACAAATGGATGGATGGATGGATGGATGGAAAGCTGGGGGTGTTGGGTAGAGGGTTCAGGTCTGCGGAAGAAGAGACATGGGTTCTGGGCTTGTCTTTTTGGCTGACTTGCTGGGTGACTCTGCCCTCAGTCTCCCCATCTGCTCAGTGGGTGTGGGTCTCTCAAGCTCTGTGGTCCTATGACTGCGTTGACCAGAGCAGGCACATACCTGTGTCTCTCTGTCTCTCTCCATCTGCCCATCTCCCCCTGCCAGTACCAACCTCTCTGATGGTGGTGTTTGCTCAGCACCTGCTGGGTGCTGCCCCACAGAATGGAACCCACTTGGGCGGCACCCTGGAGTGGCAGTTTCTGCAGGAGTCTCACCTCCCCAGGGCACGTGGCAATTCTGTTGAACACACAGGCCTCTGATTCCTGCAGCTCCCAGGGCTCCACTGAATGGGCAAGGAGCCAGGAGGGCAGGTGGGAAGCCCCCCACCTCTGTGGTAGTCTCCTTACCTCTCTTGGCTGTGAGGTCAGCAGCCGGGATTTCATGTCCTTCGTGGAACTCGGCACACAAGCAGGCCCTGGGCCCAGGAGAGCTCCTGGCTCCCACTGCGTCTCCCTGCCCCAAATCATTGTCATGCTCTGCCTGTGGTCCCATTTCCATAGCAACTCCTTGTGATGCCACTGAGGAGAGTGGGAGCTTCAGGAAGGTTTGGGGAGGAGGGAGCAGGAGGCCCATTCATTATCTTGGAATATGGCAGCTGGGGGGCTTGGGGTGGTGCTGACAGAATGGCTTGCCCTGCCAAGCTCAGGTGGCACTGGGCTCAGGGCTACCAGCCAGGTGGTGTGGAGGCCTACCAGGAACAGGGCTGCCTGGGTTGGCCTGGGCCTGGCTGGCTTGTGGCAGTCTACCTTGTGCCAGCTTGCACAGCCACTGGGGCACCCCTGCCTGGCTAGGGCCTGGCTTGGAGGACCTAGGCCTGAGGGACTGCTCAGGCTGTGGTTACTCATCTGTCCTAGGCTGGCACCACTCTGTCCTGTCTTGTCCTTTAGGAACAGCAACCTTTGGAAGACACCGCTGGGGCTTGCTGGCCGCAGGAGGCAGAGTTTGGGGCTGGCTAACTGTGGGGCTAGGCAGGTCCCCTGTTATGGGATCTACCCTGTGCATAGCTCTCTTGTCAGGTCAAGAAAGCCACGGTGGGCCCGGAAACCTGCTCAGTGCCCATTTCTCTGTCTCATTCTTTGAGAGGTTGGCAGCTCATGAAACAAGAAGTCTCTTGCCTCCAAAGAGTCCCTCCATCTTAACCTACCATGTAGGTGAGAAATTCCACCATTCACATCTTAGACTTGACGGAATATTGATCTTGGGAAGGACCCAGAGGCCTTTGCTGTCTTCTGCCCACACGACGGAAACACCTCCGCACCCTATCCACCCATGCTTCCTTCCATTCGTTCCATCTGGCAGGCCTCATGAGTCCTCCTGGGGACCTAGGCCTGTGCTGGACGGTGCCATGTGGGGAACCAAGAGGGAAAGGAGGAGCCAGCCTGGCCCTCGAGGGAGGAAGGGAGCTGCTGACCCTTGTGAGGGCTGCTGGGAGCCAGGCCAGGTGAGAGGCCAGCTCTCCCCATCTCCCTCCCATTGTCACGGGCTTGAGCCACCGCTGGAGGCCACTTGTACTCTTGTTTTCCTAATCCTGGTCTTCGTGTTGACTCACATTTGAAGGTGGGTTTCCCAGCGCTCCCCAAGCCACACATCCGTGAAGTCACGGCTACGGTGTGCTCATACTATTGTTATTTTTGATACACGGAAGAATAAACACATAACAATGAAAATAAAAGCATTTGTCTGCGTACCACCTAGACTCCCCTTGTGCCTGCACACACTTTGAGAAGCGCCGATCAGCTGGGCATCTCTTGGCAATGGCTCAGGAAGGGATTTGGGGCTTCATCTGAGAGGTGGAGGAAACCAGGACTCAGGAGGGAGCTCAGCCCAGGCCACACAGCTGGCACGCATGAGAGCTGCCTCCTTGGACTTCCAGCCCGAGGCCTGTGTCTGGGGGCCTTGCCAAGGAGACTGAGCCCCCTAGTACCCTTCCCCACTCATGGAAGTTGCCCTTGGAGAATATTTGGTGAAGGAATAAATCAGGAGAGGTGGAGAAGGAAAGGATGGGTGGGCAGGTCCTTGGGAACCAGGAGGCCAAGGCTCAGGCTGCAGGAGAGGCCCCCTGGTGCTCTGCCTGCACCCCTCTCTAGGGTCAGCCGCCAGGCCTGCCTCCTGGGCCAGGTGCTGGCTGGATACCACTGAGCACCAGGCCGGGTGCCCCTTCTCTCTATTTATCTTCCCAGTCGACCAGGCAGGAGCACCCGTATCCCCAATTTATGGACAAGGCAAGTGAGGTTCAGAGATTTGATCATCCCAAGATCATAGAGCCAGTGTGTGGGGAAGCATATTCAGAGCCCCACCCCCAACTTGGGGCCAGAAACCCCACCATTCCCAGGGCCCCACCTGCTGCAGCTGGTGGCACGTGAGTGTGTGTGTGTGTATGTGTGAGAGTACATGTGTGTAAATGCCAGTGTGTGAGTGATATGTCAATGTGTCAGTTAGTGTAGTAAGTGTGTGTATGTATTTGTGTGAGACCATATGTGTGTATAAGCGAGTGGGAGCATGCCAACGAGTGAGAGCACATGCGTGTGTGTGTCAGCAAGAGAGAGTGTGTGTGTGTGTGATGTATGTTTATCGCCCAGCCTGGTGCAATCAGACCCACTTGTGTGTTGTGTGCATACCCCCCCGCCCCGCCCACCGCTCCCTGGAATTGCCCCCTGCGGCCTGGCCCTGGCTGACAGCTCATCTCCTCTTTCTCCCACAGCCTCCTGTGCCCACAGCCCCTGAGGCTCCGGTGCCTACAGGCAAACAGGGCGACTGAGTCACACCCAGGCTGACCCCAACCCACTTGCCTTTCCCCAACACCTGCCTGACCTGAGGTAAGAGGCCACCGTGTTCCGCAGGGCAGAGGGGGGGCGGCAGGGGCCATGGAGGCAGGTGTGGGGTCCCCAAGGGAGAGGCTGTAGGGAGGCCATGGAAGAGCAGTCTTTTTGTGGGCTCCCCCCTCTCTCCCGCCCCACAGGAAGCCACGTCTGGGCGGTTTGATGTGGCAATGCCACCTTCTGCTGTCCCTTGCGAAGGCAGGGCTCTGAGAGCCAGATCCCCAGCCTGGGATGTTTGGCGTGACATGGTTTCATGGATGTGCCAGCCAACGGGTTCCCGTGTGGTGTGGGAGGGCACCAATGGTGAGCCGGAGGGATCTGTCCTTGGTTCGGTCACATTGTTGGCCAGATATATGCATGACTTCAGGAGGGAGAGGGAACGTGTGGATTAAGACTGTCAGGGCCCCAGAAACTGCCAAGAGACACTGGCACAGACCCCAGTGTGTGGAGTTTACCGGAGCTCCCAGCCAGAGTCAGCACACAGATCTGGACGCCTGCAGGGCAGGAGGAGGTTCAGTCCCAGGTGTGGGCGTGCGACAAGTACTGGCAGCCAGGTGACCTTGGCTCTGTGTGAGCAGAGTGGATGGCTTGGACCGTATCATGAGGAGCGGGGTATTCAGAATGTGGGAGGTGACAGGCCCTCCCACTGTGTCCCATGTGAGGCAAGTCCTGAAGAAGTGGTAGGTGGGGAAGGAAGGGGACCTGGGGTACTGCCTGACTTGACTCCTGGCTTGCTTGTGACCTTGGACAAGTGACTTCTACCCTTTATCTGGGCCAGTCTGCTGTTCTTTACAGGCTTCTGGGACCCATGAGAAGGCTGCAGAAGGACTTTGCTAACTAGAAGGAACGCTAGGGGAAGGCTGGGGGCAGCAGGCTGGACTGCAATGTTATACCCATTTTTCAGAGGAAGAAGACCCAGAGGCTCAGCAGAGAAGTGGGCCTCGAACCCCTTCTCCTGAAGGATTAGGTGACAGTGATGGTGTGGCCGAGGCTTAGCCAGTGCTGGTCTCCCCACCAGGAAGCTGGTGGGGTGTGGCAGGGAGCCGACGGTTGGATTTCCTTCCGGACTCTAGGCCTCGCTTTGAAGTCCAGTTATCTCTATTGAAACCTTCCTGCTAATCAGTCAGTTCTGGGTGGATTGAGCAGCTAATTAGCCCCTCTGGTTTAACCTGTAATTGCTGCTGGGAGATGGGGAGAGGATGTGGTCAGGGTTATTTGCAAGGCCACCAAGGGCGATGGGAGGGCTGTGGGCAGGGGCATCAGGGAGGCAGGGAGGCCGGGCCCTGCCCCCAGCCTCATCAGGGGCCACACGCATCCTCCCTGCTGCCTAGGGGGACAGCCCCAGGCAGCAGGAAGCTCAGCGGGCAGAGACAGACTGGGGAACTAATGTGGGGCGCAAGCGGCTCCCTCAGCGGGGCTGTGGGGCTTGGAGGAGGGGATACCTGGGCTGAGCCGTGATGAAGGCTAACGGATTCTTTGAAAATGTTCTATTTTTCTCATTATTTAAAAAAAAACAAAAAACAAAAAACAGCACGCATTCTCTATAGAAAACATGAGCATTTGAGTGTTTTGCCTGTCAGTCTTTTACCAAATATGTATTTATGACGTAATTGGGATCAGACTGTGCTTACTGTGTTCTAACCTGCCTTTTGTTCTTCATACTATACCAAGATCATTTTCCCATCGTGAAATACTCTTCTGTAATGTGATTTTTAATGGCAGCATAATGTTCCAGCCTGTGTGTGCTGTAGCATGTGTAACAATTCTCCCTTACATATTTTGACTGTTTCCAACCGTGTGTCATTATAAATATGCCTGCCCCAGCAGGAAGACCTATGCAGGGTTTTGATGGTTTGGGGGAGGGGAGGATGTAGCGGCAGGGACTTTGGAGGGTTTGAGCAGTGCTGTGCCTAGGAGGGCGCAGGGCTTGTCCCGGGGAGTTTCTGAGGGGTGCCGGGGGGTTGAGACCTGACCTAGCAAAGCTCTGGAGGGTTTGCCTCACTGCCTCCTGCCTCCCATGCCCGCCCCACTGCCCACTCCTCTGGTGCTCCTGTGGTTGGAAGGGAGGGGGCAGGATGGCAGGGTGGGGGAAGGACAGGCAAGGCTGAGGGTCCCAGGTGCTGCAGCCCTTGACTTCTCGCTCACTGGTGGGCTCAGGGGCACTTAAATCAAGCCCCTCTGTCTCTGGCGAGCCCCGCTCGGCTCTCCACCTTGGAGGAAGGATGCACACAGAGGCTCTGAACATTTACTGACTCCTGAATCAGAGAAGCCTTCCTTCATCCCCTTGCTGGGAAGTGGAAGGTGGCCCCTGATCCCGAAGAGCCAGGGAGGGAGGCTGGGCGTGTGATGTCACTTTTGGGAGGCTTTTCTGAGCTCCGGGCTCATCCCCAGTACTCCAGACTAGACAGAAGAAAAACCAGATTAAGTAAATTCATTGTATAAGGTTAGGGAGTAATAAGTGCCATGGAGAAAAATAAGGTAGGAAAAGGGAGTGGACGAGCAGGGGAAGCCGTTCTCTGCAGGGTGGTCAGGAAAAGGCATCTCAGGTGAGGTGCCCTTTGGAGACCTGAGGGGAGTGGACAGGCCCTGAGCTGGGAGCAGCCGGTGGGGAAGAGGGACTGAGAAATAGGGCCATGCAGGGCCTTGAGTTAGGATGGATGGAGGTGATTTGTGGCTCAGAGGCTACCACTCACTGCCTCATGGGGAAAGGGCTGGGGGGGGAGGGGCAAGAGTAGAGGCTGGTCGGTGGTTAGGAGGCTCCAGCATCCGTCCAGAGAGAGATGGCAGGCCAGGCCTAGGTGGGGAGGCTTGGCTGCTTGAGGCAGGCTGAGGATGGGCTGCGGGCGAGGGGAGATCAGAGCCTGAGAACAGGGTGGGTGGTGCAGGCTTTGACTGAGCTAAGCAACCGGGGGCTGAGCAAGGGCAACGAAGAGTCCTGCTTGGAGGCAGCTCCCACTATGTTCAGACCACGGTCGCAGCCATACGCCTGGCCCTCTGTGCATCTCTGCACCTGAGAAGCCAGGCTCCACGTGGCTACGAGGCTGTGGGTCTGTGAGGCTGCCGCTGAGGCAGAGGCTGGTGCTGGGTGTGTGAGGGAGGGAGTCGGGGGCTTCTGGTGCGGGGTGTTTTAAAGCTTCTGAGGCTGGACCAGGTCTCGAACCTGGGTGATCCAGCCCGGGGGGTCTCCCTGCCTGTGGGGGTGCCTGTTACTCTAGCCTTGCGACGAGCTCTCTGGAATGACCAGCCCAGAGAGACTGCCGCCAGCTACCCTCCCAGCTGCTCCTCCCAAATGGCCTCACGGTTGGCACTGTCATTTTGTAACATTCTTCAGGGCTGCTGTGGGCAGGGAGTGGGGTGCGGATACTGGGCCCAACTTCTCACGCTGTCCCCGCAAAGGGAGCCTCAGCCGGGGGGCTCTGGAGCAGCCCAGGCCCCTCTGAGCCCTCCTGGTGGTCACTACTACAGGCCTGCCTTCATGCCATGCTCCTCCTCAACAGCGCCCCCCCCCCCCCACCAGGGGTTCCTTGCTGTCTGAGGTTGAGCTCCAGACTCCTCCTTCTGGGTATTCAGGGCCTGTTGTGATTTGGCTCAAGGCTGCCCTTCTTATCCTTCTTCTTTCCAACAAGGGACCCTTGTCCTCCATCCCACCCACAGCAGGCTCGATCTCACCTTCCATTACTTCCGCCTTGAAAGCTTTTCTCCCCACCAGCCAAATCCCACCCCTTCCAGAATGCCTCCCCCACTCTCCTACCCACTTCGGCCCCTTTGAATGGCTGTTGGTACCTTTTATCTAGGGCGCTACCCTGTCATTTTGCTGTCATAATCCTCACCTTGTCTTTATCTTTGCCCTGCTCACCCTCTCCTGCCTCAGTCCCCTGCTTGAGTGTTGCCCCTGTCCTCTGCTCCATTATCAAAGCTCTTCCCAAATGGAATCGTGCTCAACCCCTGGAGCTCAACCCCTGGAGCCTGGCTCTGCATCAGGGACCCATCAGGACCTTCTGATCCAGAGTCACCGGGGGAACCCAGGAATCTGGATGGCTAATGAGCCCCACAGTCACTTTTGATGATCAGCCAGGTTGGGCTGTGCTGGCCCAACCCAGACTCACGCTGGGGGAGGGCCAGTGTCCCTGGGAGCATGGCCTCTGACCTTTCCTTGCACTCTGGCCGGGATGGGGACCTCGCTCTCTCCAGGCCAGCCCAGGCCCCAGGGGCAGCTCTGCTATGGACACAGCTCCACCTTGTGCTGACTGAACTGAACGTGCCTCTCTGAAGCCTCTGTGGGTGGGTCTAGGCTCCACATGGGGCGGGGGCTGCGTTTGGCACCTGGAAGCTCTCCTTTCCTACTCACGAGGGTTAGGGGGCAGTGAGGGGGCTTGGCAAAGTGTGGGGAGTTGGGTGATGTCTGTGGCTTGATGGAGGACTTACTTCCGGCCACGTCTGCCTGCCTGGAGCAGCTCCCACTATGTTCAGACCATGGTCACAGCCACACTCCTGGCCCTCTGTGCATCTCTGCTGACTTAGCCGACCTGAGGGTGTTTCGAGAGCTCGGCCCATTCCTCATCTCCTCCTTATCTCAGCCGAGTGGAAAGTGGATGCTGGGATCCCGTCCGTTCTCACAGGCACTCATCGGGGGCCTACAGTGTGCTGGGGCTGATGGGAACGAGCCAGGGGTAGAGAAGGTGGGGTGTGTGTGGAGGGACACAGCTGCCGCAGGCCTGAGTCAGCATGAAAAGCTGGGTGTGTGGGTGTCGCGGTTTGCTGGGTCTGGTGTACAAGGCACCACACGTGGGGGCTTACACAGAAATGTGTTGTCTCCCAGCTCTGGAGGCTGGAAGTCAGGAAGCACGGTGTCGACGGGGCTGTGAGGGAAGGGCCTGTCCGTCAGTGGCTTATAGATGCCCATCTTTCCCATGTCTGGCCATATCATCTTCCTTCTGTGTGCGTCTTGTCCAAATCTCCCTTTCTTTTAAGGGCACAAAGCCATATGAGATTAAGGGCCCACCCTACTCTGCTATGAGCTCACCCTAATTAATTAATTACATCTGCAATGACCCAGTTTCCAGATAAGCTCACATTCTGAGGCCCTGGGGTTTAGAAGTTCAACATCTCCATTTGGGGCGGGGGGGACACATTTCAACTCATAACAGTGCGCGAGTAGCCTGGGATTTCCACGGCAATGACCACAGTGGACCAGGCCGCCTTGGTGGTGGTGAGAATCTCATGCCATGGGGTATGCAAGGGGAGTGTCGAGGCTGCTCCAAGCTGTCGGGGATAGAGAGGGGAGATTCCTATATGAGGACCGGGACCAGGGCTCCTCGGAGGAGGTTTGCTTCAGCTCGGGGTGTTAATGGGCAACCAGGAACGCAGTTCCTGGTGTGTGCCCCCAACAGACCAGTCCCTGTACACTCTGGGTGGAAGGCAGATACACACAGTCGGATCTGGGAGGAAGTCCCCGGCCTCTGCACGCCCTGGCTGGGTGGCCAGGGGCAGCTGCTTTCCCTGGGGGGCCTCCGTCTACCTGCCTGTTTTTGTCACCAGCCTCTGGTGAGGCTCGAAGGAGAGAATGAATAGGAAGGTGCTTTGCTTTTGTTCATTTTCATTTGTTCATTTCATTTGTTGACTCTGTAGACGTTTTATTACGTGCGGCTCTTTGCTAGGCCCTGTGCTGTCCCAGGGACACAGAGATGAGAGGGTCACGATCCTGGCCCTTGAGGAGCTCACAGGCCATGGGTGGGGCAGGTGGGTGAAGGTTATGCCCCCTCTGGAGTCAGCCGGCCTGGGATCCAGTTCAAGCTCTGCCTCCTGCTAAAGGTATGAATTCAGGCTGTTTACTTAAGCTTTCTGGGCCTTAGTGTTTTCATCGGCAAATTGAGAATAATAGCACTCACCCTGTGTGGATTAAGTAGTTTGGTGCACATAAGGGCTTAGAGCAGGGTCTGGCACATAGTAAATACTCAGTAAATGTCATTTTAAGTCATCAGCTACAGGACAGCATGATTGAGGGTGGTAGAGGGGCTTATGAGGGGTTATGCAGAGAGTGTTGGGCTCTGGGAACTCAGCAGATGGGGTTCCTGCCCTGTGTGGGTGCCCTGTCATCCAGCTAGCCCTATGCCCTGCGTGGGGGGTGCTGAGAGGGACGTAGGGCAGGTGGACGCAAAGGGAGAGGTTCGAGGCCTTCTGACAGTCATGGGTGGGGGCCTGGGGGTCTGTGCGGGTGGGTGGGGCGGCCGCTGCCACACCTGCCTCTGCCTCTGGGGTGCTCTGCAGTCGTGGAAAGGGTGCTGAGGTGCTGGGCCTTTGTTAGCCTTTGTGTTTAGTCCACAGGTTTCGGCGAGAGAAGATGGTGGGGAAGCCAAATTAAAATTCCTCTTTGAGAAGTGAACAACTTCCCAATTAAAGGATTCTTATTTGTGAGATGCCTTGGAGGCCTTTTCAATCAAGAGGCTCTTCTGAGTAAGAAAAGGGCTTGAGCTGGGTTTGGAGAGGCGGGGTGGAGCCCGAGCTGCAACTGAGAAGTGGGGTGGGGGGGGATGCTGAAGACGCCCCAGCCTTGGGAACAGTGGCTCTGTGGGGTGGGCTGGGGTGAAGGTGTAGCTCCTTTCTGCTCAGCAGTGGGGGTGGGGGTTGCCGTGGGGAGGGCGGAGATGGGGAGCTGTCTCCACTCAAACCCACTCAGCCCTTAAGCCCCTTCTGGCCCCAGGCTGAGCTGTATGCACCAGAGCCCTCCGCCAGGACCCTCCCCCAGGACCCTCCGCCAGGACCCCTCTGTCTTCCTCAGCAGACCCTGTGCTCTTGCCATCAAGCCCGATGGAGCTGGGAGGAGGCTGGGGTGGGCGTCTGTCTGGAATGGTGGATGTGGCCTGGACCTCGTGCTCAGGGCAGCCAGATGGGGGGCAGCGTCCTCTTGGCTTCTGAGACCACAGGTTCCCTGCTGCCCCTGCCACGTCTGCTACCCCGAGCCAGGCTCTCCTGGTGACATCCTGGGTGTGGCTCTGTTGCTGTTTGGTGGGTGTGTCCACCTGCCTTTCGGCCTGGCACCTTCACCCAACACTCCCCAGCTGGCTTCCTGGGAGCCCAGATCTGCCCTGGTTGGGGCTAAGTATCTGCGGGGTGTCCCAGGAGGGGAGATCCTCAGATCCTGCCGGAGTCAGGCAGCCATGCTTCCCTGAGCGCCTTGGATGTTTGAGGCAGCAACTGCCTGAACCCTACTTACAGATGAGGAAGCAGAGGCTCAGTCAAGTGAGGTGACCCCTCGACATGGAGAGGAGTTCTTGCTAAGGGGCTTGTCGTCCCATGACCCCCAAGGCCTTCCAGGTCACTGAGCAGAAAGGAGCTGGAGGGGACATTGGCCAAAGCCCTCCCCTCAGTGGGCAGGCCGGGCCTTTACCCGGAGCCTCGGTCGGTCTACCCCCAGGAGTTGAGGAGGCCTGCTGCGGATGGCTCTGCTGTCCAGGCGGTGTGGAGGGTGGCGGGAGCGCTTTCAGCCCACACCTGCCACCCCCTCCCCCAGCATGTCCTCCTTTCTGGGAGCCACTGCAGGGAGGCTGTCTGGGTACATACCCAGCACCGTGAGAGCCAGGCCCCTCGGAAAGGTCAGCCGACCATGCAGGCGCTCCCTGGAGCCCTGGGGCTGGGCCAGTAATTGGGAGAGCACGATGTACTGGTTGGGGACAGGGAGGGGTCGTCCAGCAGCCGGGGAGAAGGTGGGTCCCCAGGGAGACCTCATGTGGGTTGTCCCGGTCAGGTATGCTGACCAGGCTGCCTGTGTGTTCTTGAGCAAGTAATAGGCCTCTCTGGACCTCCGTTTCCTCCTGGGTGGCACTGGAACAGTGGAGCTGAGGTGGTGAGGGTCACCAAAGACAGTGTGTGTGTGAAGTGGAGGGCTGGTGGGCGACATATGTGGAATGTGGATTTGTGGACCGTGTGTTCACATCCCAGCCCTGCTGCTTGGGCAGGTGCTTCACTTCTCTTAACCTCTGCATAATAGGCAGAATGATACCTTTCTCACAGGGGTGTGTACTCCATCTGTAGGAATCATCTGTGCCCTTCCCCCCCGAGTCATTTAATGAGCTCATTCTTCCTGAGGACCCAGTGGGCTTTGCCTGGACTTGGTGGTCACAAAGTGAGTAGGTGACATGGTCCCTGCTTTTAGGTAGTAACGTGTAGTTAGGGTGCCTGAGGAGATAGGCTGTGAGCCCCGGGAAAGGGAGACAGGAGCTGAAGAAGTCAGGGAGGGCTTCCTGGAGGAGGCCAGACCTTAATGTTCAGGAGGATTTGGGAAGCAGGTGGGGCAGGGAGGAGTACAGAGAGGCACACCTGGTTGGGGATACTGTGAGCAAAGACCAAGCAGGAGGAGCAAGCACAGGGTAGGTTGTGAGCTCCTGAGAGTAGGCAGTGGGAGGGTGGGGAATGAGAGGGCATATAGGTCAAAGCCCAGAGAGGTCCCAGTCCTGGAGCCCTGGTGGGGGTAGGGGAGTTGGGAGTGGGATAGCTGTCTCCTGACATAGGGGGACAGCAAACATGCAGCCTAGATCCCAGCACAGAGCTTGGCATGGGGCTGTGGGGAGGCATGGGGAGTCAGTGTAGGGTCCATGCACAGGCAGGGCTCCCCGGGCTGCAGGGCCTCAGGTAGGAGGTATGGAGGCCTGATGCGAGGCCTGGGAGGGGGCTGGTGGCAGCTGGTGGGAGTTGCAGGATGGGCCTGTGGGGAAGCTCTGACAAAGGGAGATGGGGGTCCGCCGGAGGGCAGTGTGGAGCCAGGGTTAAGGAAGAAGGTGGTTTGGCTTCTCAACGCCAAGAGACTAAGAGCCGGAGAAGTGGAAAGGGTCTCTGGCAGGATGGGAGGGCTGGGAGACTCCCCCTTATTGAGCACCCACTATGTGCCAGGCTGAGTCAGACTTGCTCTGAACTTGGGCTTACACAACAGCCCAGCGCGGGGGCTGACACTTAGCCTCATCCTAGGGCCCTGGAAACTAGGCTCAGAGAAGCTAGTGACTCATCCGCCCCGGTTCACATTTCAAATCTGAACTCCAAACTTTGTGCCTTTTCAGCGGCCCCACGCTGTGGTTTTTAGAGGTGATGACAGACTTTCCTGGGTGAGCTCAGTTAAAGGGACACCCTGGTTTTGTCTCTCTTGGGGAGGCTCAGAGTTGAGGGCATGTCCCAGTGTCACACAGCACTGAGATCTGCAGTCTCTGGCTCCTTGGAGAGGAGATGAGTGTGCTCTTATCCTCCATGGAGTCCGGTGGCCCCTGCTGGGCCCCACCAGGTCTGTGGATAGAGGGAGCCTTCCAGCCACAGGCCTACTCCGGTCTCTCCTGAGGGAGGCTTTAAAATCTCAGCCCCAAATTAAAACCTATGAGTGCTTCAAAACAATGAAAAATTTCCCTAATAAAAGAGGAGGCACACTCAGGCATGTCCTAAATGAATGGAGTGACTTCTGGGATTAATCCAGGATGTATGGGAGGGCGCCCAGCCAGGAAAAACGTGCGATGGAGATTGTAACAAATTGTTTGCTCGCAAGAGAAATAATTCTTAATGTGCACCAGCTGCAAGCGGAAGGCACCTTGGCCACTGGCAGCCACTATCCCTCATTAGCTAGCCCAGAGCAGGGTCTCTGCTAGGGCAGCCTTGCCTCTAGCCCTCTGGACCTTCAGTGAGGACCTTCCATCCCCATAAGCCAGTTGAGTGGGAGTGAGTGGGCCCCAAATCTGTCCTTAGGGCACCTACCACAGGGCCTTTGGAGTGCTGTTTTCTCCCCCTGCTCTGCGCCCTTAGCCAGGTGGGAGGGGCGGTGCTTGCTAAATAGCAGCTCCTCCTCCTCCTCTAGGTGGTCCTGCTCTTTCTCCCGGGCCTCCCCCACCTCCAGGGACTCAGGCTGGCCCGTTCCTCGCCTCGGCTCACTCTGGGAGTCCCCACACAGACCTGTCTCAGTTTACCTGTCCGCTTGGGCAGGTGCTGGCTCCCCAGCTCCCTTGCCTCAGGCACGGGAAGGAGTGGGGGCAGGGCTGTCCTCCTGGCCCGGCCTGCTCTCTTGCTCTCCCGCTCTCCTCACTTTGTGCTGAACCTGGGGAAGGGACGCTAAGCCAGTTCACGCACTGGAACACCACCTGTAAGGTGCCGGCCTTGGAGAAAGGCCTCCTGGGTTCCGTTTCCCACTCCCAGCCGGGGTGTGGGCCGCACAGAGACCAAAGCGCCCGGGTCTGAGGCAGGCAAGCCTGCACTGGGGCCCTGGCACCCAGGCCACTCCCGCAGTCTTTCCCAGCTTCCTCGCCTGTGAGAGGGGGCTCTTCTTATCCTCACTCTCGTCTCTCATTTCTGAGAGCACGATCTCATTCCCCCACGCTGTTGTCCAGGATGCACACCTGCTCTTGCAGTCCCTGTAACTGCTTCGTCAAGTTGTTTAGAGGAAGGGGCCTGGATCACGGGTGCCGCTCTGCAGAGCTCCCCAGCTCCCTCTTCTCAGCTGAAGAGGCTGGGCACAGGGCGCCCTGGCCCCTTCTCACCAGCCACTCTGGCTTAGAGCTGACTGTCTGTTCACTCCCTCACTCCCTCCCTCCCTCTCTTCCCAAGCGCTGATGGAAGCCCTCCGAAATACTAGGTGATGTTCAAGTCCTGGGGAAGCAGCACCCAGAAGGGCACACACGCTGTGGCTGCGCTCGGGTGGCTTCTGTTCCCGTGGGAGTGTGAGCCAGACCACAAATAATGTGAGATTGGGAGGGGAGCAGCCAGGGCCATGAGGTGGGGAGTGGCTGGTGTCGGCTGCTTGGCTTTAGAGCGGGAGGCATCCAGGCAGGCCTCTCTGGAGAGGTGACACTGAAGCCGAGCCCTCACGTCTGAGAAGAAATGGTGTTTCCGGCGGGCTGAACAGCTAGGCAAGGGCTGGGTGGTGGGAAGGAGCCGGGTGTGTTTAAAAACCAGGAGGAAGACAGCATGGCTGGCGGTAGGGGAATGAGGGAGGGAGGGAGGAGTGGGGGTGGGAAATGGTGAGGGGGAGCTCAGGCCCCATGGAGGAGCAGGTTTTATTCAGAGTGCAGTGGGGAGCTCCGGAGAGCACTAAGCAGGAGAGTGACAGGATCTGATTTGTGCTTTCCAAATCTGGCCACCGTGGGGAGAGAATGGATTAGAGTCGGTGGCAGGGAAAGCAGGGAGCCTGGTGGGGAGGCTGGTGCCGGGTCTGGAGGAGAGCCGTGGGTCATGGTGGGGGGGGTGGTGGCTGGTGGACGGTGAGAAATGGATGGGAGGGGGAGATGTGGAGTTGGCCCTGGGGTGGGAAGGCTGAGAGACAGGGTCGGGGGCAGTCTGTTTGGCCTGAGCGACAGGCTTGGTGGTGGCACCATTTTCGGAGATGGGAATCTGGGCCAGGCGGGAGCGTGATGCCTTATCCGTATTTGGACTAGTTCCGTGTAAGGTGCCAAGGAGCCCTCCAGTGGAGCATCACTCCCTCGGCCAGTATTGGAACCTTCTGCATGTCTGTAGATGCTCTCAAAACAGCTTCTCACGTCTCGTCACACTTCTTCCAAGGTCAAAGGCTTTGCTCTAATATGTCGTGTCATCTCATTGCCAAGTCCATTTTTCAGATGAGGAAATCGAGAGGCTCGCCTCAGCCCACCCAGGGCCTTCCTGTAGACATGATACTTGATAGAAGGGTGGCAGGAAACCTCGGGGAGCCCAACACCATCTCCTGCTGATGCCTGGTGTGTGTGCGTACACGCACGTGCACGCCCACGAGCATGCGCGTGTGTCGGGCCCATTAACAAACAGAGAAATAAATTAACAAGTATTCAACCCACCAAATGTTCCTTCTGTTCTGTATAATAGAGCATGGGAACATAATTTTCCCCTGGAGCAAATTGCTACAGCTGAACCTGCTCCTCATTTTCCTCCAAAAACTGCTTAAAATTCTGGAATGCTTGTTGATTTCGGGTCCTTTCCTTTTCTGCCTCCTGTCCCCAACCCCCAGGCTGTTTCCCTCCGCCTTCCCTGTGCAGGGCTCAGAGGAGCCCGACTGCCACGGAGGAAGAGGCCCCACCCTGCTGACAGGAGGAACCCGGAGGGCGGGGGAGGGGAAGCAGCTCAGGCCAGGGGCACAGAGGGCGAGGGACTTTGGGTGTGCTGAACGTGAATGAAATGCCCAGGGCTGGCAGAAGGACCAGTAGCTTCCTCCTGAGCCCTGCCACAGGCATGCTGTACCACTTTGGGCACACCATTGCGCTTTCTGGGCTTTAGTTTCTCCCTGGAAAGTGGGTCTGAAAAAGCCCGCCATCCCCAGAGAACACACTTGTGGTGTAGAGTATGCTGTGTAAATGTGAACCACCTCCTTCTGAGGACGCCACCCGTGTGCAGGGAATGGCATGCCCCCTCACCCTATTCCCAGGCCCTTCAGCGGCGCCTTTAGATTCAGGGACTCTTGCCCTGCTTCTGCAATTCTCCAGGATACTTCTCATTTTCTTAAAGCAAATTAATTTTAATCCACTTTAATTAAACGTGTCTTATGAAAATGTATATTTATTTATAGACCTTCTCTCTTTCTGCATATCCTAATCATTTCTGTCACTCAGAGCCCAGCGCCGGTCTCCATTTGCAGGTAGCCCCCTTAGGAGTGAGAGCGTGGGGTTGGGGGAGACCCCTGCATGCTGACTCCTGGCTGGCTTGGACCAGGCTGAGTTACCTTTCACGGCGGCAGAAAGGGAAGCTGGGATCTTGGGCTCAGAAGCCATAAAATTCCAACCTCCTACCCCTGTCTCTGAGAGTTGGGCTATGTGGAAGATGCGAAGTTCCATCAGTCCCACACCTCTCCCTGTGTTCCCCCGCAGAGGAATTAAACTCCAGAGGAACTGCGGAGGCTTTTCAGGTCTGGTGAAGGATAAGTCTTGGCTGGGGTCCAGTGTGTGGCCACAGTTCCAGCTGGCCAGAATCTGGCCTGTCTCTGAGCCATAGGACAGCCCCAAATCTTGTCTCCTCCAGGAAGTTCCCCTTGACTTCACCACTGTCTTAGCCTGCTTGGCTGCTACAACAAAGTACCATAGACTGGGTGGCTTAAACAACAGATGGTAATTTTCTTGCAGCTCTGGAGGCTGGAGGTCTGAGATGAGGGCGCCAGCATGGTTAGGTTCTAGTGAGCCCTCTTATTGGCTTGCAGGTGGCTGCCTTCTTGTGTGCCCACATGACAGGGAAAGACAGGGATGAAGAGATATTTCTGCTGTCTCGTCTTTATAATGATGCTAATCCTATCACATTAGGACTTGACGCTTCTGACCTCATTTAACTTTGATTATTTCCTTACTCCAAATATAGTCCTATTGGGGGGTAAGCCATTCAGCATATAAATTTTGGGGGACACAATTCAGTCCATAGGGGGCCATCCCTGCTCTCTTGGCCCCTGGCTACAGTGAAGCGGCACGGTCTGCCATTTGTTGCAAATCATTGGCTTTGATGTCCCCCAAGGTCTCCTCCCTTGGAGCGCAGTCCTGGGCATGCCGGGGGACTCCATAATGACACAATGGCTTGAGCTGCTTCCTGGCTGGGGCCACAGTTTGGGGGAATTTCCAACTCCTTCCCCTGGCACATGGCAGGTGTGTACTGAACCCCAGCCTCTTCCCACGTCTAGGCTGCCTGTTGGTCGTCTGAGGTAGGGGAGTCTCCAGACATCCTCACCTGCCACATCCTTGGCTTCAGTGGCCTACCATTGCTCACAGGGAAAAGTTCAACCCCTCTGGCCTGCTCTCCGGGCCCTTTGACCCTGGCCCCTGCTCCACCCTTGTGGACCCTCCTTTCCTGTCCTCTCACTTGTCCCCAAACAAGTCTTCTTATTTTGTTTCCTGTCTCTGTACCTGCTGTTTTCTTGCCAGGTATAAACTCTCTCTTCATCCAGTCAGTAAACTCCTACTTATCCTGCAGAGCCCTCCCAAGCACAGCCCTTCCCCAATCCCCTGGGCTGAGTTGGTCCCTCCCTACTCTGAACTCCCATGACACTCTGGGCTTCCCTGCCACTGTGCTTAACACCCTGGATGGGCCTTGTCAGGGTCTGCGTCTGGTTCACCGCAGGGTCCCAGTGCCTCCTCAGTGCCTGACCCATCATTATCTGGGGAGTGAATGAAGGGATGAATATTTGAGTACCTACTAGTCGTGGGAGACTAGACCTGGGAAGCTTGTACACTCAACAAGGTGCACAAGCAATGTATGTATTATGTTGGTGATAAAGTCAAGTGGAAGACCATCAGGGAAGAGGGGAAAGAAATGTGAGGGATGAGGGTGCTCCACTGAAAAGGGGACTTTTAGGTGGAGACCTGGAGGAGGCAAGGGAGCCACGTGGCTACCTGGGGAGAGCATTCAAGGCTGAGGGAACAAGGACCCCCAAGTGGGAGACTGCCTGGCCTGTGTGCAGAGCAGGGAGGAGGCTGTAGTGGCAGGAGAAGGGGGAAGGGGAGAGGGGGGTGGGAATTGATATTGGAAAGCAAATGGGGTCAGAACTTGCAGAACCTTTATAAGGACTCTGGTGTTAGCTCTGAATGACATGGGAGTCACTGCGGGGTTTTGACGGAGTGACATCTGTGACTTGGGTTTTCATGGTCCCTCTGGCTGGTGTGTTGAGGCCACTGTGGGAGGCACGTACCCAAGGAGGAGGCTGTGGCAGTAATCGGGAGGGAGGGCTGGGGGCTGGCAGCATGGTGGGGGTTGTGGGGGTGGCAAGAGGTGCTTAGATTCTGGATAGATTTTGAAGGTAAACCTAACAAGACTTGCTGGTGGTGGGTCAGCTCTGGGGGTGAGAGAAAGAGGGAGCTAGGTGCTGACCCCATGGTTTTGGGGCTGGGTAGCTGGGGATTCCACCACCTGAAATCCTGAAATGGGAAGCCAGCAGGAGGGGCTTGGTGTAAAATGAGGCACTCAGCTGTGATCATGGCAGGGCGAGGCACCTCTAAGTTGTCCAGGAGGGGTGTCAAGTAGGTAGTTGGTGACTGTGGTAGGCTAAATTATGCCTCCCAAACATGTCTGTGTCCTAATCCCCCAAACCTGTGCAAGTTACCTCATATGGAAAAAGTCTCTGCAGATGTGATAAAGTTAAGGATCTTAAGATGGGAAGATAATCCTGGATGGTTCACAATCACTCGTGTACTTAGAAGGGGAGGCAGAAGGAGACTGACTACAGAGAAGGCCATGGGACCACCGAGGCCGAGATTGGCGTGATGCTGCCACAAGCCAAGGAGTCCTGATAGTCACTGGATACTGGAAGAAGCAAGGATCGGATTCTCCTCCAGTGCCTCCGGAGGGGGCCAGCCCTGCTGACACGGTGATTTGGGCCCATCAAAACCAGTTTCGGAGTGGCGGCCTCCAGAACTGTGGGAGGATAAGTCCCTGTGTTGTAAGTCACCTGGCCTGTGGTGATTGTTACAGCAGCCCTAGGAAGCTGGTGTGGTTCTAAGTGGCCTGGGAAGAGCGGAAAAGGAGTGCCTCCCGTGTCCTGGCCCAAGGAGAGAGGGGTGCATGCCCGCCTGCAGTCTGTGGGGTCAGAATGCCCACACGAGCGGGATCCAACTTGCGCGAGGGCAGTGATGTTGGTGGTCCCAATGCTTCTGCGGACGGCCTGCCCGCCCTGCACTGGTGCTTACTGAATCCTGGGGGCCTGGGGGGGTGGGTGGGGAATGCGGGGTGGGAACGCTTGCAGTATGTCCAGACCTGGGCTTCTCGCCTCTAATGTTATCTCAGTGTCGGGGGAATGTATATGCAGTCTCCCCGGGGTGGTGGGCATGCCTCACCTGGCCAGGCTAAAAGGCTGCTCGGAGCAGAGCCCTTATGAGCTGGGCTCTGAGGCCAGCCTGCCCGGCTTTGAATCCTGGCTCCCCCACCTGCAAGCTGGGTGGCCTTGGCTGTGCCTCAGTGTCCCGTCTGGAAATCGGGTGTATTAGTGGTGCTGGCCTCTGGCCCACTGTGAGGCTTACATTGGTACACAGAAACACGTAAAAACGCTCAGAACACCCTCAGGCCTTGGGGAAGCCAGGACTGTGGCAAGGAGCATTACAGTCTGTGGTTTTGGGTTCGAATCCCTGCTCCCACACAGACCAGCTGTGTGACCTTAGGAGCTCTGTTTTTTCTTCTTCACACTGGCTGCCTGCAGGGCTGTTGGGAGAAGGGCTTGGTGGCTGATACAGAAGGGGCCTGTAATGTTGGGGCCCCCAAGCTGGGGGCTCAGCCAGGGTCAGCTCCCTACCCTCTTTCCCATCAAAGCCTGGGGCAGGTGCTGCCCATCCCGCAGCCCGCCTCTACTGGGAGCAGATTCTCTCTTAGGGCTTGTTGGGCAGCAGGGGGTGGTGCATGGCCGGGGATTCTACAGTGGCCCTGGGTGTGGTGGGGGGGGGCAGGGGGGGCGGGGCAGCCACAGTGAAGCCTTCATGGATGCATTAACTTGCTGCGGCTGCATGTGCAGTTCAGTGGTCTCAGTGGCAGCAGTGGATTCAGGCCCCGTTAGAATCTGCAGGGAAGACGTGGTGATATTTACAGCCCAAATCTCTGTCCTCATAAAGGGAGGCGGTGGGAGGGGTTGGGAGGGGGAGGGAGGGGCCGGACTTTCTGATAATGTCATAAACGGAGTCTGTCTCCCTGGAAACGGTGGTGGCGGTGGCGGCCACAGGCTGACAGATGTGCACGCGGTAATATGGGCCCATGGTGGCGGTGGTGGGGACATTGGGAGGGATGGATGGGCTGTAACTCACCAGGCCTGGGGCTCGGGGACAGTCGGCTACAATGAAGGCATGGTGGAGATACTGAGGGAGGGCTGGGGGCTTGGAACCGGGTATCTGCGGGGAGACAGTGGGGTGCCTGCTGCTGGCCAAGGTCTGGGGGAGATCCTCCAGCTACTGGCCTCTGGCCCGAGGCCAACCTCAGAGAGAAGCTAAGCTGTCAGGGAGACATTATCAGAGTTACAGGCCTTCCCTAACTCTTTCGTGATGGGTACGTGGGACCCACCTGCAAAATGTTCTAGGCCTAGAGAGGCATATACATCAGTTGGAGTGCTGGAGAGCCTTGATCCAGGCTGGGGGAGGCTGTATCACAAGGAGCAGTGAATCCAGTGTGAAGGAGTTGATGACTAGGAAGGCTCAGACATACCTGGAATGTGCCACTCTGCACGGCTGAGTGTGGTCAGGCCACATGACCAAAGCCTCTGGGGCCAGGGCTTTACCCAAGTTGTCTCATTTCAGAGAGCAGGAGGAGCTAGCCTTCAGCTACCCAGCCAGTCAGTGGTCCAGCCTGGAGCCCACTGGGCCCACAGGGACACTTACAGGAAGGGGAAGGCAAGGAGGGACTGGGACCTGTGAAATGAAAATGGTAGGCTCGGGGGCAGCACTTGCTGTCCAGAAATCTGAGGGGCCAGAACCCTGCCCCCAAAGCCTGGCCTGCAATGGGGACCAGCTGCCCCAGAGCAGGGCCCAGTCCAGGGAGGGGGATTCAGATTAGAGTTACAGATGGACAACCTGCTTTGGGTGGTGGTTAGCTTGCTGTCATCAGAAGTATGCAAGCAGGAGCTTAATGGGCAGGGCCAAGGAGATTGGGGAGGAAATTCCTGGGGAGGAAATGGAGAGAGGGGCAGATTTGGGCCCGAGGCCCTGCCATCCTGAGTTCTAGGCGATAAGCAGGCCCATGACCTGAGCATTGGGCCTGTGGCTCTGCTCCACCCACGGTATGCATCGCGCCTGAGCCCCAGGTCCAGGGAGGGGATTCCAGTTAGAGTTGCAGATGGACAGGTGGCTTATGGTCTGTGTTCCAGTGCCAGTGTGGCCCTGACTTGCTGTGTGACTTTAGCTGGAGCCCTTGGCCTCTCTGGGGCAGGAACAGGGAGCACTGGGCTCTGGGCTGGGAGCTGCTGTGGGGGAACCTTAGGGCCTGACACTGGGCACTGACTGCGGACCCTCTTGGCCACTTCACTGTATAGACCGTTGGAGCTGAGTGAAGGGTGAGGCCAGAACTCCAGGAGCGCGGATGGATGATCTCTGCGAGCGGGGTCAGGGCTCAGCCTGGGGTCAGCAAGCTTCTTTTCATGGGCTGCCTCCGAGGAAAAGTCTGCTCCCTGACCTACTGGCCTGCTGCTCTCATTACTGACATGACTGGCCTGAGCTGGGGGGGCCTGTGGGCCATGTGTGTGGTGGGCACTCATGCTCTGCTCGGGGGCAGGCACTGGGATTGTGTTTGTGAGTGTTGTGTGTGTGCATGTATATGCACCGAGTGTTGGGGGCTGGAGCCACGTGACCTCTGGCATCCAGGCGTGTGTGAGTGGACTCTAAACTGGAAGGGGCTTAGCATACAGTGTTATATTAGTGTCAGCTGTTCAATATAGCGATTCAACCCTTCTGTACATTCCTCCGTGCTCATCATGATAAACGTACTCTTAATCCCCTTCACCTTTTTCACCCATCTCCCTACTCACTCCCCTCTGGCAATTAAAATAAAAAACTCAAAAACAAAAGCCTGGAAGGTGCTTGAGGGGCAGTGGGCCCTGAGTGAGGTGGGCAGGGGGCTGGAGGGCTTGGCTGGGGCCCGAGGAGGCAGCGGGCAGGGGAGAAGGCCTGTCAGGCATGGCGAGGGCAGCCAGCACCAGCCCCGTGTTTCATGGAGTAAGGGCCCACGCTCTCCTGCTCACTTGAGGAGCCAAGAGAACTTCCTGGGAAATCAAGGCACCCTCCCTGTGCACTCTCACCACCCCGGACTGTTCCACCATGGCCTCTAGCCCCCCTTGCCTGTTATCCCCAGAGAGGGCCCAGGCCAGCCTGCAGCCCTCCAGAGGGTCTGGCTGGGCAGGGATCAGAGTGTGAGCCTCCTGCCTTGGGAGCCGCTGAGGAGGGCAGCAGGCTGGGGTGGGCTCCCCATTTGGGGTCATGTACCTGCTGCTTGGTGGTCAGAGCTCAGGAAGGGTTATGGGCCCACCCAGAACTCATGACTTGGTGACGCCTTTGGAGGGAGCCATGGGTTTATGGGAATGAGGAGGATATTGCTTATGAGGGCTGGAGGGAGCCTGAATGGTGCTCTCAAGATTTAAGGGAGGGGCATGTGGCGCGGGGTGGGGCTTGGCCCCTGAGTACACCAGATGGGGGGCTGGAGGTGGGATTCTAAGCACAGAGAGAGTAGCTGCTCCTTGGGCAGGTTCTTAGGGTGAAGACATTGAGGAGCTCTGCTCTGGGCAGGGCCTCAGGAGGGAGACTGGCTGGCCCCAAGTGAGGTTCCAGGGCTGTGAAGTGGGGTCAAGAGCCCTATTCTTAAACTTCTCATTCTCTTGGGCTGTGTGACTCCTAGCGAGTACCTTTGTCCCTGTGTATCACTGTATAATGATAGTTCCCGTCTCATAGGGCCCCTTGTATTGGAAGGTGCTGAGAGCTGGGGAATCACTATTCCTTCCTGTGTGGGGCTGGAGTCAGGGGTTGGGGTGCCTGGGCTTCCAGGGTGGGTGGGTGGGAGTGGGGCTCAATCTGGCTACCTTTGTGCAGATTTCACCCCTTAGCTACCACTAACTTGGCTGAGACTAGCCTCCTTATCTGTTAAGAACCTTGGGAGGGACAGCCTCGTGGGGCTCTGGTGCCAAGATGGAATGAGTTCATTGGGTCAAGCCCTGCACACAGTAGGTGCTCAGTAAATATTGGTCATCATTGTTATAATATCAGAATTGAAAGTACTTGGAGCTCCAGGCAACCCCCTGCCCCTGCCAGCCTGCTTCATCTGTGCTCTCTTCTGTCTGTGCCAAAGCCTCCCAGGAACAGAGTATCCACAGCTCCGTGGGGCTCAGGAGTCATGTAGGCTGGCCTCCATAGCTCAGATGTGGAGACCAAGGCCTCAAGGGAGAGGGCCATCATGGGGACCTGGGCCCTGTGAGCAAATGCCCAAGAACCAGGTGAGGCTGAGTTGTAGAAGGCTGGGGAATGGTAGGAGGGGAGGGAGAGACCGAAGCCCGCTCCTGGGGCCCCCCAACTCCCATGGCCAAGCTGGTTCCTGCTAATTAGCGCCTTAACGAACCATGCTAAGGCACTCTCCCCAAGCCTGCTCCCAGATAATTACAATGATTTTTTGGCTTCTGGGAGGGCAGCTGGAGGTGATGGGGGAGAGGGCTTTTCTGGCTTTTTTACTGCCCACAGGGATTTTCAAACCTACCCACTCTCACCTCATTTGGAGCAGGAAAAAAAGTGTTAATGGACCTTTTTCTGCAGCTGAGAGGGACAATTTATGATAGGGGTGACAAACTTCATTTTAATGAGAGGCAAATTCCACTTTACTTTAAACTACAGATTCCCCCTCCCCCCGTCCCCTGCCCCACGTCTGTGGATTTGGGGCATCGAAAGCGGAAGCCGAGGGGCGCCTGGGTGGCTCAATCGTTAAGCGTCTCCCTTCGGCTCAGGTCCTGATCCCAGGGTCCTGGGATCCAGCCCTACATCGGGCTCCCTGCTCAGTGGGAAGCCTGCTTTTCCCTCTCCCACTCCCCCTCCTTGTGTTCCCTCTCTCGCTGTGTCTCTCTCTGTCAAATAAATAAATACAATCTTAAAAAAAAAAAAAAAAGAAAGCGGAAACAGAGGTGTAAGGCTGGGAGGACTGGGGTGGGGGTTGGGGGAGCAGGCCGACTGCACAGGGAGGCCTGGGCAGAGGTCCCCTCCTGGGCCTCATGTTTTGCCTGCTCACACAGGTTCCCTCCTTTTAGGGTAGTGCTTATGTCCTCCATTTATGGAAGAGGAGACCTAGGTCTAGGGAAGTTCAAAGACTTGCCCCACACCGCTTCAGAATTTTAGGGGTTGGTGTGTGATATTTGAATCTGGGCTGACACCAAGCTCTGTCCTCTTAGTTGTCTGTCTTCCTGCCTGACCCAGGGTGTGTGGGAGTCCAGCCAGGTCACTCCCAGGGGTGGGGACAGGGAGCACAGTTTAAAGAAGGCTGGCAGTCTCCTGGTCCCAAAGCATCTGTGGTCACACTGACCCCGAGAAGGAGGGCCTCAAGGTTCCTCTTTCCAGATGGAGGATGCTGCTTGAAAGGCATTTGGAGGTGGGGTTCACAGTGGAGGCAGGCACCCCATCTCTCTGTGCCTCTGAATCGGAGGGTGGCCACTCTGAGGATTGTAACACCAGACCTGAAAGCCCAGCTGGAGGGCCATGACCCCGTGCATTGAACAGAGAGAGAAATCAAGGTCAAAGAGGCAGGTGGCCTGCCCAGTCCCCCACAGTGTCTCAGGGCCAGAGCTGGGATGAGAGCAGGTGCCTTGTACCCAGGATGTGGAGTGAAGTCTGGATTCTTCCTTCCTGAGTTACTGCATCTGTGGAATGGGCCCAGTCACACCCTGTTCACAAATAGGCCATGGGCTGGCAGTAGCTCCTGGGGTCAGTCCAGTCCCCTGTACCTCTTGGGCCCCACCCCAGGCTCTTGGCCCAGCTTTCCGGGCCCAGAGGTCAAGCCTCACTTGCTCCTCCTCGGGGGTCTCGGTAAGCAACTAGGAGCTCTTGTCTGTAGAGCTTAGAGAGGGTCTTAGAAGGCAGGGCCGGGGTGGGGGCTTTTTTCCTACCCTGTGAGAACTCTCTGTGGAGAATCCTAGGACTTCGAAATAATGGCTCTCAGACCCTGGGTTTTCTGGGTCAAAGGAATCTGTTGCGGACCCCTGCCCCTCACTCCCCTCCCCTACCTGGGACACTGTGAAGCATGAGGACATGTGGGCTGTGAGCTCAGCGCACAGCAGCCCCAGTCGGGGCATCAGAGTGAGACCCTGGCTGGCCTGTCATCCCTGGGGCCTTGGGCAGATTTCTGTTCCCTAGGAGAAAAGTGGGTTAAAACCCGCCTCCTGCTGGGGTGCTGGAGGGTGTAAATAAGATGCTGTGTGATGTTGGTAGCTGATATGAAATTTCCAGAGGCATGAGATTTTAGCATCACAGACCTTTGGAGGTCCAGGGTCCTCAAACATCAAGGAGTTTGGAAGGAACCCTCTGAGCCCCTGGCTCAGCCCCAACTCTAGAAGGGGGCTTGCTCCTCCCCTCAGGGCTGTGGTGCTCTCAGTGCACCTCTGTGTGTCCTCATCCTCTTTCTGACCTGTCTCACCCACCCAGGTCCCTGTGGGCAAAGAGGTGTTATGTTGGGGGAGGTGGGTAGGATTCAGCTTTCTGGGTGACTTGAGCACAGGGAAGGGTTGTGGTCCTCACTTCCGGGGCCTGAGGATGGGGGCCAGTCCACTCCTTTGGGGCCCATCCTTCTGACTGGTCTGGGCAGGGATGGAAGGTGGTGGGTGTCTAGGTGCTCCCTCTGGGCCAGGCCAGGAGTGCCGGCCTCCTGGGTCCCTGACTCTGAATGGCTAAGCCCTGGTCAGTCCAAGTTGAGGGCCTGCCTGCCGAGTGGAGGAGGATGAGTTCTTCCCGGGGAAGGGCCCCTGGGTGTGGAGTCAGGCTTAGGTCTGAATCTCTCTTTCCTAGTGTATTATCCGACAGAGTCCCTTAGCCCCCCAGAGCCTCAGTTTCCCCATCTGTAAGTGCAGCAATGATTGGGTCCTCTGGGCAGTCATGATGACTCATCCAATATCCAGCATTTAGTAGGTTCTCTCCCTGGGAGGAAGGCATTGGTTTCGGGGCCTACCTCTCTGGGGGTGAGCCTGGGAAGAGGTGCCATGAAGTCCTCCACTCCAGCTGAGAGCACCAAGGGTTATATTTGCTTCCTGGGACTCAGGATCCAAAACATATGTCCCTCCCCCCCCCCCTCCCACCCTGAATCCTGAGGACCTGCATCTCAGACAGCCCCTGAGAACCAAGCTCTCTAGGCTGGCATATTGGAGCCCAGATCCCAGCCCCACCTCTTCCCACAGTGTGACTATGGGCAATTCCCCAAACCTCTCTAGGCCTCAGTTTTTCCATCTGGAAAATGGGGCTGATCAGGGTCTCAGGATTAAGTGCATGTGTGTTGCACATCTAGCACAGAGCAAGCATGTAAGGAAAGGCAGGTCTTACATGGGGTGCTGTGAGGCATGTAGCAGATCCCGGCTGATGGTGGCTATTTCAGACCCTTCCTGGCCCCTCCTCCCTGTACTGTCTCTGATCCTGGTGTGGGGTGGGGTGGCGGGGCACAAGGCGAGTGAGCGGATGACCGCTGTCCAGCACTGTCAGGTATGGGTGCTGTCCATCAGCTGGGGTGCTGAGGAACTGGCGCTCTTCCCTTACCTGTCACCATAGCAATCCTCCTGCCTCCATCCTTGTCCCTAGTTGGTTTTGACATTGCTTAGCCCAATATTGGGGTATGGCCGGGTGGGGGGAGGAATGTACCCTCCTCTCCCCCTTGCTGACCCTGGCCATTCTGTTGGCCAATAGATCTCCCAGAGTACCCACTATATGATGGGGGAGGAAAGAAAAAGGCCCAAGTCGGGGCCCCTGGGTGGCTCAGTCAGTTAAGTGTCTGACTTTGGCTCAGGTCATGATCCCAGGGTTCTGGGATCGAGCTCAACGTCGGGCTCCCTGCTCAGTGGGGAGCCTGCTTCTCCTTCTCCTCCCTGCTTATGCTCTCTCTCGCTATCTCTGTCTCTCAAATTAAAAGAAAAGAAAAGAAAAAGAAAAAGGCCAAGTCATGGGGG
The DNA here is from genome assembly GCF_054177405.1 of Leptonychotes weddellii. NCBI lineage: Eukaryota > Metazoa > Chordata > Mammalia > Carnivora > Phocidae > Leptonychotes > Leptonychotes weddellii. The sequence continues at coordinate 102,137,911 of NC_138377.1, forward strand.
AGACTGTGAGAGGTCATGGAAGGCTGGTTGAAAGAGTGACCTCAGGAGGACTTGGAGTAGGTTAACGGGGCCAGAAAAGTGAGGACCCTATAGGCAGGTGGCCCAGCAAGAGCAAAGGCCTGGAGGTGAGAACAGGCCAGGTGGGGTTTCCTTCCTCTCTGTGAGCTCTTGGCAGATTTCCACTCATCCCCAGGCCAGCTTCAGCGTGGACCCTCTGGAGGCTTTTGCTGACTTTGTGGCAGCTGGTAGAAGCTTCCCTCTCTGGGCTCTGCCTTGCCATGGCCAGCCTCTGTTCCGGCCAGGATGCCACTAAGTGGTCATTAGCCCCTGATTCAGCTCTGTGGCCATAGGCCCGGCCAGGACTACATGGCAGGACCCATAGATTGTTCCTGAGAGCAGTGGGAGCCATGGAGGAATCCTGAGCAGGGGAGGCCTGAGTGAAAGCCGAGCTTAGGAGGAAGGACAGGGCAGGAAGACACCTGTGGTAACCAGCTGCTGCAGGCAGAGAGGACTCCCCGACCGAGGGAACCTGCACCCACACCCTGCTGCCTGCTCTCCTCTCACGGCAGCGGTGCCTCATCCGACCTGAGTGAAGAGTGAATTGAGGCTATAGATCACCCTGGTGAGGGGGGCATCAGTTTCTGTTAAGAGGTTGGGCCGTGATTTCTCTCTCCTGCTGTCCTCTGACAGGCCTGGCTCTGGGCTTGGCTGGGGTGATGGGTGGGGAGCCAAAGTGGGGAGGCAAAACAGAGCTGGGGGCTGGGGTGCAGATTCTCTTGTCCCCCTCCCTACCACCTGTTCCCTTCCTCCCTTCTCCAAGCCCTGACGTCATGTCCCTGTCACTGTCCCAGCCAGCCCCTCAGGGTCACTTTCTGAAGAAATCCGTGTTCTCCTTCCACCGACCTGGTTCTCTTCCCTCATGGTTCTTCCTTCAGTTTGTGTTTATTGCTTTATTTGCTTCATGCACAGCTGCCTTGTTCCCAGCCCCGTCCCTGGTGTCTGGGACAGAGGAGGTGCTCAGGAACTATTTGTTAAATGATAGAAAAACTCAGTAGGCTGCTGGCTTGGGCAGACCCCACCCTCAGGAAGCAGACCCCCAGCCAGGGAGCAGAGGAGGAGGAAGAGGAAGGCCCCCTGTCTGACCCTTTGAGGAAGGGGATGGGGCCCAGGTGTTGAAACCCAGCAGGGGTGGAGGCAGGTGCTGAGCAGGAGGGCAGGATGCTGGTGGGTGGGGGTGCTCAGGACAATGAACACTCACAGGGGAGGGGAGAGCAGGGGGATGTTTAGGGCCAGACGTGGCCCCACTGAGGTGGGAGGAGGGCAGTTATATTGCTTTGTGACAGAGCTTACAGTCCTCTGCCCTTCCGTGGACCATCTGCCACTCCTCTGGAGCAAACTTTCAGTTCTTTATGTGGATTGTGTTTACTTTCCTCATTCTAAGTAACTGACATATGGCTGTTCCTTGGTTTTCCAGTTTCAGGCATTACTGACTGACTTTTACTATGGAAGCTGAGGATTTAGCTCCATTTGACCACCTCCTTCCCCCCCCACTCCCACCACATTTTTGGTTGGCTGAGCTCCCCAGCTAAGCCATGTAGAATACTCTGATTACTTTTCCTTCCTTGATTGGCTGTTTTCCCTGGCATTAATAATTGTCTTTTTTTTGGGGTGGGGAAGGAGGCTTAGTTCTTGTTTTTCATGCTTATCACTAATTCAGTTGCCCACTCTCCCCCAGTTGGGTAAATATGAAGTACTCAACATAAGTAAACACATAAAGTACGCTATCAGTTTTATCTTGGAGAATCTCTCCCTGAGCCTTCTGACCTGCTCCCATTCAGTTTATTTGGACGGTGGCTATGCCGTGGGCACAGGGGATGGCCCATCTCCATTGCTCAGGGGTCCATTACTCAGCTCTCGGGGCTGGGACCTCTTGCTTCCTGGATCCCACGTCTTCCCCTTCTTAGTTTACACTTTTCCTTTGGGAGAACCCACCCTCCA